>NW_023425404.1:138251850-139451850 GCF_014108245.1 Pipistrellus kuhlii
GGGGTTTCCTAGAAGGTCCAGGCCAATATCAGCCACTGACTGGGGCCACCAGGCATAAGTTAGAAAGTGATCTGTGGATGGCTACTTCTTGTGCTGAGCTTGGAGATACCCTGTCAAGGCCAAGCTGTGAACCAAGGCTGGCTTCTGCTATTGCCAGTCCTGGGTCCACTTAGTGAGAGGTATGGGGCGAGCTGAGGCCAGATGCTGCTTGCCTGAGAGATTTTTGGAAAATCTGACGCTGGAGCCAGGTTATTCCTATGATAAAGCTACTGGAAATAGCTTGAGTGGGCCTTAATGTTGTGTGGGGCAAACAGTCTGAGCCATATTAACAGAATTTCAGGTATGGCACCTGTCTGCTAGCTCTGAGGGTAATGTGCTCATAAAAGGTAGCCTCTACAAGCACCCCTGTCTGGTAGAAGGTTGGCCCTCTAGCTTTCACCCTGATGCCATTAATTCAGTTCCTCCCCATATGTCTTTCATGCCTTTCAAGCTGCTGCCTTTGAGCTGGAACTCAAGAGGTAGTGTGAGTCCAAATAAGTCCATATGTGGGCCCTTTAAGAGTAACTGCCTGTGACTCCAGCAGTCTCAGCTTCAATCCATACCGGTTTTTATAGTCACATGTTATGAGACTTCTGTTCCTGGCACTGAAACCCTGAGCTGGGGGAGGGCAGAGTTCATCCTCAGAGGGGAACTGCACAGCCAAAATATCCCTCCAGATCATTACCCACCATGCATTGGGAGTGGGATCAGCCCTTCCTCATCTCTGCCACTCCTACCAGGTTTGATGTGGCCTCTTCTTTAATTTTATAGTTGTAGGACTTCCATTCAGCCTGAATTTAGGAAGTTCTGAATGAGGGTTGTTATGTCGTGTAGCTATAATTTTGATGTGGTTGTGGGAGGAGGTGAGCACCACCTATATCTATGTCTGACAGTTGAATATTTTATAATCTTGGAAGAAACAAACATTTCTTAGAGAGGACACTGAAAACACTAACCAAAAACATAAAATTTCAAAATTTTAAAAACTTAAGTTCATTTTAATACCATTAAGAGAACACATAGACTAGCCCCAGAATGGGAGAATAAGTAAATGAAACTTTTTTTCATAATAATACATACAGAAAGTACAATAAAAATAATATTGCTCCTGCCAGTATGGCTCAGTGGCTAGAGTGCCAGCCTGTGTTCTGAAGGGTCCCAGGTTCCATTCTGGTCAATTAGTGTACCTAGGCTGCAGACTCCATCCCTGGCCCTGGTCAGGGCACATGTGGGTATGTGGGAGGCAACCAATCGAATTGTCTGTCACATCAATATTTCTCTGTCTCTGTTTCTTCCTCTCTCTTTCACTCTCTAAAAATCAATGGAAAAATTAACCTCGGGTGAGGATTTTTTAAAATTCCATTTATGGTATAATATATAAAACACTTGAATTCCAAGCAGGAACTTGTAATGATGAAATAAGTTTTTTTTTTTGGGGGGGGGAATGGAAATTTATACTTTATATTTCATTGTGCATAGATTATAATAAATATGACAACAATTTCTAATTTGATAAAAATATTTTAATGAAAGACTAATGAATATTTCTAGGATATTTTAAATAACATTTTAAAATGGGATAGTCAATTCAAGGAAATGTGCCTTTGTTTTTAGCTTGTTGACTTTTGTTAATAGTGCATTTTTATCAGATTGAGTTGGGGCAATCAGGAATTCTATAACTGGTCTTTGATTTGTTAATGGATATTCAAACAAACCTTCATAAAAAGGTTAAGAATACTGGAATGAAAATTAGACCATGAGCAGCCCCGAATAGCATAACAAGAAACATAACCTTAAAAAATGTCCTGAAGATGTACCTTCTGCTGCAGATAAGACACACACCCCTATGATTGTTGAAACTGCACTTTGTAACACAGGGTAGCCTAGCATATACAACGCCTCAATTGCTTTGTCATTTACTGAGGGCATAGAACTAGAAACAAATGCATAGCAAATGTGTGCAGAAAAATCAAAAGAAAACCCTATACAAATGACAAGATTAATCATGGATATGGAATCAAGATTGACATGCCAGAATGCCATGAAACCCGTTACTCCTACAATAACAGAACCAATAGCGAAAGTTACCCACAAGGAACACAGTGGATGAGGAATTAACAGTATGGAAACAACAAACATAGCTACTGATGCAACAATGACATTTCGAACAGTGTTTTCTATTATTGCAGTGAACTGATCAAAATATATGAATGCTGGGTTATACACCATTAGGGGAATTTCACAATTTTTGGCCAACTGTCGGAACTGGATTAACATCCTTTTCTTATTGGTTGAAGTAGAAATACCTATGCTCTGAACAAAGGCCCGGGAAGAAGTGATTTCATGTGATGATGAAATATTAACATCATACTTAAAATGAGGAAAATAAAAAAAAAACCCTGGAAATACTGTTCATAAAAGTATTCTTATCATTTATATCTTGTTTTTTATCTTTCATATATTGCACATATTCTCGTAACCAAAACTCGGTAAGTGTTTTTTCTACATAGCCATTTTTTTCAAAATCTGCCAGACATTGTTCCAATTTTTGCCTAGCATCTTTATCCCAGTAGTCAAAAGTTTCAGTAACAATAACCATAACCTTGGGACCGTAAAGGGAAAAATAACCTTCTTCTGCATCAAAATACAGTGTGATGTAGGAATCGTCACTTGCCAAATTTTGAGGGTCTAAACCTTCCTGCACACGGAAACATCCCCATATACTACTTGTCAGGTACAACAGGTACAGAAGCACTACAAAAAACTTGGTCTTCTTGAATGTGAGAAAAGGGCCAAAATAATCTCTAAAGAACAAATTCATTGGATGAATATCAGCTTCCTGTTCATCTGGGAGAGAATCAAATGGGAGACAGCAGCATCTTTTTAAAGCGGAACATTTCTCGTTAGGCGCATTTGGCTTTTTTAACCAACGTAGACAGGCTACTTCTCTAGTACCATCCAGGGCCATAAATGCTCCAAAACAGGTGATGCTATACAAATAACAGAAGAACAGGGTTGTTCCTGTATAGATGCAAAAGTACTGTATAGATCTGAAAGAGGTCATAATCCCTGTATAGAAGGCCAGGATGTTAGTGGCAGAGGTGATTGTAATAGACACTGCCACTTTTGAATAGGTCCTGGACATACCATGTCTTATGCTATCCACGAGTTTGGTCTTCTGCCAGCCGGAACTCATAACAAACATGTCATCAACCCCAACACCTGTTAAAAAAAGAAACAACCTTCATAAAAATTAATTTTTATTAAAAAATTAAACAGATCTCCCTGGCCCATGTGGCTCAGTTGTTTGAGCATAATCCCATGCACCTAGAGGTCACTGGTTTGATTCCCTGTCAGGGCACATGCCTAGGTTATGGGCTGATCCCCAGTAGGAGCCATGCAGGAGGTGATGGATCAATGTTGTGCTCTCACATCTCTCTCTCTCTCTCTCTCTCTCTCTCTCTCTCTCTCTCTCTCTCTCTCTCTCTCTCTCCCTCCCTCCCTGCCTCCCTCCCTTCCTCTCTCTCTTTCTGTCCCTCTCTCTCTCCCTCTCCCTTCCTCTCTGTCTGAAAATCAATAACAACTTATTTTAAAAACGCAAAGAGATCAATGCAAACCATTTTATTTTCCATTTCTTTCAGGTCTTATTTACCTTGCCCAATCTGTGCTTTGATGCTACGTCTCTCATTGCCTCTGAATCCACAACAGAAATCATCACTCCTTCTTCTGCAATAGCTCTGTGTTTCATACATACTCCTATTCTTTGGACATAGCACAATATATTCTACTCCTAATCTTCATTTAAAGTTGTTTCAATGATGAGTCAGGAAACCTGGTTGACTGGTTGTTAGTGGAAGCAGGGTTAGCAATGCATCTTTGTTCTGCTAGACTACATGAGAAACCATTTTCTCTCCTAAGTCATTTCATACTAATGCACAAACACAATGAGCAATCATTCTGTTGCTTAAAATATAAGCTGGATTTACCTGTTCTACAGTTAGCATCTAGCTATCAATGCGGTATGATTTGAGAGGCACCACATAGTTTATAGACACACACACACACACACACACACACACACACACACACACACACACAGTTTCCCTGCTATCTGTTTTCTATAGACAGGATGCTCTCATTCCTTCACTTTCCCAGTTTAAGGTCTTTTCTCATTAAAAGAAAGTACTCTTAATATCGGATTTATATTCCAAAATAAATCTCAAGGGTCCTTTACATATTAATGCCTAGTAGGTGATTAGTTCTTTTCTACATTGACATTTCATTATTTTTTTGGAATAAAGCAGATTTTGAAATTGTCATTAAAGATTGGGAAAGGAGGACTACAAAGACGAAAGGGGATCAGAAAGAACAGCATAGCATGCTGCAGATACATTTTACCTCCTCACGCTTTCTACTAGAGTAATGATACAATCAGTACTTTGAACTAAAATGCTAATTTTAAATTATATTTGGGGGGATCATCTTTATGGATTGCATGGATTACAATGGAGATTGCAACTTTGCCTCTGATTCAGATGTTCTATGGGTATGATGATGGTAGGACTATCTAAATTAAAATAACCAAGAATGAACTCACTGATATTTATTAGATATCTAAAAACTGGTATTTGCCCAACCACCATGGCTCAGTAGTTGAGCTTTGACCTCTGAAACAGGAGGTCACAGTTTAATACCTGGTCAGAGCACATGTCTGGGTTGCAGGCCTGATCATCCATGGGGAGTGTGCAGGAAGCAGCCAATCAATGATTCTTTCTCATCATTGATGTTTCTATCTCACTCTCCCTTGTTCTCTGAAATTAATAAAAAATATAAAAAGCGAAAACCAACCAACTAGTTTTATTATTTATAGAACATTGTTAAGAAATTATCCACATATAGTTTTTGAGTTGCTGCAATCACAAACACTCACACACATACACTCCTATGTACACACACACTATACAAAAAATGGTTTATGTTAAGTCAGGATACACAGTTTACTTATTTGTTGCTGTGGGGAACACTGAGTGGTTAAATGTGAGTGTATAGGAAGAAGGTTTGCACTAAAGAGCTCGAATAAATAAGCTGACATCCAGTTTATAGCTAATCCACTATCTCCCACAGGAAACCAAATATTATTTCTTGTAAGTTGCTTATTTTCCAAAAATAAACACCTTTGTTTTTTCATGCTTACTCTAAAACAAATTCTGAAATTACAGAGAAATACAAATAAATAATTTAAATGACTGTAATTCCAACCTTGGGATAATTCCTGCTAATATTTTGGTGTTGATCCATTCAGAATTTGTTCTGTGCAAATATACAGGTATAATTGTACTACTTAATTCCAAACATTTCATTTCATAACTAGTATTGTTTCATTTACTATTTCATGAAATGTAATATTTCATTTTTCATTTAATGTGTCTACTTCTTTTTAAAGACTGAAAATGATTTCAAAATTTTAATTTGCTATATTTGAATTGACCAATCCCATCTTGATATAGGATTAGTTTTTTTTTCTCTCAATATTTTCCTATTCTAAATTATACCAAAATGAACATGTTCTACTTTTCAAGCAATTGTTTAATTAATAGGACAAATTCCAAGCAGTGGAATTGATAGATCAAGGATATTCACTTTTAAATATTTTTAAAAATATATTTTATTGATTACAGAGGAGTAAGGGAGAGGGAGAAAGAAATAGAGATATCAATGATGAGAGAGAATCATTGATTGGCTGCCTTCTACACACCACCTACTGGGGATCTAGCCTACAACCCATGCTTGTACTCCGACTACAAATCGAACCATGACCTACCTCCTGGTTCACAGGTTGATGCTCAACAACTGAGACACACTGGCAGGGCCCCTTTTAAATTTTAAGTATTTTTTGTTGTTGTTGTTGCAAAGTTGTACTGAAAGAAAGAGTGTCCCAATTTAAAACTTCCCCCAGCAGAATATGCATGCTCATTTGTACATATTTTTACCAAAAACTTCAATCCTACTAATTTTTATTAATCTAATAAGAAAATGAGGTATCTCACTTTTGGTTTAATTTGAATCCCTTAATTAATGGAGAAATCAAATATTTTTACTTATATTTTCAATCTTGGTGTGCATGTGTGTGTACAGTCTATTCATGTTCCTTGCATTTCCATTTGGGGTGGCTTGCTTTTTTAATCTCTAAAAATACATAATAACATTTTATTTTCTTGTTTCTGGCACCTCATTTTGGATCTGTAGAGCCACTTACACATAATTATTTTGCTTAATGTAAAATAAGCTCTTTTCATAGGTATCCTACACCCCCACATACTCAGTGTGTAGTTTCTTTTGTTTTACTCACCTAGAGCAAGAAATGGTGCATTTTTTATTATGGTCACAAATGGCACGCCCATGTGCAACATCAGGCCAAAGCCGCTGAACACTGCCAAGGCAGTCGGAATCACTCCAAAAATTGCAACAAACATTTTGTTTCGTACACAGTTGCACCTGTAAATTTGGAGGGAAAAATCATAGAATTTGTGGTGGCACTGAAATTCCATCAATTCATAACAGTTTTCACTTAGACATGTATTTAGAAGCCTCTTGGGCAATAATTACCACACCTTTCTGCTGGAGACATTTAAATTCCTGTCATAATGCAAGGGGGTGGGGGAGAGAGGAAGCAGAAACGTTTGAAATCTGTACTTTTATTAAACTTCCCGGGGTGATTTTTATTTATTGACTAGAGGCATGGTACACACACAAAATTCATGCATGGGGGAGGGGGGATGTCCCTCAGCCCAGCCTGCACCCTCTTCAATCTGGGACCCCTCAAGGGATGTCCAACTGTCTGAGCCAGGGGCTTGTGGTGCTTTGCAGGCCAGCCACTCCCCCTGGGGACCCAAGCCAAGGCCCTGGTATCTGGAATTTATTTACCTTCTACAATTGACACTTTGTAGCCTGAAGCAGAGCCAAGCCTCCTGCTCGGGCCATGGCCAGGAGCTATTTCTGTTTGGATTTGTTTACCTTCTATAATTGAAACTTTGTAGCCTTGAGTTGAGGCTTTGGCTGGCAAGGGCAGGTGGAAAGCTTGGCTTCTTCAATTGCCTGGGAAACCCACGCCTCCCTCCTGCTATCTGTGGCCACAGCCATTTGGTGGGGATTAATTTGCATACTTTCTCTGATTGTCTGGTGGGCATGGCTTGTGGGTGTAGCAGAGGTATGGTCAATTTGTATATTGCTCTTTTATTAGATAAGATAGAAAAAAGGGATGCTGTCATTATTTGAATGTTAACTTTTCTAGTTTTCAAATGTAGGCTCTCTCTTCTATTAAAGATATCTAAAGGCAGGTATCAGTCATTTGTTTTGAAGCAGTTAACCAAGTAAAATATAAAACCATTTATGATTTTCCAACAACAACAAAAAACAGACCTTGGTTGTGTGATTCAAAAAAAAATTTTTTCTTTCATTTAGTAGCAATTTTTCTACAGCTCACTTCTCTAGTAGAGGAGAATCATGAAAATATTTTAGAAGGAGCTTTTGTATATTCTTTGTTAACCACAATATACACTGAATGGCCAGATTATTATCTCTGAAAGCATAATAATCTGGCCACTCAGTGTATATCCTCTAACCTAATAATAGAGTAATATGCAAATTAATCATCACTCTGCTACACCAGCCATGCCTACCAGCCAATCAGAGTAAGTATGCAAATTAACACAACAAAGATTGCAGTTAATTTGCATATGTGGAGGGAGCTATGGGGCGGGGAGAGGAATATCTGTAATAATCTGAACAATAAAGATTTAATTTTAAAAAAGAAAGTGAAGAAATAATTCATAGAGTGAGTGGTGGAATCATATATCTTTCTGGTAAGGTTTAATATATAAAATATATAAAGTATTCATCAATAACAGGACTCAACAACAGAAGGACAAATGACCACATTAAAAATGAGTATAGGCTTTGAATAGACATTTCTCCAAAGAGGATGTACAAATGGCCAATAAACACATCAAAAGATACTTATCATTAGTAAGTAGGGAATTGTGAGTCCAAACCACAATGAGATAATATTGAGCAACTACCCATAGATAATATTGAGCTATAACCCATAAAACAGAAAATGACAAGTTTGGCGAGGAAGTAGAGATGTTGCTGGTGGGATATTAAAAGGTGTTTTCTATGGAAAACAGTTTAGCAGTTCTTTAAGAACTTAACCTGGAATTATCACACACTATCAATTCTACTTCAAGATATATATTGAAAAATAACTGAAAATGAGTACAAATGGACATTTGTATTCTAATGTTCATTGAATTGAAAATGAGTACAAATGGACATTTGTATACTAATGTTCATTGAAGCATTAGTCATAATAGCCAAAAGATAGAAATATTTCCAAGGGCCCATCAAAAGACAAGTGGCTAAATAAAATACATACAATGGAATATTATTTAGCAACAAAAATAAATAAAGTTGTGATACATATTACAACATGGATGAACACTGAAAATATTGTGCTAAGTGAGGTAAACCAGTCACAAAAGGACAATTTTTATATGATCCCACTTATATGAATCTCTAAAATAGACAAATTCACAGAGACAAAGTGTTTGAAGGTTTACTAGGGCTGGGAGGAGGCAATGGGGTGTTATTGCTTAATATGTACAACATTTCTACTCATAGTAATGGAAACTATTTGGGAACAGATAATTGAACCAATTGCACAGGTGTCTGACTATTATTAATATAACTGAATTGTAAACTCAAAATGGTTAAAATGACATTTTATATTATATATATTATGTAATATATGTTTTACCACAATAAATTAAAAAATCATTTATTAAAAACAAACATTATACCTGAAGCATGATGCAATTGAAAATAATATGATTAGAAAATAAGCCACATAAAATAAAGGGATCACCGTCTTTGAAGTTGCCTCAAATTCCAGTTGTCTAGAAAGTGTTGTAAAGTAGACCACCTGCCACAGAAATGTACTCAGATGAGTAACTCTTAATTACAATATTTGTGAATGAGTTACAAACACTATTAAAACACTCTAGCTTATTGATGAAAAAATATTCAAATTCATTAAAAGATCAAAACACATGAATTATCATTTTAGAATAAAGAATATAGATTTGCTTCTTCCCCCAAATTTCTGGCATGCTCTCTAAAGTTTCTTACAAAAATCCAAAATTTTAAAATTTCTGAAAATACAAAATCTAGATTTTTCATAAAACCTTGAAATCCTATATAAAACCGTAATATGTAAATCAACTGAGAGACAACAACTGAGTCACTATGATGTGCACTGACCACCAGGAGGCAGATGCTCAAATCAGGACCTGCATTCTGGTGGTCAGAGTGCTCCCACAGGGGGAGTGCTGCTCAGCCAGAAGCTGGGCTTATGGAAAGCAAGAGCAGAGGTGGTGGCGGGAGCCTCTCCTGCCTCAGCTGCAGGTGGACAGAAGGAGCTAGGAGTGCCTGGCTGTGAGAGCCCGGACTGCAAGAGGGATATCTGATTCCCAGTTTAGGCCCCAATCTCTGAGATGTCCCGAACTGTGAGAGCACACAGACCGGGCTAAGGGACTCCCATCTCCCTATGCACAAATTTCGTGCATCGGGTCTCTAGTTATTAATAATTAAAGATCTTGCCAAAACCAGTTTGGCTCAGTGGATAGAGCATCAGCTTGTGGACTGAAAGGTCCCATGTTCGATTCTGGTCAAGGGCATGTACTTTGGTTGCAGGCACATCCCCAGTGCGGGTTGTGCAGGAGGCAGCTGATCAATGTTTCTCTCTCATCGATGTTTCTAACTATCTCTCTCCCTTCCTCTCTGTAAAAAAAACAATGAAATATATATTTTAAAAAATAATAAATAATTAAAGATCTTGTGGCTTTTTCTAAAATTTTATTGGATTGTTGTATTTTACTATTTAATTGAATATTTCAGAAGGCCTGGTATTCAAAGGCTTTTCCCAATGGGTGTCTCGCTTTCACCAAGCGATTCAGAAGTAGGTTTGCTGACCCAAGAATTACTGAACAGTTATCATGTTTCTGGCACTATGATATACTAAAAAAGAAGAAGAAGAAGAAGAAGAAGAAGAAGAAGAAGAAGAAGAAGAAGCAGCAGCAGCAGCAGCTGAGCTAGATCATTTTCAGTAAAACTATGGAATATTTGCTTGAAGTTTTTTTGTTTGTTGCTTTTTATTCCAGTGAACTTCAAACAAATTTTGGGGGGCTCCTGGAAACTGCAAAGACTGTAACTAAAAGTAAGAATTCCCAAGTAATTTGGCTAGAAAACACATCCCCAAAACTAAGCCTGAAGATCAATGTCTGTACTGAACAGACCTACCATGAGGATGGAGCATTTGTCTCTTCCACCCGAATATTTTCAAGGAACTAAGATTTGTGGCATTCTTCAGGGTGTTAAAGAAAGTTGGTTTAAGTGCCAAATACGTGACCAGCTTCAAATCAAGGACTCCTTAACTCAGAGAGTGCTATTGTCATCTATGGATCTATGGTCCTTGGAACAAGTCTTCTTACCCTCCCACTTTCCCCTGGCCTCCCTGTCAACCCCAGCAGCCACGTACCTGGATCATCTTCAAGGCCAAACTCTCTTCAAGATTGCTAAATTCATCCAGGAAATGTACCATCCACCTCTTGCTATGCTCACTATTCTCTTTCTCTTGGGTTTTCAGGTAATATTGCAGCCACATGGCTTTGGCCTCCACGAGTAAATGGTTTGCTCCCACCCGGTTGCCTAAGATGGTTCCACCAAGGGTGCCGGCCAGGGAGACAGGCTGGCCCTTTAGGGTGTAGATGGGGAAGGTGATGCTCTGCAGGTCAAGCTTCTTGTTCAACTGCCAGGCGAACAGGAGGGGGTTGGAGGGCACACAGATGCCCTGGTTCTTAGCACACGCCTGACTGAAGAGGATCTGGGTTCCGTCTTCTTGGGTGGCATTCAGAGCCTGAACCGCACTGTCTAGTCTGCTAACTTCTGCCAAGATTTCTTGTTCCAGCAAGGAGGCTGAGTGGGACACCACTAGAATAGAAGCAAAATAGACCTCAGTGGCCATCCTGAAGATGGAGAAGTGAAAAGAGTCATCACTGGTGAAATGCTGCTGCACAAAGCGCCGTTCTGCCTTGGCCGGGCTCCTGACAGGGGTGTACTGCTCCTCGGGGTCCTCTTCTATGTCCTTGAGCAGGTGAATGAAGCCAGTGCTCAGAGTAGCTGTCAGCAGAATGGGCATCAGCAGGAAGAACCAGGGGTGTGAGCCCACCTGCCACCGCAGCCATCCGAAGGCCCGGGAGAGCGGAGCCTCCAGGCAGTTGGTATGGCAGCGGTGCTTCTGAGCCACTTCAGTTGAAGACAGACTCTGAGGTGATTCACACCACACTGAACTGAACCTCTTACGCTGTTTGGCTCCTGGTGGCTCTTCCTGCTGCCCTGAAGCCAAGTCCAGGTCTGGTTTCTGTTCCTAGAGCAGGTCTGGTTTCTGTTGCAAGAGCAGCTCTGGCTTCTTGTCTGCGTGTGGTGCTGCCTGCAGATCTGCCCCTTCATCCAAGTCTGGTCCAGGCCCCGATGGCTTTGGCAGGGACTCTGGTTGCTGCTCCTCTGTGGGCTTTGGCTCCATATCTGGGCCACCCTCAGACGTGTTGAGACTCATTTCCACGAAGAGAAGGCCAGTAGCTGCTGGATGCGGAGACCAGTCAACAGTTTCCCAACGGATTCCCAACGGCTTCCTGGAGATTCTAAGAAGTCTGACCTTGGCTGCTCCTGTCTGGATGCTGGAGCTTTCACTAGACAGCATTTGGCTTGTAGCCGGACTAGCCCCAAATGTGTCCTCTCAGGATTTCGTTGATAGAAATAATACTTTAATATTTTAGAGCTGCTTTCAGGAGCTTCAAATTTTGGCTGCTCAAAGATAGAGAGGGCTGAATGATTTTATTAAATTGAATTTATTGGGATGATATTGGTTTATAAAATTATATAGGTTTCAGGTGTGCAGTTCTATAATAGTCTGTATATTATATTGTATGTTCACCACCCCAAGTCAAGTCTCCTTCCATCAACTTTTATCCCTCCTTTATCCTCTTCTAGCTCATCACACCCTTTTTCCCTCTAGTAATCCCTATACTATTGTGTACCCATGAGGTTTTTTCTTTTTCTTAATCCCTTAAATACTATGACTGAAATGTAAATTGAGGAGAGGTGGTGTGTATATATGTATGTGAGCAAGCTAGAGGAATCAGGATTTCTTTTTTAGTAGCTCACTGAAGTCTCCATACGGTTGTTTATATTTCTTTTCATGAGTGCCACCTACTGAAAAATAAGAGAAAGACTTTCTATTAATTGTACCGAATAGAGAAGTGCCATTCTTAAGGGGGGAGCAGATTTCATTCCCATACATGCATAGGCAGAGAAAGAATCCATCAAATACCATGAATGACTAATGTAGCAAGGTAGTTTAGAAAGAAAAAAAAAATCTCAGGAAAATAAATGTCAAGACATGCAAATATGTGATTTCTTTATTCACTTATGTACATTTATTTTTTTTGTTGAGAATATTACAGATGTTCCCTTGTGGCTCCCCTCCACCCAGCTCCTGTCTTACACTAGAATTCACAATTGCAATTCTGAATAAAATTCAATGAGATACAAGAACACACAGATGGGCAGTTTAATGAACTCCAAAATAAAATTAATGAACAAATGGAATACTTTACCAAATCAATCAAAAATTAAAAAAAGAGAAATGAATAGAAATTCTGGAACTGAAGAACTCCATATGAAAAATGAACTAGCGAGGTTAGGAAATGGAGCTAAGCAGATGGAAGGAAGAATTAGTGATACTGAAGATGGAAATATAGAAATGATGCAGATGGAAGAAGAGAGAAACTTGAGAGTAAAAAATAAAAACTATGAGAACTATCTGACTCCATCAAAAAGAGCAAAATAAGAATAATGAGTATACCAGAAGAAGAAAAGGGGGAGAGAAAGCAAGGAGGCTTCAAACAAATGGTTCACAAGAATTTCCTAAACCTGTGGAAAGAGCTGGATCTCTGAATCTAAGAAAAAACAAAAACAAATAAGCATAAAAACAAACAAACACAAAAACCCCCAAACCTCCTAATTATATCAATCCAAAAGAAAGGCCTTCTCCAAAGCCCATTATATTAAAACTGTAAACAATTAATGATAAGGGTATGTCAAGGCAGCCTGGAAAAGGAAAATGAAAACATATAAAAATCCCATTATATTATCATCGGATTTGTCAGGAGAAATCCTACAACTTAGGAGGAAGTCAAATCAAATATTATGAAAGAGAAATATTGCCAGCCAAGAATATTATATACAGTGGTACCGTGTTTCCCTGAAAACAAGACATCCTCCGGAACAAAGACCTAGCGCATGGAAAGATAAGACATCCCCTGAAAATAAGACCTAGAGCAACTTTGGGAGAAAAAAATAATATAAGACACTGTCTTATTTTCGGGGAAACAGATTGGATAAAACAAAACAAATAATTGCGCAACCATATGCTGCATTCAGAAAACATATTTTAGCTGCAAGGACCAATACGGACTCAAAATGAAAGGATGGAAAATGATTCTCCAAGTAAATGGTATCCATAGAAAAGCAGTGTAACTATATACTTCTATCTAACAAAAATGATTTCAAGATAAAAAAGTAATAAGTCGACGTACAGATGGACATTTTATAATGATAAAGAACACAATATATCAAAATGACATAACACTCATCAATGTATATCTAACCAATCAGGGAGGACCAAAATATATAGAAAAACTAGTAACAGAATTAAAGGGAGACACTTACAAAAACACAATTATAGTAGGAGACCTAAATACCCTATTGATAGCTATGGCCAGATTTTCCTAACAAAAAATTAATTAGAAAATATTGATCTTTAATGACACATTAGACTAAATTAGACTAAATGGACATAATTCACATTTACAGAATCTTTCATCCCAAAACATCAGATTATACATTATTCTCTAATGCACATTGGTACATTTTATTTTATTTTTATTTTATTTTTATTTTTTTTTCTAGGGGATAATTTATTTATTATTTATTTAATTAATTTATTTTTTAATTAAATTATTATCTGTGTACACGTGGTACATTTTAAAGGATAGACCATATGTTGGGACACAAAACTAGCCTCAACAAATTTAAGAAGATTGAAATTATACCAAGGATAATGCATTGAAATTGGAAATCAACTGCAAAAAGAAAATAGGGAAAACCCAAAATATGTGGAGATTAAATAATGTGCTACTAAGGAACAACTGGCACAAAGAAGAAATAAAAGGAGAGATCAAAAGAGAGAATGGCAATAAAAAACATTAAACCTTTGGGGTGCAGCAAACACAGTAATAAGAGGGAAGTTTATATCATTACAGGCCTATATCAAGAAACAAGTAAAATACCAAGTAAACAACCTAACATTACATCTTGAAGAACTACAATAGAAAAACAAGAACAAATACAGTCTTAAGTAAGTAGAAGGGAGAAAATAATAAAAATTAGAGCAGAATTAAATGAAATAGAGAATAAAAAAGACAATACAAAAATTATCCAGCAAAGAGTTGGTTCTTTGAAAAGATTAATAACATTGATAAAACTGTCTCGACTCACTAAGGTAAATAGGGAAAACACTCAAATAAAAATATCAGAAATGAAAGAGATGTTACAAAGTATTCCACATATATAAAAAAATCAAATAAGAATACTGTGAAAGATTGTAAGCAACCAGATTCAATATCCCTGAAGAAATGGACATGTTCTTAAATATATGTATATAACCTTTCTGGACTGAATCACTTAGAAATGGAAAATCTAAACTGATCAACAGTGAGAACTTGAAACAATCATCAAAACCTCCTTAAAAGTAAAAGTCTAGGACCAGAGGGTTTCATTAGTGAATTCTATTATATATTAAATTCACATAAGGTGCATCATTAAATATATATTTGGAAAAGCAGGCTGCTGTAAATTGATGTCACATTGTAAATAATTTTTATATTATTACCTTGATAGTTTGACAACACTAATGTTTATGTATGTAATTTATAATCCTGATAATAACATAAGTATTGAAGTTGTCTATCTTAATTGAATATAACAAATAAATGTTTGATTGCTATTTTTGTAAAATATTTGGAAGAGAAAATATCAGTTTGAGACTTCAATATGATATAAACTATATTTTGTAGAGATTATGTGTATACTAAAGTACTTTTTACTTTGGCCACTTTAATATTGCATTCAGCACTAGGCAGAAAAAAATGGTGTTACATAAAATCACAGCATCAATATAGTGTATGAAGTAGAGCTAATAATTGTACTCATAACCATTTTATTTCATCCCAGTGGCCCAGTGCATGAAATTCATGCACATTAAAAGGGAATTAATCAGAGGAAATATTTTAATATTGCTATTTGCTCTTTCTCTATAATAGAAGTATCAGAGATGGAAGAAAATTAGTGAGATGTACATGAAAACTTCCCTCATGTCAGAGTCTGGAGTGCTCTGCAGGACCTAGAGTCAAGTCCCTGCCCACCACACAAGCGCACTTTGAAAATGCAAGAGAGGCTTTGGGGAGGGGATGCTTCCTGAGGGCAGACGGGCGCGAGGGCGCGGCCCGTCTGTCCTGGCTCGCGATCCCTCCCTTACGGGCCGCCAGGGAGGGCCCGCCCCACGACTCCCCTTTTCGGCTCCCAGGGCAGGGTCCTCGCGCGCGGCCCATGCTGGCTGCTGGGGGCCCGCGCCGCCGCATAGACAGTTCCCGGCCGGCCGGCCTGCCCCCGTGGTGGCCCTGAGGCCTGTGCGGCTGCTCCAGGGGGGCTAACCGTCCCAGAGCGCGGGCCTTGGGGCGCGAGGGTCCCGGGCCCGTGATCCCCGCGCCATGGCCGGGGCCATCGCTTCCCGCATGAGCTTCAGCTCGCTCAAGAGGAAGCAGCCCAAGACTTTCACCGTGGGGATCGTCACCATGGACGCCGAGATGGAGTTCAATTGCGAGGTGAGCAGGAGGGCGGGGGAAGGGGGGTGGGGGGGGGGGGGGGGGAAATTTATACTTAAATTTCCTAGACAGTTTGCATGATGATAAATTATTTGTTGAATTCTTTCCAAGTGACAGACTTCCATACATTTATTTCTGGAAGCAAGCGCTTAGCCGACACGGTACTTGCTATCTCTCAAGTAACTGGAGCCCTTGCTACTCCAAGTGTGGTCTGTGGACCAGCGTGATGGGCAGCGGTGACCCATGTCAGGGAGTGGAAACTTTTCCAGGAAAGGCCCGCAGCATGGATATTTTTCAGCTCCGAAGGCCTTATGGTCTCCGGTCTCGGCTGCAACTGCACAGCTCTTCAGCTGTACCCTGGTAGCCCAAACACTAACTTTCAGCAGGAGGCGCTCCACTGACCTGGTTCTCTGTAACACTGGTCAACATTATTAAAAAAAAAAAAAAAAAAAAAAAAAAAAAAAAACACTTTAAATCCTCTAGGAATAATAGGGGCCTGCATCGAGTGAAGAAATACCTATTAAAAATATACATCATGCCCTAACCGGTTTGGCTCAGTGGATATAGCGTGGGCTGTGGACTGAAGGGTCCTAGGTTTGATTCCTGTCAAGGGAATGTATCTTGGTTACAGGGTACATCCCCAGTAGGGGGTGTGCAGTAGGCAGCTGATGGATGTTCCCTCTCATTGATGTTTCTAACTCTCTATCACTCTCCCTTCCTCACTGTAAAAAAATCAATAAAATATTATATATATATATATATATATATATATATATATATATGTATATATATATTACATCAACAGCCAGCTGGCGTGGCTCAAGTGGTTGAGCATCGACCTATGAACCTGGAGGTCACGGTTCGATTCCTGGTCAGGACACATCCCTAAATGTTGGGCTAGCCAGAGGCAGCCGATCAGTGATTCTCTCTCCTCATTGTTGTTTCTATCTCTCTCTTCCTCTCTGAAATCAATAAAAATATATATTTTAAAAATACGTAAACATTTCATAAGGGAGGTGAGCATTTGATCCAAGACCTCTGCCACCCTGCCTGCTCCCAGCTCAGCAAGGTAGAGAGAGTCTACTGCTGCCGCTCAGAAGGCAGGCTCCCTCTCCCCTCGGCGCCTAGTCTGGAGGCTCTTCCCTGGAGGAGCAGGACTTGAGTAACTTATCCTGCCCAAAGCTACTTGTTGCTGAGACGTAGGGAGTGGAGTGGGAAGATGGGGCTTCTTTCAGCTGTGCCTACTTATGGAAGAGGGGCTGTGCCCTGGGTGTGGCCCCCTGAGAATACTGGGCCCGTTTATTCTTGCCCCACACAGCTTATGAGATGGTGCTTCCCGCCGGAAGAGCTAAACTGAGAAGGCCCCAAGCTGGTATGTCCCCATCCCCACTTCCACCAAGGGCTCAGAGATTTTGCCTAGAGGCAGAAAAAAGCTTTAAAATCCTTAGCTTTTTTTTTTTTTTTTTTTTTTTTTTTTTTTTTTTTTTTCCTAGAGAGAGTGGAAGAGAGGGAAAGATAGAGAGAAATGTCAATGTGAGAGAAACACATCGATTGGTTGCCTCCTGCACATGCCCCAACCAGGTCCCAGTCAGGGGAGGAGCCTGCAACCGAGGTACACGCCTTTGACTGGGAATCGAACCCGGGACCCTTTGGTCCTCAGCCCGACACTCTATCCACTGAGCCAAACCGCTAGGGCCTGAGCTTTTTAAAAAATTTATTTATTAAATTTATTGGGGTGATATTGGTCAGCATGAATGGTTTCAGGTGTGGGTTTCTGTGTTACAAAATCTGTACATTGCACTGTGTGCCCACCACCCAAAGTCAAGTCTTCTCTAGTCTCCATTTATTAGGACTCCCTTCTGGCCCACCCCCTTCCCTCTGGCATTCACCGCATGCTGTTTGTTTTCACACGTTTCAGTTTTATAGCCCACGTATGATGAAATCATATAGTTCTTAGCTTAAAAAAAAATGAAAATGCAAGAGACCCAGACCCAGCTGGCCCCACCTCCACTGGGTGAGTCTCAGACTGTGTCGGTCCCACCCCCTGTCAAGCCCCTCCAGGCGTGGGGCATGGCTTCAGGTCCCCAGCGTGGTGCCAGGTAGGTGGCGTAGCATCAGGTCCCCTGGCCCAGTGCCGGGTGGTGGGCACAGTCTCAGGTCCCCCATCAAACCCCACCGGATGTGGGGGTGGCACAGCCTCAGGTTCCCAGCACACTGCTGGTGGGAAGCACAGTCTCAGGTCCCCTGGCCTGGCGCCAGGGTTGGGGGCATGACCTAAGTCGTTTCATACTAATGTACAAACACAATGAGCAATCATTCTGTTGCTTAAAATATAAGCTGGATTTACCTGTTCTACAGTTAGCATCTAGCTATCAATGTGGTATGATTTGAGAGGCACCACATAGTTTATAGACACACACACGTGCGCGCGCACACACACACACACACACACACACACACACACGGACTCAGCAATTCAATTTCTGGGTATTTAGCTGAAGAAACTCAAAACACTAAATCAAAATGACACATGCATCCATATGTTCATTGAAGCATTATTTACAACTAGAAGTCTGGTGCATGAAATTCATGCACAAAGCGGGGCGTCCCCTCAGCCCAGCCTGCACCCTCTCCAATCCAGGACCCCTTGGGAGATGTCCAACTGCTAGTTTAGGCCCAATTTTGGGGAACAGGCTTAAACCAACAATTGGACATCCCTCTCACAATCCAGGGATGCTGGCTCCTAACAACTCACCTACCTGCCTACTTGATAGCCACTAACTGTCTCCTTGCCAGCCTGGTAGCTCCCAACTGCCCCCTTCTGCTGACCTGATCACTCCCCAATAGCCCCTCTCCCCACCAGCCTAGTCGCATCTTACTGATCCCCTGTCGTCATGGTCACCCCCATTTGCCCCTCTCTGTCAGCCTGCTTGCCCCTAACCAATTTCATAGCAGTGTGAGTGTCAGTAATACAACTGATTTGTAAACTCAAAATGGGTAAAATGACATTTTATATTATATATATTACATATACTTTAGCATAATAAATTAAATTTTTTTAATAAAAACAAAATATTTAACTGTAGCATGTTGCAATCTTCACTAATAAAAGAGTAAGATGCAAATTGACCTTACCTTCGTGATCCCCTCTAGCCAATTAAGAGTGAGTATGCAAATTAACCCAACAACATGGTGGCTTAATTTGCATATGCAGGTGCCAAGTGGATGGGGGTGGGGCATTCCACTCTGCCCCTGCTGCTCTGGGCCTCTGGGCAGCATGGGGAGGCAGAAAGGTGGCTCCAGATCAGAGCGAAAAGGCGGCTCCAGCCAGAGCAAAGGCGGTGCTGGCAGCCAGGGGAAGGAAGGCCCATTCCTGCATGAATCTATGTGTATCAGGCCTCTAGTTGAAAATAATATGATTAGAATACATGCCACATAAAACAAAGAGATCACCTTCTTAGAAGTTGCCTTAAATTCCAGTTGTCCAGAGAATGATGTAAAGAAGACCACCTGCCACCAAAATGTATTCAGATAAATAACTCTTAATTACAATATTTGCGAATGAGGTACAAACACTGTTGAAACACTTTAACTTATTGGTGAATAAAATGCTCAAATTTATTAAAAGATCAAAATATATGAATTATAATTTTAGAATAAATACAGGTTTGCATTTTCTCCCAAATCTCTGGCATGCTTTCCAAATTTTTTTACAAAAATCTGAAGTTTACAATTTCTGAAAATACAAAACCTAAATTTTACACAACACTGTGAAATTATTAACAACTAAAGAAATTGTACCTTTTTCTAAATTTTTACTATGTTGCTGTATTTCACCATTTTATTTGCATACATATAATTTCACTGAGGCCTGATATTCAAAGGCTTTTTCAGTGGGTGTCTCACTTCCACCAAGCTATTCAGAAGTCTTAGTAGGTTTACTGGCCCAAGAATTACTGAACAGTTATCCTATTTTTAGCACTATGATATATTTACTTGGGAAAAAAAATGCTGAGCTAGTTATCTTTCTCAGTAATACCATGTAACATTTGCTTAAAGTTTTGTTATTGTTGGTTTTTATTTCAGTGAACTTCAAACAAATTTTGGGGGTCTCCTGGAAACTGCAAAGACTTTAACTAAAAGTAAGAATTCCCAAGTAATTTGGCTAGAAAACACATCCCCAAAACTAAGCCTGAAGATCAATGTCTGTACTGAACAGACCTACCATGAGGATGTAGCATTTGTCTTTTCCACTCGAATATTTACAAGGAACTAAGACTTGTGGCATTCTTCTCAGGGTGTTAAAGAAAGTTGGATTAAGTGCCAAATACAGAAGCACGTGACCAGCTTCAAATCAAGGTCTCCTTCACTCAGGGAGTGCTATTGCCATCTATGGATCTATGGTCCTTGGAACAAGTCTTCTTACCCTCCCACTTTCCCCTGGCCTCCCTGTCAACCCCAGCTGCCACGTACCTGGATCGTCTTCAAGGCCAAACTCTCTTCAAGATTGCTAAATTCATCCAGGAAATGTACCATCCACCTCTTGCTATACTCACTATTCTCCTTCTCTTGGGTTTTCAGGTAATATTGCAGCCGCATGGCTTTGGCCTCCACGAGTAAATGGTTTGCTCCCACCCGGTTGCCTAAGATGGTACCACCAAGGGTGCCGGCCAAGGAGACAGGCTGGCCCCTTAGGGTGTAGATGGGGAAGGTGATGTTCTGCAGGTCAAGCTTCTTGTTCAACTGCCAGGCGAACAGGAGGGGGTTGGAGGGCACACACATGCCCTGGTTCTTAGCACACGCCTGACTGAAGAGGATCTGGGATCCGTCTTCTTGGGTGGCATTCAGAGCCCGCACCGCACTGTCTAGTCTGCTAACTTCTGACAAGATTTCTTCTTCCAGCAAGGAGGCTGAGTGGGCCACCACTAGAATAGAAGCAAAATAGACCTCAGTGGCCATCCTGAAGACAGAGAAGTGAAAAGAGTCATCACTGGTGAAATGCTGCTGCACAAAGCGCCGTTCTGCCTTGGCCGGGCTCCTGACAGGGGTGTACTGCTCCTCGGGGTCCTCTTCTATGTCCTTGAGCAGGTGAATGAAGCCAGTGCCCAACTAGCCCCAAATGTGTCCTCTCAGGATTTCATTAATAGAAATAATATTTTAATATTTTAGTTCTGCTCCCAGGGGATTAAAATTTTGGCTGCTGAGAGATAGAGAGGGTTGAATGATTTTATTAAATGGAATTTATTGGGGTGACATTGCTTCATAAAATTAAACAGGTTTCAGGTGTGCAGTTCTATAATACAATGTCTTTATTTTATACTAGAAATTTTAATTTTTATACAAAAATTTGTGCACTAGGGGAATCCCCTCAGCCCAGAGTGCAACTTTTCCAATCCAGAACCCCTTGGGGGATGACCGACTGCCAGTTTAGGCCTGATCACAGGCCTAAACCAGAAGTTGGACATCCCTCTCACAATCCAGGACCACTGGCTCCTAAATGCTCACCTGCCTGCTTGTCTGATTACCCCTAACTTCCCACTCTACCCAGCCTGGTCGCCCCCAATAGCCCCCCCATACTGGTCTGGTTGCTCCCAATTGCCCCTTCCTATCCTGTTCACCCTGAACTGTGCCCCCTCCTTCCCATTGCCGGCCTGGTTGCCTCTTACTGTCCCCCACTGCTGGCCTGGTGATCCCCACATGCCCCCCTTTCATCCTGGTTGCTTACGAATGTCCTATCCTGCAGGTGTGATTGCCCCCAAGTGCCCCCCCCCTTCTCCTTGCCAGCCTGGTCATGCCACAACAGCCTGCAATTTGGTCATTTGGTCATCCCTCACTAATCCCCCTGGTGGCCTGATCGCCCCAGGCAGCCCTCTGTTCAGTCATTTGGTTGCCCCTCTCTAACCTCCCTGCCAGTCTGGTTGCCCCATACAGCCTGCTGTTCAGTCTTTTGGTTGTCCCTCACTAACCCCCCTGGGGCCTTGTCGCCCCACACAGCCTGTTGTTCAGTTGTCTATCTGTTTGTTTCGGTGGAGACGGCCCCTGGCTTTTTATATATTAGGATTGTATGTTCACCATCCCAACTCAAGTCTCCTTCCATCAACTTTTATCCCCCCTTTACCTTCTTCTACCTCATCCCATCCTCTTTCTCTCTAGTAATCACTATACTATTGTGTGTCTATGAGGTTTTTTTTTCTTCTTCTTCTTTTTCTTAATCCCTTAAATACTACGACAGAAGAGTAAAATGGTGAGTGGTGGTGTGCATGTATATGTGTGAGCAAGCTAAAGGAATCAGGACTTCTTTTTTAAAAGCTCACAGAAGTCTCTTTAGGGTTGGTTATATTACTTTTCATTCATTTTTTGATCTATGAATTTATCTTTACTCCCTAATCTGTTGAGGAAAAACCCTGCTATATTTTAGACCCTTAGCTTTTAGTAGTTATCTTGCCACTTGGTTAGAAAGATATGGAAGGTCAAGAAGAGAGGAAAATATTTGAGAAATTGTGTGATAAATAACACCTACTCATTTTTATTCTGTTGGGAGAATGACATTCACGTAACATATGCAGTGATTTAAAAGGGGTGGATAATTAGAAAATGGGAGGAATGTTAGACATTTGGTTCTGATCGCGAGTTGGCCCTCTCTGTGAATTCAGTATCCACATCTGAGGACAACGATGCACTTCCCTTGGAACTGGCTTGAATTTGGAGTTGGGATTAGGGGTTCACTGAGTCAGCAGCAGGAGAGGAAAGAGGGAGCTGGGCCTGGAGCAGATTCTGAGGATGGCAGCGGTGAAAGCAAAGGCAGGAAGGTGGACTGGATGGTCTCCTGAATTATAATAAAAGGCAGGTTGACTGGGAGTGAGGGCACTGCTGGGAGGAAGGTATTTAATTAAACTGAATTCTACTTAAGCCAGCCCCTGGGGAGTGCTGACACAGACCAAAACACGACTGGCTCCAGGATACAACCTGCTGCATAAATTATACTAAATGAGTAATACATGGGAAAGGGCTCAGCCCTTCCCTGACACATAATGAAAATTCAATTAATATTATTTTTCATTCCCTTCCTGCTATTAAAAAAAAAGATATTTTTATTGATTTCAGAGTGGAAGGGAGATGGAGAGAGAGAGGAACATCAATGATGTGAGAGAATCACTAATGGGCTGCTTCCTGCAGCCCCCCACACCAGGGATTCAGCCTGCATGCATGTTGCCTGACCAGGAATGGAACTGTAATCTCTGGGTTCATAGATCAATGCTCAACCACTGCAGGGCCCTTCTTGCTCTTGATGATGCTACCAGGTAGCACATAAAACACACTGTGTTTGCTTGGGCCAAAAGTATCATTTTGGCAAATATCATCTCAGCAGCATTTGCAGTGCAAGTAAAAGGTAGACTCAACGAGGGAAATGGAGAAAAATAGCAGTCACAGATCAGGAGAGAAAACTTCAGCCTTAGCTGGAGTTGACAAAGAAATAATAGGGATGTCAGTTACTCTGGGGGAAGTAGAAGTATGTGGAGGCCCAAAGCTAAGGGGCTTAGAGATCATGACTGTGAGAGGCCTAAGAAACCTGAAATCCCAGATCTCAGCCTCAGACCTGAGGCCTAGTGGTCACTTTTCCTCCTCCTCCTCCTCAACCTCCTCTTTGTTCCCTACAACTCAGCATGGAATTGCTGACAGAGCACAGGATCACTGGGAAAGAACCTATGTTCCCTCTCAAATGCTAACTACTTGGGTGGCCCTGGACAGCATTACATTAATGGCTTTCGAGTTTTTACCTTAAGGAACAGTAAGAAAATACAAATTACATGGCTGACCCAGTACATACATATTTAACTGAAATGAAGGTAAAACATCCTGTTGCTATGTATAATGTACCCTGGTATTTTTATTTTATTTCATTTAGAAAATGCAAGCTTTGACCCAATATTGGGACCAATTCTGGGACCTATTAATGGCAACCAGGCTGCACTTCCTCCTAAAGCCCCCTCCCCAAAGAAAGAGGACTAAATAAAATGCATGGACAGTGAAAATCTCTAGTTTTATCTCCTGTGCTCCTGAACTCATGTAAACCTCTAGTCCATTGCTGCAGTGACTTAGCAAAGATAATTATTTCCCCTTTTCCTGGGGAAGTCTTCTTCATCCCCAGCTCTCTAGTTGGAAGGCCTGTACAAAAAGGCACATGTTCATGAAGAGCTCTTTGTCTCTCCCCCCCCCCCAGTTAGCATACAAACAACCAGGACTACATTCTACCTCTTCTGAAACTCATGGCCCTATTCGATATCTTATGTGGGCCTCATGTTATGTGTTTTTGTGTTTATCAGTTCAGACCCCTGTTACAGGAGCCCCACTGCCCCCAGGTGGCTTAAAACTCAAGAGAGTTGGGTTCTAACCTCCTCCAGCAGTGAGAGAGCAGGAAGCCTACCTCTCCTCACTGTACTTCCTGTTCCTCAAGGCTAAACTGCCCTTTTCCTTCTCAATTTGTCATTGAAATTCCTGGGGGTGGAGGGGTAGGAGAAAGACATAAATCTCACAGCTCTGGAGCACAGCAAACAATGTGGGGGGGTATACATATATTTAGAAAACCACAGAGCAAGCCTCAGGGAAAAAGATGTAATGGAAAGGCCAGGGGGAGAGCTTGGGTGACCAAGTGAGCTCCTTGCCCAAAGACCTTACCTCTTGCCACAGCATGGATAGACCTAGGGATTATTATGCTAAAGGAAATAAGCCAGACAGAGAAAGACAAAGACCCTATGATCTCATTAATAAGTGGAATCTAATGAACAAAATAAACTGAGGAACAAAACAGAACCAGAGTCATGGAAATAAGGAACAGACGGGCAGCTGTCAGAGAAGGAGGGGAGGAGGACTGGATGAAAGAAGGTGAAGAGATTAGCCAAAGAACATGTCTGCAGAGCCCAGGGACACAAACAGTGTGGTGATGGGCAGAGGGAGGGGGGCGGGGACTGGGAGGAGGTGGGTACAGGGGGTGGGTTTGGGACATCAATAATGTTACGAAGCGAGTCCCCAAGAGATGGACCACCGGAGCCAATTTGATTAAGCATGCTAGAATTTATTACAGATTCGAATCTGGACTCAAACCATGGCTGATGCAGCAGCCGGCAAACACCCAGATAAGAGCCCCGATGGAGGGGCAGTCCCTCCAGAGCGCTCACACAAAAACACAGACAAACACACACCTACCGCGGCCAGTCAGGCTCTTCGGAATGGGGGTCCCTCATGGTCCTGGCTGGGGATTCCAGTCATGATCCCCAAGGACCACCAGGGAGCCGAGTCCGATGCAATAAACAAAAGAGCCATCTCTATGCTAGCATAGGCTATCCCACTCATGCTGGCAGCATGGTGGAAGAGAGCGAATATCGCCCAGTCCAGGAGTTTTATTCAGGTCGGTGATGTCACTGCCTCGGCTAACCCTGATTGGCCCCTCAGGACTAAATTCTAAAGACTGGGGACGGCCTGCAGGGTTGGTTCCCAGTCACACTCTGCTTGACATTGGATGTGGCCCTATCTTGCCCATAATACAAAAGCAGAACTAAAGGTTATCTACAGTTTCTACCCCTGAAGCTACTGAGTCAGTGGGAGTCAATCTCCTGTAACTACCCTATTGTTTAAGCAAGCAATCGAAGGTAGAAGTCAGATAGCAAGGTTAAAATTCAAACAGCAGTTTTTACCCAAGTATGAGTGCTACCATATTTCAAATAATAGTGTCAACAATTAAATAACTTAAAAAGAAACAAAACACCTTTAGATGTTGAAGGAAGGTATCTTCTGTTCCTTGAAACTTGGTTCAAACTACTGCTCAGCATCAGGAGAATTGGAGAACTGGCTGCAAGTTATGGCTTCAGACTCAGGGAAGAGGGATCGCCAAGCTGCCCTGGGGTCACATTCCCTTTCAGAAGGGCATGGGTGTGACAGAGGAGGGCACAACTAGGATTGGTGCCCCATTTGTGCCCTGGGAGGGAAGGCAGGTAGGAGAGAGCCTGCAGTGAAAACAAGACTGGAGAGGTGAAGGGAAAGAACACCTCCCTACATTTTCTCCTCCCCATCCCCCTCCTCCACACCTGGAATAGAAATAATAGCAATTTGGGACAAAATGCTTGCAACCACGATGTTACCTCTGTACACTGCCTCCCTCTGCAAAATATAGCGTATGAGGTGCAGATGGCAGCTATTGCCCAGGACTAACCTGGGAAGAAAAGGTATGGGGCTGGAGTGAGTGAGCCTGTGGGTGACCCACTTTAGGGAGGCCAGCTTCCTGCTTGCTCACTCCACAGCTGGGGCTGGCCCCCTCCCCCGCCTTTTCCTCTTCTCCCTCTTCCAACCCCTTGCCCAGCAGGTCTCCTGTGCATGGCCCAGGTGGAGGAGCCAGGGGGCAGGAGCACCACCTCAACTCCTGTCAGCAATTCCTGGGCTTGTGCTCTGCTGGGTCCTGGGTGCAGATGGGTGGCAATGGGAGGCTAGGTGGGTGCCCCTGGGGGCTGGTGGGCACTGAGAGGATGGCTTTGAGGCGCACCAGGCACTGCAGGTACAGGAAGAGGCCCCTCCCCACTTTCCCCTGTGCTCAAATGGGCAGGAAAAGCTCGTGGCCACAGCATGGAGAGAAGCTGTGAGCCTAGAACACATGTGTCAAACACAAGGCCCGCGGGCCAAATCCATCCCGCCAGGCCTTGCAATGTGGCCCGAACCACGCTGTCATCACTGCACTCCGCTGCGTTTCCATCACAATGACAGTTTATGACTGTTCAGTAAACCATTCGGCCGCGATTTAGGCTGGATTTTAGATTTTGGCCGCTTCTCTGATTGAGTTCGACACCCCTAGCCTAGAAAGTTAAGGACTGTTAGGGGCTCAGGTGCCGGGGGCAAAGGGAAGGACAGGGAAGGGGATGAGCAGGGGCCTGCTGGGCGGGCCTTGCATGCAGTGCGCCTCGGTTCCGCACTCAGCAGGTCTGGTTTCAGTGCTGTTTGCTGGTGGACCCATGCATGCCTTGTGCTCCCTGGGCCAGGCCGCCTTAGCGGGCTCCTGGAGGCAGGGGAAGCTACATGATTTTAAGGAGCTGGGTTAGGGGAGGAGGGAGAGCTCCACCACAGTGGGAATTTATTGGAAGGAGGGAGAGCTCACCAAGGTGGATTTTTATGGGGGTTCTCATGCCTTTAGCACCAGCAGACTTGCTTCCGGAAGGCCTGGCACAGGCAATAAGGTGTGAGCTCCTGGTTCAGCTTCCTGGGCTCTGGGTAGCTGCTGGAGGACAGCGCCGGGGCAGGGGCTCTGGGAGTCCTTGTGAACTCGTGCGGGTGTCCTGGGGCACTCCCAGCACCACGAGGCGCTTTCACATACCTTGTTCTGTATTTCCGGGTGATGGAGAAACAGAGCAAACACATAAAAACAGTGCGAAAAAGTAATGGGTTCAAACCTCATTTGACTAAAACTAGGGTGTTAATCCAGTGCCCAAAATAGGCATAATTAGCAGGTAGCAGGGTCTGAACAATGCCAGAGTTTTCTTATTTTCATCTTATCCCCGCAGCTCCCGGAGACTTTTATATAAAGGAAGAGAGCAACATACACCTGCCTGCACCACAGTTTCGTAGAAATTGTGTGTGCAAGTTTCTTCTCTGCATGGAGATCATCCACATGCATACAATGCCTGTTGCCAGTACTGTCGTTTACTTTTATACAGGAGGACCTAATATTGGGGAGGATTCTCTTTGGAGACTTGGAGGCCATCCTCTTCAAGAGAACACTGTGCACCTAGCAATAAAGGACATTAACAAATGCTGCACAGAGATCTTCCTTTTTTATGTGCAACATTCCCTTAGGTATTCTGAAATCCTTACAAAGGAGGCTAATTCATCTCATAGAGAAGGCATTTGTTGCCTGGATCTTGCCCTGATCTTTTGATCCCACGTGGTCTTGCTTCCTCTAGGCCAGCAATTTTCAACAGGTGTGCCACAAGAATATTTAAAACAGGCAGCACCTGGCTATTTAGTGAGAGGCACTAACCTCTTTTCTCTTAGATTGAAAAAAAAAAAAAAAAAAGGCAACAGACAATACAATAGTTGTCCTGTATAAATGAATAAAAATTGTATCTTATTTTTTTACAAACTGGAAAAATATATAATAGAGGCCTGGTGCATGAATTCATGCATGGGTGGGTTCGTGATGGAGGTGGGGGTGGAGGACTAGACCGGCCCTCTGGTGGTAGTGGGATGCCCTTGCTGGCCTGGGATCCAGATCCATCCCGCTGATGTTCATGGCAGTTGTTGGGAGCCATTTGGCAGTTTCTTTTTCATCATTTTTATAATTAGTCACTAGATTCACATAACAATTTAACTTTGGAAGTGGAGTTTGTATAGAGGCTCTTGTTCTTAAAGAGGGTGTAAGTGTGTGATTGTGCTAAATCCCAGGATTTCTCAGTATATCCAGATTGTCTTAACTACTGTAAGATTATGCCTATAAACTATTTCAGTCATGTTTATATTCCTCAAAAGCTGGAGAGTCTGGTTGAATAGCTATGTGATCAGATTCTCCTTTTGTTCTTGTCTCTCCTTTTTCTTGTTTGACATTACTTAGGTAAAAGTCACTCAGAATACAGAGGGCCATGATCAGCCACAATTGATAAAAATACTGCAGGGAAAAAAAATACTTTGGAGAAAAAGCTCTGATCAGATGAATCCATGAATTTACATATATTAAAATAATTCTTTGATTGCTTTTAAGTTCAACTACTCATTTAGAATTGTCAAATTGAGCTACTGAATTAATGACAACTAATGTCCAGGAATTAAATAAAAATTATAAAATATGTTTGCACAGGAAGTAAGTTGGAAAGTCATAAGTTTACTAGTGAAAACAAGTGTTCTATTTGAATGTATAGTTGAAAAAAGAGAAAAATAGGATAAATTAGTCAAAATTATAATTTTTTCTCTAGAATGAGTTTTATATTTCCAGGGATTGAAATATTGCTAGTTTTCCCTTTTTTAAAAAAGTTGCCTTCCCAGCTGGTGTGGTTCAGTGGTTGAGCATTGACTTATGAACCAGGAGGTCACAGTTTGAATCTCTATCAGGGCACATGCCCAGGTTGTGGGCTCGATACCCCATAGGAGGTGTGCAGGAGGTAGTTAATCAATGGTTCTCTCTCATAATTGATGTTTCTATCTCTCTCTCCCTCTCTTTTCCACTCTGGAATTAATAAAAATGTATTTTTCAAAATCATCACCCTGGCTGGTGTCACTCAGTGGTTAGAGTGTTGGCCTGAGAACTGAAGGATCTTGGGTTTGATTCCCAGTCAAGGGCACCTACCTGGGCTGCAGGTTTGATCCCCAGCTCTGTGTGGAGGCAACCATTCCATGTGTCTCTCTCATATCAATGTTTCTTCTCTGTCTCTCTTCCCCTCCCTCCTTTCCACTCTCTCTGAAAAACAAAGGGAAAAATATTGTTGGGTAAGGATTAACACACACACACAAAGTCGCAATGACTTCACATATTTTTGATGCTTTTTACATGTTTTTATTTATTGACTTCAGAGAGAGGGAGAGTGAGAAACATATCGATTTGTTGTTCCACTGTATTTATGTATTCATTGGTTGATTCTTGTATATGTCCTCATTGGAGATCAAACTGGCAACCTTCATGTATCAGGATGATGCTCTAACCAACTGAGCTACCCAGGCAAGGCTTTTCTATGTTTTCTTATCATCATGACAAAAGTCCTATATTTTAAAGAATTTCTAAGAGCTCATTTTGCAAGTTTAGTAACAACTTAAATAATATATTTGAAATTTCTACCTAAACTTCAGGTCTTTTGAGGTATGGATTGATTTAGTTGATTTAACTTGTGGAAAAAAATACTTATAAAAGTCAATCAAGATGTTCAGGAGACACTTTGTACTTCCTGGGATTCAGAAGACAACCTCAATTCTAAAGAATTATTTTTCATAAAGGTAAATAACCTATAAAAGATCAAGTTAAAGTTTTGAGAAACACCCCCCCCCCTTTTTTTAGAGTTATTCTTGTTTATAAGTGGTTAGTTGAAAATAGTTAAGAAGTCTCTTAAAATTTATTTTTATTTATTGCTTTTTCCATAAAATAAATAAAATAAAATCATATGCACATTAAAATGAGTACTATTTCCTTACATTTATTGACTTCCAACTTTTGTGTAGAAAGCCCCATTTCTGCTTCTTTGTATGTCAGGACACATAAGAATGGAACAAATAGAGTATTTATAAATTAATAACTGAAGACATATTCTCCTTATTTAAAAATCACAAGACTATTATTTTTTAAAGAAAATTCAACTATTTAAACTTAATGTAATGACTATTATGTAAACAATTTAAAAAATGAAATTCAAACACAAATTGTATTTTTCTTTCCCATTTTTCTAGCTTATAATGAACAAATTTTAATAATAGGGAAATTATCTTTTTTTCACTTATTTGTAACAGAATAGGGTGCATTCATGTAATATAATTATGTAATTTTATATAAGACTTCAATGTATTTGTTTTTTAGATTTATGATTATTCTTTTCATACCTCCAAGCAAAACAACTAAAGTGTGAAAGTGCACAAAACTTTATGAATGTACCGTATAGTGAAAATAGCTTTTGAAAGTAGATATGCTGTATTGTTTTGCCAGCTAATTATAATTTTTGATGAGAAACATGGGAATTTATGTATAATATAAATACTGACTTTCCCAAAGCATATGAAAGTAGAAAGCTAAAAATCAATGAGGAGAATTGAATACAAATATTTTTTTACATTTTTGTGCATTTTTATGTGATTGCTTCTTAGGGCCACTGACTGTGACATAATATTTCTTATATTCTATACATTTCTATGACTTGATGTTAAATACTCCCAGGTGTTCCTTCAGAATTTTATGTGCAAAAGTTAATCCATAGCACTTACACAGTTAGTGAAAGAAACATGTGCATTTACAAACATCCAATACTTCTAAAGTGTTTCCAGGGCATGTCTAGTCAAAATGATGACACTGACAAGTAAAATGATTGACATACCTTTTCTTATTTTTGAACTTACAAATCAAATGGTTGGCCTACATCCAAGCACATCTGTATCTACATATCTATAGACTAGAGGCCCTGCAGAGTATGAAATTCAAGCATGGTTATGGTCCCTAGGCCTGGCCTGAGATCAGGGCCATCTTCCCCTGTCACCTCCACCACCCTCCCTTGGTTCCCTGTTCACCATCAAGCAATTAGAGCCTGCCAGCTGTGGGGGAGGAACCCAGAAGTTGGCCATTCCTGCCTGCTCACCAGATGCCCCCATTTCCCTGTTTGCCATTGTGCATTTGAAGCTTGCAGACTGGGGGAAGGGACCAAGAGGTTGGCTGGGCAATCGATGCTTGTGGACTGAGGGCAACTCCTGCTTTGAGTGTCTGCCCTCTGGTAGTCAGTGTGCATCACAGCGACTGGTTGTTCTGCCGGTCAGTCTATTTGCATATTACCCTTTTATTATATAGGATATTTACATGTAGGTTGAGACAAACTACCAAGCTCCCAATTTCAAGGCTAATCAAGCTGAAGTATTATCACTGATGTCTTTTACCAAGGACCCTATAAACTTGGGAGGGATTGTGAGTCATGTCAGAAAAATCTCTTGATGCTATCTATCCCATTGCAGGCTTCTTTGGAATATAGAGAGTGTTGCCAAGTTTTCTCTGTCCCATCATTAAAGGAAAATGAAAAAAACTATACCTTGTGTGATGCTACTTTTGAGGGAGTTGCTTAGAGCAGTCTCAATGTACTTGCTACTCCAGGTTATCTTAAATGAATCTTAGAGCATTGAGTACCCTAGGGTTGTGCCTTTTTTTTTTTTCAGTGTCTTTAATTTATAATTTATAATGAATAGAGAAAGGAAACTAAGATTTTCATGTGCCATAAAATGATATACATTTTTTTTCTGATTTCTCAACTCTTTTAATGTAAAAATCATTCTTAGCTCCTAGGCTATAGAGAATCTGGTGGTGGGCTGAATTTTGCCTACAGGCTATAGTATTATAACAATCCCCTATCCCCTGCCCACCACCAGCCTTCCCCATTGCAGGGTGTCCCTTTCTGGCTGTTTCACATCTTCACACTGCTATGCTACTGACAATCCTGCATCTCACTGGCTATCACAACTTCTGTGCATCCTCTTCGGGTACCCTCTTTTTCAGGTCTCCAACTTCCTGTCTGTCCATCTTTCTTCCATAGTAGAAAGCCAAAACAGAACTGACCTCTCCCCTTCATTATGACACAGGAACCCTTTCACATTAAGTATGTTCCCTCTCTGTCTCAGCCTCTACGCTCCAGATTGAGCTCTGGCCTCACCTTTACAAGTTATGTGACCCAGGAAAATGGCCACACGTCTTGTAGCAGGAAGCCTACCCTCTGTTTGGGAAATATACACATGCAAATGTGCATATTTATTGTTTACATTAATTGCTTCACATTAGTCAATTGTTTGAGTCTATCAATTTGTTTAACTTGTCCCTTATTAAGGAACTAGAGGCCCAGTGCATGAATTTGTGCACGCGTGGGGTCCGGCCAGCCCATCCTGATTGGGGCCCATTGGGTACAGCTGGCTTAAGGCAGGGGACAAGGGAGGTTGGCTGCTGGCCCCAGTTGAAGTAGGGGGGCCAATCTGGGACTGGGATACCAGGAGGAGTGGCCAAGGAAGTTGGTCAGATGCCCTGTCCCCATTGGGCCTGTTGGCAGTCCACAGTGTGTATCATAGCAACCAGTTGTTCTGGTCATTCTGGTTGTTATGGTTGCTTGGCTTTTATATATATATAGACTAGATGCCTGGTGCATGAAATTGATGAACAGAGGGGTGTTCCTCAGCCCCCGTCTTGCAATCTGGGACCCATTATACATTTTGGAAATTAAGCCCTTATGAGATGTGCTGGTATATATGTTCTGCTATTCAGTGTTCTTTCTTTCTTGTTTTTTCTTCATGTTGTTGATGGTTTCCTTTGCTGTGCAATAATTTTTTAGTTTAATATAGTCCTCCTACCTTTTTGACAGTATGAATTGACCTGGAGTATATTACACTAAGTGAAATAAGTCAGTCAGAAAAAGACAAATACCACATGATTTTACTTACATGTGGATTCTAGTGAATAAAATAAACTGATGAACAAAATAAAAGCAGAAGCATGAATAGGTACATGGAACAGATTGACAGATATCAGAGGAGAGGGGGTTGGAAGAATGGGTGAAAAAGGTGAAGAGATTAAGAAAAAAGCTCTCACATGCTGTGATTACTAAAAGGAAAGGCGCATGAGGGAGGTAGAAGAAGGTAAAGGAGGGTAAATAATGATGGAACCAAACATGACTTGGTGTGGTGAACACACAATGCAATATACAGATGATGTACTATAGATTACACTTGAAACCTATATAATTTCATTAACCAATGTCACCCCAATACATTCTATAAAAAAGAGATAGATTGCATTGGTTCACACACATCTGTCCCTATCTCTGAAATGTAGCTGCTCCAAGGAAGCAAAATCTACTTTTGAGCACCTTGAAACATTTGTCAACTCTAATATAATTTTAAAGAAATCAGCTATCAAAATAAACAAGATTCAAATGTTCAGAGCCTCAAAAACCAACTTACATTTAAATAGATTTTGTTTTAAAAAGTAAACATTAATTCAGGTTTAATATGTAATTTTGAAAAAAGTATGTAATTTAATGTTAGATATCAGTTTGTTTTCCCTGCCACTGAATAACTGTTGAACAAGCATTTTAAAAATCATTTAGTCTGTGCAGGTTATAAAATGTATGTCAGGTTGTCCCTAATGACATATAAGCTCCTTTATCCCCGATTGTATCTATGCATCATTGATAATAGTCAATAAGTTTTCTTAAAAAAATATGGATAAATGGATTATTGAAATGAAATAGATCTGTAGAGTTCCTCTCTCTAATTTGATTGCTTTTCTTCCCTGCCTGTGTTTATCTTGGATGACTGAGTATGTATATCATTTGAGCAAATGATCTAATTCCTGTTATACATTGTTATTTATCTCAAAAATTCATATGCTGAAGTACTATCCTCTTATTCCACAAAATGTGACATTGTTTGGAAATAGGGCTTTTGTAGATTTTAATTAGTTAATAGGAGGGTGTATTAAAATAGGGAGGGCCCCAATCTAGTACAACCAATGTCCTAATAAAAAGAGGAAATTTGGACATAGGCATTTACACAGGGAGAGTGCAATGGGAAGACAAGGCAGAGATCAGAATGATGTCAGAAGCCACTTTTATTTTTCATCCTATATAATAAAAGCCTAATATGCAAATCGACTGAACAGCAGAATGACTGGTGGAATGACCAATCACTATGATCTGCACTTACCACCAGGGGGCACATGCTCAATTCAGGAGCTGCCCCTAGCTGCAGGCCCTAGGTCAGCCAAGGCAGGTGCCAGTGCCTTCCCTCTCCCCTCCATTACCCTGATTGGCCTTAATTGGCAGATTGGCCCTGATTGGGACCCTACCCTTGCATGAATTTTGTGCACTGAGCCTCTAGTATATATATAATAATTTAAGAGTGGTTTAAGATTCTCGTAGAGCACAGCTCCACTCATATTATTCCCAAATCACCAACATTTCATAGCTTGAAATGTTGGTGATTTGGGAATAATATGAGTGGAGTTGACCATTGACTATTATGTAGATGCAAAGGTTTCAACTTAAATATTGTGGTCCTAGACTTTCCATTCTAGCCCTGTCTTCTCTATTCTTTACCTTTCCCATTATTCTGTTTGTCTATTATATAATCTAAAGAAATTACACTAATCAATTCCCAAACCATCCCTTGTTTTGCTTTATAAAGATTTTGTTTGTGATTCTTTCATGTAGGAATAGCTCATAGATATTTAACAAAATTCTACTATTTAAAAAATATATATTTTATTTATTTTTTAAAATAGAAACATTGTTCAGCTGTTTTCTGCACACCCCTACTGGGGATATACATGCAACCAAGGTAGATGCCCTTGACTGGAATCGAACCTGGGACCTTTCAGTCCGCAGGCTGATGCTCTATCCACTGAGCCAAACCAGTTAGGGCAAAATTCTACTCTTTTTTTTTTTCCTAGGCAAATGTCTTCTTTTCTGATTCTGCTAGCCAAATGAAATTTTTTCCTCTTTTAGAGCTCCATAGTACTAATCTTTTTCTATCTTATAATATAGGCATGCATGTATTTATCTTATTTCCCTTTCCATTACACTGGAATTTCCTTGAGGTAGAACTTGATTATTTTTCCTCTTTGGATCCCCTGCGATGCCAAATATTAAATGAATTAACACCTTTAAAATAGAAGATATAAGACAGAGAATCTTCTTTAAGGTCTGTGTGTTCAGATTAGTCCTCCAGAATATAAAATGAAAAATCGACTATTAATGAGTGACTGAAGCTGTAATCTGGAAAATAAATGATCATATCTTTGGTTTATCATAGTCTTCCAGAATAGTGAATTGAAAGTTAGATTTATTTGCTTGGTTGTGTAAATAAGAGGAAGTCTATATAAAGGAGACTATGGTCAAGACGTAAGCATTTCTCCAAAGCTGGGATTGAGTATATTTAATCTGATGTCATTCCTTTGTTTGCAACCACTCTGTTTAAATGCACAACATTAGGTGTAGTAGAGGATAATAAACTAACCTTTTGGGCAACATCCATCTAAAAAATGACTATTGTTCAGAATACAACCAAATTGTAGCTCTTAGCTTTTGGTGCTTGCGCCCATACCTTAAAACAAAACAAAACAATATAAGACTAAAAAATAAATTGGATAGCTCTCTTTATTATCTCTCTTTCAATCCATGTCTGAAACAAAAGCAACTGCAACATGAATTGGTTTTATGAAGGCTGTATTTCCAGATGCTTGTGATACATTTTATTGGTCTTGTCTGTTTTCTCTAGTAATTTTCCTGTGGCCTTTTTTTTTTTTTTTTTTTTTTTTTTTTTGGTGGGAATTAAAATTTTTTTTTTTAAATTAAATTATTATCTGTGTACATATACCATTGCCCCTCCTCCCATACATGCCCTCCCTCCCCAGAGTTTTGTGTCCTGTGGTTGTACTTATATACATGTATACAAGTCCTTCATCTCCCTCCCCTCCCCGCTGTGATTTGACAGTCTGCTTGTGGCCTTTTTTCCTGAATTCCTCCAGCCATGCTCCTTAGGAGGGTTTATGATGTTGCAGGCAGCCTGGTTTTGAATCTTCCATCTGCAGGCTAGTTCCAATCCACCTCAAGACTGGAAAGACAGACTCTAGCCACTATGCTTCTTAGTTTTTTGTTTTTTTATTAGAGGATAGAGAGGTTGGAGAGAATATAAATGAATAAGTTTCTTGCAGCTGTGATCAATTTTAGAAAATGTCTTCAACATTGATGTAATTCTTTGGTTCATACTTTATTGTTACCAGAAGATACTACTTGCTGAAACTGACAAAGCCAGTGTCTGAGTAGATAATAATATGCACTGCTAACGATGACTGATTATGCAAACGGAGGAGCACATTTTATAGCATCCAAAATAAATGATGAAATGTGGATTTTTAAGGAGAACTACTTAACTAATTTTCTTTGGATGTTTAAATAACAATAGAAAAATTATTATAATTTAAATTACAATTGCAAAATTAAAATAATTGAAAATTACTCTTGTCGAAACTGGTTTGGCTCAGTGGATAGAGCGTCGGCCTGCAGACTCAAGGGTCCCAGGTTCGATTCCGGTCAAGGGCATGTACCTTGGTTGTGGGCACATCCCCAGTGGGGGGTATGCAGGAGGCAGCTGGTCGATGTTTCTCTCTCATTGATGTTTCTAGCTTTCTATCCCTCTTCCTTCCTCTCTGTAAAAAATCAATAAAATATATTTTTAAAAAAGAAGAAAAAAGAAAATTACTCTAGAAGTTGGAGAACTAAGATGGATATCCTAGAAATTAAAATTTGCTAGAGTATGTTCCACAGCATTACCTCTACGAGAAAACTGGGGGAGAAGGGGAGCACATGATGGAACGTGTAGCGGGAAATGCACACATTGTATCACTCCTTTGTTATGTGAGAATCAGAATACCACAGGCGCTGCCAAGACCTGCATTAGAGAAGCCTGTTTCAGCCTTGTTTAACCCAACTTTCCCTACAATTATTTGTCTGGAGAACATTTTATACTTATGACATCAATCAACATTCCGTAAAACTTTAATTCTGCAGGGAAAAAAACCTGCGGAAATATCGCTTCAATAGTTAGAAGAGCAAAGGTTTCAGTTTTTCATTTGGCAAGTATACCACTTTTTCACTGAAATACAAAAAAATCTATGTTGGAAAATTAGTTATAGGTGATTACACTCATAAAATACATTTTATTTTAATTTCTCACAAACTTGTTAAGGAATATAAATATTTAAAAGGGTAAATATAAAGCTAATATGAAACCATAAGATAGACACACTATTAACATAGAAATATATATGAATGCACAACATATACCTAATATATTTGTTAATTTTGCCATTTCAGTGATATTTTACTATAGGAGCCTGCATTTAATTTTTACCTATTGCTTATCATTACTTTGTGAATTTAAAATATAAAGATAGCCTGTCTGGTTTGGCTTAGTGGTCGAGCATCAATCTATGAACCAGGAGATCACAGTTTAATTCCAGGGCAGGGCACATATCTGCATTGTGGGCTTGATCCCCTGTAAAAGTGTGCAGGAGGCAGCCAATCAATGATTCTCTCTCATCATTGATGTTTCTATCTCTCTCTTATCCTTTCTCTCTGAAATAATAAAAAATATATATATTTAAAAAATAAAGATAGATATTTCAGCCTGAAGCACAATTCCCTTCTCAAAATTCTGTTCCTATCTCTGCAGAACATATACTTTCAGAAACAGAAACCACAGAGGTGTGTTTGTGTGTGTGTGTGTGTGTATGTGATGCATGCACATGACAACAAACCAAACTGTATAGAATTTGAAGAGATAAACATTTTAAATTACTCATTGATGAAGCAAATAGAATGCAAAGGTAAATTTTCTTTCTGTGGTTTCAGTGCCATTATGTTTAGGCTTCTCAAAACAGAATATTCCTTGTTATAAGAATCTCTTGACTTTTCTTCTACATTCCATTAATTGCTTAAATTTTGCCACATTTTAATTAGTTGCATATTAGTTGCATCAAAACTTTTTTATTCTGTTACCTGAGATTTTAAATTATCTTTTAAAAAACATACACAACAAAATTTACTATCTTAATAATTTTTAAAGCTTTTATTGTTGAAAGTATTACATTATATCCCCCATTTGAACCTTTCTAGGCCACCTCCCATCTGATCTTCACCACCCTATTGTCTGTGTCCGTGGGTTATGCATATATGCATACAAGTTCTTTGGTTGATCTCTTCCCACCCACCCTGCCTTCCCTCTGAGGTTCAACACACTGTTCCATGCTTCTATGTTTCTGGATCTATTTTGTTCATCAATTTATTTTGTTCATTGGATTCCACATATGAGTGATATCATGTGATGCTTGTCTTTCTCTGGCTTATCATTTTTAAGTGTGCAGTTCCGGGGTATTAAATACATTTACATTGTTGTACTACCATCACCACCATCATCCACAGAACTCTTTTCAATTTGCAAAGCATGAAACTATCTATTAAACAACAATCTTTACAGCCCCTGTCAACCACTATTTTACTTTATGATTTTGATTGCTATAGGTACCTAATATAGGTGGAATCGTACAAATTTTCTTTATTTTCTCTTGAGTTGGTTATTCTTTTGTTCACAGTGGGAGCTTCATTGATCTCTTTTTGTTTGCATTAGTTTTTTTTTTCTTCTTTTTTTTGAGGACTGATGTATATTAGTCCCAGGCTTTCATTTTACTGGAGTGCTGGCTGCACTTTAGGTTCCAAAGTGTTTTCATTTTCCTCTTGCATTTTTCTATCTGGCTTCATTGTCTTCTAATGTCCAGTTTTGCTAATGCAAATATAGTCAGTTGGCACTAAGTTTTTTTTCTTTTTCTTTTTCCTTTGTAGGTGGCTTGTCTTCCTTTCTGTGAAAACACTCAAAATTTTCTTTTTATTCTCAATATTTTACTACTTTACAATGATATATCTATGGCTAAGTATTTTTTATTTTACTTTTTTACAGCTGAGTAGTTTTTCTAAATTGCTGTAGTTGGGACCTTTACATTTTTAGAGTTTTTTGTTTGTTTGTTTGTTTGTTTGTTTGTTTTTACATTTGAGAAATTATTTTTCCTGTTGATGTTTTTCTTGTCTCATTAGGGAGCTTGCTATACCCACAGTTCGGTGCTCTTAGAGAAATTATTGTTCTCTGCTCTTTTATAGAGACAATATTATTATAAATGTTATTATTAAAATTAAAAATTTTAGCATGTTATTTGATTTTTTAAAGTCTATTTTTTTTTCTAATCTATCTTTTCTCTCTAGGGTCAGTTTTTAAAATTTATTTTGGTCCAAGTCTTTCATGTTGGTAGCCCTTCTCATAAGCCAGGTCATCTTTGGTGTTTGCTCATATATTTAAAAATGACTATCTATTTGGGTGCACGTTGGGTGCATTGACACAAGTGATACCACTCTCTTCTTATCTTAGTGGCAGTTCTGATTTGCAACTCTTTCATATTTGGCAAAGGCAGGGATTTTTTTAAAGAGTGGGCTTCGCTGTAGGATAAGTAGAGCAGCTGACTTCCTTCCCACTATACTACTCTCTACTCACTTCCTGGTGCTTTTTTTTTTCTTTCTTTCTTTAAAAAAAAAAAATATATATATATATATATATATATACACACATATATATATATATATATGTATATATATATATACACACACGCGTGTATATATATATATACATATATATATATATGTATATATATTTAAATGTATTTTTATTGATTTTTTACAGAGAGGAGGAGAGAGGGATAGAGAGCTAGGTACGTCAATGAGAGAGAAACGTCGACCAGCTGCCTCTTGCACACCCCCTACCAGGGATGTGTCCGCAACCAAGGTACATGCCCTTGACCGGAATCGAACCCGGGACCTTTCAGTCCGCAGACCGACGCTCTACCACAGAGTCAAACCGGTTTTGGCCTGGTGCTTTTTTTCCATCTTAAATGCTGGCATGCAGGATAATAGGGGGTGATGGGCAGAAGGGTATTACATTGCATCTTAAATTGCTTAGTCAGCAAGGAGCAAAGATCAGTCAACACAATAGAGACAAGAAGAGTTTGGAAGCAGTGTGTTTTAAGATGTTTTCACTTTTTTTTTTTAAACTGTATTATTTAAAAAAAGTGTTTTAGTAAATTTTACAATGTCTAGTCACTGGGGTGTAAACCTTAAACTAATATAGTATTATATATCAACTATAATTGAAAAAAATTATTAATAATTAATCAATGAAGACAAAAAAAGGAAAGCTCAAGTTCCCAAGAATTTAAGCATCTTTGAAATGGGAAGTTCAGCAGTTTCATTTGGGATAGTTCACAGAATGCATTTATTCTAAGCTAACCACTCCCCTCTGAAGGGAGTGCCTTTGGCATTTACATTATCTGAGAGGGCAGGCCGGGGCGATGATGAGCTCCCGACTCCGCCCCGCAGGGCAGAGTTATCCCTAACCATCACCCAACCAATCAGGGTTAGCCGAGGCAGTGACATCACCACCGACCGGAGTAAAACCCCTGGACTGGGTGAAATTCGCTCTCTCTTCTGCCATGCTGCTGGCATGAGTGGGAAGAGCCCATGCTAGCATGGAAAAGGCTCTTTTGTTTATTGCATCGGACTCGGCTCCCTGATGGTCCTTGGGGATCATGAAGTCTGGGCCTAACATTATCGTGTGCATTAGGAACACAGTCTGCAGTTGTTGCATAGCCGCTGTACAATGCCAATTCCCCCAATGATACTTGAGCTAAAATGGTATCTCAGGGAGAAAGATTAAAAAAAAGAAATGAAGAAATAAAATAAAAAGTACTTTAATAAAGAGCTGCAGAAATAATATCTTTTAGATTCACCTATTTGTGCTTTAAAAAAAGCCTCAAGGAACTATCCTAAATAATAAAAGGCCAGCCACCATAATGGCATAATGACCAGAATGACCCATCAATCAGTCTCTATGAGGTGCATTAACCACCTCTTGGTCCCTCCCATGAGACCGCAGGCTTTCATGGCTTGATGACCAATGGGGAACCCTGGGGAACCGGGGTAGATGGGGTGGGGCAGGACTGAGGACTAGCCAGTGGGTGGAAAGCAGACCTCTTGGTCTCTCCCCCTGGCTCGCAGGCTCCAATAGATCACCAGATGGTGAATGGGGACCTGGGGTGGGTGTCAGCGGTGGGGCAGGACTGGGGACTGGTGAAAAGGCATAAGATGGTTCTGATCGCAGGTTGGGCCTAGGGACCCTACCTGCACATGATTTCATGCCCTGGGCCTCTAGTAACTTACTAAAAATTTTTTAAAAATTGTGCACTAAACATTGTGCCTAAAGGAAGGAAGACAAGGATACCCACAGTTACCATATATTTGCAAATTATACAATATTTCCAATAAGGAGTTAATATTCAAACTATATAAAGAACTTAAAGAATTCAATAGCAAAAGAAATGAGTAGAGGAATGAATATATTTTTTTTTTCTTGGCTGATAAGCAACAGAAATTTATTTCACACAGTCTGAAAGCTAGAAAAACAGAGTACGTGGTTCACACCAATACCTAAGAATAGAGTACTTAAGAACATAGAAGAAATTGAAGGATTGAAAGAGATAAAACTCCCTTTAATTTCAGATTAAAGCATCATATAGTAAAACAAATTTCTAAATCAGAAATTACTAAAACTAATAAAAATATTCAGCACCCTTGCTAGAATTTGTAAATTCTAATAAGGGTCTGAATAAATGAGAAGCTAATTCAAGGGTCTTGAATGGGATGACTTCATATAATAAATACATAAATTTTCCTTATTTTAATCTATAAATGTAATTTTACTATTTATAAAATGTTAGACTTTTTGAAAAAATTGAAAGACCCACTAAAATTTGTATAAGATAAAGTTTCATGAATACCTGAATAAAAAGGAAAGTAATGAGAAACTCCCATACCATTTATTAAGACATATTGCAGAGCTATATTAAAAACATTGTGGGTTTTGGCACAAAAATAAGATAAATGAATAATGAAACAAACAGCTCAGACCCATGCATATATGAAGACAATTTATCATACAGATGTCACTACAAATAAGAAAAAATTTAGTAGCACATACTAGGAAAGCAAACACACAAACTAAAGAAAAATAAGGTTGGATCCTTATAAAATACCACATACAATGATGGAATCCAGATGAATTAAAGACCTGAATGAAAAGGTAAAACTACAAAGTTAATAGAAGAAAATTCAGAGAAAGATTCCTTAATAAAACTTCAAAAGTAAAAGCCACAAGACAAAAAAATTGTATGAACTTGATCATATCAAAACTAAGGATTTCAGTTCAATATTGAGCACGTTAGGCAAAGTCAAATAGATGACAGAAGGAAAAATATATCTACAATATTAAAAACTGTCAGAGATTCAAATCTCCTCAAAACTTGGAATTTATAATCTTGAGAAGAACAAAACAAGAAACCAAGAGAGAAATATTGGTAAAGCATATGAAATTATTTTATAGTTTATTTTATTGATTATTGCTTACTTTATTCCTTTCCAGAGAAATTTAACTTATTTCAGAAAGACTCATGTTCCTTCTCCTTATAACTCATTTCTTTTTATGTTAATGCAGTTAGAGTATAAAAATACATGTTTGTATTTTAAAACCTCAGGGTATAGCAATTATTGTAACTTCCTTAAAAAGCTTGGCAATTATGCAACAAACACATAGGACTCTGATTTCAATAATAAAGTTCTCCAAAAAGACTCATTGGCATTATAATTATTAAGTCATTTCAGAGCAAAGGATAAAATGCGTTTTATAAAACAAATTAGCATGGGAAGCAATGCAGTATCCGTTTTCATCTACTTGTAGAACTCACCATTTCCCCTTGAGGCTTAAACAAATATTACATGAGTGAGGGCTCTTGTAAAATATTATGTTTTAAAATAGATTTCATTAATGGTTTCTTGTGATAATTTATTTTTCCTTTTATGCACAAGTCTCTTCTCATACTAATAATGGATAGCCTATTTGCATATAAATAGATTTCAGTCTGCTGGAGCAGAGACTAAATATGTTTCTCCCCCTCCCCTTTCTCCTGGATATTGTTAAATGGGGGGGAAAAATAAAGGGGAGGGAGATATTGCAATAATTAGCAATCAAGATTTGTAACAGTGTCCTTTGGTGTTTTGTTGGTATACTTTGTGTTATAGGTTTTAAGCTCTATTAAAGTCATTATAGGATGGAGTTTGCTCAGTGATGCTTTTTGGTATACCTACTGTTCAAACACAAGGAAAACAACAAAGCCACTTCAATTGATTATTGAAATCTTTACTATCACCCTCTGGGTATCTTGTCTTAATTAGTTTTCTTGTTTCTGATAAGGTAGCATGCTCTGTTTTAGAGAAGGCAAATGTCATTTCTGTGACTATATTGCTTAATTAAATAAACCTTTTATTTCTTGGGGGGATACAACACATCACATTCTTAGAGGGAGATTTGGTTCTTTTCAGTTAAAAATGTACAAATGCTAATGTTTCAGCTATCATGTATTTCAAAGCACCAAATCTCAAAAAAATTACTATAGAATATATGTCTTTCCCAAACATGTCTTATATTAAGAAGGCCTTGTGAGGCTACTTTCATTCCCACTGACAATGGTAATTAATAGAGAAAGAACAATTAATTCAATGTCTTTTAAAGATATCCATGCGATATTTGCCTTTTGACTTTCAGTGTTTCAGATAGGATTACGTAGCTGTATCATTGCTCTTTCAGTGAATAGGGGGCATCATCTCATGGCCTCAGAAGAAAGAAGAAAAAATATAAAAAAAATAAGGTTAGAACAATTGTTCAGTAATTCCTTCAGGAAATGTAAGAAAACAGCTGCTTTCTGGTAGGTACGATGTCTCTTGATAAATGTGTCTTTCTGACCAGCAGAGGTCACTCAATATAAAGTGAATAATGACTTCAGCTTCCAAAAAAGACAGCAAACGTGATGGTTCTATTTCAGCAGTTCTCTTTCACTTGGCTTGTTAATTGCATAAACCCTACTTTCATCTTTGGTGACACACGCTTGCCAGAGACCTTTCCAAACATGGAGCCAAAAATACCCTGAAAGAAGAGGTACAAACACTGTATGTAAATCTATGTATTTTTGGATATTACACAGATCTTTTCTACCAGTTAAAAAAAGTGAGAGAGAAAATTGTCTCCAGTAGAACATGGCACATTACTTTCTGCCACAGAGGGGCAGCCTTCACCAAAGGATGGGAGTTAGCTATTTGGTTTCTAGGAAAATAACATTGAACCCTATATTTTAAAAACAAGGTTGTGTATCCCGGGTTTAGAAAACAGTGACGTACAGCAGTTTCTACAACTAGCAGTGTGAAAACACGGAGATTTGAAAACGACTTGATTTTTGCGTTTGTGACATTTTGTTTTTCTTAAATGTGCATGAGGTTATAAATTTAAAAGCATAGGTGTAAAACCAAAGTTACATTCAAGTGTGGTATGCTAATGAATTAATGATCCAGGAATAAAATTTAAATTTATTACATAGACCTCAGTTTATTCCATAGCAGAGACCTCATTCACCTGGTAGGGAAATGTCATGTTCAGGTAAAAGCATGACATTTTCATGTAATTAACATGGTACTTGTTTGGCAAATCTGATGCTTTTGGAAGGTGCTAGAGACACCTAGTGAAGATTAAGAAGGCAGTGTGAAATAGTAAAAAGAGTCGTTAAAACCACAGAGCCAGTCACAGCTCAACTATTAACTTGTTTTCCTATAAAATTTAAATAGTTTTATTTTTTCTTCTTTCTTCTCAGGGATGAGACACAAATTAAAAGTGGTTAAATAATTTGGTCCTTACTGTCAGCTAGGTCGAGGCAGGGGGGAAGCCCAGAGCCCATACATGCATCTGCAAGGTAGATGGTGGCAGAGATAACTGGCATTTTCCTAGGCCCCTGACCAGAGGCAGAAATTCCACACCTCTCATGTCTCTGCCCTCCCCCCACTAAACAGCTGTATAAAAGAAGTACCTATGCTGCTTTTTGGCACGAACTTCCCAGCGAGCTTTGCCTGGAGCATGAGATTAAAACCTCCCCCATTTTTAATCCTCTGGACTCTGTTTTATTTCCTGCGTCTCAAACCTCTCACTTCCTCCTTGTATGACTTTGTGGAAGTTGCTTAACTTTTCTGGGCCATTTTATCTCCTTTATAAAAGGCACTAAAACTTAAGATTTAGAGAATTTATGAAGGTTACATGGCTAGAAAATTTGGACTTGAACTTAGGTTTAAGGTTTATTTTGGAAAATAATAGACTACAATGAAATAGAGGTGGTAATATACTTATACGACAAAGAATTGCAACTAGCATGACCGACCATAAAATAAGTTTTGCACATTTGGCCCAAAATTGAAATAGCATGACATGTCTGTGACAGAATTCATAATGGGTTAAAAGTTATGCACTCAGAAGTAAGTCTGTTTTCGATGTTAATAATGCCAGTCTCCTGCTAATCTCTTTTCTCAGGGTACAATTTTCCTAACCTTGTTCACAAATATTTCTGTGATATATCATCTAAACATTATTTTCACATTGTAAATAGAAATATGAATTCAAAGTGTCCATTTTTCCATAGACAATTACTGAAAAAGAAAGTATATGCCCTAGCCAGTTTTGCTCAGTGGGTAGAGCACTAGCCTGCAGACTGAAGGCTCCCAGGTTCGATTCTGGTCAAGGACACATGGCCAGGTTGCAGGCTCAATCCCCAGTAGGGGATATGCAGGAGGCAGCCAATCCACGATACTCTCTCATCATTGATGTTTCTCTATCTCCCTCTCCCTCTCTGAAATCAATAAAAATATATAGTAAAAAATAAAGTATAATGAGACAAAAATTATTAAAAAGCTTAAAGCTGCAGGAGTAGATTCTATTGGACTCCTAAATTGACTGTTCCTTTCTTGGTTTGGTTCAGTTTAGCTCAGTAGGATGATTGAAGCTATACCACAGTTAAGCACAGAGAGAGGCACAGGTGATTCAGATACATTCCAGAGGGAATGATAGTCTCATCCATCAACTAAGATTTATTCTCTAGATTACCAGGTATTGAGATTATTTGAGCAAGAAATGATTTAATGTTAAACTATAGCATTTAAGAATAGCTACATACTAAATTGTTGTAGTTCAGAGATTTAAAGCAATGGGTTTGGCTAAAATTATGTTTTCTTGATTCCACTTTCAGAGAATGCAATTTATATTTTTTGGTATGAATCCAAGGAATCTGCATCCTAACATTAATCTGGGTTATTCTGATGCCTGTGATTCATGAACCACTTTGAGAAAGATTAGTTGAAAATATATAATGCTAAATATGCGGGGTTTTGCTTTTTTTTAGTGTTGCTATTTTAAGCCATCAAACAAGTTCATCCAGAGGCCAGTGGAGAAACATGTCCAAAGCCACAAAGTGTCTGTGAATAGGCCTAGTGGGTCAAGGGGATGAAGCCAGATGAGAAAACTCTTAACTATTTGGAAACAAACATTATTAATATAAATAAATCCCACTGTATTCTTCTTGGTTAAAATTAATTAGTGGTAGATGAGAAGGCTTGCAAGCGAAGATCCTGAGGAATTCTCATAGTAATCTATTATTCCCATGTGAAGGTGTGGGAACAGAGCTAGAGAATAGTTTATGTTATATAATCACAGGAAGGGAACACTGTTAAAGTAAAGAAATAATTCTTAGTTTGGCTTAAATCTTCATACATTTAAGTTACTGAAAATGAACAAGAAGCTTTCTGAGATATTCATTGGTTAACCTAATAATTTTTTGTTCAATCTCTGATGAATGCAAACAAAACATTTGTGCAGCAAAGCATGGTACCCCATTCTGTCATTCATTTATTCTATAAAGTGTTTGTTTTAAGATGCAGAATTTATTTATTTAAGTCATAAATGAAAGCATTAACCTTTGTTTAATTGACTTGTCACTATATAAATTACACAGACTCTTCTTGCTAAAAAACGCTAAACCCTGAGCTTAGTTTTATTATAGTAATCCTAGTTTTTTTTTTAAAAAGATTCAAATAGAAATTCTTTTAGGAGCCTAACCATTTTCAGCAAGTTTTGAAAATGGTAAATAGTTATTTTAAAAAGTTTTGCTTTAAATCACGTATCATTTGCTATATAGCTTTCTTAAAGTACTGAGTTTGATTAACATTAATAGAATGTTTTAGTTATTTTAAAAACACAGTTGATATAAAATACAGTTGATATTAAATAACTGTACATAACTTGATCTATTACATATGTTTTACAAAGGCATAATCCTTATTTTTACATATAATAGTTAACAGAAATAAGTGACTATCATAAGAGAGAATATCTTACTAATTTAGCCTTAAATGAGTATTAATAAATGATGATGATCTAAGAGAACTTGGAATATATGTTGAGAATTATTTTACTTTTTTGCTTGGATAAATTTCTTGGCATTATGACTCCAAACTTTTAAAAATGGACAGTGAATTATAATAGCCAAAATTCAATTATGAAAGAAAAATTTATTGCTAACACGTAAAGCTAATTGTAAGGTATTCTATTTACCTTGATGACATTTCATATTTTATTGATGTTTTGATAACTTTGTTCATCCATCAATAAAAATCACCCCTGTGTTACATTTTTATATATTATCTACTAAAAGTGATATTAGATGAAAAATGATGATCCTTCCTTCCAGTTGGTTTTATAATTTAAACAGAAAGTGTGTTATAACTACACATACAAAAATGGTTAAAGTCATTCAAATTTGTACAATGTACTTTTTTATTAGAGAGTGTTTTTATAGGAGCAGTTTAAAGACTTTATTTGATAGGGCTTATGGATGCACATCTTGATAAGTTTATCCTTAGACATACACAGATGAACAGATATTGCTGTCTGAAGTTATATATCAGTCAAGCCAAGTCCATATGATTCTGTATTTGTGTGTCGTAAAGAGTGACAGCCCTATTGTTTTGTTAATGCTGGGAACACACATTTAAACTGGTGGCTGATTTAGGTAAACTCCAATAGGTGAATTTCTTAGTCTACTGAGATTGAAGTGCATTATAATAGTCCATTGCTTAGAGACTGTCTTGGTAATAATTCCTAACTATTCCATAGTAACTTTAAGATATTTAAGTATTTAAGACACTAGAGGCCTAGTGTACAAAATTTATGCATGGAAAGGGTCTCTATTGCTGGCCAGCAATCAGGGTAAGCCAGGGTCTTCCTTCCCTGGCTGCCAGATGGGACCTCCTTTCCCTAGCGAGGGCCTTCCTTCATTCCACACTGTCCCCTGGTGGTCAGTGCATATCATAGTGAGCGATTAGTCTCCCTATCAAACTCCCATGGGAACAATTTCCATATATATATATATTTTTTTTTTTTCTCTCTTTCTTTTTCCTTAAAACATGTAATGCCCATTTTGTTTTTGGACAGAGAAGTTAAAAGGATGGTAAAAAGTAGTACATGGAACTTTTGGTTAGAAGTTTATGCATTAGTGGGACTCTATTTTTTCTCATCACAAATACACTAAATTTAATAGCCTGTGCAATTCTGTGGTCATAATCTGAAATGCCACTTAATCTAATCAAGTCTTAGAAGCAGGAGAAAAGTGTTAAACCTAAATATAGCCTTGACATTAATTACTTCCTTAGGTACTAATCTTTTGTTTTTGCTATTATTTTATTTGTAGAGCTGAAGGATAAAATAAGTGTGAGGAAATGTGTTCCATAAAAATTTGAATTCTCTAAATGACATTTAAAAGCCATGTAATCCGCCGAAACTGGTTTGGTTCAGTGGTAGAGCGTCGGTCTGCGGACTGGGGGGTCCCGGGTTCGATTCCGGTCAAGGGCATGTATCTTGGTTGCGGGCACATCCCCGGTGGGGGGTGTGCAAGAGGCAGCTGGTCGACGTTTCTAGCTCTCTATCTCTCTCCCTTCCTCTGTAAAAAATCAATAAAATATATATATAAAAAATAAATAAAAGCCATGTAATCCATTTTAATGAGCAACTTCATAGATCCTTTTTACTTTTTCAAGGTGTGCTCACACAAGGGTAATTTACTTTTCAGTAGTTATCTGAGTATTTATAAGCATAATTGACTACATGATTTATAAGTTTCAGCACATTATGAAAACAGCCATATTTTAATATGAGGTTTTGCAGCTTTATTTATAGAAGTAGCTATTTCTGAGTCCATTCTAATGTATCAAAATGAATTTTATTTTACACATTGCTCCTGTTCTATCCCACTTTTTGCCCTGTAGCATTGGTTGACATTTCATAGAGAGTGAGTTGGCATAGGGCTGGAAATATGTAATTATAAGAATCACCTGCTCTTCAATTTCCCATTATGTAGTAGCCATGATTCAAGCAGACTTTTCATAGGTGTTTGATTTGGAATGAGAAGTTTTCTTCTTTCATGACTAGTGATAGAAATGTGGCATTTTGGTAAATAAATAAAAGATAGCTTCTGCATAATTACAGCTGTGAATCAGAGCTGGTGAAACAATGTAAATCTCTGACCTGTATCATATAAGCAGTAGCATATGTAATTGCAGTTATATTTTAAGAATAAGACCATTAGCTTCTTTTGAATGCTCTGTAGCTTAAAGCAAGCGAAGTGCTAAAATACAGCAATATGCATATTTTGCTTCCCTTAATGCTTCTCAAAGGAATTTTAATAAAAGGAATCCACTATAACTACATGTGAATATTTTCTTTTTTAAATAAGTTAGAACCATGAATGTAAATATTTATCAGTTACTGTAGCATGGTGGTAAAGGCAGCCAGCCTATCGACTATATTTCTTCATAATTGAAAATGAAACTTACCATTACAATAGTATTTAGATGCTTACCTGTTGTATTAAGGTTTATAAATCTACGTGGTTGAAGTTGCAATTTTCAATAAATTGACTATGGAATTATACACCATGTTCCTGATTATAATTTGTATTTTTTTTTTTTTTTTGGATAATGAAGTAGCTGGTATAATTTCTCATATATTGTTTAGTTTGTATATTTAATTCTGTCTGTAAAGATGTTATGTATGCATAGCCACATTATCTCTCTGTAGTATAAACTATATTTCCCAAAGTCATATGTGCCCTTGTTTTATAATGATTTGCTACAATTTTTTATGTGCCACTTAGTAGGTCAAAACACACTAACTCCTGTCTTATTCAATCTGGGATGCTATAACAAAATCACCATAGACTGGGTGGATGAAACAATAGAAATGTATTTTCACAGTTCTGGAGTCTGGGAAATTCCACATCAAGATGACCAATGTGCTGACCAATTTGATTCCTAATGAGAGACCTCTTCCAGCTTTCCAGATAAACATCTGGTTATCCTCACATAGGGGAGGGAAGGGGGAGAGAGAGAGAGAGAGAGAGAGAGAGAGAGAGAGAGAATAGGTTCTAATCTCATCTTGAAGACCCCACTCTTGAGACCTAATCAACAGGCACTATCTCCAAATACTATTTATTGGGGATTAGGGTTTGAACATATGAATTTGGGGAAACACAAGCATTCAGTCAATAGCTACTTCCTACAAGGGCTTTATAGTTTTGGATATCTATTTTACTAATTGATTTGGTACTAGAATGATTAAACCAGAGTCAAATGTCATCTTCTATTTTAAATTTGAAATGTCCTATGTGAATAAAGAATAAAGTGAAAGCATTAAATTGTGTTAGATGAACATGTCAATTCTAAAATAGTTTAGATATGAAGACACCAAAATTCTTAAAAGTAAATGGTTTTGAGTTGTGTGTTTACTAGGGACATAGAGGCATTGATTTTGTGTCCTTTTAATACCTTTAAATTTAGTCTACTGTTTTACTATTCAATATTCTATACCCAAAGTTTTTATTTTCTCTATATATATAGTGCCTTGTCCATCCCTCTAATTTAGTTTTATTCTTCACCACTCTTCTAAAATTCTATTCTACATGCTCAATAGTAACCTCATTATAAGTCTCCTCTTGAAATAGTTGATATTGTAGACTTACCGCTAACACTTAAAATACAAGGCTTATCTCCCCCAGATCTCCCCAACCTCCCTGCTGTAATTTGACAGTCTGCTTGTTGCTTTACTGTCTCTATACCAAAGGACTTGTATACATGCATATAAGTACAACCAATGGACACAAAACTCTGGGGAGGGAGGGTATGTACAGGAGGGGGGGCAAGGGTATATGTACAAAAATGATAATTTAATAAAAAATATATTTAAAAAAATAAAATAAAATAAAATACAAGGCTTAGCGTGTGATAGACACTCAACAAGTATTGGTAAACACATAAATAGAGGGGAAAAATTCATTTTCTCTCTGAGGTGTTGTACTAGCTGCTTTTATTCATGAGACTGTTTTCTTCTTTGACTCTTCTCTTCCCTGTCTATATGCAACTCCCAAGTTTCAGTCCTCGGTTATTTAATTCTCCCTCTTCATACACTTTCGCTTAGAGAAACCTCAGCTATTGCCTCTACATGTCTAACTCCATACTTTTTCTCGAGACCAGCTTTCTGGTGTACTTCAGTTACATGTCTGCAGTTGTCCTCTGGACATTTCCATTTGGATGTCTTGCCACCTTCTAAAACATTGCTGGTTGGAACACAGGATGTTTCTCTTTAATGGTATCCTCCTGTGTTTGCAGTTTCTGTCACAGGATTTCCTGTTTCATAGCTGCTCTTCATTTTTACCTTTTTCCAGTCACATGTGTGTTGCATATCTTAGAAAATATTCTGAATTGGTCTTTATTTCCCTCATCAATGTTAGTAAGTAACTTGTTAATTTTTCTGAAACACACCATTATCAAGTCATTTCATCCTATAAATTACTGCTTGAGTTTATTTTTTAAAGCTATCTATGTCTTCCTGAGTCTACTTGAGACTAAAACCTTCAAGAGTTGTCCATTGACTCTGGAACTGGTTTACAAAAGATTTTTTTAAAAAATTACCAATGTTGTTTAAATAAAATCTTACATGAGACCTAAATAAATAAAACTATAAATCTAGAGTTGTTTTGGCTGCTGGTACGTCATGCTCTACTTAGGTATTACTTACATGTTATTCTCTAGGCACTTCTGTGGAATTTTAGGACAATTTAGAATACAATTTGAAATCCATTGACAACTAGAACAAAATCTTTATTTAGGAATAAGCCTGTTACATTCAACCAATCTCTTTACTACCTCAATTGATCCACGTAAATTCCATCCTTGCATCTTGGCTTCTACCATGTTTAGTGCCCAGAATGTGATTAAACCAACTTTCTGTTTCTTTAAATCTTATATCTCCAAATGCAGTTCAGTCACTAGCTCATCACTCGACATCTGAAAGAATATTAGAAAATTAAAAGAGTTGAGTATCTTTTCCCTGATGTATATGTTTCTTTGAAATTACTTCTACATTACATTTAATTATTAGATAGACAGATGTCACTACTTTATGTTTATCATATTTCAAAGCCCTGAATTGAATGATTGTAAGCACTTAAAAAGATTGAGTCCAAGATTGTTTCATGCTAAATTTATACGCTAGGAGAACAAATCTAAGAATAATATCCATGTGACCAAAATTTTTACATTTGTTTTCTCTTAGGACCTACAATGAACAGTCCCACTTTATAGAAAACTTGCTCCATACCTTTATTTGTTAAGGCATCAAAGTTAAAATCTTTTACATATATTGCTTTAAAGAACTATTTAAGAATTTAAGAATTATTTAACAATTTATTTGTCTATAAGTATCTTGCACGAATTTTATCCACTAGGCCTCTAGTAAGTATATAAGTTCTTTGGTTTATCTCTTCTCTTTCCCCACAGTTCATAATTTTTAATATTTAAAAATATTGCTTTCTTTTTTGATAAATTGCTAATAGAGAATTATAAGGTTGATTTAAAGTATATAGTTTTTTTTGATGAAGGCTAGTTTTTATTTTCATTTTCAAATGCTCACATTATCTTTGTAGAAAAAAATGCGGTTCTACCTATAAAATATATTTATTTTTAAATGTGTCTTAAAATTCTGCTTTAAAAACTCAATTTTATGCCTCAGTTTTAAAGTTTGTGGGATAGTAATTTATATCTTTTGGAAATATGACTTAAAATTTTCTTTCAGAAATCAGTTTTGCACTTCAATTGTAAAGGTCATGGCACATTACTTAAAACCTCAAAGTGAATGCTTAAAAGCTACCTGTCATTTGCCATTCCAAAAAATGGTCTTTGACTCTCCCTGAATTACAACCTTAGTTTAATTTCCCCCCTTCCTTTCTGCTTATAGAGCTCTTGATATTCCTATGAACTTCCTCAATCACTAAATTTTGGAAGACTGTTAAGGTCTGTCCTGGAAAATCTTTTTTCAGCCTATTGCATTAGTTCTTGAGATGTCCATCAAAGGTATGTTCTGCTCTATGATGTGCTGAAAGGATTCAGTTAATCTTGTTACTAGTTATTATATTGGAATAGAGATGGATTTCTGAATCTTAGGACTAGTTTCAACCTAGAAAGATATATTATGAATCGTTTTCCTGGTGTCCATAAACCCTTTAAGAGAAAAGAAAAATATATTTTGCTCATACATTTGTGTATTTTCCTGTCAATAGTTTTCATAATACACTCAATGGGAACTGTAACCAACTCTCACAAATAAAGTTTAAGAATCACTTTTTTTTTTTTTTTTTTTTACCAAAAGAATAATTTTATCTATTGATAATTCATAGAAAGAGAAGAGAATTATAATTTACTAGAGACTTGGCGCTTGAAAATTCATGCATTGGAAGGCTGTCCTTCAGCTTGGCCTGCCCCCTCTCATAGTCTGGGAGCTCTCAGGGGCAGAGGGTGACCTGGTGATCAGGGGAAGGCAACACCCCCATCAGACCTCTGCTCCTGCCATTGTTGGCAGTTCAAGCCTCTCTCAGCCCTGGTTACCTGAGCCTTGGGCGGCCCTGGGCAGCTGGGCAGCTGCCATCCGAGGCTTGCTTGTGCCTGAGGCCAGCCCTGGGCAGCTGGGGAGCTGAGGGGACTGGGTGCCACCATCTTGTAGCTGTGGGTGCTGTCATCTTTGAGGGTGTGGCAGTTAATTAGCATATTCCCTCCTTATTGGCTGTGGGTGCCACCATCTTTATGAGGGTGTGATGGTTCAATTAACATATTCCCTCTTTATTATATAGGATACCTTACATGAGGTAGTATGGTCAAGAAAAAAAACTAAGCTCTGCCTATGCTAGTTGTTATAACTGCAAACAATAATTTTCATTGCTTTCCTATCTATGTATACTTGTTTTAATACAGAACTTACTTATGGAATTACCTGTATTAAATATTTTTAAACACATGATATTTTACATAGGCAATGGAGTACTATAGTAAAAAAGCTGGGTGGACTATATAATTTTTGCAGTGGCATTGGGTGATAACTTGTATGTAACAATATCAAAAATAGGGAAAGTGGAAAAGAATCAGACTCATATCTGTTTAACCTATTTTAAATTCAAAACAGTATTATTTCAATGGGTTACATTGAAATACTTTCATTTTTTGTGTGTTTCAACATGCTAAAACCTTATCACTATTTTTATTATGAAAAAGAGTTTTTACATAAAACATGATTTTAGTTTGAGCTATAAAGGCATGGAAAATCTTACCCACATGAAAGTTGTGTTTTTCTGCTCTGTTCTGATTGCAACTTAAAATTTTATTATTTGTTAAAATTAGTATTTTAAGATTAACTTTTTGATAAAGAACTATACTTGCAACCAAAGAAAATATTTTTTTAATCAATCTTTATTGTTCATATTATTACAAAGGTTCCTCATTTCTTCCCCCCTCCACCAGGTTCCCACCCCACCCTCCACCCCCTCCCCATCCCCCATTGTCCTCATCCATAGGTGTACAGCCTATGTTCAGTCTCTTCCTCCCTCCCTTTCCCCGATAGTAAATCCCTTTTTAGATAGTAAATCTGTTACTTAGCATTTTCTCATATCAATAATACCTCCACATGCCCAATGATACACTTCACACAAAAGACATTTCCAAATAGGTCAACCAGCCTCATCCAGGCCCCACCCAAGGCACTCACAGATCAACACCCCAGCGCTATACTAACTCAACACATCCAGATCTAAGCCTTCATCACTTGATTCAGCAGACCCTCAAGTTCCCGCAAAAGTTTCCAGCCATGTCTGAGAGGCAGCCGTGGGGCAGGGGCAGGCGAGGAGTGAGCTGCTCCAGGACTGGCTGCTGCCGGCCTGGCCTCTGTTGTTGCTCTGGTTCGTTCCACAACCAGCTGCTCCGGGTCTGGTCACTGCCGCTCCCAACCTAGTTGCTCTGGACTTGGCTGTTGCTGCTCCAGGCCTGGCTGCACCCGACCCTGCTGCTCTGGCCCGGTTGCTCCGGGCCCGGCCGCTCCGGGCCTGGATGCTCCCAGCCTGGCAGCTGCTGCTCCGGGCCTGGCTGCACCAGACTCGGCTGCTCCGGGCCTGGCGGCTCCCAGCCTGGCAGCCGTTGCTCCGGGTCTGGCCGCTTTCAGCCTGGCAACCGCTGCTTCAGGCCTGGCAGCACCAGACCCGGCTACTCCGGGCCTGGCCGCTCCCAGCCTGGCAGCCGCTGCTCCAGGCCTGGCCACACCAGACCCGGCTGCTCCGGGCCTGGCCGCTCCCAGCCTGGCAGCCGCTGCTCCGGGCCTGGCCGCACCAGACCCGGCTGCTCCGGGCCTGGCCGCTCCCAGCCTGGCAGTCGCTGCTCCGGGCCTGGCCGCTCCCAGCCTGGCAGTCTCTGCTCCGGGCCTGGCCGCTCCAGACCCAGCTGCTCCGGGCCTGGCTGCTCCCAGCCTGGCAGTCGCTGCTCCGGGCCTGGCCGCTCCCAGCCTGGCAGCTGCTGCTCTGGGCCTGGCCGCTCCCAGCCTGGCAGCTGCTGCTCCGGGCCTGGCCGCTCCCAGCCTGGCAGCTGCTGCTCCGGGCCTGGCCGCTCCTAGCCTGGCAGCTGCTGCTCTGGGCCTGGCCGCGCCCGACCCGGCTGCTCTGGGCCCGACTGCCCCGGGCCCGGCCGCTCCCGGCCTGGATGCTCTGGGCTTGGCTACTGCTGTTCTGGGCCTGGCTGCTCCCAACCCGGCTGCTCTGTGCCTGGCTTCTTTAGGCCCGGCCACTCCGGTTCTGGGTGTTCCTGGACTGGCCACCCTGGGCTTGGCCACCTCAGCCTCAGGCCTGGCTGCCACTGCCCCAGGTCTGGCTGCTCCAGTGCTGGCCGTTGATGCTCTGGTTCTGGCCGCTGCTGCTCTGGGGCTTGGCCGCTGCTGCTCCGGGCCTGGCTGCCACTGCTTTGTGCCTAGGCCACTCTAGGCCTGGCCGCCGCTGTTCCAACATTCTGTCCTTTTTTTTTTTTTTTTTTTTTTTTTTTAAACGCATTTATGTTGCAATGTTGGCTGGTGAGTTGAGTTCTGACTTAGTCTTTGATTTTTCAAGATCTTCTTTGTATTCTTTCTTAAGTAATTTTACTATCTTTTGCTCTCACTTGATTTCTTCACATTGAGAACTTCTTTGGTTTCTTCCTCCTTGTCCTGGGAGCTCAGCAGGTTGGCCTGTGGCACCCCTTTGTTCTCCGCAGGCTCCTGTGCTGCTTCAGCCTGTTGCTGAGGTTGGTGCCGCCCAGAAAGCAGCCCCCCGCCTTGGCTCCATTGCCCGCGCTCAGCAGTCGAAGGCTCAGGGGCACCCCCTCCCCCCCCGGGAGCCTCGTCCCCCGACTCCCTGCTGGCACCCAGATGGCCGGTGTCCAGCAGGGGGTCCTGCTCCCTGTCGCGTTCCTCCAGTCTGGAGCTTTCTTTCTCCCTCCCGCTAGGGGAGTCCAGGATCAGAGTCAACAGACTGTCCTCTGCGCACAGTGTGCGGGACTCCGGGGGCTCGGCCTTTCGCCTCTCTCCCAGGACTCCACCTCATAGCCCTGTCTCCCTCTGCTTGAGCTTGGGTCCCCAGAGATTGGCCCAGAGCCGGGGTTCAGAGCAGTCCGGACTGAGGTTCAGTGCCACCGGAGGCCCTGTTCCTTCTGGCTAGGGTAATCCAGCATCAGAGTCATCATTCAGTCCTCTGCGCGCAATGTGCGCGCAACTCCGGGGGCCCTGCCTTTCGCTGCTCCCCCGGGATTCTGCCTCACAGCCCCGTCTCCCCCTGCCAGAGCCTGGGTCCCCAGGGTCTGGCCTATAATTGGGGCTCAGCGCTGCCAGTTCGGGGGTTCAGCCCAGGCTGGGGGTTCTATTTCCTTCCTGCTAGGGAACGCCAGGCAGCACCCAGACCTCTCCTCCTCTCTGGCTGTGACCTCTCCGCGCGCGTGCGTGCGAGCGCGCAGCATGTCTCCGTACCTTAGGCTTTTTTTCAGCTCCTCTGATTTTCCTTCTGGTTTTCTCCCTCCTTCCTATTGTAGAGTTTTCAGTCAGTCGACTACCTGTAGCTCTGGGCAATGTCCACTCTACATTTTAGTTGTATTCCATTGAAATTGTTGTGTGCTGCTCCGGTTAGATGTCTACCCGAGCAGCCATCTTGGATCCTCTCCCAAAGAAAATATTTTTTATAAACAATTACCAAAATCTTATAGCTGATTATTAGAATAATTCATATTTTCTTTTTCATAGTATCCTAATAAATAAACTTTGGTTTACCAGTCAGTCTAAAACCTCTGGCTTAGAAGTTGTGGTTTGTTGATTAGAATTGTTAGAGGAGAGTTGGTAATAATAAAAATAAGAAGGAAAATAGGCTTGGCTTTGAATTCCCAGCAGTAAAATTATTATCAACTATGTATTTTCTTCTCCAAGAAAGTCAGAGATTGTTCTTTTTGACAATAACATTTTTATTTCATGATAAATGCCAAAATGTACTCCCTCTGGCCCCCTTTCTACTGATTCCAAGGATGTTGCTTCTGCATGTCCAATGTTTCCTTTCCTTAGCTTCTACTGTGCTAGCTCATTCTGATTGGAGATGGGCCCTTCAGTGCAGTGGTGTTTCACCCTCACTAATTCTGTCATTGGTGTTCACCTAGTCATCCCTCAGGCAATTGATATTAACCTATTTATGTTCTTGAGCACTGAGTAGTTCCATTCTAGAAGAAGAGAGGTATGGCTACAAAAGCATATATTTTTCATTCACAGTTTTTTAGAGTCCCAGTTATGATATTTTCCTTGATCATTGTTCAACTCTAGAAGTTGGAAGAATGAAATATTGAGATCATATAAATGAATAGCCACATGTATAAAAAAATACCACAAGGGCTGTTTTAATAAGCTTAGGGTACCCTATACTCCTTCCTTCACAGAGAACTCTCTGCTCACCAGGTATTTTGTGGAGAGAGATATTAAATGGTTGGTTTCTTCAACATAGGTTAAACATATTAGACCTTGGAGAAGATCACCTATATCAGTTTGTATAATCATTACACATCAAAATTGGTCCTTTTAAAAGTGGAAATAAGACTACTTATTGACTGCTCTTGGTGGTTACTCATCATGTGCCCAAACAGATTCATATTTTTGCCCTGAGAATTAGAATAGGCCATCTTCTGTCTTTTTTTCTGTATCAGTGATCTTAAAATTTTGTAATGTAGTTAATTTATATCCTGAAAAATATTTTCTTCATAATTGACTCTGATGTGGTAGGTCAAGCCTAATTATCATGAATTTGAAATGTATTCTGAGTAGCTGTTGTCAGTAAATGTAAAAAAAAATCAATTATTCTAATTTAGTTATTAAGGCGATGATCTTATTCACCTTGTAAAAGTGGTGTTACTTTTGTATTCCTAATTATTGTCTATCTACTTTTCTATTTGAAAGTTACTGTTTTTTCTACATAAAATAGCATGTATCACAATCACTATCAATTATTGCAACATTTCCCCTTTGCAATAATAAACATTACACTTGAGAGAGAAGTCTCCTAAAGGTACTTTTCATATATAAACAACAGTGTTAAGTAGGATGTTTTTTTTATGTGTGATGCATACTGCTTTATATTTTATCAAAATATCAGTTTCTTGATGATAAAAATAAAGACAGGAATATAATTTTTTTTTATGAATGCAAAGAACTTAATGTCATTTAAAAAAAAAAAAAAAAAAAAAAAAAAGGCCTAGCTGGTTTGGCTCAGGGAATAGAGTGTTGGCCTAAGGACTGAATGGTCCCAGGTTAGATTCCAGTCAAGGACACATGCCTGGTTAAAGGCTTGATCCCCAGTGGTGGGTGTGCAGGAGGCAGCTGATCAACAACTCTCTCTCTTTGTTGTTGTTTCTGACTTTCCCTCTCCCTTCCTCTCTGAAATCAATAAAAATATATTTAAAAAAACAACAACACGCCCCCCCCAAACAAAACAAAACAAAACAAAACAAACACACACACACCATGTCATTTATTTTAAATTCCCAGATGCTTTTCTCTCAATATTGTATTACTTCCTTTGTGGTAGCCAAAAAGTGGACTAAAAAGGTAAAACCAATATCAGATATTAGGGTAGTTTTTCCAGACTTTTGAAAGCTAAGAATTAGAGTTTAATTGGGATAGAAATCCTGCTAATAGCACTCTACTTTTAGGTTTTCTAATTCAAGTTTTTGGAGACTGCCTATTAAAACATTCCTGGTTAGAAAGTGTTTGTATTAAGTATTTGCTGTGTTTACCATGCTTAGTTCTCTGTAAGAAATATGGAATAATGTTTAACACCTCATGTTATCAAAAAGCTTGACTTTTAAAATAAAAAATAAAGAAGAAATATAAATGTTAAAAATAAAAAAAGAAGCCGGGAACGGTTTGGCTCAGTGGATAGAGCGTCGGCCCGCGGACTGAAAGGTCCCGGGTTCGATTTCGGTCAAGGGCATGTACCTTGGATGCGGGCACATCCCCAGTAGGGGGTGTGCAAGAGGCAGCTGGTTGATGTTTCTCTTTCATCGACGTTTCTAACTCTCTGTCCCTCTCAATTCCTCTCTGTGTAAAATCAATAAAATATATTTTAAAAAATAAATAAAAATAAAAAAAGAAGAAGCTTGAGTTTTAGGGACAATCAGGCAAGCAGGTGAGTGGTTAAGAGGCAGCGGTCTCAGATTGTGAGAGGAATGTCTAACTGTTGGTTTAGGCATGATCTGTAGAATCATGAGGTTGGACATCCCCCAAAAGGTCCGGGATTGCAGGAGGGTGCAGTCTGGTCAGATGGACCCCCCTCCCCTGTGCATGAATTTCATGCACTGGGCCTCTAGTATTTTATATAATCTATTTAATAACTTGGTACAAATAACAGATATACAAGCAGATTTTCAAAATGCTTAATTTCAATATTTTGGCTAACCTAAATTTTAGAAGTTTATTAAAGATTTTCTTCATTTGGGTGTTAAATGAATATTTACTCAAATTATATCCTAATACTTTGATAAAGGCTACAAGTTAAACTTAGAAGTAATAGATTTCTAACTTGAACAGTTTAATGATTATGTACATATCATAAGAAGATTGATTTTGGATCACAACATTTGGCACTAATTTAATTCTTTAATATGCTCTCTAATTTTATTATTTTATTAAACAAATATAGCACATAAAGAGTTAAGCTTCTTGGTACTCTGTAGTATTCATGAGAAAATTAATCTTTAGGTATTCACAAATGGAATTGGAAGATAAAAATACAGCGCATGATTAAAAATAAATTTCAGAACAGTTACCAATTTTTTTTTACCTGTTATATACATTATAATATATTCAAATGATCCTTTATGAATCCTGGCTTTGTCACTACAAACTTTTTAAGAGACAGACTTACCTCTAAATTTCTTTCCCACTCCTTATACAAAGTGTAACAAAAAGGCTGAGAATCTCAATATTCTGTGCACATAACAGTATTTTCATTTTTACTTTTTTTTGGACTTAGCATATTAAAATGCTAAGTATGTAATTTGAGAGTAAATGAAAATTTTCATTTAGAAAGTTAATCATCCTATCTAATAAAAGAGTAATATGCAAATTAACCATCACCTTACTATACCCACAAGCCACACCCACTACCCAATCAGGAGCAAGTATGCAAATTAACCCAACCAAGATGGCTGTGGCCACAGAGCTAGCAGGAAGCTTGGGTTTTCCCGGCAATGGAGGGATCAAGCTTTCGGCTCACCCTGGCAGGTCCAGGTCTCCACTCAAGGCTACAAAGTTTCAATTATAGAAGATAAATAAATTCCAGATACCAAGGCCTCCTCTTGGGTCACTGGGGGGCATGGCCGGCCTGCAAACTACCATAGTCTTTTTGCCCAGGCTGTCCTATGCCCCAAGGGAAACCTCACCCTGATCTGGGACACCCTTCCACACAAACCAATTGGCCCCCACCTGTACACCAGGCCTCTATCCTACCTATATAATAAAATAATAATATGCAAATTGACCATCACTCTAACACACAAGATGGCTGCCCCCATGTGGTCAAAAATGGCTGCCCCCATATGGACACAAGATGGCTGCCACAAATGGCCAGTAGGGGAGGGCAGTTGGGAGGCACCAGGCCTGCAAAGGAGAGCAGTTGTGAGTGATCAGGCCAGCAGGGGAGGGCAGTTGGGAGGGAGTAAGCCTTAAAGGGAGGGCAGTTGGGGATGATCAAGCCTGCAGGGGAGGGCAGTTAGGGGCAAACAGGCTGGCAGGAGAGTAATTAGGCATCAATCAGGCAGTCAGGGGAGTGGTTAGATGTGATCAGGATGGTAGGAAGAATCGGTTAGGGGCAATCAGGAAGGCAGGCAAATGAGAGGTTAGGAACCAGAAGTCCTGGATTGTGAGAGGGAATTCCTGGGTGCCAGAGGGAAGTTAGTGTTGGCAGCCCAGGGGAAGGAAGGCCTACTCTTACATGAATTTTGTGCATCAGGCCTCTAGTTGATATATATATAAAAGCCAAAGCAACTGGACAACTGGGCAACTGGATGACCAGACAACCATCTGGTTGCTATTACATGCATTGACCACCCGGGTGCAGATGCTCAATGCAGGAGCTTCCCCCTGGTGGTCACTGTGCTCCCACAGTGGGAGTGCCCCTCAGTTGACCTTCAGGGCACCAGACCCTGGGCTCATGCTGGTGAGTACAGCTATGGCAGTGTGAACCTTTCTCACTTCTGTGGTAGCACTACTGAGCAGTGGCAGGTGCAGCAGGCTGGGATGAGCAAGACGGGTGCCCTGGCCATCTGCTGCTTCACTTACTACTAATCCTGTGAGGTGTCCTGGATTGTGAGAGGGCACAGGCTAGGCTGAGGGACCAAACCGGTGCACAAATCCATGTACCAGGCCTCTAATATGAAATAATTTTAGAGAAAAGTAAATATCAATTTATAAATCTAAGAGCAGTATATTAGCATTCTGATATATTTCATCTAATAGGGAAAAACCAACCTTAGCTAACTAAAAAAAAATGACTTACTATCATGAGTTAAAATCATTAAGAAATAAAAATATTTGCCAACCACTGAATGTGGTAAAAGGGGTGGAATCATACAATAGAGGGGAGGGGGAGTAAGCGAATAAATATTTACTGCATCTTGAGACTACCTGCCTTCTTCCAGATTACTACTATAAGATTGGCATCTAGGATTTGAACTTTTAGGCAGGCAATTAGAAAGTTCTTTCTGAATAACAGATTAATATTAGAGAAACAGAAAAAACAAAAACAACTTATCAAGGTTTTGCTAAGGAAATGGCTGAGCCATATGACAGTGGACACAAGTTCACAAATTAGGTTAACAAGCCCCAGGTACCCCCAGAGAACTTCTAATCAACTTTTAGTGCCCTAAGTATGGGCCAAAATATGCATGGGAAACAATGGAAAACAACATTTAGAGTCCAATTCCTTTGATGTGGTAAAGGAAAGGAAGAAAGGGAGAAAGAAAGGAGAGAGAGAGAGAGAGAGAGAGAGAGAGAGAGAGAGAGAGAGAGAGAGAGAGAGAGAGAGAGAGAGAAGAGGAAAGAGAAGAAGAAAAAGGAGGAGGAGGAGGGGGAGGAGGGGGAGGAGAAGAAGAAGGAGAAGGAGAAGAAGGAAGAAGAAGAAGAAAGAAGAAGAAGGAATAGAAAAAAAAAATGGAAAAGAACATCTTTGAAGAAACCCATATCTTTCAAGGAGAAGAAAACCTTAAACAATCTGACATTAATGATTTTCATCCAAGACAGTATATCCATGCTATGACAGCACTCAATGGACTTTTATTTTGTCAGGAGTGCTTGTGAGGACTGTTATCTGAAATAAATAACATGCTTTTTCTTCCATTCTTTCCCTCAAACAACCTGGTCTCTGACCTCATAAACAATTCAGGTTGAACCATATTGAATTACAAATCCTGTAGGTCAACAGTGGTTGAATATTGGCAATTTCATATAGTTTGACCTAATACTATTCTTTGTTGTGTATGCCATACACTATCAGCCAGACTATCCTCCTTGCCTTTTTTTAAAATAAGGATTTTACATTTTCAGAACAGGTTTACAGAAAAATTGTGCTGTAAGTACATAGAGTATTTATCATTTTTATTTTCTCACAGATTGTGCTGTAGGTGTTGTGTCTAAAATTATTGCCAAATGCATGGTCACCTCAATTTTCTTCTTATATTATTTTCTAGAAGTTGTATAGATTTTGTTTTTCACATTAAGGTCTATGATCCATTTCAAGTTAGTTTTTGTATGAGATGTATGGTCTCTGTCTAGATTGCTTTTGTTTTTTTGTCTGTGAATGTTTACTTGTTCCAACATCATTTGTTGAAAAGACTATCCTTTTCTCTTGAATTGTCTTCGTTCCTTTCTCAAAGATCAGTAGTTTCTATTTGTTTGGATCTATTTTGGTGCTCTCTGTTCTGTTCCATTAATCTGTTATTTTGCCAATATTACATTGTCTTGATCACTAGCACTATAATTAGTCTTTTTTTTTATGCCTTGACAATATTAATTTTTTTATTTTTATAAAGGTATCAAGTGTTTATGTTTATTTAAAAACTAAAGACCCAGTGCACAAAACTTGTGCACTTGGGGTAGGGGATCCCTCAGCTGGGCCTGCGCCCTCTCGCATACTGGGTGCTCTCAGGGGATGACTGACGGCTTAGGCCCATGAAGCCATCAGTCAGACATCCTTAATGCTGCCACGGAAGTGGGAGAGGCTCCCACACTGCTGTTGCACTCACCAGCTGTGAGCCCGGCTTCTGGCGGAGCAGCTCTCCCCCTGTGGGAGTGCACTGACCACCAGGGGGCAGCTCCTGAATTGAGTGTCTGCCCCCTGGTGGTCAGTGCATGCCATAGTGACCAGTTGTTCTGCTGATGGGTCAAAACTGGCTCTCCAACATCCTCTGTGGGTCTTAATTGAGAGAGGGTGCAAGCCAGGCTGAGGGACCCCACTGGTACAATCAGGGCCAGGGTGGGATGCAAGAAGTTGGCCAGCCAGGAAGGGACTGTGAGAGGGCTCCAGGGCATGTCCGACCCATCTTGCTCAGTCCCAATTGGCCAGATCCCAGCAGCAAGTTAATCTACTAGTTGGATCATCTGCCCCCTGGTGGTCAATACACATCATAGTGACTGGTCAACCAGTTGACTGTCTGCCTCCTGGTGGTCAGTGTATGTCATAGTGATTGATTGAGTGGCCTTAGCGTATCATTAGCATATTACACTTTGATTAGTGGGACGACCAATTGGATGACTGGACACTTAGCATATTAGGCTTTTATTATATAGGATACTACTTATACCATACATAAGAATAAACTCAAAATGGATAAAAGACTGAAATGTAAGTCATAAAATCATAACAATCCAAAATCTCAGACATATCTCATATCAATATGTCTGCTGATACATCCCCTAAGCCAACGGAAACAAAGGAGAAAATAAACAAATGGAAATACATCAAAATAAAAAGCTTTTGCACAGCAAGAGAAAACATCAACAAAATATAAAGGTGACCTTTTATATGGGAGAACATATTGCCCATGATATATCTGATAAGGGGTTAATTTCCAAAATACATAATGGACTCATACAACTAAGCAAAAGGAAGACAAACAATTCATTAAAAAACAAACAAACAAATAAGCAAACAAACAAACAAAAAAAACGAGCCAAAGTCTTAAACAGACACTTCTCCAAGGGGGACATACAGATGGCCAAGAGACATATGAAAAATTGCTCAAAGTCACCAATCTTCAGAGAATTGCAAATAAAAATGACAATGAAGTATCACCTCACATCTGTCAGGATGGCTACCATCCACAAATAAACAAAGGATAAGTGGTGGTGAGGATGTGGAGAAAAGGGAACTCTAGGACACTGCTGGTGGGAATGCAGACTGGTGCAGCCACTATGAAAACAGTATGGAGATTCCTCAAAAATTAGAAATGGAACTATCATTTGACCCCACTTCTAGAAATATATCCTAAGAATCCTGAAACACCAATCAGAAAGAATATTTGCACCCCTTTGTTCATAGCAGCGCTATTTACAATAGCTAAGATATAGAAACAACTCAAGTACCTATCAGTAGATGAGTGGATAAAAGGGCTGTGGTACATTTATATAATGGAACATTATATAGCTGTAAAAAGGACCTCTTACCCTTTGAAACAGCATGAATAGACCTGGAGAGTATTATGCTAAGTGAAATAAGCCAGTCAGAGACAGACAAGAAGTATCACATCATCTCACTCACACGTGGAATCTAATGAACAAGATAAATTGATGGACAAAATAGATCCAGAGACATCATAGCATGGAACAGACAGATGATGAGATTGACTGAAGAACTTATATGCATATATGCGTAACTGGTGGATACAGACAGTAGTGTGGTAAAAGCCTGGGAGAGTGGTGTGGAGTGGGAGGGGTAAATGGAGAAGAAAGAGGGCATCTGTAATACTTTCAACAATAAAAATAAGATTTAGAAATTTAAAAGAATAAAACATACAACTAGTCAGAAAAAAACATTTAAATTCAACATATAGTGGTTCCTCACCTTATATTTTTTTCTTTCAATTTTATTTTGTATTGTTTTCAGGTATACAGCTTAGTGATTAAACAATCATATACTTTACATACCGGCCCCATAGATATTTTTGTATCCTCCTGGCATTATACAATACATAGGTATCACAATACAGTGGTGCCTCACACAACGAACTTAATTCGTTCCAGGAGCAAGTTTGTTATGCGAAAAGTTCGTTATGTGAAACGCGTTTTCCCATAACAATGCATGTTAAAAAAAATAATTCGTTCTGTAGCATAAAATATGCTAAGATGACATAAAAAAAGATAAATTTTTTGTTATTATTTTTATTTAGATACATCTAAAAACATAATTTAAAAAAAAAACAACACATTTTTTTAAATTTTAAGACAGACTAAGTAGAGTCTACCGAATCTTGCACATCTTCATCCATTTTCTGCTTTTTGGCCGATGGTTTCATGAAAAACCTGTCCAAAGTCGTTTGTTTTTCTCTTTTCTCCAACATCTGCCGGAAATAACGGACAAGAGTATCGGAGTAAAGATCGTTGATCCTGTTTGCTTCAGCTGAATCCGGATAGTGGGCATTGGTAAACTCCTGAACTGCTTTCCATTTGACCAGGATATTCTTGATGTCAGCAGTTGGGATTGGTTGATTGTTTGATTGTTGCTCCTCGTTATCAGATGACGCTTCCCTTTGAGCATTGTCCTGTTGCTGGACCAGAAGTGCTTGGAGCTCTTCAGTTGTCAGCTCTTCTTCGTGTTCCTCAATAAGCTCCTCTACATCCTCTTCCTCTACCTCTAATTCCAACCTTTGGGCCACTGTGATGATGTCCTTCACCACTTCTGTGTCATCAACTACTGCTTCAACAGAAATCACCTTCCTGCTTTTTTTAGAAGCCATGATATAAAAAAAATATTGAGTTTAACTTAAAAGGACGACTGCCGTGATACGTGCATGATTTAATTCGTAATGAAGAATGATTGCCGCGATACGTGCTTAAGTTAAGCGCAGTGACTAACGACTGCCTGCAGTGCCTGCGCGGAAGGATGCAATACATCGGCAGTGATCGTGGAAGCTCGGGCGAAGCAGTCGTGGAAGCTCGGGCAAAGCGGTGGTGGAAGCTCGAGCGACTTCGTTGTGTGAAACGAAGTTCGTTGTATGAATCATGAAATGAAGTTCGTTGTGTGCAGCGTTCGCTGTGCGAGGCGTTCTTTATGCGAGGCACCACTGTATTATTATTGACTATATTCCCTATGCTGTACTTAACATCTCTTCTTAATCCCTTCACCTTTTTCATCCAGTCATCTGACCCCTCCTCTCAGACAACCACCAGTTTTCTCTTTGTATCTATAAGTCTGTTTCAATTTTGTTTGTTCTCTTATTTTGTTCTTCAGATTCCACATATAAGTGAAACCATATGGGATTTCTCTTTCTCTGACTGACTTATTTCAATGAGCATAATGCCCTCTAGGTCCATCCATTCTGTTGCAAATAAGATTTCATTATGCTTGAATGGCCAAGTAATATTTTACTGTAAACATGTTATTAATTTTTTTACAGAGAGGAAGGGAGAGGGATAGAGAGAAATATCAGACGAGAGAGAAATATTGATCAGCTGCCTCCTGCACACCCCCCTACTGGGGATATGTCAGCAACCAAGGTACATGCCTAGAATTGAACCTGGGACCCTTCAGCCTGCAGGCCAATGCTCAATCCACTGAGCCAAACCGGTTAGGGCAATCCACTACATTTTAATCCACTCACCTATTCATGCACACTTGTGTTGCTTCCTTATCTAGTTATTGTGAATAATGCTGCAATGCAGATAGGGATGCATATATTCTTTTGAATTAGTATTTTCTGTTTCTTAGGGTAAATTCCCAGTAGTGGAATCACTGGGTCAAAAGGCAGTTCCTTTTTTAATTAAAAAAAAAAAAATAACACTTCGTATTGTTTTTCATAGTGGGTGCATCAGTCTGCATCTCCACCAATAGTACACGAGGGTTCCCTTTCCTCCAAGTCCCCACCAACATTTATTATTTGTGAATTTATTGATGCTAGCCATTCTGTGAGGTAATATCTCACTGTGATTTTAATTTACATTTCTCTGGCTACTATAATTAAAGTCTGGTAACATTGTTCCTCTGACTTTGTTCTTCTTCCATATTGTCTGAAACATTCTGTTGTTTTTCAACATAAGCATTAAGATTAGTTTTTCAATATCCACAAAATAACATTCTGAGATTGTGATCGAAAGTGCATTTTGGAAAAATTACAATCTTAACAATATTAAGTCTTTCTATCCATTAATTTGGAATATTTCTTCATTAATTTATAACTAGAGGTCCTATGCATGAAATTCGTGCAAGAATAGTAGGCCTTTGCAGCTTTGGCTACCTCGGCCCTGCCATGGCTTCGTCTGGAAGGTCATACAGAAGGATGTCTGGGCGGTCATTTCACTGTTCAGCCGTTTGGTCTTTTTTTTTTTTTTTTTTTTTTTTTTAAAAAAAGGAAGGGAGAGGGATAGAAAGCTAGAAATATCCACGAAAGAGAAACATCTATCAGCTGCCTCCTGCACATCTCCCACCGGGGATATGCCCATAACCAAGGTACATGCCCTTGATGCCCTTGTCCGGAATCGAACCTGGGACCCTTCAGTCCGCAGGCCGACCCTCTATCCGCTGAGCCAAACCGGTTTCGGCCGTTTAGTCTTTTTTGCATATTATGTCTTTATTATTATTATAGATAACTTTGATTTCTTTCATTAGAACTTTCTACTTTGTAGGAATCTTGTACATGTTTGTGTCTAAGTTGTTCATTTGGGCAGGTAGTTGTAAGTAGCACTGTGTTTTTGATTTTTAATTCAAGTGTTCACTCCTTATCTATTGCAAAAGTAATCTATTTTTTAAAATTTAAATTCGGTATCTTGCAATCTTGCTATATTATCACTTATTAGTTTCAGAAGATTTATATTGTTGATTCTTTGGGATATTTTACATAGGTAATTATGTTCGAACAAAGATAATTTTATTTCCTTCATCCCAATCAGTATTCCTTTACTTTTGTTTTTTTAATTTCATTAGCTATGACTGTCGGTATCCATTATTGGCGGGGATGCAGATTGGTGCACCCATTATGTATGGCAAACAGCATGAATAAGAGTGGTGAGAAGAAACATTTATCTCTTGTTCCTGATGTTAGGGAAAAAGCTTTTAGTTTTTCACCATTACGTATGAAGTTAGCTGTAGGTATCTTTGTAGTTGTTCTTTGTCAATTTGAGGAATCTGCTGTTTATTTCTAGTATGCTGAGAGTTTTTGTCATGCATGGATATTGGATTTTGACACATACTTTTTCTACAACGAATAATATGAATATATGATTTTTCTTCTGGTTAACATGTAAACATGTTAACCGTAAATATCCTTACAATCATCTAGTGGCATTTTCCAGTGACAGAGTCCTCCACTATGGAGAGCTGCTACAGCAGAATCTACCTGGTCTGCCAGGGTGGCTGATCATAAATAACTCTGAAATTTATGGATTTATAAGGCATGACTTTCTGGAAAATGTCACTTCATTTATGCAATTTTAAGGGTACAAAGTGGAGATCTTTAATGACTGAATAGTTTCCTTTTGTATAGGTAGTTATGCATGCATCATTTAGAAACCACACATGTTAAATCTGGGCCAGGACACAACCTAATGGGACAAGAAAGGAATACTGACAAAAATATGCTCATAATTATGCTGCTTGCCGTGCCTTGAATAATACAATTCTTTGTCTCTGACCCAGAAATTTCACTGTATTTGCCAGAATCATGAAATACTAACTGGCTAGTTTATTAGCTTGTAAATAGGGTAAAATGACAACATTTTTATATAACAGTTGGCTGGAGCTACTTAGCTGCTGCCCCTTCCAATGAATTATATTTTCTCCAGTTAGCTGTGGTCCTCACTACTGTGCTTCACTGTCAGTTGCCTCTTTGTAATTGAGTTTTTATTTTCTTGTTGCAAAATTAAGAGTAGCAGTTAGTACAAGGATCCGAACTATGGGTTCCAGTATTCAAATATGAATTTCACAACATAAACCTGTATGACTTGAGTCAAGTTTACCCATCTGGTAATGATGGTGAAGATAATACTAATGCTTTCTTTATGTTTGTTGTGAGGATCCAGTGACTTAATTACTAAATTCTGCAAATTTAGTTCACTGAGTTAATATGCTTAAAATACTTAGAATTGTATTAACTGTATAGTGTTTGTTATTACTATTAAAAGCCATGCATCTATTAAAAATGAAAAAGTTAGAGTGATATTTGGGTCAAAAAATGAGACTAGATTATCTATTAAATAGATTATTGTATCAGTATCAGATAATTATTTTAATAATATTACATGGAATCTGGAAACTAGAAATATTACATGGTTGTCTTTGTGATCCACTTTAAAAAATATATATTTATTGCCTAAAGTTTTACCTATGTCTCCTTTTTCCCCTGTTTGACTCCCCATTTCCCAAGCATTCCCACCCCGGTTAAGCTCCCACCGCCCCAGTGTCTGTGTCCCATTGGTTACACTAATATGCATCATACAAGTCCTTTGGTTGCTCTCTAATCCCCCATCCTCTGCCATTTGTCTCTGGATCTTTTCTTGTTCATCAAAATATGTTGATCATTATATCCTACATATGAGTGAGATTATGTGATATTTCTCCAACTGGCTTATTTTGCTTAGCCTAATGCTCTCCAATTCCATCCATGCTGTTGCAAATGGTAAAATTTCTTTCTTTTTTTATAGTGGCTTAGTATTCCATTGTGTAGATGTACCACAGGTTTTTAATCCACTCATCTGCTGATGGGCACTTAGGCTGTTTCCAAACCTTAGCTATTGTAAATTGTGCTGCTATGAACATAGGGGTGCATATGTCCTTTCTGATTGGTGTTTATAGTTTCTTGGGATATATTCCTAGAAGTGGGATCACTAGGTCAAATGGGAGTTACATTTTTAGTTTTTTGAGGAAACTCTATACTCTTCTCCACAGTGGCTGCACCAGTTTGCATTCCCACCAGCAGTGCACAAGTGTTCCTTTTTCTCCACATCCTCACCAGCACTTGTCATTTGTTGGTTTGCTAATGATAGCCATTCTGACAGGTGTGAGATGGTACCTCATTGTCATTTTGATTTGCATCTCTTTGATGATTAGTGACTGTGAGCATGTTTTCTATGTTTCTGGGCCTTTCTTATGTCCTCTTTTGAAAAGTATTTATTTAGATCCATTGCCCATTTTTTATTGGATCATTTATCTTCCTTTGTTAAGTTATGTGAGTTACCTGTAAATGTTGGAGATTAAACCCTTATCAATGATAATATTGGCAGCTATGTTCTCTCTTGCAGTGGGCTTTCTTGTTGTTTTGCTGATCGTTTCTTTTACTTTACATAAGCTTTTTCTTTTTATGTAGTGCCATTTGTTATTTTCTCTTTAGTTTCCATTGCCTTAGGAGCAGTATCAGTGAAGAAGTTCTTTTGGCATATGTCTGAGATTTTGCTGCATATAAATTGGTTGTCTAGTGCCTTTCTTTCTTTCTTTCTTTCTTTCTTTCTTTCTTTCTTTCTTTCTTTCTTTCTTTCTTTCTTTCTTTCTTTCTTTCTTTCTTTCTTTCTTTCCTTCCTTCCTTCCTTCCTTCCTTCCTTCCTTCCTCCTTCCTTCCTTCCTTCCTTCCTTCTATCTTCCTTCTCTCTCTCTCTCTCTCTCTCTCTCTCTCTCTCTCTCTCTCTCTCTCTCTCTCTCTCTCTCCTCCTTCTTCTTCTTCTTCTTTTTTTTTTTTTTTTTTTGCATGTATCTGTCCAATTTTCTCAACAGCATTTATTGAAGAGACAGTCTTGACTTCATTGTATGCTCTTGCCTCCTTTGTCAAATATTAATTGAGCATAGTGGTTTGGGATCTCTATTCTATTCCATTGGTCTATATGTCTGTTCTTGTGCCAGTACCAGGCAGTTTTGAGAATAGTGGCTTTGTAAAACAGCTTGATAGCTGGTATTAAGATTCCTTCAACTTTGTTCTTCTTTCTCAGGATTGCTGCAGCTATTCCAGATGAATTTTTGGAGAGTTCATTCTAGCTTTGTGAAATATGCCATTGGTATTTTAATTAGAAGTGCATTGAATCTATAGATTTCTTTGGGTAGTATGAACATTTTAATGATGCTGATTCTACCAATCCATGAACACAGTATGTTCTTCCATCTGTCTTCCTTTGTCTCTTTTTTTCAGTGTCCTGTAGTTTTCTGAGTATAGGTCTTTTACCTCTTTAGTTAAGTTTATTCCTAGGTATGTTAAGTTTTTTGGTGCAATGTAAATGGGATTGTTTTGGTATAAAAATGCCCTAGATTTCTTGAGGTTAATTTTATATCCTGCTACATTGCTGAGTTCATTTATTAAGTCCAAGAACTTTTTGATGGAGCCTTTAGGGTTTTCTATGTACAGTATTATGTCATCTGCAAATAAGGACAGTATTCTTTTGCAATTTGGATTCTTTTTATTTCTTCTTATTGTCTAATTTCTATGGTAGCACTTCTAGAACTATGTCGAATAGGAGTGAAAGTGGACATCCATATCTCATTCCTGTTCTTAAGTGAAATGGTTTTATTGTAGTTTTTGCCCATTGAGTAGAAACACCAATCAGAAAGGATATATGCACCCCTATGTTCATAGCAGCACAATTAACCATAACTAAGAATTGCAAACAGCCTAAGTGCCCATCAGCAGATCAGTGGATTAAAAAACTTTAGTACATCTACATGATGGAATACTACACTGTGGTAACAAAGAAGAAATTCTTATCGTTTGCATCAGCATAGATGGAACTGGAGAGCATTATGCTAAGAGAAATAGGCCAGCCAGAGAAAGGGAAATATTGCATGATCTCACTCATTTGTGAAATATAACGAACAACATAACTTGATGAACAAAACCAGATCCAGAGACAGAGAAGCATCCATCAGACCATCAAGCTTCAGAGGAAAGGTAGAGGAGCATGAGGGTAAGGGGGAGAAATCAACAAAGGACTTGTATGCATGTATCAATATATAAGCCTAACCAATGGACACAAACACCAAGAAGATGAGGGCATGAATGAGGGTGGAGGGTAGGGCAATGGGATGATAAGGACCCATATTTAATAGTTTAAAACAATAAAGACAAAAAAAGGAAGTTTCTCTGCTCTAAAAGATAATTATCATACCTCCTTTGCCAGGTTGCTATGAGGTATAAAAAAATATTTTGTAAATGTTAAAGCACCTTAAAAGTAAAAATATCTGATATAATAAAGAGATAATATGCAAATTGACCATCACTCCAACACACAAGATGGCCATCCCCATGTGGACACAAGATGGCCAGCAGGGGAGAGCAGTTGTGGGTGATCAGGCCTGCAGGGGAGGGCAGTTGTGGGTGATCATGCCTGCAAGGGAGGGCAGTTGGGAAGGACCAGGCCTGCAGGGGAGGACAGTTAGGGGGAACCAGATCTGGACAGTTAGGTGCAACCTGGCCAGAAGGGGAGGACAGTTAGGGGTGACCAGGCCAGGAGGAAAAGGCAGTTAGGGGTTATTGGCCTGGCAGGAGAGGACAGTTAGGGGTGACCTGGCCAGCAGGGGGAGGGTAGTTAGGGGTAACCAGGCCAGCAGGGGAGGGCAGTTAGGGGCAATCAGGCCATCAGGGGAGCAGTTAGGCATTGATCAGGCTAGCAGGAGAGTGGTTAGGGGGTGATAGGCTGGCAGGCAGAGTAGTTAGAGGCAATAAGGCAAGCAGGCTGGCAAATGGTTTAGAACCAACAGTCCTGGGTTGTGAGAGGGATGTCCAATTGGAGAAGGTGTAAGCGGGGCTGAGGGACACCCCTCACCCCATGCATGAATTTCGTGCACCAGGCCTCTAATATACATATGTCTTTATATCTATGCTAAAATGCATGGTAAAGGTATTATTATCCCAATTTCACAGTAAAGAAATCTGTGATCATGTGATAAAGAGCATTCTGCAACATCTAAATTGGTAACTGGCTGATCTTGCTGGCTTCTCTGAAGGTACAGTTCCTCAGTTGTTAAGATCATATATTAAGTTATTAAGATCATATATTTTGAAATACCTTAAAACAAAGTACAAACACAAATTTTTTCAAATCCATGTTTTTACAATATAACTAGAGGCCTGGTGCAGCCTCTCAATGTCCGGGACCTCTCAGGGGATGTCCACCTGTTGGATTAGGCCAGCTCCCCAGAGTATTGGGCCTAAACTGGCAGTCAGACATCCCTCTCACAATCTGGGATTACTGGCTCCTAACTGCTTGCCTTCCTACCTGCCTGATCACCCCTAACCAATTGCCTGCCTGCTTTATCACCCATAACCATTCACTTAGCATATTATGCTTTTATTATTATAGATGAGCTATGTAATATATCTAAAACATTTTAAGAAATTATTTTTAAACTCTTAAAGTGAAAAAGGTTGTGAAAAATATGTGTTTTTGGTTACTTATTTAATAAATTCATTGAATATAAAAAAATACAAGTATAAAATAGTCTCACTCTTTATAAAGTACTGAATTGCATAGGCAGCAAGTTTCATTCACTAGAAACATGCATGTTACCATGTCCATAAAAATAAAGACTTTAAAAATTAAATCCTAAACTTAGAATCCCAATTTATGGAATATCCAGGGAACCTCGTGACGTCAGTCACACTTAATCTACGAAAACAAAATTTACTGTTTTTTGGCAGCTAAATGGTTATAAAATCAAGTTTCACTGATCCCCGTCATAGAATATAGTTTCTCCCATAAAAATTAATATTTTTGTACTGGCTGGGACACTTCCTGAAACATTTTAATACATTTCCTTTACTTGTTTCTATATAGAGCATAAAATGAACCCATTTCATCAGAGGTCTGAGAGGCCCTGCTCAATTCAACATTTTACACATTATCTAACTTGTATTTTCTACTTAAGAATGACCATTTTCTTAGACCTTTTCACTTCCTTTTCACTTCCTCAGCACTAATGGGTTTCTCTTTGAGCCCATATTTCACCAGGAAATACAGGTGTAATAGTTACTATGTTACTGCAAATGTGAAGGCAAATAGAACAGAAGTAATTTGAATTGAAATGCAGATGCCAACATGCTAACAATGGGTAGTGCAAATATATACTTAAGCAAACTCACAAATCATAGATTTTTAAGAATTCTTATATTAATTGAAACTTTATATGGTAAATTCATTAAAGCCAAATTCCTATTATAGTTGTGATTACAGTTACTATTTACATGTTAATTAAGTGCAAGATGATCTTAGAGGTGGGAAGGAGTAAAAGGAAGACAGTATATATTATATCTTGTTTTGAACATCATAGCCTAATGACTAGGCATTCACCTTTTCTGATAAGAGACATAGGAGCTCCGCTGGCTGTTCTACTCCCTTCCACTTCACTTATTCAGAGAATTTGAGAATTGAACCCCAGATTCTTCATCTTTATTTTTTTAAATATATTTTATTGATTTTTTTGCTGAGAGGAAGGGAGAGGGATAGACAGTTAGAAACATCAATGAGAGAGAAACATCCATCAGCTGCCTCCTGCACACCACCTACTGGAGATGTGCCCAAAACCAAGGTACATGCCCTTGACCGGAATAGAACCTGGGACCCTTCAGTCCGTAGGCTGATGCTCTATCCACTGAGCCAAACCAGTTTCGGCAGAGATTCTTCATCTTTAAAATGGGATTATAATGGGATTTACTTGATAGGATATTTTAGGGTTATAAAAAGAGTATGTATGCTGCCTGCTAATTACATTATTTATACTTAAAAATCATTAGTAGATATTTTATATGTATAATTTAATCTATTAGTAAATATTTAATGTGAATTCTGTTATACTTAAATATAAATCATTTAAAATGTTTGTGTGTTGACTTTCTTTTAAGTGGATCTTTCTTAAGTTTCTCTTCTATGTTAGCAGAGAAATCTTTAATTAAGGTTATAGTTATTAATTAGCTCTATATGTTCAGCAGTGGCATAATTTTATAGTGGTTTCAGTTAGAAAACTAAAAAAAGAGTTATTCACTCTAAGTATGAGTTCTAAATTCTGTGTTAAACATAAAGCATTAAAATGAACTGGGTGTTTTTGTTGAAGTACATACTTCCTGCAATGCCTAGCATTTCCATTTACTAGTTTTTGCTGGCAGTATATCCCCACATAAATCATAACATCCACAAAAAAATTAAAGAAACAGTTGCATAGTTTTTCCAATAGGATAATTTATAATCGTATAAATATATTGATTTTTCATGATTCTTTAAGAAATTTTATACATACATTCAATGAGAACTAAAGCAACTTCCTAATCTTAAAAAAATGCTTATGTTAAGACTAGGCTCAGTTACATGTACAATAAAACTTACATAAAAAAAGTAATTATAGAAATATCCTCCTTAAGCAGTAGGCAGCTTAAGGCTCATATAGAGGCTCTGTGAAGTCATCAGGAACCTGGGCTCCAACCAGCTTACCGCTGAGCAGCCCCAGCCAGGTGGTCTTCATCCTCCTGGTTTGAGTACTGTTCACATCTAAGTTCCAGGTAGCAGAGGGAGGGGAAGGAAAGAATATCACTTCTCCTTTTGAAGTAAATATCCCTGAATTCGCCACCCAAATTTACTTGTGTAATTGGATAACACTTCTCCTTATGTTAATAGCCAGTACCTACTGATAGGGCCACATCTGCATATCAGAGGCTCAGCTGAAAATGGAGATATTAAAACCAATTAGCAGTCTCTGCAACACCATCTTTTGAAGAATACTGGGGGTGCACTCAAAGTGTTAGAGACACTATTAAGTCTGGTTTTGTAAAACCATAGAAAATTGGCCAGGCCACTATCATTTAGTCGTTTGTTTTTCATGATTATATTGCTATAATAACTATAATTGGTTCTGCATCATCTGCTAGGAAATTGGTAGTGTTATTAAAATCCAGTAAAGGCCATGTCTGTCATACTACTCAACTGTTCAGTACATCAAACCATTTCAGAATTACTTTACTAAATAGGTAACAATTATTAGTTGCAAAGAGTATTTTATGGTTTACGAGCAGATAGTACCTGTCTGTTAGGAGGACTGAGTTAGGATAATATTCATATTATTAAAATGCTTCCGTAATTGACTTTCAAGAATTTATTTTTTACTTTATACTTTTAATTTTGAAAAAAAAAAAAAACTAGAAAACTACTAATCTTGTTTTGTTAAGTATTTAAATAGAAATAGCTATCCTTATTCAAAGTAGCACTGCCTATTCTTGCTTTCTTTTTAAAAAAATATATATATTTTATTGATTTTTTACAGAGAGGAAGGGAGAGAGATAGAGAGCTAGAAACGTCAATGAGAGAGAAACATCGACCAGCTGCCTATTGCACACCCACTATCGGGGATGTGCCTGCAACCCAGGTACATGCCCTTGACCGGAATCGAACCTGGGATCCCTTAGTCCGCAGACCGATGCTCTACCACTGAGCCAAACCGGTTTTGGCCTATTCTTGCTTTCTAATGAACCTTCTAAGATATGAAAGAAATCAGAAAATAAAAAGATGCAGATTTTTGTCTTTTCTGGTATAAGGAAAACAAGTCATTTACCTTAGATTAAAAAACCATGTGGCTTAACTTTAATTAATTTCTCTTGGCATAGAATTCTAGAACTTGTGGAAAACTGAGAATATACCTTTTAATGGTATCATTTTATGTTGAGACACTAAGGTCTGGAAAGTTTAAGTGACTTGGCTAAGTCACTTTTAGCACTGTCCACTGTCTTACCGACAGTGGACAGTGCTAAAAGCAGGTCTGCAGTTTTGTTGCCTTTTAATCTATTGCCTTCTATCTCCCCTCTCTTTACCCTCCCTCCCTTCTTTTTTTCCTTCCTTCCTTTGCTTTTTATATTTTACTAGGATTAGCATTAGCGTATTTATGTAACAGGTTCAGATATAAAAAAGGGAATCCATGTGGTTCGACAAATAACAGTTTAATATAAGGACTAAGGTGTTTATAACATTGTTGGAAAAATTGGTGGGGGGTACTGTAAGCTGGGCTTCTGGAAATGACTTGCAGAACACCTTGGTATAGTCCAGCAGGAGATAAAAGATAACACATTTCTCTCCATATCCATAAAGCTAGAGACTGGCATCTGGAACACTGACAGGGAGGCTGTACTAACTCCATAACTGCCACTCGACAGGCAGAAAGCTATGGAACGGTCCTTGGAATATTGCAGCAGAAGACTCCAAATATTAGCTTTGTCTGTCAGCAGAGCTAAGCACAAAATAATAGCTTTCACTTCAATGTTCCTATCATCCCATATGCGTGCATTCATTGCTGGGACCCAATCTACATCCAGAACTCCAACGGTAAAGTCTGGTGGATGTTGTCTTTAGTTTCAGCCTCGATAGTGTGAGGAAGCACCCACAGGAGCACTTAGAGGGGAACTGGCTTTACATACTAGATGCAAACAAACACATCTATACACAGAGATGAAACAGAGCAAAGGAGGAGGCACTGCTGTGGCTTCGATACTTTCTCTCATTCCGGGTGTACTCAAGGCCATACCCTTCACAGCAGCCCGTCCCAGTGTGGGGTTTACTGCTCCAACGTCCATGGAGGCCCGGCAAGATAGGAACCTCTTTCTTCTTGGCAGGCAGTGCAGAGTGTTTTGTTTGTTTTTTACTTTCCTTTGACTGCATCTGTTTAGTTGCACCCCAGCGCCTTCATAAAGATGGCAGGACTTCTGCATCTGTTCCTTTCCTTCTCTTCCTCCTATTTCTTATTTATTTTTTTTTATTATCATTAAATCTTACAAAATAACCCCCAAACCATGTAATGAACCTCTGTTATGTGAATGACCTGTTCCTATCTATAGCTGGGAATTTGAAAAGTTAAGACACTCTTGTCCTCAAAGCACTTCTGGCCTGGTTAGAGGGAAAGGACCTATCTTAGAAAAAGATGGTAACCTTTTAAATAATTGCATGAATGATAAGCATCAGAGAAGATCATAGAAGGAAGAGGTCACCAGTGAGTGGCCAAGCCAATGAACAGAAACTTCAGAGGAGACTATCTGTTTTAGACTTGAAGGATTTAATCAGGATACATTAAAATATGCATAACAATGTTATGACATTATGGACATTTTGAATAAATTTGTGATAAATTTACTTGATGTTTTAAATTTATGATGAACTAAATCATCTTCTCAAGTAAGTTTAAATTTAAAACATAGAATGAGAAATTTAATTTAGATGACATAAACCAATTACAAAAATTTACACTTTAAAATATGTGTGTATATATTACAAAATGCCAGAAATGTTTTATACACTGCAGATAAAGAGATAGGATGTGATGGAAACCTCACATGTATTTCCACACTTTCATTTTTTACACTTCTTATGAGACCCCATCAATGTGGAAAGAAAAACAATATAAAACCTCATATTCTTTAATTTAATCCTAGTAAATATATAACTGAAGCCAGAGGCTAAAAGCCTCAGTTGACAGTTTAATGAAGACTCTAGAAAGAAGAGGAGATTCTGTGTGTTTTAAGACAAGCCCTGAGCAAGTCATTACGTATGTATAAACAAGCAAATAAGAAAGATTAGTGAATATTTACACATCATTACAACAATATTTACATTAAATACATGTTTATTTTTTATCTACTTATCACAAATTTGCATTTTTTCTTCAAATCTATTGGCTATCAAGACCAAAGATCTTCCCAATAATATTGAATCATTTGTTTATAAGACCCAAGGGCTATTGACTCGTGACTGTGAAACTATAAATATTCATTATAAAAGACCACATATGAAAATGTTTGTTGGGAAATACCTGCCTTTTCATTTAAAGTTGTAAATTGTAAAATTCTTTTAAAGTTGATTTTACCTATACTGTAATATCAACTATGCAATTGTTCACATTTTCCCCTGTACCTTTTCTATATAAGTGGCTTGAGCTTGCTTGTTCAGGTAGAGTGCAACAGGGTCTTTTTTACAATGCACCTTGTCACTGCAGTCCCTTTATTTCTGAAGAGCATCACAAGTGTGAGTTTTTATAAGACATTAAGATGTATTGTACACAGCCTGGCCAGCATGGCTCAGTGGCTGAGTGTCAACCTATGAACCAGGAATTTGAAAAGTTAATACACTCTTGCCCTCAAAGCACTTCTGGCCTGGTTCATAGATCGAGCCCAAGTTGCAGGCTTGATCTCCAATGTGGGGCATGCAGGAGGCAAGTCAATCAATAATTCTCTCTAAGCATTGGTGTTTCTACCTCTCCCTCTCTTCTCCAAAATCAATAAAATTATATTTTAAAAAATACTTGAAACCTTACAAAAAAAAAAAAGATGTATTGCATACAATGTAGGTTCTTTTTTAAAAATCAGCCTCAGGTTCTGAAACTACTGCAAACACCGAGGTAACTGGGGAAGTTAAAAAAGCAGTGGCTGCCTGCATCTAAACACCACCAGCACATTAGAACCCAGTAACAAATTGTCTTCCCCGCCCCCACCAGTGGATTTGAACATGAATTTTAGTCAGTTAGTGCCTTACACACACCATTCTCACATGCCTCCCTGTGACAAGAGAAGGTAACTCTCTTCTTGCTCCAGGCAGTTCAAATGCATATCAACATCCTTCAGGTAAACTCAGGTCTCCTGAGATCTACTCCTAAAATTGCTTTCCTTAGACTATTACGTTTATACCCTTTTTCAAACGTTTATTACCTTATTACCTTACAGCTAACTGTAGACATATTTTATATTGCTTATCCCCTTACTATGATGCAACTTGCAAGAAACAGGTATTCAAGCATACCTCGGAGATCCTGTGGGTTTGGTTTCAGACCACCACAATAAAATGAATATCAGTAAAGTTAGTCACACAAATTTTTGGTTTCTCAGTGTATTTAAAAGTTATGTTTATACTATACTTTGTGTATTAACTGTGCAATAGCATTATATATAAAATGCTTTAATGAAAAATACTTCATTACTAAAAATTCTCACCATTATCTGAGCCTTCGGAGTCATAATCTTTTCACTGGTGGAGGGTTTTGTCTCAGTGTTGATGGCTGCTGATTGATAAGGGTGGTGTTTGCTCAAGGTTGGGGTGGTTGTGACATTTTCTTAAAATAAGGCAACAATGTGGCATTGATTGACTCTTCTTTTTATGAACAATTCCTCTGTGGAATGTGATGCTGTTTGCTAGCATTTTACCCACAGTAAAGTATTTCTCAGACTTGGAGTCAATCCTCGTCTAAACCCATGGTAGTGTTTTATCAACTAAATTGTAATTTTCTAAGGCCTTTGTTATCATTTCAACCATCTTCACAGCATCTTCACCAGAAATAAACTCCATGTCAAGAAACTACTTTCTGTGCTCATCCATAAGAAGTAACTTTTCATCTGTTTAAGTTTTATTAAGAGATGGCAGCAGTTCAATCACATTTTTAGGCTCCACTTCTATTTCTAGTTTTCTTGCTATTTCCATCACATTTGCAGTTACTTCCTCCAGTGAAGTCTTTAACTTCTTAAAGTCATCCCTGAGGTTTAGAATCAACTTCTTCCAAACTCCTGTTATTGTTGATATTTTGACATTTTCCCACGAATAATGAATGTCCCTAATGCCATCTAGAATGGCAAATCTTTTTCAGAAGCTTTTCAATTTACTTTGCCCAGAATCACTGTCTATGGCAGTTATTGCCTTACACAATGCATTTCTTAAATAATAAGGTTTGAAAGTCAAAATTAGTCTTGACTCCTGGGTGTTGTGTTAGCAGGCAAGAAAATTACATTAATCTAGTTGTACTTCTCTGTGAGAGCTCTTGTTTGACAAGGTACATTGTAAATGAGCAGTAAATGTTTTGAAATAAATCTTTTTTTCTGAGTAGTAGTCTCAAAAGTGGGCTTAAAATACTCAGTAAACCAATTATAAGTAGATGTGCTGTCATCCTTTTGTTGTCCTATTTATAGAGTACAGGCAATATAGATTTAGCCTAATTCTTAAGGGTCCTAGAATTTTTGGAATGGTAAATGAGAATTGGCTTTGACTTAAAGTCACCAATCAATTAGCCCCTAATCAAGGAGTCAGCCTGCTCTTTGAGGCTTTGAAACCAGGCATTGACTTCTCCTTTCTAGCTATGAAAATCCTAGATGGCATCTATTTCCCGTATAAAGGTATTTCATCTACATTAAAAAAATCATTAATTACATTGTTTAATTTAAGAAACCTTTTTTTAGTAGTCTTAATGTGGTTAACTGGTGCACAAGGCCTAGTTTTTGGCCTTTCTTGGCTTTTAACATAACCATCACTAAACTTAATCATTTCTAGCTTTTGAATAAAGTGAGAGACATGTGACTGTTTCCTTCACTTGAATATTTAGAGGCCATTGCAGGGTTACTAATTGGCCTAATTCCAGTATGCTGTGTCTCAAGGAATAGTAAGGTTCAAGGAGAGGGAGAACTATGGGAAGACAGCTGATCAGTGGAGTTGTTAAACATACACATTTACTGATTAAATATAGTCAGTGCAGTATCTGCAATGTGCAACACAGTGAAGTGCCATAGAATGAGGTATGCCTGTATCCATTTTTATATCCCTTGGATGTCTCATACCAATGTAAAGAGAAGACTTTGGAATTACCAGTCATGTAAATAATTTAGCTTCTTTGAGACTCATTTTCTTACTCTGTAAAATTAAGATAACAACCAGCTACTGCTCTATTTTTTGTGGCAATTAAAATAACTGAAAGTGCTCAATAGTGCCTTGCATATAGCTATAGCAGCAGCAGTAGCAGTAGTAGTTACTGAATAGCAGTAGAACAAAAAGTGTTATGAATATCTATAAATCTAATTGTGCTAACCAAAAAGTAAAAAGGCCAATGAGAGAGGCAAAGAGCATTTAAGATTACAGAATTGCAATCAAAATACAGATTCAGGCATAAACTCAAAAAATGTGCCCCAATTACAGAGTAAAGGTAAGGTTTTTGTTTTGTTTTGTTGTTGTTTTTTGTTTTTTGGTGTGTGTGTGTGTGTGTGTGTGTGTGTGTGTGTGTGTTATGAGAAAAGAGAAGGGAAATAAATTCATGAATTAAAAAAGATTTTCTATTGGTGTTAACAAACAGAGTTACTCTTTAGCTATACAAGTCTGGTTACTGATCCTATATTCAGAAAGAGAATCCATAATCATCAGTTCTTGGGTGGATATCTGCTTTGCTTGTTGGCTTCGCAAGACAATTCTTTCTAAGACAATGTTGTTTTGGCTCCATTTAAAAATTTCAAAGTTTTCAGGAGCAAGATATCCAGTCAATTGCTCTAGAATGACTTTGCTGGCTCTATTTCAAAAGGACTCCATTTTTGTCAGATTACTATATGCTGTTGCTGTACAATCTACACAAGAAATCCAGTCCCATTATTTTTAGTCACATTTTCTATCTGAATGTTGATAGATATATAGGCCATGAACTACAGGAGCAAAGTGAGATGGTACAAAACTATTTGCCTTCCCAGTACTGTCTTTTGAGCCTTTTTTTTTTTTTTTTTTTTTTGTCTCAATTGAGCCCATTTTCACAGAAGCTGAATATAAGGACTGTGGCTATCGTATCTATTTGGTCTCATTACAGTCATTAACTGCAGTCAAGGTGCCTTTCAGGGAGAAAGGATGATGGATAGGCTGCATTCTCATAATCACATTTGCTGTCACGGGGAACAAAAGTCTGGGAGGTGGAGGCTGCAGAAGACAGAGTGCAGTGGGATACAGGTGCACCGTTTCCAGAGAGGAGCAAGATGAATGTTCCCGTTGTCACTGCTCCCTGCATTTCCTTAGTCATTAGTATGACAGGTCTGCTATGGATGACAGGACATGGGACCTGTTGTGAAGCTTCCTTCCCTTCCTTTGAAACTGCTCCCGCGTCCTTTCAACGGTATATGGTTATCTGAAGTGTCAGTGCATCTGCCTTCGGGTCTCCATCTAAGCTTTCTTGGTAATGACGGAAATCACACCACTTGTAACCAAGGAAGATGATGTTACAATTTCATAGCTGTGTTAACTGCAATTCTCTGCAGTTGTTTCTTATGTGATAATAGGCAAGGTCAAGAATAAATTTATCAGAGTGAGAGAGAATAGCATAATGTGAGCTCTCAATCTGCTTCAGAAGTATGGTGGTCTCAATGCACTGTCTTATTTATATGCTTCTTTCTAGCACTATTTAGATGAAGAGATTTAAAGTTCTACTTCAAGGAATACTACACGATATAGATCACTTGAATGAATTAATTATATACATGAGCAAAATAACTGAATGTGCAAATCATGACTAGCCACTTTAATTCCCTTTTTATGTTTGAAAATAATTGAATCTTTCAACAACTGTGGGGAAACATATTTATGTATTTAGGCTTATTTTATAATTATGTATTAATTAATCAATATTATCCATCTGGGGTATTACTAAGAAAATAAGTGTGAGAAAGCACAGAGTTGAAACATATGTGCTGCTATAGCAAATGCATGTTTAAATATTTTTTAAATGAATCCTTAAGATAAGAAATTCATTACTCATCAAAAGATGTTATCAACAATTTAATGAAATGTATTTCTCTTAGACAGGGTTTGTTTTTTAATGTTATAAAAGATATGGCTTTCCCTCTCACTTTTAAAGAATATAGCAATAAAAATTTACTTTTATAATGATTATATTATCTATGAGATGCCCTGCAAGTGTTAGGGAAACATCCATTTTATATATTAATTATGGCTATTGCACATGTAGAGTTGCTTTACTATAACTCTTTTAATATTTGTAACCTCATTAGCTTTGTCATGACTTAAGCTTCCAAATGAAAATTAGAATAAAAATTAGAAAGAACATCAGTGATGATACAAATGAAAACTAAATTTTATTAATATATTTCCTTATTATTCTCTGAAATATACTCCTAGTTCTGATTCTACAAGATCATATCTTTAACAAAACTATTATTAGTCAGCTCCTTTGGATGTATACCTTACCTTTAATACATCACACACGAGGCATAACCTATTTCATTCTGGTGACGTTGAACAGTCCCTGAACCAAAATAGATGAGTATACTTTTTAGTTGACTAGCTAGGTCAGAGTTTTTGAAGTATATTCTTCACTAAAAATCTACTTAGATAACTGCCTTCAAAATGTCTGGAAAGATCCTGAAAGTACAATTAGCTAGTCTCTTCTTTGTTGGCTAAACACACATTTTCATTTTCTTTTCTTTGTTTCTGAATTAAGACTTCCTCCAGGTTTTCTTTCACCTCTTAGATCATGATGTCTCTTTCTTCTTTGCCTGCTGTTGAAATGTCAGTCTGTAGATGTTTTCCTGAGTTCTGTCCTGTCCTTTTTCTTTCTCAAACACCATACATTTATTCTCAATTTTAGAACACTTAAACAGAATTTTTACAATTCCCCTTTCTTATGAGGTTTGACTACATGTGTCCAGCAGTCATTTGACCTGCTGATGATGTAAACTCTGTTTTCCTATCAAATCCCACCCGTCATGCTGAAACCGGTTTGGCTCAGTGGTAGAGCGTCGGTCTGCGGGCTGAAAGGTCCCAGGTTCGATTCCCGTCAAGGGCATGTACATTGGTTGCGGGTGCATCCCCAGTAGGGGGTGTGCAAGAGGCAGCTGGTCGATGTTTCTCTCTCATCAACATTTCTAGCTCTCTATCCCTCTCCCTTCCTCTCTGTAAAAAATCATTAAATTAAAAAAAAAAAAGGTTTCAGTTAAAAAAAAAATCAATCGATCAATCAATCCCACCCGTCATTTCAATGTAGAAATCTTGATGCCATCTGGAATCACCTTCCTTCCTTCCTTCCTCATTCTTCAAGTCTGTGAATTCCTAAGCTTGTAAATTTGATCTTCACAAATTTGATCCTAAATTTATGCTATTCTTTCTATTCTCAGAGAGTCACTTGTAATCTTTTACTTGAATTATTGCAATAGTTAACTAACTCTGTTGCCAGCTTTTCCACATGATAGTTACAGTGATCTTCCTAAGGCTTAGATCTGATCACCTCACCCTCTTATTAAATCACTTCTCTGGTTCTCCATTTCCAGCAAAAGTCCAAATTCCTTAGCATAGCCACCAGAATGTTTCACAATCTTGTTACCGTCTATCCTTCTAGCCTCATTTCCTGGTAATTTCTTCCAGAGGACTGCTGCTTATTCCCAGAAAACAGCATCCATTTGTGTCACGCTTCCTTTACTAGCACTTTGTTTTGACCTCTTTCTTGAATGTCTGTCTTACCAAGTTTTTCCTCCTGATACCCTCTTCCTCATTTTTAAATTCAATCACCAAATATCCATTATATATTAGTCTTTTTTATGTTTAACTTGTTACATAACTGATTCATACTATATATTAACTTTTGTAGCTGGTTCTTTTTAAAAAAATATATATTTTATTGATTTTTTACAGAGAGGAAGGAAGAGGGATAGAGAGTTAGAAACATTGATGAGAGAGAATCATCGATCAGCTGTCTCTTGCACACACCCTACTGGGGATGTGCCCGCAACCAAGGTACATGCCCTTGACCGGAATCGAACCTTTCAGTCCGCAGTCCGATGCTCTATCCATTGAGCCAAACCGGTTTTGGCTGTAGCTGGTTCTTCTGACTCAGTTATTTTTGAGATTTTTTTTCATGCTTAAAACACACAGATTTTGTTTATTACTTTTAACTGCTGATAACATCTTGTAGTATAAATACACTACTGTTTTCCCTTCTTTTAGTGTGGGATAAATGGATTGTTTTGCTTTTTCCCCTGTTGCATAAAAAATTCTAAAGAGAACAATCCTGCCATGTATCTCTGAGCATATGTGCAAAATTCATTAAGTAATTAATGAATTAGTTTCAAATGGCTAGTCTGGGGACTGTGGAGAGTAATGAGAGGGTGGTGGAATGTAGACACCAGCCATCATTTTCCAAATTTTCTTCACTTGAAATGTCCTTGTATGAAGTATGATAGTGTCAGAATGCCCATGTTATGCTTGGTTTGGCATGTAGTTATACGATGCAAATAAATGTATGGAATGGAAGGTTTGAAAATAATTATTAACCTAAGTTTTTTCTGTGCCGCGTCAAGGTGTGATCCCATTTTACCTAATAAGGCCTTCATTAACATACCTTCACTGTAGGAACAAATGCAAAATGTTGAAAGTCAATTATTTTTGCATTGTTTTCTTTGTCCTAAATTATGCAACTAGATCAATTCTTTGGAAATCATGAATTCCTTATTCCTTATAAATCTAACTGCTTTATTTAACAGTGAAGTCTTATTATATACTTGCTTGAAAATTACACTAGGTCATATTGTTCCAAATGCCACAAAATACAAAAGGATAAATGACTGCATTTTTACTTAAAATACTTTTCCATTTACCCTTCTATTAATATTTTGCAGCCTTAAGATGTTTATTAATGCATTTTAATAATTTAAATACTCCCATGTAAATTGAGTCACTGTTGCATATTGTTGTTACAATGGTCCTTTCATTTTGCTTTGTGTAAGAATTGCCTGGGAGTGTGTTAAGATATATATCTTTAGTTTCCACTATGGAATATTTGGATGCAATAGTTTTGGGATCTGTATTTTGAATTTTAACTCCTTACCATACTGCCACCACTCTAAGTGTACTCTGGAGACAATCTTCTTCAGAAATACAGGGTGAGGCAAAAGATAGGGAGGTGGTGGTCCTGGTGATAATATGGTGATGGTGGCAGTGGTGTTGCTGTAATGATATTGGAGGTGGTAGCGGCGATGGTGATGAAGGAACAGAGCTGGCACAATTCAGGTTTTTGGAATCTAATGATCCAGGTTGGAATCCCAGCTCTGATGCTATCTTTATCACCACGGTCATGTCGGTTAACGTTTCTGCCCCGTAAGTTTCTCATTTATAAAACATAGGTAATAATTTACCTACTTCATAAGGCATTCACAACATCTGGCTTGTAGAAAATACATAAAATATGCCAACTGTTATATATTCCTAAAGTGGCTTTATTTCTTTTCTGATTTTGTTAAACACATCTTGAGGGTAGATTTTCTGTGGAATAACAAAATTATACCTAAAACTTTAGATTTCTGAGTTTCATTAACCAAAGGCCAAGAAATATTTGGGTATTTTATTATCCTCATTTCTGTAAATATTACTTATGACACTTTAACATGAGAAAACTTCAAAGGCATTTCTTTGGAAGTATTTTTTAAGTATCTAGTTTTTGTATTGAATGTGACTTAATGACAGGATTATATTAACATTACATATTCTGGAGTTAAATTTCATCTCCTCACCCTCCCTGTTTTTGCTAGTCTATGAATATCTTACTCTCTCATAAGAGATACTGAGGTGAAAAACTAGAAAGCTACTCAACAGACATACACATATATCTATATCTCTAATCTATCTCTCACACACCTTACAAGGTAACTTGTTAAAAGTGCTTTTCCCCAGATATATCAAATTTATATCTCTGTAACTAAATTAAAGCTCAAGAATCTAATTGTTAAAATAGCATATGGTGACTTTTATATGGCTGGTACATAGACAATGCTTTGAGGAACACTAAGAAGTAGAGAAAGAACATTGGAACTTTAACACTTACCCTCTGTGAATTTCATCATCTGTAAAAATGAGGAAATATATGCACATATGCATAACCCATGGACTCAGGCAATAGGGTGGCGAAGGCCTGGGTGGGGAGCGAGGTTGGCTAGAAGAGGTCAATGGGGGAGAGGGATGGGGAGGGGGACATATGTAACACTTTCAATAAAAAAGATTTTTTTAAAATGAGAAAATATGTGAAGTGCCAGACACACATTAGATCGTGATTAATTTTATTCTCCTTTTGGAAGGCAGAGTGCTTAGTGGTTAAAAGCATAAGCCTTGGAACCAGTCTTTAAGCTTAAATCCTAGTTCTTCACTGCTTAGTTCAGAGACTTTAAAAAAAACACGTAGGCTTTCTACATATAGGGTTTCTCATTTGTGATATAGGAATAATAACTGTAGCTGGAACTACATTGTAGGGTTTTTATGAAGATTCAATGAGATTAAAGAATAAAAGATAGAAAATGACTCCTATAAAGTAGTGCTTAACAAATTATATATGTTTAATACAATTACTATCGATATTATTTCCCCTTTTCCCATATGAATTTGCTAAGCCATAGTATATTTATTTACTTTCACATCAAGTATATGTACACATATTAATAAGCTTATCTAATTCATGATATACTATTTTAAGAACAATATCAGATAATTTTGCATGAAGGATGTGTTATGTTATCAGTAATTTAAACTAAGTAACAACATGGTTATTTTAACTATTAACTATGGAATTAGTGGCAAATGTTAAGAGTACAAAGTCACCATATTTCAAGGGTTTTGCTGTTTCAGTTTTGTCTCTTTTCATACTGTTTGGAATAGAACAAGAGGTAATATATTCCAGGTATTAGCAGAACTGTGGGTAAAAAGACTAACACCACTCCAATAAGGAATAGCTTCCAGAAGAATGCTAATAATACAGTCTTTGGCATTGACAGGGATTTGTATTTCTGAATGTGATTATTTTCAATAGTAGTGTTAAAAACACCTTAAGCTTTGCAATATTGTTTCTAGAGGTTTTATTTAGCTATAAAAGGTTGTTTTATAATGGTTGGAGAAGAAAGCCTTTCTATGCAAGGAAGCATTCTTTTTCTTTAATAAAAAAGCAATATTTAAAATTGAGACAACATTGTTTGTTCTTCCCTCATAAAAGTTCTAACATACGTACATTGATTGCATTAATAATTTAAGCTACATTATTTTAAATTAGTTTACTTATATCTATAATTATTATTTTTAATTCTTTAACTTATGTTAATTTTCTATTTCTCTGGTATGCTATCTCAGATTTTAAAGCCTGGGTTTATTTTATATTTCCAGCATAAGCACATAGTAACAATAACAATGATGATGCTAATGAGTACCATATACTGAGTATGGAATATTCTTGGACATTAGGCTAAGGACCTCACTTACATTATTTCAGTTTATCTTCAAAATACTTCTACAAGATAGACCCATTTATGCCCATTTGGTGCGCTATATAATAACATCATTTATTTGAATGCACTCAAAAAAACAACCACATGAAAAGTTAGTAAGCTATAATAGGCTCACTCTCCTGAAGATTTGCACCTTAGTTCTTCTAATATTTAAAAAATCTTAAACAACTTCACTAAAAACAATGTAACAATTCACAAATTTAAATCATGTTTCAACTTAAACAAAAATTTTATTTGTTACTTTACCATGATTCTTAGTCATATGTGAATTTTTAGGAATATATGAAATTAAATGTAAAATATCATATATTTAAATTTGTATTTATCTTTCATCAGGGTCTAAAATAAGTATATGAACTAAAAATTGTTAAACGCTATTAAAGTTGGTCAGAAAAAAATTACCTTCATCAAAGCAGATATTTGTAAAATGAAGAAAGACCACTATGTCCAATATTATCTTTTTATTCTTATTATTGCTTCCTATATATCCATTTTCACTCACTTTTACTGTTGTGATAATTTAAAATATATTTCTTTAATTCTTCATTATTTAATTTACTTTCTCCTCTACTTTATTGCCTTCTCAAATTATACTTAGAAATTTGAACATAGGATGGCTATTTCTTTATTCTTGGCTAATTATTTCCTTTATTTTCTAAAAAAGGATATATATATATAAAATTCTAATATGCAAATAGATCAAATCCAGAAACTGAACAACTGGTCACTATGACGTGCAGTGACTACCAGGGGGCACACATGGAACATGGCAGGTGGGATGGTGGAGCAGGTGAGCGGGAGCACTAGACCAAGATGGGGCACTGGCCACTGTCATTGGGGAGAGCCTCTGAAGGTTGCTCTCATGTACCATGGTTTTGTCTGGCACTCACACCCACTGATGGTATCCGACCCTGACCCTGACCATCAGCGGGTGCAAGCTGTAGCTGCCAGCCCCGATTGCCCATGAGGGCTTCTCCATATCCTCCTGCTCCTGAGAGGTGATTGGGGTCAGCTTCTGCTGTTTGCACCACTGATGGTGCTCGCCCTGCTCCTGAGAGGTGATTGGGGTCAGCTTCTGCTGTTTGCACCACTGATGGTGCTCGCCCTGCTTGCGCCTGCTGCTGGTGCCAGTCCCAATCACTCTGTGCCCTCAGCAGATGTGAGCAGGGCCAGTGCCGTCAGTGCGTGATAGTGGTGGCAGTTTGAGCATGGCTGCTGGCAGATAGGGGACCAGGGAGCCCACAGCAGGAAGAGCTGTGCGGGGATGGGCTGAGACCTGGCCCTGTGTCCATCGCAGCCTCTCAGCCCACAATTGCTTTCAAGGTGCACAGATTCATGCACTGGGCCCCTAGTTTTCTAATAAAACTAGGCTGTGGAGTTATGGAAACCAAGTTAAGATCTATTTGCTAAGGAATGCTCAGAAGTTAGAGAATTCCCTATAAGGTCTGGATGGAACACTGCTCTGCAAAGTGTGGTGTGAGGACCATCCTGATATGTGAACTCTTTATTACCAGTCCATTCCTGATGGGAGCAGAAACAGAGAGAAATTTTTTAAAACCATTAGCTTTTGACATTGCTTTGAAACCCCAAGGCATGATCATTTTTCTATTAATTCATTTTATGGCCATTTTGTAAGACTTGGTCTGCGGCATGGACTGGAAACTTGAAAACATGGCTTTTTAACCACAGATAGTTTAAGAGATAGTGATATAGAATTCTAGGCTCACCAGCTTCATTTGTTCTGTTGAAACAATCCTACCTAATAAAAGAGTAATATGCAAGTTAACCGTCACTCCAATACACCCACAAGCCATGCCCATCAGCCACACCCATCAACCAATCATAGCAAGTATGCAAATTAACCCCAACCAAGATGCTGCAGCCACAGAGAGCAGTTGAGAGGTTTGGGTTTCCCTGGCAATAGAGGAAGCCAAGCTTTCCACACACCCTGGCCAGCCTTGGCCTCCACTCAAGGATACAAAGTTTTAATTATAGAAGATAAATCCCAAGAAAAATGGTGGCAGCCCGGAGATGGAGAGAGCAGGATAGGGTTTCCCCTGGCAACAGAGGAAGCCAAGTTTTCCACCTGCCCTGGCCAACCTGGGCCTCCACTCCAGGCTACAAAGTTTCAATTATAGAAGGTAAACAAATTCAAACAGAAATGGCAGCAGCCACAGAGTGAGCAGGGGGCTTGGCTCCTCTCCACGCTACAAAGTTTCAATTGTAGAAGGTAAATAAATTCCAGATACCAGGGCCTCCACTTGGGTTACCAGGGGGCGTGGCTGACCTGCAAACCACCACAGGTCCCTCACCGAGGCCACCCCGGCCCCAAGGGAATCCCCACCCTGATCTGGGACAACCTTCAGGGCAAACCAGCTGGCCCCCACCCGTGCACCAGGCCTCTATCCTACCTAATAAAAGAGTGATATGCGTCTGCCATGGAAGGGCAGGTCCCAGCTGACCTCTGGGCCCTGGGCAGCACCTGGGCCCCCAGACCTCTGCTCACCACCCTCCTGAGTCACGGTGCCCGAGTCTCCACCCAGAGATGTGGTGAGCGTGGTCTGATGCAGTGGGCCTGGGTGCAGCATGGGTGAATAGGATGTCCAGTAACAACACCACGTGGGTGTGGGACAGGATCCTCATGGACCAGTGCTGCATCACCAACACCTGCTATGTTCTATGCTGCCCCTTGGTGGTCAGTGCATATCATAGCAAGTGGTCAAACTCAGTCTCCCAATTGAACTCCTGGTCAAAAGAGGCACAATTTGCATATTAGGCTCTTATTATATAGGATTGTTTTCCACAACTATGAAGAATAAATCAGTATTAACCATGAGGTTGTTGCTGTATTTGTGCTAGCTATTAGATTTTATCTAGGACTTCTTTCATCATTTTAACAATGATTTGTCATTTAAGTCATTTTCACCTTCATAGAAATATTTTGTGAATATCAGTTTCATAGAATAATCTTTCCATCCAAATGTGTATGGTTTTACTTTAAGTAGCTTGGCCAAATGTGCTTCATGGTTCTTACCAGGAATGTGAGCCTCTAATCCAAACAAATATCAGTAGTCAAAATATAGTTAATAAATTCATACATTGCCTAATCCATGGCATCTTCAACTGTAACTAAAAACATTAACAATTTACCTTCATCCTTTACTACCTTTGTGATTTAGGAAAATTACTTAACCTCTTTGAACCTCAATTTTCTAACCTATAATACTGGGATGATAATATTAACTCCTTATAAGATTATTTTGGGGGATCACAAGAAAAAAAATGCATGTCAAACACTTGGCACCCTGCCTGAAAAAGTAAGTGCTCAATACATATTTTAATCAGATCTTACTTGTCCTGTCTGTGGATTGAACAGTTAGATAAATATTCCCAGATCCTGGAATGTTGTCACTATAGAGTAGGTGTACTTCATAAAAGAAGTATGAATAAAAGACACCCTTTTTTTTATCCACGCAGGGAGGTGTTCAAAAAGTCCTGAATACCATGTGTCACATCCCTCTTTAATTCTGATAGGGTTTTGGAGTGCTCTAATTCGGGTGGTTGTAATGTAATGAAGTACGAAAACACTCTTGTTAGGATGTGGTTGGGAATCTCGGCAGCTCAATTGCTCAGTAGCTACAAGGTAAAACTTAATTTAACAGATCCATCAACATGAAGCCTCATCTACAAATGTTCGGCTCCCCTCGGAGGACCGTGTCCAAATTGCTGGTCAAAGGCTGAAAGGAACCAAATTATGATGAATTATTGCTGGGATGTGATAGATGTCTTCTGTCTCAACTTGACAGAACATGCCCTCATGTGCAATAGTTTACTTTTCCAAGTTTTTCAAGTGTGTGTTCACTAGGTCAGCTAAGCTTTGGCACCTCTACTCCCTCCCCTACTTACCATTTATTATGTAACAAAAGGGAGTCATGTCCAATACTCTAGAAATACTGTTCAGATGCCAACAATAGTCATTATTATATTACTAAACTGGCATTAAAGCCCATAAGGTATTTGCAGAAGGCCAAGCACTTTACTCTTTTTTCTCTCCTTATTGTGCAGGTAAAGCTTTCTCTGAAATAACTTCTTCAAAAATAAAAAGGTCATTCATTCCACACTTTTGTGCAAGTTTCATGAGCTGTCATAAAGCCTGAGAGGATGTAAGGAATCACTGCCCTGGGAGAATCATCCTATAACAGACAACTTTCCTTCTTTTATGTAGCAGGTCGCTCTCCCTTTCAGTAGAGATCTTTTCTTACTGAACAGTCTACTTTTGTAAATGAAGTCATAGACCCTCGAATTAAGCTGTAACCCTGTCTTTAAATGATTTGCAATAGTTAGTCCTAAGCCTAAATATGTTCAATCCAAATATCAATTAAAATGTCACATGTGTACTGAAATTATTTGGTTGTTTGTTATACACATATAAACAGTAAATAAATTTATAGTGTTTGAAGGGAGTTCTCTAACAGGCCTTCTTCAGCTCCACTTATGTAGAGATATGGAAACGACCTGCCTCCTAGCTGTGATTCTCAAATATTTTGATCACAGACCCACTTCACTCTCTTAAAAGCCATTGAGGACTTCAAAGAGCTTTTCTTTATGTGGGTTATACCTTCCAATATTTACTGCAGAAATAAAAACAGATAATTTCTTTCAGTATTTATTAATTCATTATTTTTTTTTCTTGGTTATTCCTTAAGGAACACAAAATGTCAAATCAAATGAGTTTTTGAGGAGCACATGGATTGAGGATGATAATCAGGAAAGGAACTCTAGAGTTTATGTTTTTAAAGTGTTATTCTTGCAGTGTTATAGTAGAAACCCAGTGCACAAATTCATGCACCAGTGGGGTCCCTCGGCCTGGCCTGTGGGATTGTGCCAATACCAGCTCACTGATATCCCCTGAGGGGCCACAGATTGCAAGAGGGCCCAAGCCAGGTCAAGAGACCCCATCAGTGCATGTTTGTAGCTAAGAAGGGAAGCAGGAGGTTGGCAAGCCAGGAAGGGACCACGGGAGGGCTCCAGGACATGTCCAGTCTGTGTCACTCAGTCCCGATTGGCCAGACCCAGCAGCAAGCTAACCTATTGGTCAGAGTGTCTATCCCCTAGTGGTCGGTGCACAGCATAGCGACTGGTCAGCTAGTTTACTGTCTGCTCCCTTGTGGTCAGTGCATCACATCATCCTAGTGAGATGTTGAGCAGGTTTAGCATATCCTCTATAATAAAAAAGATGGAATGTGCTAATTAGGCCAGATGACCTTCCAGACAAAAGCCAGGGCTGCAAGGGAAGCCTGGGTCCCAGGTGCCAGAGTGAAGCTGGTCCTGGCAGCTGGGGAAAGGAAGACCTACTCTTGCATGAATTTTGTGTATCAGGCCTCTAGTCCTATATAATGAAAGCCTAATATGCAAATTGTTCAACCAGGAGTTTGACTAATTGCTGACATGTGCTGACCACCAGGAGGTGGTGTGGAACATGGTGGGCATCGGCAATGCAGCGGTGGCAGCGGGCATCAGTTGCTGGCCCCGATGAGAGTGGGACTGTGGCGGGATGGAGGGGCACGTGAGCAGGCAGCACCAGGCCAAGGTGGGTGTGAGCGGGGGCTGATTGCCCCATTGATTACCCTGCAGGTGGGATGGTGGAGCAGGTGAGGGGGCAGCACCAGCTCACAGTGGGTGCCAGGAGGGCTGTGAGGAGCAAACTGGAGCTGCAAGCCTGGGGGTGTGATCTGGGGCCCGATCCCCACAGGCCACCCAAGGGACCCATCTGTGCATGAATTTGTGTACCAGGCCTCTAGTATATAATAAAGGCCAGCCACCATAAGCATAACAACCTGAACGACCAGAGACCTGAACCCCCATGGCCCCTCACGAGGCTGGCCCCACTTTTAAGAAAGCAGATAGGGGTGATCAGCCAGGCAGGCCAGCAGTTAGGGGTGATCAGGTAGGCAAATGGCTCCTTGCTGGGCTGGCCCTGCCCCCAAGCAAGTGGTTAGGGGCAATCAGATATGCAGACGGCCCCTTGCAGGGCTGGTCCCATCTCCCAGCAAGCAGTTAGGGGTGATCAGGCAGGCAGGCAGAGTGGTTAGGGGCGATCATGTAGGCAGATGGCCCCTCGCAGGGCTGGTACCCATCCCCTCCCTCCAGCAAAGAAATAGAAAGGCCCAGACCACCAGCAGTGAGTCTGTGGCAGGTATTCAGTTGGTCAGCGATTGCCTTGCAGAGGGAGGCCCAGGCCAGCCAAGCCATTAAACCCCATGCCTGTCCCCTGCAAAGAGAAGCCACTGGTGGCAGGGGAGAAGGGGGCAGCATTGCATAGAAGGCAAGCACTGGCAACAGCGAGGATGAGGCCAGCTGCCTGCAACCGGGAGAAGGAAAACCCAATAGGCCCTAACTCAGATAAGGCCTAGGGACCCTACCTGAGGAATCCCGGATTGTGAGAGGGTGCAGGCTGGGCTAAAGGACCTCGCTTCCCCCTCCCCCTGAGTGCATGAATTTTCATGCACTGGGCCTTTAGTCATTAGCATATGATGCTTTGATTGTTCAATCAGACACTTAGCATATTAAGTTTTTATTATATAGGCTTTGTGGATGTTTGTGTATATAGGGTGGGGCAAAAGTGGGTTTACAGTTTTTCATCTATACTAATAAAAGGGTAACATGCTAATTAGACCAGGAGACCTTCTGGATGTCCTTCTGAACAAAGCCATGGTGGTGGGATAGAAGCAGAGGAGGTTAGGGGTGATCAGGCTGGCAGGGGACTGCAGTTGAGGGCGAGCAGGCCAGCAGGAGTGGGCAGTTAGGGTGATCAGGTCAGAAGGGGGGCAGTTGGGGTTGATTAGGCAGGCAGGTGAGCGGTTAGGAGCTGTGGGATTGTACCTTCAATCTGTGTGGTCCCAGATTGAAGAGGGTGCAGGCTGGGCTGAGGGATACCCCCGACACACACACACACACACACACACACACACACACACACACATCAGTGTATGAATTTCGTGCACCGGGCCACTAGTATGGACGATAATACAATAATTAATGAATAGTACAAGAATAAACTATGTTTCATGTACTCATGCATAAACCTACTCTTGCCCCAACATGTATTTCCTTTGTCCCTCCATTGGCCACATTAGTCTCTGCTGTTTTAGAGCTTAAATCTGGTACAGATATTTATACATAGGTATGTGTACTCAATAATATCTGATCTGGTGTGTGTGTGTGTGTGTGTGTGTGTGTGTGTGTGTGTTTTTAAGAAAATTTAATTTCTTAGAAAAAGCAATTTTCTACACAGTCTACTGGCCAAGTGCTCCTTGCAATACAAAGGGTCCCATATTTTTAGTCAAGCTTGGTAGCCAGCCTCTTTGACATCTCTCTTTTTCCAGGAAATACAATTGCTCCTAAGGTACCCTTTCCTATTTCATAGTCCATAAAAAGATTAGACTTCCTTTCATTGTAACAGCTGGTACAGTTACCCTACAACTCACCCCACCATGAATGGTGGTTCGGGGTCTATTTCCAGGGACTTATCTTTCCACCTATGCACTGTTTCTCTGCAGTATACCTGCCCATGCTATTTCTTACAGACATATAACAAAGTATTTCCTGCATGCTGGCACAAGCACGGATGATTCTGCCTGATCTTGCTTTTCTCAGTAGTTTTGAGTTTAACCTAATTACTGGCACTAGTTTTGTGAAGTTATTAATTATTCATATATTTGAAGACAATGGGTGAAACTTATACATTTTCCTTGAAAACAAAACACCAAATTTAAATATGGCAGGCATATTTTGTATTTAGTATTGACACAACAAGCAAAGTGTGTTATAGTAGAAATCTTTTGTTGCTCATCATTGCAAAATATCGGCATTCTAATTGTTGAAAAAGATGTCTATGAAATGTGATAAACTCTGAACATTAGAACAATCCAGCATCATGGATTATCTATCTTGGAAAGAAAAGAATCATGTATGATATGTCCCTTCTGTAGAATTTTGTCATTTTGTGAAAGTCGCATCTCTAGAGAAGCTTTTTTGACCACATTTCTTCCAAAATCTAACTACCAAACATTTGTGTATTTTTAATGTAAGCTACCAGTACATTTTACCAGTAGAATTCCTATTATTTTTTCCTTGTCACAGAGGCTATAGAAACTCTGCCATTTTTCTGGAGACTATTCCAATGAGTGCCAGCCAACTTCCAGCTTTTGCATCTGTTTCTTTGAGGGTGTTCTCCAAACAGAGGCCATGCTGACCTCCAACATAGTAGACCACAGGTGTCAGAGAGTTAGCACTCCCAGGACAGCTTTGCACCAGTGGCTGGCAGGAACTGGTGGTAAATAACTCACCACCCTCACCGGTGAGTTTATAACTCGGAGAATTGTTATATGCCATTTCCCTGAGTTTCCTGTAGGATTAGCTATTGTGACCCACAGTGGTAGTATGATAATGCTCCTCTTCACTTCCTTGTCTCATCCCCTCTCCTGCCATTGCTTCCAGCACCTTCCACATAAATTATTCACATGTGAATTCTTTTCTTTGGATCAGCTTGGGGACAGTGAACACCATTCTCAGAAAAGAGTTGTTCTACTCCTTAATTGCTGCAAGATTTAAATGGTCAATACCATAATCATTTATCAGTTACATAGCTTATGGATAGTTTTTTAGTTTGTGGGTTTTTATAGTTTACTCAGAGAAAATTTTTCCATTTTTATTTGGTAAAATGTATCCAATTGTGTTTTTTTTAAATCATTTCTGGTTCTAGAGACACATTTATTATTTTCTTCTAATCTCACTCTAATTCATAAAAAAAATCCCACAAAATACAAAAGAAAAAAAAAACTCATAGTGTTTTTTTCTTTTTTGTTTTTTACTTTTCACTTTTGATAGCAGCAGATGAGAAAAGTGTCGATTAAAAGTTGTTTGTTTTTTTCATATCAGCAACTCTTTTTCCCCCCAACTATTCAGATATTATAATACTTGAAATCAAAACTTGCATTTGGCTATGTTAAGTAACATTAGATCTTCAAACAAACTTTTTTTTTCCTTTTCATTCTGTGCTTCTGTGTGGTCCCCTAATACCTCACTCAAAACCTGCATTTAGGAGTGAATATGATAAAACATTGTGAATTTAAGTTAGCATATTAATAAGGCCACCAGTTTACATATTTAAATTTAACTCTTAGTGTGAAAAAATTTGGTCTCTTACTAAATGTCTATGTCATTGTATTAAATGTAGACAAAAAATCCTCCCATAGCACCAATCATAGAAAGTGCTGATCATTTAGTAGATCTTGGGTTTTGATTTAGGGTAACCTTAGCAAGATGAGTTGTTGAATAATCTACTTAGTATGGCTGACCTCATTCTTGATCATTTTCTTGGCTTTTAATGTGCTCATGCTCTTATGAAACTTCATTTATTGTCTATATCATTCATTTAGTTTTAATGATATAATAATTTCTACTATTATATCTTACATATATATTACCTATCCATAGGTCTTCTACTACTCTTTAAGGCATAGATTTAATTTTATTTCTAATTATCTCCCCAATGTACAGAGCTGCAAATGAGGTAGGGAAATTATTCTATACATGTTGGATGAAAAATGTAAATTTAAAAGATTTAAAAGCATATGTTTTATTTTACAAAATATCATACATTCCAATATAAATAGCTTAAGAATGAAACAACTTTTTTTCATGTAAGAATATATACTATCAACTTCCTGTATTTATCCTGTTAATTTTTAAAATCCTGAGTAGAGCATTCAGTGATCAGAAACAAAGAAGGTTGATGCCAAAACTGTACTCTATTCAGAAAAAGACAGGTTTGATTTTACTTATAATTTAATCATATTTTAATTTTTCTCACAAATTAGAGAATAGTTTTTATTATAGATCTATGCTAAGTTATTTTGATGTATAATTCAAGTTTTATATAAAAGATTAGTTTTTCAAATTAATAATATATACGGTATTATAATTTTTCTTCATAAAATGAAATAAGATATACCAAAAGAAAAGAAAAACAATTAAATTATCCCCTTAGATCCTTATTGAGAATGATAACAAGAAGATAATATGAGACTTCATTGAGATACAAATGATAGGTGGAGGGCTAGATTTTGTTATAATAAATCTCACTCCTTCTAAGTATAGCCTTGCAGTGTGTGCAAATAAAATTTGTTCCTCAGCAAAATTAAAATTGCTTCTTGTCATAGAACTTCAAGGACTCTCACAAATCTTCAAAACCACACATTTTAATTTGAGAAAGCCAACCAGGGGTCTACTTGAAGTAGCATAAAGTTTGTGATTGACGACATATGGAAAGCCCCACAGAACATGGACTTTTCCAGTGAGAGGGGATCAGGTCATTCAGCCCAATGCCTCAATGCAAAGATGCCAGTACTGAACCTTACATCCCTGCGCTCCAGCATCTGTTTGTGGCAGGGCTGGGATGGCATGTATGTTTAGTGGCAATATCTTGTGTTGCCTCCTCACTAAGTCTCATTATGAGAAAAGAATTTAACCATTTATAGTCATCATTTTTACCTCAATGCAGTTTTAGAGGGGGTCCTGAAACAATCTGTGTACATATAGCAAATTAAGTAAAACTGTAACTAATTCAAAACTGCAGGAGTTATGAAGTTGGCCAAAAAGGCTTTGAAAGTGTCTAAAAAAGGTTGGCTTTCACATTACAATGTGTGGGTAGGACAGACCATCTGGCCTATTTCTCAAAGCCTGGGATGGAAGCCACTAAAGGTTGCCAACCCCCCATGATCAGAAATGAGAGTCTCTGACAATACCTATTAATTATGTCATAACACTAAGCTAGCTACATTCACATGCCACACAGCAGAGGTTCAAGTGCAACTCGTGAAGTTTAAAAATGCTAGAGTATTTGGCCCTTGGATAGTTGGGAATCAATCGCAGAATAAAAAGGCTTTTTAAAAGTATTATTTAAGGAATTCTACCTTTGAAATCCAAGTTTCAAGTCCTTCATGTGGAAAGACTGTCGAGCTGACTCACATTGTTGTGCTGCTGGTCTCTGTCTTTCAGGCAGGATGATTCCAGCTCACTCCAGTGCCAAATAACTGCCAAATAGCAGAAGCTCTTTCTTTGAGCCATGGCTACGTAAAACAATAGACCACAGTTAGCACTTCATCTGTCTTTCATATCCCTTTAGCTTGCTTAAAGACGTGACTGTTTATTTATAATCCCCATTACACGCTAAATAATACCACGTTTCCCCGAAAATAAGACATCCTCCGAAAATAAGACCTACTTACAGGTTTCCTTCTGAGTGAAATATAAGGCATCCCCCAAAAATAAGGCCCCCCTAGGCTCTGTCTCAGAAACTTTGTAAAACCTAAACTGCAAGAAGTTGTGACGTGGGTGAAGAATTCATGGGAGAAAATCACAGACAGTTGCATTGCAAATGCACTGCACTCAGGCTACCTTGACAAAAAGTACTCATTTAAAGACAGTGCTATTGCTAAACATGAAAGATTTGGTCCACTGATTCTGAAAGAAATGGAGTCACAAGAAATTCACCAGGAAATTCAGGAATTGGATTGTTATGATGATGTTCCAGAAGATGATGACATGATTGTCATTAAATCAATGAGTAAATTCTTGATACTGTAGGATTCGCAGTTTGTCTGGTTTGTGTTGACAACTACTATACTACTGTACCGTATACAGGTAATAAATTTCCTTTATTTTCATTTAACAATAAATGTGTACTGTATTCTTCTTCATGGAAAAATAAGACATCCCCTGAAAATAAGACCTAGTGTGTCTTTAGGACCAAAAATTAATATAAGACACTGTCTTATTTTCGGGGAAACAGGGCATTTAATGAAGGCTAATTTTTAAGGTTGTCAGAGAAATCACATAATTCTACTGTCAGGACATGAGAAAAAGCACAGTGCAGTTTCCCGCAACTTTCCCGACCCTGCTGAGGTATGCGTTTTGCTCATACACTTGATCCAATTTTGACCATGACATTGTGAGGAACAAAAGGTGACAGCGGTTCATTCAGAATCTAATGCTGTTACTGACAAAAAGCTAAAACGTGTCTAAAACAGTGCCGGAGAGGGGAAAAGCAAAGTAAATTGACATATCTTGACCAAAGGTTCAAAATAAAGAGAGTTTAGAGAACTAGAATACTAAAAAATATATTATTGATCCATTAATTATGATCTGGTAAATCCCTTTGATGGCTCCTCGACTGCGAGAGTATTGAACATCATTACACTCCTCCCATATGAGATCTGCTTAAGTGAAAGATAAATCAAAATATGTTCAGGGTTCCCAACCTCCTGAGTGTCACATTTAGTCCAGGAGGTTTCACAAGTGGTTAGAGAGCCAGGTAATATTTGCTTTTCTTTCTGATTCTTTCAATTTTGTATTAAAAAGTAGGGACATATCAACAAGTTGGGATCAGATAATACACATTTTTCAGGCACAATGTCCAGACAGTTTGCCAGAGAAAATAATCCATTTGTATTGATAGAATGTTTATTTGTTCATTTTAAGGTGTTTATTTGCTTGGCTGGCAACTAATGAAAGGTAATTCTTTTATCAAAAGCAATGATGCCAGGCCCAGCCGGTGTGGCTTAATGGTTGAGCATTGACCTATGAATCAGAAGGTCACAGTTCAATTCCCAGTCAGGGCACATGCCCATGTTGTAGCATGCAGGAGGCAGCTGATCAATGATTCTCTCTCATCATTGATGTTTCTATCTTTCTTTCTCCATTACTCTCTGAAATCAGTAAATCTATAACTCGTATATATTTTTTAAAAAGCAGGGATGCAGGCAGAGAGAATGTTTATTGTTTTCTTTCTGAGTTCTTATGATGATTTGTGTTTTATTTTTTTAGAAAGGAAAGGAACTAATATATTCTTATACCTTATGTGTTCTAGAAGCTTTAAAAGTATTTTCTCATTTTATTGTCAAAGGAAATACATGAATCAAGTACTTTTCTTAAATAATGGATATGCATACCATATTAAATTGAAAGATTTTACTAAAATTCTGTTTTTATTTCAAAGACTTTTGAAAATCCAAAGCTCAAAGGTCACATCAAATAAAAATCACAACCTCTTGAATTTCATTCTCTTAAATTGCAGGGTATAAGGATGTGAACTTTGGTATGTCAGTTCAAGCTGAGATTTTCAGATTTTAAAACTCTTGACATTGGAAAGATTGGAAAAACACTTTTTAAGGATAGTCCTCCACAGTGTTTGAAGTAAATTCAATATTTCTCCTTTTGTAGTGATTCCCAATTTTGGTGGCCCAGTTTTCAGCCTACAAATATTGTTAGAAAAGTAAATACAGCTGAAAATAAAACAAATTTTACTTATCTTTGGAATAAAGGGAGTAATCTTAGATTCTCTTACAATATCAGGCACTCTTGACACAAAGTCTCATTTGGAAAAGACACATTAATCTGTTACAACTTTAATCATAACTAGATATGGATGCTTATAGAGGTCAACTAAAAGAGTTCTCATTAAAAAAGATGCAATGGAATTTTATCATCAAGCTTCTACACAGCAAAGGAAACAATCAATAAAAAGAAAAGATATTTACAAGTCATATATCTGATAAAGGGTTATAGCCAAAATACTAGTATATAAGAAACTGCTACAATTCAATAACAAAAACCAAATCCAATTTAAAATTGGGCAAAATAACCTATTAGACATTTTTCCAAAGAAGACATAACAAATGGCAAACAGATATATAAAAAGCTGTTTAACAGCACTAATCACCAAGGAAGTGTAAATAAAAACCATAACGAGATATCATCTGACACATTTAGAATGACTTTTATTAAAAAGCAAGATAACTAGTGCTGGCAAGGGTGTGGAGAAAATGGGTGGCTTGTATACTCTTGGTGGGATGTAAAATGGTATAGCCATATGTAACAACTAGAGGCCTGGTGCACAAAATTCATGCACTTGGGGGTCCCTTAGCTTGGCCTGTGCCCTCTCCCAGTCCAGGGGCCCTCGGAGGATGTCTGTCTGCCATGGAAGTGGGAGAGGCTCCAGCCACCACCACTGTGCTCACCTGCCATGAGCCTGACTTTGGGCTGAGTAGTTCCCCCTGTGGGAATGCACTGACCACCCCGAGGCAGCTTCTGCATTGAGCATCTGCCTCCTGGTGGTCAGTGTGCATCATAGAGACCAGGCTCTCTGATATCCACCAAGGGATCATGGATTGTGAGAGGGCACAGGACAGGCAGAGGAACCCCACTGGTGCATGATCAGGGCCAGGGAGAGCCGTGGAAGGTTGGCCATCTGGGAAGTGACTGAAGAAGGGCTCCAGGGTGTGTTCAGCCTGTCTTGCTCAGTCCTGATCAGCTGGACCCCAGCAGCAAGCTAACCTACCAGTCAGAGAGTCTGCCTATGGTGGTCAGTGCACATCATAGTGACTAGTTGACTAGTCGACTATCTGCTCCTTGGTGGTCAGTGCACATTATAGCAAGTGGTTGAGCAGCCTTAGCATATTACACTTTGATTGGTTGAATGACCAACCATATGGTTAGATACTTAGCATATTAGGCTTTTATTATATAGGATAGACCTACCAGTTGATCCAGCAATTCCACATCTGGGTGTTTATCCAAAGGAAAGGAAATTAGGATCTTGAAAAGATATCTGCACACCTATGTTCATAGCACCATCATTTAAAATATTTAAAATATGGGAACAAAATAACCTAAATATCTGTCAATGAAAAAAATGTCTAAAAATATGTAATACACACAAATATACACACACATTAAGTTAAAATGTGAGATGATGGATTAACACATTGCAGCAATTGTTTCATATTGAAAATGTTTATTAAAGCATCACATTATACACCTTACATATGCACAAATTTTATTTTTCAATAATACCTCAGTAAAATTGAGGAGTGGGAAAGAAAGAAAAAAATGAGAAAGTTTTAAGAAGCAAACATCATTATGATTTTAAGTGTAATCATCAGTATTAAATATAAAGACTGCTTAAACTCCAAAATAGCTATTTAACTTTCTATTATATATTTTCTATTTAAAAATCATTCTGCTTTCTTTCCCTATAGGTCCTTAAAAATCATATATTGGTATTTCAATTAAAGTTGTCACTCCGGTGACCAGGTAAATCTAGGAAAGTGATAGTAACTCAAACCTTAAAATAAAAAAGTGAGATCATTGAATAATTCATAAAATAGGAAGACAAGAAAGTGAATTTGCTACTTCAGATTCTAAATGAAATTTCACAGTTACAGTTAAAAATATAGTATCTGGCTCTGATAATTGAGAAGTTATTGACATTACTTCGTAATAGTAAGTGTACATTAAAATATGTACTTGCTAAAAAAATTCCTCTCTTCACTTAAAAAAATTGAGATATATACAACATGATTTAAAAATTGTGTATCTCTTCTGATCACTCCAGCATTTAGCTCTATGTTACTGCTATAAGCATTTAGCCTATTTCCACATTCCTTCCTAGAGCATTGAATAAATACTCTGTAGTTCCCTGCATTTTTAGCAAAGTTTGCATTTATTGTTGGCTCATATTACTTACTAGAGGCCTGGTGCACAAAATTCGTGCATGGGGGGGTGTCCTTCAACTCAGCCTGCATCCTCTCTAATCTGGACCCTCAAGGGATGTCCAACTGCCCGTTTAGGTCCAATCCTACCTGTGATCTCACAATCCAGGACTGCTGGTTCCCAACTACTTGTCTGCCTGCCTTCCTGATTGCCCCTAACTGCTTCTACCTGCTAGCCTGATCACCCACTAACCACTGACCTGCCAACCCAATTGATGCCTAACTGTTCCCCTGCCAGCCTGATTGCTCCTACTGTCCTCCCCTGTAGACCTGGTCACCCCTAACTGCCCTCCCCTGCAGGCCTGGTTCCCCCAACTACTCTCCCCTTCAGGCCTGGGTCCCCCCAAACTGCCCTTTCCTGCAGACCTGGTTTCCCCCAACTTCCCTCCTCTGCTGGCCTGGTCACTCCTAACTGCCCTCCCCTGCAGACTTGATTGATCCCAACTGCCTCCCTTGCAAGTCTGGTCCCTCTCAGCTGCCCTCCCTTTCAAGCTTGATCACCCCCAACTGCCCTCCCTTGCAGACCTGGTGCCTCCCAACTGCCCTCCCCAGCTGGCAATCTTATGGCAGCCATCTTGTGTCCACATGGGGGCAGCCATGTTTGACCACATGGGGGCAGCCATCTTGTGTATTGGAATGATGTTCAATTTGCATATTACTCCTTTATTAGATAGGATAGAGGCCTGGTGCATGGATGGGAGCTGGCTTGTTTGCCCTAAAGGGTGTCCTGGATCAAGGTGGGGGTTACCTTGGAGCATGGGGCAGCCTGGGTGAGGGACCTGTGATTTGCAGGCTGGCCATGGCCCCTGGAGACCCAAGCAGAGGCCCTGGTATCTTGGATTTATTTATCTTCTATAATTGAAAATTTGTAGCCTTGAGTGGAGGCCAATGTTGGCTAGGAAGCTTGGCTTCCTCCATCGCTGGAGAAACCCAAGCCTCCCTCCTGCTCTCCATGACTGCAGCCATCTTGGTTAGGCTAATTTGAATACTCACTCCTGATTGGCTTGTGGGCGTGGCTTTTGGGCATAGCAGAGGTAGGTCAATTTGCATGTTTCTCTTTTATTAGTGTAGATGATATGACTTTGTGAAAGATTGGTTCTTATGAGTCAATGAGTATATAGCATTGTCGCCCTTGAAAACTGAATTTTTTTGTTATGCATTGTGTTTAAAGCAAGAACTCAAGATCATAGAGGGTCATTTTATTGAGTAAGGTAAAGAGTCCTATAAGGTAATTAGATTTCATCCACAAATTATGAGTAAATATCAGTATTAATTCATAACTTTATTAGATTTTTTTTTGTTTTTATATGAACATTAACTTTTATTTAGTCATTATCTTGTTAGGGCAAATTTCCAAAATATAGTCATCATATATTTTACTTTTCCCATGCCATTGGGAAACTCAGAAATAAATAAAAACTAAAAACCTATAAGCATGTTAAATTTTAGTAAATCTAAAAATAAAAAAGTGCTATTATCGCTTCTATATTTTCAGCTTAATAGTGATTTTTAACAATGAACTAGAGTTTATTGTCATAAATATACTTAGTTTTAGTAAAATTTTTGGTAGGAGTACAAGTCAAGGTGTCAATAAGGAAAGGTAGGTTTTGTTGTTCTTACATTATTACCCTGTTTCCCCGAAAATAAGACAGTGTCTTATATTAATTTTTACTCCCAAAGACACGCTAGGTCTTATTTTCAGGGGATGTCTTATTTTTCCATGAAGAAGAATACAGTACACATTTATTGTTAAATGAAAATAAAGGAAATTTATTACCTGTATACAGTACGGTAATATGGTAGTTGTCAACACAAACCAGACAAACTGTGAATCCTACAGTATCAAGAATTTACTCATTGATTTAATGACAATCATGTCATCATCTTCTGGAACATCATCATAACAATCCAATTTCTGAATTTCCTGGTAAATTTCTTGTGACTCCATTTCTTTCAGAATCAGTGGACCAAATCTCTTATGTTTAGCCTAGGGGGGCCTTATTTTCGGGGGGATGCCTTATATTTCACTCAGAAGGAAACCTGTAAATAGGTCTTATTTTTGGAGGATGTCTTATTTTTGGGGAAACACGGTAGATACAAGTAAGAACTATATTAGTGTTCATCTCCTTTAAATATAGACAAAAATTATGTGATATATTTACTAACATATTCTGACTTGGGTTGTGCTTTTACATATAATGGAAAGCATTTATTATTCAATGTAGGCTTCCTCTGATCTGTTTCTGTCATTAAAACATTTCATTGATCTTTCTTATTTCTTTTATAAATTGAGGAATAGCAAAGACAAAAAATAATCTACTTTTCTCATAGCACCTAGCTTTGCACTGTCAGAAATGTCATAGGTTAATGGTACAGCTCAGCTCCATTTATCTTATTCTGACAACTCAACCAAGCTAGCACAATCTAGCAAAAACATACTTCCAGACCAGGTGACTTTTTTGGCCTTTGTTCCTTTCATATGGTGGCTATGAGAGCCTTTATTGTGCAATAACTTTGCAAAGAAACTTTTTGCTTTAGGGTTTGTTTGTGTGTTTTTTTTAGTAATTAGGGGGAAATAGTTTTTAGAATTTAAAATCATATCTCAAATATAAATATACAGAGTAGTCTTTTAATTTCAAGTAACTTCAGATTATCTAAAAACATAAGTATTTTAAAAATATTTATCATTTAAGAGCTGTAAAAGTTAGAGAATCTAACTTTTTAGTTGCATAAACAGTTACTTTTTAATGTTGAAAAGCTAAATTTAACATTAGGATTGCTATAATATCTCAGAAGCATTGTTCAGGTCACTTGGTAAATGAATCTGAATATCTGTGGAATATTTCTCACTATGTTGATGGAAATTTAAACAAGTTATGACACTTGAATATTTCTAAATCTATTTCTTTGTTCTGAATTTGATATTGAGTAATATCTTGCCTCTCTGTCAAGGAAATAATCATATTAAAATAATGACTCTGTAATACTTTTCTCTGCTTTTGATTGGTCAGATTTAATAAGATATCTTTTCCACTGGAATAGAAAATCAATTAAAAACAGAAAGTAATTTTTGTTTTTAGGAACAATATATATATATATATATATATATATATATATATATATATATATATGTGTGTGTGTGTGTGTGTGTGTGTGTGTATACCTTACTGTCATTTTCAGAGTAGTTTTTCACATTTTAAAAATAAATTAAAAATGTAGTCCATAGAAATCTTTGCATGATGCCTAATCACAAAACCATAAACATTCTGCATTTATTATTTTGATATAGTCAATTTTCTAAATGATTCATATTTGATTTTTATACTCATAATGTAATCTATTGTTTCTGGAAATAATGAGTTTTTTAAAATAAATTTTATTATATCTTTTATTATATATTATAAGAATTTTTAGGATTAGTAATACAAAAATGATTAGCCATGTTTAAGTTGATTAAAGCCTCCTCTAATAACTCATTGTCTCATAACTGTAATATTTTTACAATGTACTTAATTATTTTGATATTTCTGCTTTTGATAATTAGTATTACAGAGAAAACTAATATTTTATTTTACTGAAGGACAAATATGTTTTATTTACATTCAATCTGAATTTCAAATTCATATCCTGATAAAGTGCATAAAAGCAAGATGTGATTATAATTTAAAATCTTGTTAATTTGGTAATCCTAATTCCTTTTATCTCATTATTCCTGTCTTCGGTCTCATTTCAATATATTGCCCCTCGTCTCAGATCTTACAGATGAAATTATTTTTATCCAAATGTATCTTTATTGTTTTCAAGATTACTGTTCCTTATAATCCAGTTTTTCAGACTTTCATTCAACCAATGTTTCTGGAATACCTCCTTGGTGCAAATTAATGTGCTCATAAATTCACTTATCAGCTCAAATCACTCTTGGATTTTTTCCCTATCATTGACATTCTTAAAGTGTGAGTACAAATTCACAACTAACTTTTGGAACAAAGCCACTCTTTTTTACTATCTTTATTTTGTTTTGCTTCTCAAGGACTTCACACCTCTCTGTCAAACTTTCTTTAACATATAGGTTTCTTTTCCCCCACCAATCAATTTTTTTATGTCATCATTTACCAGTAATATGAATATGCTTAAGCAGTAATAACAGTGAATGAATAAGCAAGTAAATCCCCCTTTTTTCATTATTGGTGAATCATTCCCTGTATGTGTCATTTGCTCAGAATTATTTATTACTAATGCTACCTTCATAAAATAGTTTGCTTTCTTATAAAATCCACATTTTAAAATAATTATTTGGCTATTTCACTAGCACATGCTATTGATGACTTTTCAAGGCTACTTCTTGTTATTATTACTAGTAGTGGTCCAGTGCATAAATTCATGCACATTGAAAGGAAAGTTATTAGAAGAAGAATTTTAATGCTGCTATTTGCCCTTTCTCTATAATAGAAGAGTCAGAGATGAAAGAAAAATTAGTAAAATGCATATTAAAATAATATATAAATTGATTAATAAATAATAAAAACATGATATAAATGTGATATAAAAACATTGATAAAAACAATGACTGATAAATTGATTAAACTTATTATAATATCTTATTATAATATCTACCTTTATACCACATTAAGAGTAAAAGCACTTTCAGAGTGCTTGACTAATTTTCTTTGTAATGAAATATTTACAACTTTAACTTTAATGTCACATGCTCTTCAAATTCGAGAGAAAGAAAGCAACCTATAACTGACCATGACTGAGAATGGGTTCAGGTAGGAATATTCCTACTCTGTCTGGATTGGTGCCAGCAAGTGCTTTATATGTATCCTGCATGTGCAAGTCAACATTTATTTTTAAATTGCCAGTGCGCGTCATATGTACCGGCTGGTTAGTCGGTCAGATGGATGGATGGTCGGCCACTTAGCCTTTTATACATGTAGATTATTATTATAATTACTTCTATCAACTTTTTACTCTAAATTCATTTTTAGTCCTTTTGTACTCTGTGCTATACATACAGGGTGGGACAAAATTAGATTTACAGTTGTGAGTATGTAAAACACAGGCTTATTCTTATATTCTTATTTATTTATTATTACATTATTTTCTACACAAACAACTATGAACTTACTTTTGTCCCCTCTTGGTTAACATACTGATTTAAAATTGATGCATAAATGTGGGAGATTAAAATCATATAACATTGAGATATTTAATAATATCAGTCTTTAGTCAGTGACAAAATACTCCCAAAGACTTTGCTTAAAAGGTTCATATGGGACTTTTCTTTTAAGAAATGATAAGTAATTAGGACTCCTGGCCATCATGAAGCAATGTAGTTTCTATTTTTTAATAAAAAATTAATCTAGAGGCAATTTGGCCATTAATGAGAGTATTATAAAATGCATCATTATTTTATGTTCTAAGAACAAACCCTAAACTACTAGTTTAACTGTGGTCATTATATGATTTGTTGACTGAGGGATTTCAATTATCTAGACAAGGCACTAAGACACAACAGCCAAGTTAAAGTATGTCAAGTAAGCACCAAAGTAATAACTAAATTCTGACATATATTTGTCCTTCAGTGATTGAAAGACAAATCCATATTTCAGAAATATTAAAATGTGAAAAGCTTCTAAGAATTGGTCAAATATAGTAATGCAAAAGTTAGTTACCTACAAGGGCACACCCATATGATTATCAGCTGATTTCTCAACAGAAACTATGCTGGCCAGACAGGAGTAGCAAGAAATATTCAAAGTGATGTATAGCAGGAACCTACAATCAAGATTACTCTACCCAGCAAAGTTATCATTCAGAATTGAAGGTCAGATAAAGAGCTTCACAGATAAGAAAAAGCTAAAGGAGTTCATCACCACCAAACCAGTATTATATGAAATGCTGAAAGGTATTCTTTAAGAAGAGGAAGAAGAAAGAGATAAAAATTATGAACAACAAATCCATTATCTATCACCACGTGAATCTAAAAACCAAAGGAATAAAAAATCTGATGAACAGTAATAACTGGTGAATATAATAGAATCAGGGGCATAGAAAGGGAGTTTTCTGATAATTCTCTGGGGAAAAGAGGAGTGGGGGATGCGGAAAAAGACTGAACAAAAAGTGTACACCTATGAATGAGGACAGTGGGTGAGGTAAGGGCAGAGGGTGGGGTAGAAACCTGGTGGAGGGGAGCTATGGGGGAAAAAAGAGCAATAATTGTTATAATCTGAACAATAAAGATTTATTAAATTTTAAAAAAAGAGTTTCAGAAATGCACAACTCTCCTCACATCAAAATATTTCTCATTTAGCCTAAGCAGGTTAAATATTATGGTTTAAGTAAATGGGTTAGCAAAGAAAAATTACTTTCCAACTTACCGTATTTTTTGGACCATAAGACGCACTTTTTTCCCCCCAGAAGTGGGGGGGAAAAGTCCCTGCGTCTTATGGTCCAAATATAGCCTACACATATACTTAAAAAAAAAAGTTTTTTTACTTGCCCGGTTCTGGGTGGTCTCTGTGTGCTTGCCCGGCTCTAAAATGGTTCTAAATGCTGCTGTTTACTTTACAGGGTTGATTACATGTGTTTATGACTGTGATGTTGGGTTTTAATGCACATAAAATATTTTAGGACACTATTTGTTTCAGAATCTTTTTTTTCTTCATTTCCCTTCTCTAAAAACTGGTGTGTCTTATGGTCCGGAGCGTCTTATGGTCCGAAAAATACGGTAATTTAAAAAACATGGTGGTTTGGGTCAATTTCTGGGTTTTCCATTCTATTCCATTGGTTATATGTCTGTTCTTGTGCCAGTACCAGACTGTTTTGAGTACAGTGGCTTTGTAATACAGCTTGATATCTGGTATTGAGATCCCTCCTATTTTGTTCTTCTATCTCAGGATTGCTGCAGCTATTCAGGGCCTTTTTTTAATTCCAGATGAATTTTTGGAGAGTATGTTCTAGGTCTGTGAAGTATGCTGTTGGTATTTTACTTTTTTAAATATTTTTATTGATTTTTTTTACAAAGAGAAAGGGAGAAGGATAGCTAGTTAGAAACATCAATCAGCTGCCTCTTGCACACCCCCCACTGGGGATGTGCCTGCAACCAAGGTACATGCCCTTGAACGGAATCAAACCTGGGACCCTTGAGTCCGCAGGCCGACACTCTATCCACTGAGCCAAACTGGTCAGAGCTGCTGTTGGTATTTTAATGGGAAGTGCATTGAATCTATAGATTGCTTTGGGAAGTTTGGACATTTTAATTATGCTGATTCTACTGATCCATGAGCATGGTATGTTCTTCTATCTGTTTATGTCTTCCTCTATCTCTCTTTTTTTCTGCGTACAGGTCTTTTCCCTCCTTAGTTAAGTTTATTTCTAGGTATCTTAATTTTTGGTGTGATGGTAAATGGGATTGCTTTTTTAGTCTCTCTTTCTGTAAGTTCACTATTGGTGTATAAAAATGCCATATATTTCTTGGCATTGGTTTTGTATCCTGCTACCTTGCCGAATTCATTTATTAAGTCCAATAATTTTTTTATGAAGTCTTTAGGGTTTTCTATGTACAGTATCATGTCATCTGTGAATAATTACAGTTTTTTGTCTTATTTTCCCATTTGGATACATTTTGTTTCTTCTTATCTAATTGCTATGGCTAGCACTTCCAGTATTGTGTCAAACAGAGTGGGCATCCCTGTCTTGTTCCTGTTCTTAGGTGAAATGGTTTTAGTTTTTGCCCATTTAGTATGATGTTGCCTTTAGGTTTATAATATAAAGCTTTTATCATGTTGAGATATGATCCCTCTATTCTCATTTTGCTGAGGGTTTTTATCAAGAAAGGGTGTTGGATTTTTTCAAATGCTTTTTCTTCATTAATTGATATGACTATGTGGTTAATATTTTTCAGTTTTAATGTGATGTATCATGTTTATTGATTTACGGATATTATACCATCCTTGCATCCTTGAGATAAATCCTACTTAGTCATGGTGTATGATCTTTCTGAGGTATTGCTGGATCCAATTTGCTATAATTTTGTTGAGGATTTTGCCATCTATGTTTATGAGGGATATTGGCCTGTAATTCTCTTTCATTGTGTTGTCTTTATCTGGTTTTGCTATTAGGATGATGCTTGCTTCATAGAATGAGCTTGGAAGTGTTCCTTCCTCTTGAATTTTCTAGAATAGTCTGAGGAGGATAGGTTTTAGTTCTTCCTTGAATGTTTGTTAAAACTCCCCTGTAAAGACCATCTGACCCTGGGCTTCTGTTCGTTGGAAGCTTTTTGATGACTACTTCAATTTCTTCCATAGTTATTGGCCTATTGAGATATTTAGATTCTTACTAATTAAGTTTTGGAAAATTGTATTTTTCTAGGAATAAAAACATGTTGGTATACTAGATGCCTTACTAAAATAAATATTTTCTATACTTTTAGAATTTCATATTGAACAAGGTCATGCAATGTATTTCAAGGAGACAAAACTTGAGCCTTAAGAATATTCAATGCATCCCTTTTATTTTTTAAAGGTTATTATTATTTTTTAAATTTTTATTGATTTTTTACAAAGTGGAAGAGAGAGGGATGGAGAGTTAGAAACATCAATGAGATAGAAACATTGATGAGCTGCCTCTTGCACACCCCCTACTGGGGATGTACCTGCAGCCAAGGTACATGCCCTTGATTGGAATTGAACCTGGGACCCTTCAGTTCACAAGCTGATGCTCTATCCACTGAGCCAAACATTTTATGTTTTGACTGAGTAGTGGATGCCTTTACATGTTCTTAAATTCCCCAAGTATGGGCTCTTCAATTTAGCAGATCCCTATGTTTTTTAAACATTATAAGTCTGATGACTTTAAATCCATGAGGTAAAATAAAATTAAAAAGAGAAAAGGAAGAAGAGGAAGAGAAGTGGAAAAATGAGAAGAGAAAAAGTAAGAGAAAGAGGTGGAGAAGGAACCCAATGTCTTAGATTAAAATTCTATTTAGGTGAGATCGGGAGAGTTGAGGAATACCCCACAAAGGAGGTGATCATTTCTGAGTCTTGAAAAATAAATAGGAGTTTGTGATACTGATAAAGAGGGAGAGTGTATTTCAGATAGATGAAGAAAGTATAAGGAGGATGGGGAGAGATCGACCAAAGAACTTGCATACAAATATGCATAACCCATAGATATTAGGGTGGTGAAGGCCTAGGGTGGAGAGAGCTAGAAGAGGTCAATGGGGGTAGAGGGGGCATATTTAATACTTTCAACAATAAAGATTAAAAAATAAAGCATAAAAGCATGTCACATGTTGTTGGGAAGTGCAACTAATTTAATATTAGGGCTATATTGGTCCTATATTTATGGATGATTATGGTTTAACTGTCAATTTTACTCAACTATTTTTGCAAAAAGAAAGTTTATAATACTTTTCTTGGTAGTAATTAAAATTATTTTAATATTAAGTCCAAGATAAGTATAATATAGAGTGGAGAATAACATTTATGAGATTTCAAATAAATTGTCATTTTGGGAATAACCACTTTTTTTTCAGAGGATTAACCTCAGCTCCCATGAGTAAAGATGAATTGTTCTCATCAGTTATGGGTATGTTGCCATCAAACTTTAAAAATTTAATTATAAGTCACTTTCCAAGTATTATAAAATCATCATTTCACCTCAAATCAGTAATATCTATGGGATAGAATTAGGAAAGGGGTATCTAGAAAATGTCTGAAAATGGCTTAAAGGTTCATGTTTCAGGCTATTGGGAGGCAAGCCTCCATAAATTCACAGAGGGTCATGGGCATAGGTAGTCATTTTTGTTCCAACCAGATGGAAGGGGGCAGAAATCCATAGCCAGAGATTCCTTCTTGCCCACATCTTTGCCATTTATATATCAGTAGAGGCCTGGTGCATTGACAACTCATGCACTGGATGGGGGTCTCTCAGCCCAACCTGCCCTCTCTCAAAGTCTGGTGATCAAGGGAAGATGATGCCCCATCATACCTCTGCTGCTGCCACTGCTGGTAGCTCAAGCCTCGGCCGGCTCTGATTACCTGAGCCTCAGGTGGCCTTGGGCAGCTGGGCAGCTGACATCCAAGGCTTGCCTGCGCCTCGGGCTGGCCCTGAGTGTCTGGTGGGCTGAGGGGACTGGGTGCCGCCATCTTGTGGCTATGGGTGTCACCATCTTTGAGGATTTGGAAGTTAATTAGCATATTCCCTCCTTATTAGATGTGGGCACCACCATCTTTGTGAGGATGTGACAGTAAATTAACATATTCCCTCTTTACTAGATAGGATGGTAGAGATAGCACAGAGACGTGTAGACCACATTTATCCTCAAGATACTGCATCCCATGTATGAATTCTTCAGAAGTTTGAAACCCTCTATAATCTTAAGAACTGCAAAGAATTTGTTATTTTATTCTCCTGGCAAGCTACAAAGTTAACCAGCCCCAGTTCATGGATGCTGGCAGAAGACAGGAGGCACCTGGACCTGAGACATGGATCTCTTATTACTTGCAGCCATCGCAGTAACAAGAGCATAAGCATTTGCATCATGTCCCCAGGACCCAATTCATGTAGGTGGAATGAAGAAGGCCAGGTGATGTCTGCACACACCGTGTGGTGCATTACAGGAGAGGAATATCCAGCCTCGGGAACTTGAATATTTTATAGGGTGCAGTAAGCCTGCCTGAAATTTGTGTAAGGAGACGTTATCTTTATGACACAGGAAAGTAAACAGTTTGTCTTTTGCTCTGGAAGGATATACCATGTCTTTCGAGGCTGTTCACTTTATACACATCCTTGGAAAGTTCAATAAAAGCAATCGGTGTCTCTGCTTGTAAGACCTTTAAGGGACGCAGAGAGAATTGTTTCTCAGCCTTTTTAAAATTTGCTGTAACCTTATTTTTTTTCTGAATGTGCAATTTTCTTTTCTTGTTATTCTTCAAAAAGCGTTCCACTTGCTCAGTCTGCCAGTTCAGAATCCCTGCTGCCTCTCCTCTGCTTGTCTATGAGCTGCTACAGAGGGCAGGGCCAAGCTGCCCTCCGCGTGTAAGGGACCGTGCCCCACGGCGGATTCTCCCACACTTGCTGGGTGACAGTTCAGCTTGTTTCTGCATCATGGATGCCAGGAACAGTCATGAGATTCCTGGGTCAGTGACAAAGGACTTTATTACTCCCAGCAGAAGCAAAAGCAACAGCCGGAGCTTCCTGTCCGTTTCTGTTGGTTTCCATGCTCCCATGTACCATAGAAGGAGGCTTGCCACATTAGCAAATACAAAAATACTGGATATTAGTTCAACGTGAATTTAGTTACATGTTTTTTTCATTGTATGTATGTTTCATGTAGTACTTGAGGCACACATGAAAATAGCCCATTTGGAGTTTAGCCAAAATTAACATTTAACAGGGCATCCTCTATTTTACAGGCAGGGCCAGTGCGGGTGCTCAGGCATGCAGTCGGCTACGTGGCAGGAGAGAGCAGAGAGAACCGGAGCTTGAGAGATTCACTGCTTGTTTATCGTGAGTGGAAGGAAGGCTGTTTGTTCTGTGATGAAGATGTGTTATTTCATCTCTCAAGGTTGCTCACTGAAGAAAAACACACCTGTACATGGGCCTGGTAAAGAATCATCAGTCCTGGCATGTTTTGCCTCCTTAGCAAGAATGTGCAGGGAACCTCAGGGCCCAGAGCAGATGGTCTTCTCCAGCATTTAAGCACCCTGAATTTCCATCTCAAAATCTGGGCTTAGATTCAGCACTCTAACTTCCTTCACTTTCTGTTGCAACGTGAACACGAAATAATTTGTCTAATAAGCCTCATAAGCCAATGGATTGAAATAAGATAGTACTTACCTTTTTTAAATCTGAGGAAGTTTGATAGGATTGATTGCTTTTATAATGCTGTGGAGCTTCATACATCTAGAGTGGCATGTCCCTTCTTTTCCTGCAAACAAAACCACTCTGGCCTCTCACTCATTTTAGAAGTTAATAAGTCTTCAGAGGGCACATGTGAATTGACATAAAGTGGTCAAGCTTTTGCAAAGAAATAATTCCCTAAAGGAAACCTGTCTTTTTCTTCAAAAAAATAAATAAATAAAATTTAGTGGTAACACATAGTGGAGCCTAAATGAGCAAATGCTATTCCTCAAACCATACTTATATTACCACTGGCAGTGTTTTTGACAAAGAATGAATTAAGTTCTCATGCAGTTTGTGCTCAGAAATAAATGGAGTAGAAAAAAATCAATAATGCCAGACAGAGAAAAGACAAAAGCAATAATAAAATAAAAATGATTTTCTAGTCTCCAAGAGTTTGTTACAAATAATGGAAAGAAGATTTAAAAGTATGACTCTAAAGCCTTCTGCTGCTAAATAGGCGGAAAATCGTGTTATTTCTCAAAATTTGTTATGGAGAGTTGTGTTCTATTACTACTTTGCCTGTGAATATAAGGCTACAAAATCCAGAGCTTTACTAAGAAGAGAAAATGAAAAACAAAGTATTGGCCCCATTCCTTTCCTTGCTAATTGATATTATTTTCTTTGTTGATTTAACATATTAATTAATTTTTAAACTCTTTATTGTTTTTTTGAAAAATATATTTTATTGATTTTGTACAGGGAGGAAGGGAGAGAGATAGAGAGTTAGAAACATCGATGAGAGAGAGTCATCGATCAGCTGCCTCTTGCACACCCCCTACTGGGGATATGCCCACAACCAAGGTACATGCTCTTGACCAGAATCGAACCCGGGACCTTTCAGTCCCCAAGCCGACGCTCTATCCATTGAGCCAAACCGGTTTCGGCTAAACTCTTTATTGTTGAAAGTATTATACATGTCCCCTTTTCCCTCATGGGACTTTCCCACTCCTCCCCTGGCCCCTGCCCCAGGCCTTCACCACCCTATTGCCTGTGTCCATGGGTTATGCATGTACACATATGAGTTCATTGGTTGATCTCTTCCCCGACTCCACCCTCCCTTGGCTTCCCTCTGAAAGCTCTCATTTTATAACATCTTCTGTTAAAACTGCACATAACATGGGTTGATTTTATCTTACTATTGAAAGCAGCCAAATGGTACAGAGCATGTCATTATATACCTTACTAGTTATTCCAAGATTTCCTTCATATGTAGCCAGAGACATTTGAGATGTCAATAAAAATATATTAGTATATTTTTCTAGAATATGGTATACCACAGTAAGGTTAGTGATTTGAAAGATATTGTGATTAAAATAAAGAACAAGAGCCAAAATCAGTTTGGCTCAGTGGATAGAGCATCGGTCTGCAGACTAAAGGGTCACAGGTTCGATTCCGGTCAAGGGCATGTACATTGTCTGTGGGCACATCCCCAGTAGGGGGTGAGCAGGAGGCAGCTGGTAGAAGTTTCTCTCTCATCTATGTTTCTAGCTCTCTATCCCTTTTCCTTCCTCTCTGTAAAAAATCAATAAAAATATATTTAAAAAATAAAAAATAAAATAAAGAATAAGAAAGAATAATAAATGAGACTATTTTACTACCCATATATTATCAAGTAAAGGCTTAATTCTTTTTTATTTTATGCTCATTCAAGGCTATGTTTTTTATTGATTTTCAGAGAGAAGAAGAGAGAGACATCCACCTGTTGCCTCCCATACATGCCCCAACTGTAGTTTGAACCCACAACCTAGGTAAGTGCCATGATTGGGAATTGAACCAAAAACTTTTTGGATGTATGCATATCAATAAATACACAACACATCCATTTCAGCATAATTTACAATTTTTGATGTTGCATTTATGTCATCCTAAGTACCACCAACAAGCATCCATTAATGGTAGTGGTAAATGCACTCAGCGGTAAAAGACCAGCATCCAGATCTTGGTTTCTAAATAGCAGTTTTCAATAAAACAAACCAGAGCTCCTTGGAAAAGTGATTGATTTTAATAATGGGGCAAGGAAAATACATACTGAAAAGGAAAAATGCTGGGGGGAGGGGAAGGGGGAGGGGTACCTCAATGGCCAAAGCTGAAACAATTTGAGCATAAAATAAGTAATGTAGTATTGGATTATAGCTCAAAGTACAAAGTCAAAATACAGATAGACACAAATTAATGATTGAGTAAATGAGAAAGAAGAGACATATCTTCCTTAGATAAAAATTTTAAATAATTTATGTCAGTACTTTCCCTCTGAGAGGGAAAATACAATCCTTCCCAATCTACCATAGCCAATAGATCAAGGTTAGTATCTTTAATGGTGAGTTCTGTTAACATCATATACTTTCTGAGATTATGTGACTAGAAGGGCAATTTCACCTTTTTTGTATTCTCCCCCCAAATCCATTACTTTAGTCCAATCATGATTATGTCATACAATCATATACTCCAGGACATTCTAGAAAATTCATAACCAGTATTCTTCAAAACTCAATGGCATGAAAAACAAGGATACTGTTACCCTGTTTCCCAGAAAATAAGTGTCTTATATTAATTTTTTCTCCCAAAGTTGTGCTAGGTCTTATTTTCAGGGGATGTCTAATCTTTCCATGCTCTAGGTCTTATTTTCGGAGGATATCTTATTTTCGGGGAAACACGGTAGTATCACAAAACAATTGATCATTGTTTATTCAAAGTTTTCTTTATTCTCCCCATTATTTTTGTTTTCCTAACTATTTGTTTCTATTCTTGACTAGTTATAATTGGAAAATATGGAATGGTGGATTTTCATCTGAGTTAATTAAAACCTATTAGTTTTTTGTTCCCTTCACCTGGGCACAGCATGGGCCATATTTCCCAGCCTTCCTTGAGGTTAGATGTGGCCACATTACTGACTTGTAGCCAATACATGGTGATAGGAGGTAATGGAATGCCATTGTCAGACCAAGACCGTAAAAACTTCCCCACAAATGCTCATCATTCTTTCCCCTCACCTGGATGAAGAGAGAGGACACCAAAGATTCAGAACTATTTCATTCCTTAGTACAGCTTAATTTGGGAATTATCATGCCAACAGTATGAGTATTTACAAAGTAGTTTACAAATTTTGCCAAAGTATTTTCTAGAATGATATACTAATTACACTCTGGCCAGAATTGTCCCATTTAACAAAATCTTTTGTGTTGTTGAAAATTCTGTTTTCCTTCCTGTTTTTCTTTATTTAGATAAGCAAAATATTTCTGATTATAGTCTATCAGATTTGATAAGTAATTTTGATAATATTCTTAAATATTTATTAACTTACTTTATATGTGAAGGTGTTTTCAGTTGGTATTTTATGGTTGTTCTTTTCTTGATTTTAAAGACTTTCAGATATATTAAGCATGTTATACCACTTTTTTGTCATATATTTTGCAAATATTTGATAATTTATTATTTGTAGTGTATTTTGTACATAATTTCAGATATTAACTCTTACTCTTTGGGAGTGATTCCTGCATTTTTGTTCTTATATGAAAAACATGAAATTCATAACCTGAAATTTAATAAATATTCTATTATGTTTTTCTATTATAATATTATTCAGTTTTTAAACATTTAAGTATAGTCCACCTGAAATCTTTTTTGTTTCTTATTGTGAGATGAACATTTAACTTTCTTTTTGATAATAGGTAACTAACAACTAATTATTGACTAATACTTTTCTCACTGTTTAAAATGTCAATTTCATTGTACTCTGTGTTAGATCTACTTAACCTAATTTTTTAAATACTCAGTTTTTACTTTACTTCTTAAACTCTTATTTTTTAAAATTCCAGATAATTTTAGAAAATTCTCCTCTATTCTACTCATTGCTATTGGTTATTTAGTTTGGATAAAGGTACATTTTGCTTTATTTGACTAATCACATGGTTTACCAGTTTTAATCTAATTGTTTCATATGTTTTCTAATATTATATCAAAACTTTATTGTTGAGCTAAGTCAAACTTGCCCATTTTGTTATTAAAGACTAGGTATTGTTTATCATTTTCTTTCTTAATTTAGTATTTTGTTCTTTTTTTTTTTTTTTTGAGTGTGTATATGTGTGTTAGTACCATCAGGTTTCTATATCATGGCTATAGAAGTAAAAACATTTGAAGTTTTCTATATTATTCTGTGTTCTGGATACATGATTTCTCTACACTAGAGTTTAAGCTCTATGAAAACAGGAGCCATCATTTTATTCTTAGTGCATGACAGCTTGTTAGCACGTGATAGGTAACATTGGATGAATAAGTTTACTGAGTATGTACTTTATCTGTAATTTGAAAGATTAAAAACATACATGATTAAAATTCTCCTGAGCTAAGAGCTGGCAGAAATTCTATGACAATTTAAAAAATATTCTTTTATGATTTTTAAAAATTTTAACAATTGATCATTTTCTCTGGGAAATATTTTATTTAATTCAAACTTTAAAATGTATTAATATAAATTTCTAGATAGTATGATCTTAGAAATATAAAAACATTTCACTGATATATTTCTAAAATTTACTTTTACAGATTATAGTTCATATTATTTAAGAATAATTTTCTTTTTATTCCTGCAACCAAGTTCATTTTTTCCTCTTTGGCATGTTGTTTTTGTGTTCACCATTTAATGAGAAGCATCATACCAATGATCAAATATATTGATCCTTATTGCTCTACCTCACTACTATCAGTTGGTTTGAAATCTTACTGCCACATCTAAAATTAAAAAGTTCTTTTCTGCTTAGTCATCAATCTAGTCAGCTATGCTGGACAGGGACTTCTGCGTTCACTGTCTGGTCAGCTGTGTTATTTGCAGATGGGAATTAATTTGGGTGTAATATGAAGCAATCATGAAAACTATAGAGCAGAGAGTGTTACTCTTCCCAGGTTAATCTTTCATTCATCTCACTTTGCTTCTGACTTCTTTTCTGCAATATAATTTGTTTTTTCTCACCCAATTTTGTCATGGGATCTGCTAATTATTGGATTTGCAGTTGTAGTAAGTGAGGGCAACAGAGGATGGCTTTGAGTTGCAGAGAAAACTGTTCTTACTCATTAAAACCATGACTCTTGCTTTATTCTGTGATGGTACCATGTCTCTGAGGTAAGAATATGCATTAAGGTTTGATGGACATAATTTATTATCTTACCCTAAATGATTCTACTTAATGATTCCATCTAACCTTTACTTATTAGAAATTCCCTCTGGAGTCAGGCAGATACTTGACAATTTATCTTGATTTTCACTGCTTTAGTGGCTTTGATTTATTTCTCAGTTTTTAAATACCTTTCTATGGAAAAATTGGAGAAGAAAAATTAGGACCTCTTAGCTTGCTAACAGTTTAACCTCAACCTAATCAGGAAATTATTATTTTTACAACTGAAGGAAATGTTCTGGATGATTATATCAACAAAACATATAAATGTTTTACATGTACATTTTTCAGTGATGATAAATCAAGATGGGAATAAATTATTTATGATCTTTAAATAATCCCACTTAGGGATGGAGAACAAACATTTGTCTATGAAATGAATTCAAGGTGCACATAAGATTAGCTCAAATATAAATTCTAACATGATATAATCTGAATTATATTTCTGATCCTTTATATTTTTAGAGACCCCTTGGTAATAAAGAAAATGTTAAATTTAATATAGGAAAACATGGACATCATAAATAACTCTATTAAGTGTACTATTTTATAAATTATTTCAGTAGGCAGTTGCCTTGTAGAAGAAAGACCATTGAAGCAGAACATGATAATATCTTTTTTTCACTTGCTAACTGTAAACTCTTGAGCATCTCATCACCGATACACTCAGGATATTATGATGCTATTTTTTCTAGAGGACATTTGAAATTTTATTTGGTGTTTCACTTTTTCCATGTTTCTTATGAAAGTAGTCCATCTTCCTAAATGATTGGGAAAATAATCCATGTCTGTTCTGAGTACTATAATCCTTGGCCAGATCAATTGATCTAGGAATGACCTCATGTCTTAGAAGGCCTTTCAGACAATAGCCCAGAATTTTCTATCTAAGACATGAAGGGATAATGCCTATTTTTAATTGGATAGTAGGTAAACCAAAATATCCATGAGCCTAACGTGCTCAATAAGCATATGTGTGAATTTTATATTTACAATCCCTTTAAAGTTTAATCAGCTGCAACATATCTTTGCTTTTGGTTTAAAAACTCAAGGAGGCTCTCACCTCATGACTTTTCTCCCCACTTAGAAAATAGACACATGCTATACTATAGTCACTTTAACCTGAAAGAAGTCTCCAGTAAGAAATTTAAATATCCCAGATCCATTTTTAATCCCCAAACTACAAAATTCACTGGGTTGCAATTGTTTTTCCTTCCTTTCCTCAGCTTGCACCTGCAGTGTGAAAGAGGACATAGTGTGGTTGACATATCTTTTTCTTTTATTTGAGCTTTCCCCCCCCCTCTTTGGTTTGCCCCCACTTTCTAGCTGTAGTTTTGGACTTCACAGAAATTGGCTTCATAGTTCTTACCTAAACTGGATAATATGTTGACAAAGCCCTCTGGGATGACAGGTGTATAAAGGTGAATCTTATGCACACTTTGTGAGATCTACGAGTTCTCTCCTGGACCCACTTCTCTTTATTTTCTTGATCCAGGCAGATACCTTTAAATTCTGGGTGGTCCATTTACCCTCCTTTTGCAGCCACTGGGTAACCTGTAGACCCTTCTGCTGATGTTCTCTTGCCATTCTAGGTGGTTCTGTTAGAAAGGACGCAACATAACTTCAATATGATTTTCCCTCTCTTATAACACAAACCTGATTTATGAGGGAAAACTCAGGCATGTTTAGCCCCTTCAAAGTCTGATGGTATAGTCTGACCCAAATATCCTAGGCAGAAGTCTAATTAGTCCAGGAAATGCATTTTAAAACCGTTTTTTAAATATACCCTTTCTAGACTTGTTGAAAGGATGTACTCTACCTCTTCCCCCAAAATGGATGGGGTGGGAGATTCATAGCACAGTGACAGCTCTTTCCACCAATTTTGTCTTCTTCTTTGAAATGTCTTCTAGAATTCTTGCTTTACGTAGTGAATCCAAGAGTCAAGGAACAAGTTCTTTATCATTGCACTTGCAAATTGCTCATATTTCCAAAATAGCACCAGAAAAAGCACTTCTGATTCCACTACCTTATATAATCTTGAAGAAAGGAGGGAGAGAAGAAGGGAGGGAAGGAAAAGGAGAGAACATGCTATGGTAAAATGTCCTGAGGTACAAAATTCAGCAGCCTCTGAAGCATTTGATCTTACCATTGCTGCTGCTTCTACTGCCACTACTATTGCAGTAGCTGATATATATATTTTAGAAAATGAGTGAATCAATACCTTAAATATCTTATTGAAATTATTCAGTGAACATGTGTGTGAGGTTTTTTTTTCTGTTGCCAGCAAAACCAGAAATGTGTCCTTAAACTTGTTTATGCTGTAAGTACTTCTTCATTATTTTTTTTATCATGTAGAAGGAAGATAACTGCAGTTCTGTATCATTTTGATATTAATTTTAGCCCATAAATACCAGCACTTTTGAAATATAACTAAAAGTCACATAATGTTTTCTTATTTCTTTTAGATCTATCTTTGTACACTATACTTCTAGAATTATAGGCATAACAGAAAAGATTGAAACATCCGAAAAAATGCAGGTACTTAGAAACACGTATTTTTAAAGGTGAAAGACAAAATAATATAAAGACTTTTAAATATATTTTATTGATTTTTTACAGAGAGGAAGGGAGAAAGAAAGCTAGAAACATCAATGAGACAGAAACATCGACAAGTTGCCTCAATGTGTCCACAACCAACGTACATGCCCCTGACCGGAATTGAACCTGGGACCTTTCAGTTCGCAGATCGACGCTCTACCAGTGAGCCAAACCAGTTTCGGCAATACAAAGACTTTTAAAATTAAATGGTCACAGCTTTCATTGGATGATCAAAATATATTTAATCAGTCCTTTTGTTTAAGTACATCTATAAGAAAAAATAACATAAGTCTGTCTGAACTTGAGCTTTGTATTTATGATTTTTGTTTTTTACTTTTCCCAATAAAATATTTATATACTTTATCTTTGCCAAAATGAAGCACCCTGATAAAAATTTTTGCTTATGGGATTTGCAGAAAATGTTCAGCCTCCAGGGAGTTGGCTTCTAAGTGCTCACTGGTTATGTTTATGCTCAATAACAGTATCAGTTGAGGGTTAAAATAAAAATAAAAATAACCCCAAAACCCCTTACTTTAAAATAAGTATATTTAACAGTGTTTATTTAGGGAACAGTGTCCATTTGAAAAACTTTGCTTCCCTTAAAAACCCATACCATGGTGCAAAGGCCACACACTGAAATCACAAATTAAGAGTATTAAGCCTCAAGAGCAAACATTTAAAAATAGGATCATCAACATCCTGTATTATGTATGGAAGGTCCTAGACCATTCCAAATCATTCCAAAGAAGGAGGATAGAGCTGAGCTGATGCTGGAAAGAAATACATCTTACAGTTCTTATCTAGGAATAAAAATTAGATCTAAAAATTCCATAGCAGGAAGTTTTATGACACATATAAAACTCACAGCAATGAAATTGCCATGGCATTGAACTAGTTTTTCAAATTATTCTTTCTGGAATGTTTTGAGATGATATTGAGGAATCAGTACTGGGATTTCTTCCTTTTACCTTATTTTTTTTTTTTCCTTTCAACAGAGGATTCAGTTTTCTTTCTTTTTTAAATAAAAGATGTCTGTCGGGACCGGTTTGGCTCAGTGGATAGAGCGTCGGCCTGCAGACTGAAAGGTCTCGGGTTCGATTCCGGTCAAGGGCATGTGCCTTGGTTGCGGGTACATCCCCAGTAGGGGGTGTGCAGGAGGCGATGATTCTCTCGCATCGATGTTTCTAACTCTCTATCCCTCTCTCTTCCTCTCTGTGGGAAAAAAAAAAAAAAAGATGTCAAATTTTAAAAGCTGATTTCCTTGGATTAAATATATGCATTATCTAATAGGCATTGAAGCCACCTAAGTTTATAAATATAATATCTGATTACAGTGTAGCAATCATAATGATTCTATTATATTTACACATTATTATTTAATTTTGTTTAAATTTTCAATTACCATCAGTAATTTACCATGAAAAAGCAATACCTTATACAGTACTTCCAAATCATAGCTCATTTCTTAAATATTAATTTAATTGTTAACAATAAGTGGCAACATGTGTAATTGTTTAATTCAATACGAAAATTGCTGATCTTGGAATAATGAACTGGGTTTTAGTTCCAGATCCATATATTAGTCTCCTTGTAACTTTGAGCAACTAGCATAGAATAAGCTCTTTAGGTCTCCAACATATACCTCTTAAAATGTTTCATGGAGATATTTAAATATAATGTAGTGTGTATATCAAATGCATATTATTTTTAAATGTGTATCTGAGATAGAAATTCACTTCCTTATGGCTCTATCAGTAGTAAAATATAAAGAATAGAAAATATTACAGATTGGAACTGAATTATTTATGACTCTGTGTATCAAGAAAGAAAGGCAACAAATAGATATAATTGTTCAATTAAATAAATTGCAAATGTGTATATCATAGAGTTAAGAATAGCTGTGAAGATTGAGCCCTTCAATGGGTTAATTTCTACTAGTCAATTGTATAGGGTCTTAGGGCAAATGGACTGCTTTTGGTTTATTTTCTGGAGAGTAGCAATATATTCTAAAATTCTATTTTGTTCATCTTTTCTTAAGAAGAGGAAGGGGGTCTCTCAGTAGCGGGGAAAGGTTTTCCCTCTCTTGAGGCAGCACTGGGTCCACAGCTCTGCGTGAAGCGTCATGTGGCAGGATGCGGTCATGTGGCCACGGTTTGGGTGGTGCCATCATAGGCTCCTTCAGGGGTGTCTTGTACACCATTACTGCCCATGACCTGGGCCCAACTGTCATCAAAGAAGTCCTGAAGTGGGCTACTGTGGCTCCCGAATGAATGTCAAAGGTCAAATTTGGGCACGTTTTGGCCCCAGGTTGTGGGCAGAATCCTGTGGGACAAGCCAGTGTGGGTGCAGTTATCCCCTACTGTGCTCCAGCATGGAGCTGCCAAACGGTTTGTGGGTCAGGCCCTTGCAGCCCAGTCAATCAAGATAGGAGACTCCAGCATTGAGGTTGTAGAAGGCATGGGAAGTAGGAGCACCGCTCCTCATCTGGTTCACTGGAGGACAGAAGTCAGGGTGGGGGACATACCAGTAACTGTCAGTATTCTCTGCTAGATGCTACAGGTGCATTTCACATCTGTCATGTGGGCATTACAGTTGAAAAGGTAGCTCCCAAATGGCAGGCACATAGAGATCAGACAAGTTTGCAGTTTATCCCAGAACAGGACAGAGAGTGCATAGAGTGAGGAAGAGATTGCTCCAGTGTTTATATCTTCTTGAAAGGTCTTCCTGAAGTTAGAAGAGATAAATTTCCTCACCCTGGGAGCAACAGAGAAGCCCTGCCTTCCTTCCTTACAGATGGAGCAGGAATAGTCCCCCTGACTTCAGGGATAAACGATGGTGCTGCGGCAGTGGTTCTTTTGAAGAAGTCAGGAGCTGACAGCCGTGGGCTCACACTGTTAGCACAGAGAGTTTATGGGCCACAGGGAAGGGTGGAGCTTTCCATTATGGGGAACAGGACTAATTCCAGCAAATCGCCCTTGCAAAAGCAAGATGGTCACCGGAGGATGTGGATGCATTAGAAATCAACAAAGCCTTTGCTTTGTAATAGCTAAAGAACTTGGATTAAACCCGGAGAAGGTCAATATTCAAGGAAGGGCAATAGTTTTAGGCTTCTTCTTGGGGGTTAGGGGGACATCTGGCTGCCAGATTCCTGTTACCCTGTTACACCAATGGAGCGGAAGGATGAACATCCAGGTGTTGCAGCCCTATGCGTGAGGTGGGATGGGGGTAGCAATGTGTGTTCAGAGAGGGTGAGCCTGCTTAACGAAACTTGAACCGCATTTCTTCCTAAACTAATGAGGCACTAATATGTGAAATCAGGACCAATGTCCGGATGGAAGCCATCTTCCACTTCACAAGAACCCAAGGCTTGACACCTTGTTGAACTTTAATGTGCAATATACAAGCTCTAAGACACATGTGTCAAACACAAGGCCCGCGGGCCAAATCCGTCCCGCCAGGCCTTGCAATGTGGCCCGCACCGCGCTGTCATCACTGCACTCCGCTGCGTTTCCATCACAATGACAGTTTATCACTGTTCAGTAAACCATTCGGCCCGCGATTTAGGCTGGATTTTAGATTTTGGCCCCTTCTCTGATTGAGTTCGACACCCCTACTCTAAGACAACTGCATCTTGTAGTGTTATAAATAAAGGAGAAATCACATCAGTCATCCAGGGGAAAAGGGAAGAAGAGAAAGGAAAAAGAGAGGATATTTGCCATTTGGTATATTTTTTAAAGCATACTAGTACTATAGAGATTATCTTACCTTTGAAATGGAGAGCAGAAAGGCATATTGAATATGATATTTACTATGCAATTAGAATATAAGACAAACCAGACGTATAACTTACTTGGTAGCCAGACCTAGCTATTAAAATATTTCAATCGCAAGTATTATTAAATTTGTCTCTCTTGACATGCAAAGCCTCGTTGAAAGGGGTTGGGGTGAAAAAATGAGTCAACTACATATGAACATCTGCCTTTGGAAAGAACCGGAGTAGATCAGACTCTTTTCCTGTGAACAACATTTTGATAAATTCTTATCTTTCTTATTTGTCTATTGCATGTTTTTCATTGAAAATATTTAAATTTTATACAATTAAATCTAGATATTTATTAATTCATAGTTCTTGAATTTTCTTTCTTTAATACATTTCATTCTAAATGTATAAAAATATATTCCTAATTTTAAAAAAAATCAACATATTGTTATACATTTGATTAATAGGGAGATCATTTTTGTATGTGTAGCTTGAGGTAAAAATATTTTTTCTTTGATATAGAAAGGCAAGTATACCAAAAACATTATTAAACAGCCATTTCTTCACATTTTTTATATTGTATGATTTTTATATTTACTATAATTTATTTCTGGAACCTATTTTGTGTCACTAACTTATTTTTTATTTTTATTTCAAAATATACTAAAATTTACTCTTCTACTCAAGTTTCTTTTTGAGAAGGAATGTGCCAAGGAGGTTTGATGTGCTCAAAAGAAATAGAATATGATTAAAGCCTTCTCTTATTCCAAATGTGAAGATAGAGGAGTGTGGGAGGAAAGAATGGGGGGGGGAGGGGGAGAGAGAAGAAGAATGTTAGATTAACTTTTATACCTTACCCCATAGTTTTTATAATCTTGTAGTATATTTACAGATAATATGAGTTTGATACATGCCATTCTACCTTTCATTCACATAAGTGACCATGAAGCATGACTTTCTGGGAAAATAAAAAATAAAAGCATGATATGACTGTCTTAACACCCTGTTGCTCCCCCCCCCCCCCATTTTTCCTTTTCTTTTCTACTTATGTGTCAATTTTGTTATTTTGTCCCTTATGTGTATTAATGCCTGCTTTGAGGCAAAAATATCATCTTGATAACCAATTTATTTTCTGCACAAGAGTGCTTTATGTAATACCTATAACTAGGACATCTTATATAGAGATTTATGAATACTATGCTCACACCTTAATAACATGGAAGCTGTTCTATATTTTATATATTTGAGGGTAGAAGATTGTGGTCATATTCAAGTTTTGATATTGAAGTCACTCAAATGTTCTTAAGTAAGAACTCTTATCAAGTCTTTGATAGCTAAGAAACATCTCTTCTCTTCAGTACTTTTTACAAATTAGAGTAAAGCACCTAGCTGGTAGCTGGTTTTCTATTTTTCCAGATTGTAGAAAAACTAAGGCCCTGCTTTGATCAATGTAACTTAGTAAACCTCCTAAGAATTGAATGGTCATAAATTTTTATCATCTAAAAACATAATTTTTTTCTTCAAATTAATTACTTGATCTTTATTTTCAGATTTTCTTTGGTCATATTACTAAAAAAAATAAATAAAAATTTGCTTTTAATTTTTTTCTAATTTTTTCTTTGACTCTATAAACCAAAATCTAAATTAAAATTTGGCAAAAGTTATTTTTTATAATTTTGCTCTGTTTTTCTTCTTGTGGTCAAATAATTTATGGAATTCCAAAGTCACTACTGATATATATTTGAAGTTTTGTTATGCATTTCTGGAAGCTAGTTTCTTCTAAGCATCCTATATAATAAAACTATAGTATGCAAATTGACCAAATGACAGAATGACCAATTGCTATGACATGCACTGACCAACAAGGGGACAGATGCTCAATGCAGGAGCTTCCCTCTGATGGTCAGTGCACTCTCACAGGGGTGCGCTGCTCATCCAGAAGCTGAGCTCATAGCTAGGGAGTGCAGCAGTGGTGATGGGAGCCTCTCCCACCTCCGCTGCAGGTAGGCGGTAAGGAGTGAGGGGCCTCAGACTGGGAGAGCCCTAGACTGTGAGAGGGATGTCTGACTGCTGGCTTCAGCATGATGGGAGGGGAGGATTGGGCCGAAGCTGGCAGGAGGACATCCCTTGAGGGGTCCTGGACTTGGAGAGGGTGCAGGCTGGGCTGATGAATTCCCACTAAGTACATGAATTTTGTGCACCGGGCCTCTAGTTATATATAACAGAAGAAATATTTGTCATTACATGATCAAGAGTTAGCTTACTTTGAATATATGGTTAGTTTGATAGGTTATAGACAGCCCCATATAAAATCATATTTTCATCCCATCTAATGACAATATTATAACAATAGTCATGACTGATGGTTGCTTAGAGTCCCTATTAGGATGAATCACTATTCTTATTTAACAACTAGTGGCCCAGTGCATGAATGCATGCACTAGTGAGGTCCCTCGGCCTGGCCCGCGGGGATTGGACCAAAACCAGCAGTCCGACATCCCTCGAGGGATCCTGGAGTGTGAGAGTGCACGCTGCAAAGTTGCTGAAACTCAGCAGCTCCTGTGTTGAGCCTCTGACCCCTGGTGGTCAGCACACATCATAACTACTAGATGGTCTGCTAGTTGGCAGGTTGGCTGGTTACTTAGATTTTTATATAATCTTTTGGAAAGATTGGAAAGATTGGAAAGATTCTTTCCAAAAATTGAGACTTTTTTAAAACATCGAGGGATGTGGAAAAAATTGTTAAAAATTGGGTCTGTCCCGCCAAAAGCGGGAAGATCTGGTCACCTTAAGTTAAAGGCAATCAGAAAGGCAAGCAGGTGAATAGTTCAGAGCCAGCAGTCCTGGATTGTGAGAGGGATGTCCGACTGCCCATTTAGGCCTGATCCTACCAAGATTGGGCCTAAACAGGCAGTCATACATTCCTTGAGGGTTCCAGATTGGAGAGGGTGCAGGCTGGTGTGAGGGACACTCCTCCCCCAGCCCCCCCCCCCCCCTGTATGAGCTTCGTGCACTGGGCCTCTAGAGTTAAATAAGCATTTATCTCATTAGGGTCATATATACTTGAACATTTCAAAACATTTGCCATTTTTTCCTGCTTTATATTATAACTATTTGTATGCTGTTCTCTTATAGCATTACATTTTTACAGTATGGGTTGGGGCCAAGGTAGGTTTACAGTTGTTCATATGGAAAATAATATAATAATTAATAAATAATAACACAAAAATAAACTGTGATTTCCATACTCATAACCGTAACCTATTTTGCCCACCCTTTATTTTGACTTTATGCCCTTTGAAGAAGGTCTTCATTTTACATGTGTTTATATCCCAGTACCTAGCTGTGTCTGGCACTTAGGGAGTATTTGATGAACATTTGTTGTATTGAAGTAAATTCTTAACTTTGTTCAATTAATGTATACATTTAAGATAAAAAACCAGAAAGGTTTGATTTAAAATTCCAAATTCTGTCCATAATAAAAGTTAACTTTATATGTATGAATTAATTAATTGAGTTTGATGGGTTGAAACATCATGAAAATACCTGTGTACAAAAAAAAAGATGTTTATTATATTTTCATTATCTTACTAAATTATTAGCTTTAATGAAGTAAATCTTCCAAATAAATATTCTAATATTTTGTTTTTATTATATTTTAAATATGGATAAACATATTCTCTTAGTTAATAAATCAGAAGAATTGCTGATATTAATTTAGGTTCTCAAATCCCAATATGATAATTAGAAAATATTATTCATTTCTATGTTATTATTTAAGTATTGATCATACTTATTACAATAATTTATTTTCCAGTGCTCTTTCCAATTACTATTTCTTCTGAAGTTTTATTTAGTGTAACTTACTTATTAGAATATATTTTAATGCATGTTAATTGAATTTATTGGAATGACATTGGCTCACATAACCATACAGGATTCAAGGGTACAACTCAACCAAACATCGTATTTTGAGTTTAAACATTTTATTTAACCACAAAAAAAATAATTTAAAAACACTCAGGTATTTTTATAAATTTTTTTTTATCAAAGAAATAATATGCTTCAAGTGTTAATAAAAAAATATGTATCTTACATCTAAAAGCATATTTTAAAGCAGTTCTTATTACTTATAACAAATAGTATTCTGGAAACCTTCATGTATATCGTATGAGAAAGCAAAACGGATCAGCTACCAACATGCTGACTGATGACATTCACAGGATTAATGAGAGGTTAGTTTCTGCCTCTGAGAGAGCCACGATATGGATATTGATACAAGAAGAGAAAACCAATTTGGTTGCAGTGAACCATGGCAGACTAGGTACAGCATGTGCTTGAAAGAAAGAAAAGGTACATTGTTCAGAATCCTATCCCCTTATCTCTTATTTCACATCATTTTTCATCTTCAAGTGTGATGATCTGTGGAAGAATCGGGTTATCCAAAAAGTGTACCATTTATTTATAACTAAAACATTTTCCAGGCTGCTAAAACTTCTTGTCTTTTTGTTTCAAAAATCTAGCAAGTCAACGTACGTGCTATCTCACATGGGGTAATATTATATATCACTTGGTCTTCATTATTATGTAAAGTAATTAATCTCAGAGAAAATGGAACAGCAAATATTCACCCTTTTCTGTCACAATTATAACCCCTCTGTTATGTATTCAAGTTTTTTTTTTTCTGATTTAATTCCACATTCCAGGGTTTGTTAGTGAAAATTGATTTGTAAGATATACATGCTACAATTTGATTTAAATGTTTTTAAATATTCTGATAAATGGATCTTCTCTCTTTAGTTTTAAGTTTCTTTATTGTTATACTATTATTTCTTAGTTTTATATTTATCATTTCATCAACTAAAACCAGTTTCTTCTATCTTTGAACTATCAATATTTTTAATACTGCCTATGGCCAGCTTGTAGGGGTATTCTCTGTGTTTCTGGTACTAAAGTATGCAGCTAAAATAAGTATTCCAAATACAGACTAAATATAATTGTATAGTGAGAAATGTCACCTCTTAGTTTTGATATGTGATGTCTTTTACTTATCCCAAAATAGTAATGGCTTATTTTTTTATACATTCTAATGTAAATCAAGAGAACTATTAATTTGCTTTTCAGTTGATCCCCTGCTGTCTTTATGCAAAACCTGAGAATAAAGCTGTCTCATATTTTCTACTGTAAATTCTTCTTTTAATAACTTGTTTGGTATCAGTTAAGAATATAATCATTATTAGTATTGATTTTTACATCAGTTCATGATATTACATCTGCTTTTTTAATATTTGAGTCAGAAATATCCTCTTAATTGATTCTTTCACTGTATGTGTACACATACAATAGATATAGATGAATTATATGGACATGTATTTATTTTTAACTATAAATTACTATGATGTTTATAGGCTAAGGACACATATAAGCAAACTATATTCCATGGGCCAGATCTGATTTGATTTTTGTTTTTGTAAATAAAGTTTTATTTTAACACAACTATAGTAATTTTTATATACATTGTCTGTTGTATGTTTACAGTACAAAGGAAGAGCTGAATAGTTGAGACCAAGGAAGAGCTGAATAGCTGAATAGTATGATCCACAAAGCCTAACGTATTTTCTATCTAGAATTTTTAGGAGAAGTTTGCCAGTTCTGACTTAGAAATTGTTTATATATTTAAGTGCTTAATACATATATAATTAAGGTAACATATGAATGAATACATTTAATAATTTTTAGATTAAAATTACTGATGGGGGTTATTAGTGTCACTTTCCTTACTTTAAAATAGCAATAGTATTTATACATTTTTAACATATAACAATATAAAGATGTTAATGAAAGAAGTCATAATTTTCTTGCCTACGTAATGGCTATTGATATTTTTAAGAAAGCCAACCAGTATGCATACATAATTCAGAGTTAACTAGGTAATTATTAAATTAATTTTGTGATTCTTTTAAAAAATAAAATCCATATATAATTACACACATACACAACACATGAGAGCATACCTGTCATTAATTTTCCACCTTCTTTTTTCTCATGGAGATTTTTTTCATATTAGCACATACATAACTACTTCCTTTTCTTACCTGTATGGTATTCCTTAAGAGGAGGCCCTCTGTAATCATACTCCAAGGGCTTACATTCCACTCCTACCACTTCCTAGTGTGGGACTTCGGGCAAGAGCTCCTTGTGTTTGTTTTTCATCTTTAAATAGGCATCCTATCCCAATGCTCTGTGTGATTGGGTAAAATTATACAGATTACATGCTAAGAAGAGTGGGCATGCGTTGAAAAGGATGGGTATTACGTGATAGCTTTTATTTTTGCTCTTATGGTTGGACACCTGGTATTTTTGCTATTACTCTTTTGCAAAAGAAATATTTTTAATAATATCTTTGATAATCATATTTGTAAGGTAAGATCCAAATTGTGGACTTTCTGTGTTAAAAGAGACATCCATTTCAATTTTCAAAAATATTGCCAAATTATTTTTCAGAAATGATGCTTCAATTTATATTCTTAATAATGGTATGAACTCCTTCCATCAAACCCTTGCCTAGAGTAGATGTCATCAAACTTTTAAAATTTCTCAATTGAATTGGTGAAAATGATGCCAACCACCCCATGTCCCTTCCCCTTAGCCAGCCCCACCCCTGATGGGCCTGCCCCACTCCAATTGGCCCCTAGCTCCTCCCCCTGGAAGACCCCACCCATGATTCCCCCTCCCCCTTTCCCTGCTCACCCCAATAGGGGGCTTGGCCACCCAATTTCCTGCAGCCCCTCCCCCCAGTCAGCCCTGCCCCATATAGGCCCCACCACCCTGATCAGGGCAGGGCCAGCCAGCCAACCACCCTCCCCCAGGCTGCTGGCCCTCAATCAGCCCTCCCACCTCCCCACACCATTTGGCCTGGCCCTGATCAGTCCCCAATCAGGACAGGCTGACTGGCCAACCCCTCACTGTCTCCTTCTCCTGACTAGCCTGGCCCTGATGACAAGCCTGGTGGGGCCAGGGCGACCGAACCCCATTTGTGCACGAATTCATGTACCAGTTCTCTAGTTACTATATATTTATAAATTGTACTGAAACTATATTATTGAGCAGAGTATCTTTGGTTAATATTGGTTGCCGAATGCCTGGTGCAGTGGGAGAAGCAGAGACTCTGGAGATAGGCCTGGGTCTGAATATTGGCTATATTAGTTAAAAGTGAGGAGTACCCAACTTCATGATCTTTTCATTCTTTGAGGTGCTTCTAGAGCACCACTGTTAAAGGAACTCTTTGAGATAATGGAAATATTGCCTATTATCTCAGTTGAACAATTAAAGTGTGGTTAGTGCAACCAAGGGGATGAATTTCTAATTTTATTCCATTTTAATTAATTGAAATAGCTTCATATGGCTGGTGTCTACTCTGTTGGATAACACAATTCTAGAGCATAAAGTGAAGAATTAAACCCATTATGATCACACCCAAAGTAAACAAATAAAATGAAGAATGAGAAAGCTTAAGTTTTTATCATTAATAGTTTTTTTGTTGTTAATTCCCACAGAGGATATTTTTTTATGGCTTTTCAAAGAAAGTGGAAGGGAAGGAGGGGGGTAAGAGGGTGGTGGGAGTGTAAAAAGAGAAAGTGTGTGTGAGAGAGAGATAAATGTGAGAGAGATACATCGATTGGTTGCCTCCCATAGGCATCCAGATCTGGGGCCAAGGATCAAACCTACAACCTAGGTATGCATCCTTGACTGGAAATCTAACCCAAAACACTTTGTCATGCAGGGCTGATGATCTAACCACTTAGCACAATGGCCAGGACAATCAATAATACTGTATTTTTCCTAGTATAAGATGCAATTTTTTTCCTAACATCATTAGAATGAAAATTGAGGGGCATCTTATACATAGAAGTCAGCTGGGGAGAGAGTTGTGAGATAGCTGCTCATACCTTGTCAAGCAGACTTCCTCCAATCATGAGCCTTATTGTTACTGATGCCAGCTGATGCAGTCATTGGAGGTGGAGGTGGCGAGTGCAACAGGGACCAGAGCCCATAAAAAGATGTTAAATAAGTACCGGGAAGCGGTCATCTTATTCTGCAAAATTTAAACTGAATGTAATCAGCTCTGCAAAATTCAAACTGAATGTAATCAGCTGTGCAAAAGAGCATGGAAATAGAGCTTCAGAGAGGCGATTGGACCTCCCCACACTGAGTGTCTAATCAGACAGTGGAGAAAACAAGAACAACTCCTTAAGATGCCAAAAAAGGCCTTACGAGGAAAACCAGCAAAATGTTTAAAATGTTGACTTCTTAATTTTGGGGCAGTAAAGGGGGAGGGGCATCCTATACACGGAAAAATATGGTAGTTTTTAATCAAAAACTATTTCTTTCGATTTGAAAATAATAATGATATTTACTCAGAAAAATGCTAAGAAAAGCATATCTTTACAATGTAGGCAGGAGACTGATCTTTGATGCTTTGTAGTTATCTGAAAGCTGGAACACCTATTATTGAATAGTAATTAAAAGAGAATTTCTTAAGGAATTTAAATGCCTCTTTGTGTGTATGTGTGTGTGTGTGTGTGAGAGAGAGAGAGAGAGAGAGAGAGAGAGAGAGAGAGAGAGAGAGAGAGAGAGGAGAAAGATACAGCAGGACATGCACAGAGATAAAGAGAGAATTTTTATTTTTTATCATGGCTTCTAATTATCCATGTAGTGAACAATCAGTGACTGTTCCTTCTTAAACTGTCTAGTAAATAGGGAGAAGTATATTGTAATTTTCATTCAGAGAGAGGTGCACAATATCTAGTCTAAGCAATGGCTTATCAGATAATCTTTATACCTCCTTCTGAATCATTGATTATGTTAATGATCTATAAATGATAATATTAGGTAATCATTGTTTTGTGATTGTATTGCACACTAGACATAGGCAATGGGTATCTTCATTTGACTGCTGTTGAATAGTTACATAATTTTACATTATTTTATGGTATAATAATTTTTTATGTGGAACAGAATTATTTTGATTTAAGTTACTTGATTACACTCCAGTGTACTAAGTAACATTTGTAAAGTTAATATACTTTTTAAAGATCATAGATATTTAGTGAATCCAAATTCTATTTACTATATCTATTAGCCTAATTTAACTGAATAAACATTTATAATTGATGATAGATAAATGAAATATTTATATAAAGTACTCAATTATTATAGTAGCATATGTGTAAATTTACAAAGACTTATAGGGAATAATGGTTTCAGCAAAAGATTTGGTCATTATAAAATATAATTGGTTTTTTAATTAGGCAGTTTACCCCAATTAGTCTGCATAATTGTGTAAATGAGAGAAAATCAAGGTCCATTAAAGAAGACAAAAGCATGAGCTTAGTGACTATAGATCTCCTTAGTGTGATGCATTTGAAAGCACAGCCATAGAGTGATCTATAGAAGTGGATGAGTTAAAGTAAATTAAAAGTTTGTTTATTTTATAAAGGTGGCAGCAGTAAAGTTCTAACTTCCCACACAAGATGAAAGGTTATAATTTTTAAGGTTTCCCATAAATATGCAATTTTAATCCCTTTTAAAACTTGAAATTACTTTCAAATGGAGTTTAAATAAAAGTGGTGTTTATAAAATGAAGTAATAAATTTAGTAGCACAAACAATCTTTCAAATAAAAGAGAAGGATACACATTTATTTATTCCCAAGCTCCTATTCAGACATATTTCAAACCCTAGGACTAAATATTTTCTAAAGTATTAGAACTAAACTCTTTTTTTAAAAAAAAACCCTCAATTATAACATTTACTTTGAAATTCACAGAGCCATATATTAGGACCTAAAAGAAAAAATAATGTATTAGTTGGTATGTCTTCCTTCTGTTTTTCTGAATACCCTCATTAGTAAAAATGGGTTAGGTTTTAATTTACACAGGCAATGTTTTGTATTTTCCATGTGTGTATGTTGTGTCTGTATTTTTAAAAAAATATATATTTTATTGACTTTTAGAGAGGAAGAGAGAGGGATAGAGAGTTAGAAACATAGATGAGAGAGAAACATTGATCAGCTGCCTCCTACATACCACCCATTGGGGATGTGCCCGCAACCAAGGTACATGCCCTTGACCGGAATTGAACCTGGGACCCTTGAGTCCACAGGCTGACTCTCTATCCACTGAGCCAAACCGGTTTTGGCTGATGTGTGTATGTGTGTAATGTGAAAATCATCAGTATCTTACTAAACATTGTCCTATTAATTGGAAATCAATATTGGACACATTCAAATATCATTTAATAGCCACAACTAATGATTATTATTATCATTATTATTATCATTGAACTTATTAAAAATACATGAAAGTTTTTTTTTTCAGAAGTAGATAATTATTTTAGAAGGCAGATTACTTATAGAAATTCTTCCTCTTTCTCACTGAATCCTGGGTTCTTGGCTGAAGCAGATGGTATTTTACTTTTTTGATAACACAGATACTGTTCATTTGATGCTTAATGAATAGGAAATGTCTAAGTTCTTGAATTTTAATAACTTGTTTCTCTCCAGGTTTTTAACGTCAGTTGCTAGCTATGGCTATGTAATAGCTATGAACCTAGTACCTAAATACAAAGGTGCTTCATGTAGGTAAGCTCAGTTTTATATTGCTACTAGAGACCCGATGCATGAAATTCATGCAGGAGTAGGCCTTCCTTCCCCCGGCTGCCAGCACTGGCTTCCCTCAGGGACCCGGGACCCAGGCTTCCCTCACAGATGGAGGCCCTGCCTACCCACTGCAGCTTGCTGGTGGGTGGCCTGAGCCTCTTCTGCGGGGCGATCATGGAGCGATGGCCAGGCTCCTGACCAATCACATCACACCTGCCTTGACTGGCCTGGCACCAGTGGGTGTCAGAGCATGGTCCTGCATTGTCATCTGGATGGTCATCCAGATGGTTGTTTCGCTGTTCTCAGCCTCTCAGTCAATTTTCATATTATATAGGATAAAAAGAAGGGATGCTGTCATTATTTGAATTTTTGATTACTATTTTAATCAAAAACTCTTTTGATTTTTTGATTAAAAAAACTCTTTTTTGAAACTTTGTTGAAAATTGCAGTTGAAAACCCAGTTTTTCTACTGTGTTGGAAAAGCAGAGGCTGAGATATGGGTGCACAGATGAGGATGTGACTCTTCCCAGAAGAGTCTGAATTTTGCTGGAGAAAGACTTTCAGGGGAGTAGAATTTAGGCTAGTCTCTCGTCTTTCAGGTTCCTATTTTGGCAGACAGTGTCACAAAGCAAACTTGCACTTATGAAGAGAATAGAAACTAAGCAGGTATCTTGCCAGGGACATTGGGTCTATTCCCCCACACAGTCACCTTTCTCGCTTTAAATTACCTTTCTTTGCTCTAGCTGGTTTGGCTTAGTGGATAGAGCCTGTGGACTGAAGGGTCTCTTTCACATCAATGTTTCTCTCTATTTCTTTCTTTCCCTCCTTCTCACTCTCTCTAAAATTCAATGGAAAAATATCCCCGGGTGAGGATTAACAAAAATAAAAATAAATAAATAAATTACTTTTCTTTGACATAATAACTTTGGGGGTTAATCTAATTTAATAAAAGGTGTGAGGTATCCATGGCCTTATTGAAAATCTGTAACTATAATGAATTCCTGCAAAATGGACACACATCTGTAGACATATACATATTATGGCTTTTAAAAAGGTTTTTTAAAACATCTTTTGGATCATGATTTTGAATATCCATGATTGTGGTTGAATCAATACAGGTTTTGTTAAAACAAATAATTAAGATATTCCATTTAGGCACTTTACAACTAGTGTTAAGAGAATATCTTCCTAAGTTAATTGGTATAAAAATATATAAAATATTACTAAACAAAATTTTTTAAATACTTTGGAGGCTTTTTAGAATTCTTAAAATAGTAATGTATATTTTGACTCTCCAAATGTGACTCTTAAAAAATATATATTTTTATTTATTTTAGACAGGAAGGGAGGGGAGAGATAGAAACATAAATCATTGATCAGCCTGCCTCCTGAATGCCCCCTACTGGGGATCAAGTTCGAAACCTGTGCATGTGCCCTTGATTGGAATCAAACCCTGGACCCTTCAGTCTACTGAGCCAAACATGCTAGGACCAAAAGTGACACTTTTAATAAAGGATTTGAAAAGCTTATTTGAGCACAAAGTGGGCAAGATTGTCCTGTTCCAGTTGGGACTTCCATAGTTGAAGTTTACGCTGGAATGCTGTGATCATGTCAGACATCTTCGTGATGACTTGTTTGCGTCCCTGCAGCTTCAGATTCAGTTGGGCGAGATGCTCGCATATGTCACACATCATAGCAAAATCACATAGCCAGGCGGGATCCGACAGTTCAGGCAAGGGCTTTCCTTTACTTTCCATGAAAAGAGCAATTTGTTCTCTGAGCTCAAAAAATCTTTTGAGGACTGCGCTCTTGCTCAGCCATCTTACTTCTGTGTGGTATGGCACGTCTCCATGCTCTGTACCCACCTCCTGTAAAAACTACTGGAGCTGGCGATGATTCAGGCCACGTGCCCGTATAAAGTTAATAGTTTTAATGACTGTGGTCATTATGTCATTCATGTCCAGAACTTTTCCACACATAGCCTCTTGGTGGATAATGCAATGATAAGTAATCAAGGGTGTGTGGCAGTGACTTTTTTGCATTCTTTTCTTCATTAGTCCAACCAAGACTTTCTTTTCTCCGCACATTGAAGGTGCGCCATCGGTAGTTAGCCCCACCAACTTTTTCCAGGGTAATTTAAAATTATTTATAGATTTCTCCACAGCCTCAAATATATCTCTACCAGTCGTCGTCCCATGCATGGCAGCTACATCCAAAAGTTCCTCAGTGACAGAGAGGTCGGTCTTTGTAGCACGTATAAAGATGGACAGCTGCGCTGTATCAGTGTTGTCTGTGCTTTCATCAATAGCAAGTGAAAAAGCGAGATAACTGCATGCCTGTTGGGCCAGCTGTGATGATAGATTTCCTGAGAGTTCTTGAACTCTATCTGCAATGGTGTTTATTGACAAACTGACATTTTGAAAACTCTGTATCTGGTCTGGGCATACTTGCTCACACACTTTTAGCATGCATTGCTTCAAAAAGGCACCCTCTGAAAAACACCTTGAAGTACGGGCAATTTCTTCAGCCACTATAAAGCTTGCTTTCACTGCAGCATCATTTTTCGCTGTAGCCTTTGTAAACATTTGCTGCTGTGATTGTAGTTTGCCTTTTAGTTCTTTAACAATTTTATGCTTTTCTTCCAAAGTATATTTGCCATACTTAACATTATGTTTGGTGTCAAAATGACGACGTATATTGTACTCTTTCATCACCGACACTGTCTCATAACACAATATACACACTGGTTTGCCCTCTCTAAGCACAAACATGTATTCATTTTCCCATTTGTCATTAAATTGTCTGCCTTCACCGTCAACTTTTCTTTTCCTGGACATTTTGGGATCAATATTGGCAGTAAAAGATGTAGTTTATTGGAAATCTGCGTTAGAAGGAAAAAGTTGAAAACTGCACAGGGATAGCTTGATTTGGCAGATGGAGTGGAGAAAAAAAAAGTCAGTCAATAAATGCCTGGCTGGGTACAGATAGCAGATTCTGTTGCGATTTTTATGCCTGCACTTTATGCCAGGAACTGGCAGCTTCTGCTGTGTATTTTTTATGCCCGCACACTCACTCTCTCCTCTGCTCTGCCACCCGCACAACCACATTGAATGCCAGACTATAGGTCACACCTCCTGAATCTCGCGTGACTTGTTATCTATGCGCATGCGTAATAGATAGCAAGTACAGGCGGCCAGCGAGGCGGCCGGCGAGATCACAAGCCTCCTATGTCACCGCGCGTCATTGTGATGGAACGCAGCGGAGTGCAGTGATGACAGCGCGGTGCAGGCCACATTGCAAGGCCTGGCGGGACGGATTTGGCCCGCGGGCCTTGTGTTTGACATGTGTGATCTATACTATCTATACTAATAAAAGGATAATATGCTAATTAGACCAGATAGACCAGATGTCTCCCTGATGTTCTTCTGGATGTCCTTCCAGACATCCTACTGGACAAAGCCACAGTGGCTGGGCTGAGGCAGAGGTGATTAGGGTCAATCAGGCAGGCAGGCAGGCAGAGTGGTTAGGGGTTATCAGGCTAGCAGGGGACATCCCTCGAGGGGGTCCTTGATTGGAGAGGATGCAGGCCAGGCTTGGGCTGAGGGACCCTCCCCCTCCTGTGCATGAATTTCATGCACTGGGCCTCTAGTTTTCAAAGAATAAGTATAGAACCCAGTATAGTTATCAAATTTAGAAATTTAACACTGATAAAATAACTTTAATTACAATAATATTCCATATCTCATTTTTATCAGTTATCCCAATAATGTCCTTTGTAGCACTTTTGGGAGATAGAATTCAATCCAGTCTCACAACCAGAGCATATAGCCTGACTCAAATCTGTCAGGTGACCTCTGGGTTCATGGGTTCGTGCTCAACTATTGAGTTACACCTGCTGGGCAGGACATAACTTATCACGAATATCTTTTGTGAGATCTATTTCTTACTGTACATACACAAAACTTAATAAATTATAACTTTCAACTGAAGCTGGTAGAGGAGCAAGTATTTTTGTTGTGTTCTGCTAGTAAATATGTGGTGCTGTCACCAGATTATTACTTGATTAGTAATTTGGTTGTCATGTGTTTTTAGTCTTCTTTAATCTAGAATAGGCTTTGTTTTTCGTGGTGGTGATATTATTGTATTTTTTAGAAAATCAAGGAATTTCCCTCAATTTTGGCATTTCCTGTGTCTTCTTGTGATTAGGATCAGATTATGCATTGATGGTTGGAATATTACATATGTTATATGTAATATTCGGACATCCTTATTGCTGCTGAGGAGGCAGGAGAGGCTCCCGCCACTGCTGCTGTGCTCACAGTTGTTTGCCTGGCTTTTGGCTGAGTGGCACTCCCCTTGTGGGAGCACACTGACCACCAGGGGGCAGCTTCTGAATTGAGCATCATAGTGACCAGTACTTCCCAGTTGTTCTGCCATTAGGATCAATTTGCATATTACTCTTTTATTATATAGGACTAGAGGACCAGTGCACAAAATTTGTAGACTGGATGGGATGTCCCTCAGCCTGCACCCTCTCACAATCTGGAACCCCTTGGATAGGGTTCTTAGGTCTGGCCAGCAATCAGAGCCTATTGGTGCTTTCCTTCCCCTGACTGCTAGCAGCTATCCCCATCCTCGCTACTGCCACTGCTTGCCATCTGTGCAGTGCTGCTCCCCTCACACCCACCACCTGTCACCTCCCTCTGCAGGTGACAGGCATGGGAAGTGATCATTTGGCTGGCCTGGGCCACCCTCTATGGGGTGATCAATCATGAGGCCCCCAGATTTTGATTGCCCTACAGAAGTAAGCCCCACCCACCTATTGCAGCACCACTGGCCAGGTAGCCTGGGCCTTCCTTTGTGGGGAGATCATGGGGCAATGGCTGGGCCCACCAACCAATTGCATCGCACCTGCCTTGGCTGGCCTGGAGGCAATGTGTATCATACTATCATAGCATGGTTGTCCAGAAGGTCGTCCAGACAGTCATTCTGCTGTTCGGACATTCAGTCAATTTGCTTATTGTGCTTTTATTATTATAGATGAGGGAGAAGATAGCTACACAGCTGCAAGTTACAAGTGTAGAATGGAAAGGGGAGTGTCAGGTCTGCAGTCCAGCCTACAGGAGCTCAGAATCCGATAACAAGGTAGTTAATCTTCTCTGATATAACGAACAGCTCAGCCAGTTCCTGGGACTGGAGATGGTCAGTGTTCCTAAGGCAAACTCCCAGAGGGGATCAGGGTCCCAAGCACAGCAACCCAAATCAAAGTGTGTCCCATCCTTGGTCTGTTCTCAAAATGTATTTCTTTTATAAGTAATGGACCTATTCAGGCATCTAATCCTCTTAGTAGAGGCCCAGTGCATAAAATTCGTGCACTTGGGGTGGTGGTGTTTCTCAGCCTGTCCTGCACCCTCTTGCAGTCCAGGAGCCCTTGGGGGATGTCCAACTGACAGCTTAGACCCACTGCTCATGGGGAGTGGGCCTATGCTGTCAGTTGGACATCCTTAGTGCTGCTGCTGAGGGTCTGTAAGAAATTTCCCAGGGTCTGTAAGAGAACGTCTTATCTATAGTTAAAAGGTGAATAATTATTAAACAACTGTGGCTCTATTCTTATTACATGCCCTTCCCCCAATCATCTGTAACCTTCAATTGTCTGTTTCTAGTTTAGACTTTTGACTGATTCCATTTCAGCTCCTGCCTGAATTTCCTTACCTGTGTATATCTTAGGCCACTTCCAGATTCTATTGCCTTTTTGACAAAAGAGCAAAATATTTTAATCAGCACTGCATTGCTCAGCAACAAATATTTAATACGAATATAAAAAGGGCCTATCTTATACAAAGGATTTTCAAAACTATTCTAATAGTCTCTTTCTTCTGCAATATCCCTCAGTTGATCCAAGTGACTTGTTCTCCACAGTTCTCAGTCCTTCTTACTCACTAGATAAATCTGAATGTTAGGGAAATAATAATTAAACAGCTTCCATTGACTAGGCCTTTACATCTGACAATCCTCCTCAAACTGCAGATTCCAAAGCTGACCCCGTGGTAATTTATTCTGCAAAGCAGTACGGTACAGTGGCAATTGTTTGGTCTTGGAGTAAGGCGGGTTGGAGTAAAATTCAAACTCTATAAGATTTTGAGAAAGTTACTGAATTTTCCAATTATGAAAGAAAACATTTCTCCCTGAGATACTACTAAGAAAATGGTTCCAATACTGTCTAAGTTTCCTCATCAACCACATTGAAAACATTTGTTTACAGACAAAAAAAAAAAAAAAAAAATCCTTCTATTCCTTCTTGGAGTATTAGAAGTGTTTAGGCAAGGACACAATTTGTTTGTTAGTGAGACCCTGTGCCCTTTGAGAAAGGGAGAGAATGAGGTGTTTTTTGGAGATGTAAGGGATATTTAAGAAAAGACCTCAAAGACCATGGAGCCATGGAAAGTCTGTTCCTCTTTAAGCTAACACTGGACTGAGGGCTAAGTGTGTATTGTTGGAGCCATAGCTCCAAATCTCCTTTTGTCCAAAAACAAAGCAAAACTAAATGAGGAAGTGTGAGTCCAGAGAGATGACATCAGGTAGCCTGGAATATTGGTTTTAAAGAGCCCATAGCCGATAGGAACAAAGATCAGAAACCTCTGTCCAAGACCCACTCACAGAAGATGATGATCTAAGTCACATGTGTCAAACACAAGGCCCTCGGGCCAAATCCGTCCCGCCAGGCCTTGCAATGTGGCCCGCACTGCGCTGTCATCACTGCACTCCGATGCGTTTCCATCACAATGACAGTTTATGACTGTTCAGTAAACCATTCGGCCCGCGATTTAGGCTGGATTTTAGATTTTGGCCCCTTCTCTGATTGAGTTCGATACCCCTAATCTAAGTGAAAAGAATTAGGGGAATGGGCCAAAGCCGGTTTGGCTCAGTGGTAGAGCGTCAGTCTGTGGACTGAAAGGTCCCAGGTTTGATTCCAGTCAAGGGCATGTACATTGGTTGCGGGCACATCCCCTGTTTCTCTCTCATCGATGTTTCTAGCTCTCTATCTCTCTCCCTTCCTCTCTGTAAAAAATCCATAAAATATATTTTTTAAAAAAGAATTAGGGGAATGAGTAAGAGTTAAGAGAATATCAAAATTTTAAAATATGGATTTCATAATTTTATTTAAAAATTCAATAAAATTACATCAATCTTAAATAGTTTATCAGGCTACAATTCCCCCAAATCCCCAGTTTCTCCCTGGCTCTTGGCTGCAGGCTGACCTCTCACATAGAGACAGCTGTCTCCCCTAAGAGGAAGGGAGCTACAAGAGGCAGAGACAGTGTGAAAACGATGGAAGTCACAGACTTTTATAAAGTACTTTAGAAGTGATACCCATCACCTTTTATATTACAAGTGAGTCACTAGGTTGAGCACACCGCCTACTGAAGTGGCCTGTACAAGGTTGTGAATCTAGGTAGGTGGGGATCATTAGAACCATTTACATGGCTGCCTACTGTTTGTTTTGTGTTTCCTTTTCCTTCCATATTCTTGGATTTTGACTAATTATCAGGTAGGATTTACATGGATCATGAAAATGGATCACAAACAGCTAAGTAGCAGTTCCCAGATAGCCTTAATTCTCAACTTTATCAATGTAGATGGTAAATGTATATTGAGATTGCCGGAAGCCATACCAGGGAATGACAGTGCACATGACCCTGCAGGGAGGTATCATGTGGCCACCTCAGGCACAGACATGGTTCCCCCTGCTATCCAGCCTTCCAATGAACTTTGGTAAGCCGAAATGGCATAAAGGGAAGAAGCAATTACCATTAATTTAAATGAAAAACCTTTTTTTTTTTTTTTATAATATTTTCAGACCACAAATTCAGTGCATGCACAGCATCTTTATTTTATTCACCACTATCAAAACGCTTAATGATGGCCAGTTTTACACTAAGCATAACAACCTAAAACACATGATGCTATTCCTGGAGGTGGGGCCTGTGGGGCCACTCTTGCTGCTCAGGTATGAGTGCTGCCTCTACAGTGAGGGGCTGCCCCAGAACAAGTACTGGATGCTATTTTAGCTTTTCATCCTTTTTTTAAAAAATAAAAGAGAAAACCACCTTCAGATTTCTTTTGGTTATCCAAAAACACGTACTAATATAGGTCCTTTGTAAAAGCAAAGTGGTACAATGCGAACTTTCAAAAGCTGGGGATACCTGTACATGCAGCCACTCTAAAGGATACACTCGGGGGTTCTAATGTAAAGTGACACTTACTCCTGGCTAAGAAATTGCAAGAAAGGTTTAGTTTGGCTTAGGAAGTACTATTCTGCTGCTTCTTTTATCTAGATTCCTCTCCTGTGTCTGTCCCTGCTCTTGTTTCTATGCATTTCTTCCTTGGTGTCATCTCTTATCTTGGGATCCTTATACTAGTTGCAAGACATTCTCAGTCCATGATAATGCAATTGTTCAAAGGTCATTTTAAGCACAGGTTTTATAAACTGATTTGCTTCCTTTGATCCAAGATGTCCTGCAAAATGCTTGCTGTCTATATTAGTTAACCTCAGGAATGATATTTATCTATAATATTTGGTTGGCCCTGCAACCCCTTCTCTAGTCTGAGATGTCTGTGTCTGCCCCTGTGTCTTTGCTGCCATCTATTTCTCTTTCTGATGTGAGGTTAAGGTGATGTTTCACATTCTACTCCCTACGGCGAGATGAGTCAGTTTTTAGTTATCTGTGTTGAAATGTGACCCTGTCTCATTTGTAGTGCCATGACTCCAGTACCAATCTCAGGAGTAATCCTCTTTATGATGTTTTATGTGCCCTATCATGAGGATGATAAGACAGAAATGATAGCTGCTCTGTTCATCTTATCTAAAAAATTCTAAAATACTAGTATTGTTTACCATAATAGCAAATAGCAAGTGCTCCTTTTATTTTGACTACCTCTGTTTCTCTGATACCCGACTAGGGAAATACAAATCAAGAGACCTTCTTTACAGGATTAATTTTCCAATTGAATAACTTTATCCAGTTTATATAATTTAGTTTTATACAGGCATAGATCTCCTAATAAAGTATGAGAATTTTATTTTTAAAAGAGGAAATTAATGTACTCTATTGATATATGAGTCTTCTCTTTTTGGTTCTTTTACTCAATAACTTTTGATTTAATAGAGTATGACCATTAATAAAATAAATGCACATATCTTTTTAGTCCCTGTTTTAATCTTTTGATTCTTTCAACCTTACAAAAATAAAAGTATAAAGACAAGGAGAGACTTGTAATTTTATTCCCAAAAGTGAGTGAGAAATGATAATAGTTTATACATTTTTTTATAGTTTATATTTAGAGTTTGTTTCTCAAATAGAACTAGATGCCATTATCTTATTGTTTTAGCTTAATGCAGTAAAATATTCAAGCTTGTGTTCTGGCTTATTAAAGACGTATTTCTTTTTTGTTTTGTTTTTGTTGAGAGAACTGCATAAAAATATGTAGATTGTGTGAATTCAGGTGTGTGATGTTTTCAACAGCCTACAAATCATAAAATGCAATTTTCTCCTTTTTAGTGCCAAGATCATGATACTAAATGGGCTTAGAAAATTGTATTAGGTAATTTTCTCCAGTGCATTTGATGCAAATTGCACTAACATTGTGAAGTGCCTTTGTTTAACACATTTTCTTATAAGTTAGATAAATTAAAATTTCTGAAGGATGGAATTGAATCAAGACGATTATGATTAGGGAGATGGCTTATACCTCTCCAACAACATTAAATATAGTTAATTCCATGCATTACTGATATAAACCTAAGTAACTTCACCGTTTACTCTAATGACCACTTTCTTGCTTATCTTTTAGTAGATGAAGAGTGCTTTGTCTAATAGTTGTGCAATAAAATCTCTATTTCTGCAGATGTATGTAGGAGACATTACTAGTTTTCATTAAAATAGTTTTAATACTTAAAGTAGCTATTTTCAGAGACCCCTTATTAGTGTGAGGGCATGATGGTGTGAGGGCATGACTCCATTTATTTTAGGGTTTTTAAAAAGTCACACTAGATTCTGAAACACGAGAAGACTCTATTATGCCTTATCATTCTCAGGAAAATGACTTGAGTTATGTTATTTTTTATTTTTTTAATATGCTCTCAAAGATATTTTTTGCCATTGAGATAAATATACTAGAGGCCTGGTGCATGAAATTCATGCTTGGGAGGGGAGGTCCCTTAGTCCAGCTGCACTCTTTCCAAACCAGGACCACTTAGGGGATGTCTGACTGTCTCTCGCAATCCAGGACTGTTGGCTCCTAACCACTCACCTGCCTGCCTGCTTGATCACTCCTATCCCTTCTTGCCTGCCTGCCTGCCTGATGGCCCCTAACCATCACTGCCTTCCTCCTGATCACCTCTAACCACCTCTGTCTGCCTGCCTTATTGACCCTAACTGCTCCCCTGCTGGCCTGATTGCCCCTCACCACCTCTGCCTCAGCCTGCACCCGGGACCCAGTCTTCCCTCCCTCTGGCCAGTCTCAGGTACCCAGAACCCGGACTGGCTTTTCCCAGGCTGTCTGCAGCTGGAGGGCACCATGGGAGGGCAGCTTTGTCCATCTGAGGCTGCAGGTGCCTGGGACCACAGGGTGGGCAGCTTTTCCCTCTTCCAGGTCTCAGCCACAGACCTGGCACTCAGGACTGCGGGGTGGGTGGCTTGTCCCTCTCTCAGGCCACAGGTGCAGATGTAGCTGCTGATGTCCAGGACCACCTGGAGGGTGGCTTCTTCCTCTCCTGGGCCACAGCCTGGCTTGTCCCCATTCCTCTCTCACAAGCTCATTTGGCTTGAATGGTTCCCATTTCTCTCACCCCAGTGTTGAGTGTCTGAACCCATTATGGCATGATGGTGTGAGGGCATGATGACCATTTGCATGTTAGCTCTTTATTTAAGAGAGAGAGAGAGAGAGAGAGAGAGAGAGAGAGAGAGAGAGAGAAAGAGGGAATGGAAGGGAAGGAGAAGGGATGTGTGAGAGAGAGAGAAACATTAGTTGCTTGCTTCCTGTTCAAACCCCGACCAGAGCTAGCTGGGGCTGGGGATCAAGCCTGCAACTGAAGTATGTGCTCTTGACCGGGAATTGAACCCTTGACCCTTTGGTCAGTGGCCTGATGCTCTAACCACTGAGAAATCAGCCAGGGTGACTTATGCTTTTAAAATAAAGAACTTTATACAATGATTGATATGAGTAGCTGATGAGATGATACAGGCAAATAAAAATGACTTTCTCAGAGCAAGAGTTTGTATTTGTTGTCTCCCATCTTTAGTGTTAGATTTTTATTTTACTTACCTATTTATGAGACTATTTTTTCATGTTGCTCCAAATCTGTCTTGTATTAACTGCTTTGGGGCTTTTGTTCAGACAGGATCTAGCATAGATTGAGTACTTGACATACAGTGAACACACAATTGATAAAGCTGATTTTACAGATTAATTAATCTCTAGGGATATTGTTTGTTCTTACTCATGGTAGCATAACTATATGTAACTGTTCTGAGTTACTTTTTAAGTTAAAAATTGATATATTAACCGCAGATAATTTGTTATCTACATCCTTCTCATCATCATTCTTTCTGCAGTCCTGTTACTTTCACAGGAAAGAAAACATGGTAATTAATTTGATAGGAATGTCAGCCTTTTAAGCAATTTGAGGTTCAGGGAGATTCTATTACTTGATAGTTAGCATCAGATCACCTAGCCAATATCTTCTATTGAGATGAAAGACAGTTTGCCACCAAGCAAATTAAAAGGAAAAATGACTCAGTTCATAAAAATAGATGTTATTTGAGTACTCAAGTTGGAGTAGCAGATCTAGCATAAGCATTATTAAAGACTTTTTATTTTCTATACTTGAAATTCTGGGACACATAGGTTTACATATGAATATTTTCCTTAGCTCAAAAATTATGTATTCATTTTACTGCATTGAAAGAAAAGTAAGGGGAAAAAAACAGAGATAAAGCTTAGATTTTAGAATAGAAAAACTTAACTGAAGTAGTTAGAAGCACAGTCAATAAAAGCTATTTATCATGAAATATTAGGAGAGATAAAGGTAATGATAAGAAATTAAATCAGACTTTAGAACTCTAAGGAAGTAGAGAGTTGAAGTTGGAACTCAATTATGTGAAGTGTATCCTACCACTGAGCTCCTTAATAACCTGAGTCTTAAAGTCTGAGATGATGAAATTGAGCCTAGTACTGAAAAATGCACATTAATGCCATCCTCATGAGATGTGTTTTTGCAAATGCTGTTGGATAGACTAGCCCAAAGAGAGAACAGGCCATCCCCAAGAGAAGAGGGCTATGTTCATAGTCAATTAGAGTGCCTGCTTTTGACCAGAGAGACTTGAGGCTGAGGCAAAATGGTCTTACAATGATAAGAAAAGTGATGGAGGGATTTTCGAAAGATATTGCACATCTTGAATAGCAAGTAAATCTGAACCTAGTTATTTGACAACCAGATAATATTCTCTCAAATATACCCAGAATCTTTTTGCAAAAACACAAGCAAATACTGAGGATTTGTAATTGAAGAGGAGATTTAGTAATGATGTTTAAATAAAAGTAGTCCTAAAATGTATTTACAATTTGAATAGTCCAGAGTTTACATTCATAAAACTGTATAGAGTCTATCTCAGTGTCATATGAAGAAATTTAGCAATATTTGATAATGATGAAAAAGGGGTGACTTGACCTTACTTCATCTATAATAATAAAAGCATAATATTCTAATTAGACTGGGCATCCTTCTGGACATCCTTCTGGATGACCTTCTGGACGAAGCCAGGACTGTGAAGGAAGTCTGGGTCCCATGTGCCAGAAGGAAGCTGGTGCTGGCAGCCGGGGAAAAGAAGGCCTATTTTTGCACAAATTTTGTGTCAGGCCTCTGGTCTACACTAATAAAAGAGAAATATGCAAACTGACCATCACTTCATGACACCTACCAGCCAATAAGGAGTGAGTATGCAAATTAACCTGACAAAGATGGAGGTAGTCTTGCCCCCCAGCTGTTCTGGGCAGCATGCATGCAGGCGAGGAGTGGCCATTTGCCATGAGAGGGAGGTCAGGGGGGAAGGGAGCTACAGAAGTGAAGACTGACGGCTCTGGTCAGAGTGAAGACAGAAGGTGGCAGCCAGAGTGAAGGCCTGAGTCCCAGGTGCTGGCTGAAAACTGGTGCTGGCAGCCAAGGAAAGGAAGGCCTATTGCACAAATCTTAGTGCAATGGGCCTCTAGTATACAATTATTTGGTCACTCTTTTCCTAAACATTTGTAGCAGTATATTATTTTGTAACAAAAATAAAATAGCCATAATACACCAAGTTAAAATAATTTTTCCAACAAAACCACTCATTTAGGATTAGTCACTTATCTCCCAGACCCTTGCTATTAACATTCATGCCATATTCCTGAATATAAGCCATTAACTGCTTTCACAATAGAGAAGATTAGAAATGTTCTTAGGAACTATAAGAGGGGCATTGCCATCTACTTCTATAATTGAGGTAGATTATTCAGTAAAAGGCTCTGTAGAAAAGAGCCTTATGATTGCAAGTTATTACACAAGTGGAAAGTGATTAAGAGTTAACAGTATCAGTCTGATTTGATTTATTTTTAAATATGGCTCATAGCATGGCTTGACCTTTTTAAGACTCAGGGTCCAGAGAGCAGTAGTATTGAATAAGATGACTTCACTATCATGAAAAGCAACTGCTAGCATGCTTTTAAAATCTTGAAAGAAATATGTTTGCATATTGGTTACATTGTTAATAGTAATATCTGAAAACTCTAGATGCCAGGAACCAGGAATAGGGAAACAAAACCTAACATTGTCACTGGAGATAAAATGTAAAAAGAGCTAGTGGACCTTGATGGCTCTGAATGGTCAGAGCTATAAACTCATTATCTAGTTGAGATAGTGGTACTTGAGGCAACTTTAATTTGTTAATCATGTAAGTTGATTTTCTGCTCTTGGAACTTCCTCCTTAAGAAATGTCTTTGTTTCAGAATCTCAATAAAAGGAATGGTAAAAGGCCAGAGAGGGGTTAGTCTTCGCACTAGAGGTAGACTTCCCGCCTGGCCCCCATTTTCCCAAATTAACTCTTTTCCAGTCTCTCTCTTCATTTTAGTGTGCGGCCTTCTCCAGAAACCGGACCCTGAGTGGGCCCTGAACCACGCGGGTTGTGTTAAGGGATCCCACATCTATATATTTCATTTTTCTACTTTACATGACTGTGGGTCTACAAAAGTATGTTTTTCTGTATGGTCTGTATTTTAAAAATCAAATTCCAAAAATATTCCAAATTACAAGAGATTTATTTTGTTTTCTCTAGTCTATAGCTCAGATTTATTTTATAGGATTAAGGAACTCAGTGGCAGAAAAAGAACAATTTTTATAACTTAGAATTTATATTTTTTTTTATATGAAACCAGTCACATAAAGGCAGGATTATAACTATAGTCAGTCACCTATTAATGATAAAACAGATAATAGACTTTAAATCTGCCACAGAGATAGTCAAAAGCAATTGAAGTTTGTTTTGACCTAATGCAAACTGGAAAAAAATATCAATAGCAGATGTTGATCAAAGTGATTATTATAGGAATAATTTATAAGTAAAAAAACTCTCAGAAATGTTACAGTTTTGCATTTAGTTGCATGGATGGTTCTGGGTGGACATGTCTTTTTGGAGGAAGTGTCACAATTCAACCCAGTACATCTACATATACTAATAAGAAACATGCTAGGACTTGAACCTACATATTCACACTCCAAATCCAATACTATTTGTTTATTTCCAGGCATCAAAAGCTATGTCTGATGAGATAAATAGGATATTATAAAGTGACTTTAGCTATAGTAAAATTAAATGTGAGCAGATCAGAGAAAAATTATATTGTATTCTCGCTATGATTTAATTTTTACTAGATCTAGACATTGTGTTAGTAATACCATCAGTGAACTCATTTTATTCCACTTCATATGTTTTTAAAATGTTTATTTATTGATTTGAGAAAAAGGAAAGAGAAAGAAAGAGACAAAGAGAGAGAGAGAGAGAGAGAGAGAGAGAGACAGAGATCAGTTTGCTGTTCCACATACCGTATTTTTTGGACCATAAGACACTCCGGACCATAAGACGCACCAGTTTTTAGAGAAGGGAAATGAAGAAAAAAAGATTCTGAAACAAATAGTGTCCTAAAATATTTTATGTGCATTAAAACACAACATCACAGTCATAAACACATGTAATCAACCCTGTAAAGTAAACAGCAGCATTTAGAACCATTTTAGAGCCGGGCAAGCACACAGAGCCCACACAGAGTGGGGCAAGTAAAAAAACTTTTTTTTTAAAGTAGATGTGTAGGCTATATTTGGACCATAAGACGCAGGGACTTTTTCCCCCCACTTCTGGGGGGGGAAAAGTGCGTCTTATGGTCCAAAAAATACGGTATTTATGCATCCATTTGGTTGCTTCTTGACCTGGGAACAAACCTATATACAACCTTGCTTTATCAGGACCATGCTCTAAACAACAGAGCTACTGGGCCAGACCCACTTCATAACTTGAGTATAGTCGTATTTTAGATGTTTTATAAGCTCTCAAAGTTGGTTTGTCCAGAGCGAATTTTATTTAAATCACTCCAATGTGTTCCAGTGGTGCCTGCTCACCTCCCGTCATGTACTCCACCCACACGAGCTCCCGTCAGTTTGTTTAAAAACGTTATGCTCCTCTTGCCAAAGTGTCTTTTCACTTGTTTACTCATCTACCTGACTTTCTTTTGCATCTTTTTTCTTTTCTTTTCTTTTCTTTTCTTTTCTTTTCTTTTCTTTTCTTTTCTTTTTTTTTTTACATTAAATGTATTGGGATGACATTGGTTAATAAAATTAATAAGTTTCAAATGGACAATTCTATATAACATCTGTATATTGCATTGTATATTTACCATCCAAAGTCAAATCTTCCATCACCATATATTTTATCCCTTGGCCTTTTGTTATCTCTTCATTCCCCTTGCTTCTGGTAACCATCATACTATTGTCTGTACCTATCATTTGTTTTTCTTGTTTGTTCATTTGTTGCTTTCAGTTTTATATCCCACATATAAATGAAATCATATGGTTCTTGACCTTTTCTGTCTTATTTCACTTACTATGATATTTTCAAGACCCATCCATATTGTCACAAATTGAAGTATTTCATCTTTTCTATGGTTGAGTAGTGTATCATTTATATTGTATATACTATATATGTACTACATTTTTTAAATCCTCACCTGAGAATATTTTTTTCCCATTGACCTTTAGAAAGTGGAAGAGAGGGAGGAGGAAGGAAGAGAGAGAGAGAGAAAAACATCAATGTAAGAGACACATTGACTGGTTGCCTCCTGTATATGCCCTGACCAGGGCCAGGGTTGAATCTGCAACCGAGGTACATGCCCTTGACTGGGAATCAAATCCTCGACCCTTCGGTGCATGGGTTGATGCTGTTACTGCTGAGCAAAACAGCCATAGATCCACTGCATCTTCTTTATCCAGCCATCTATTGAGGGGCATTTTGTTTTTTCCCGATTGAATCCTTTTTCTAATAGAGGCAGCATTTCCTCAGAAACAAATAACACTAGTGGGGTCCCATATTAGTGCTTCATTTATATGATAGTGAAACTATATAGTACAACTATAATAGAATCTTGACAAGTTTTAAACTAAAATACTTTTAGAATCTGGCATAGTAGGGCAATTTTAATATACAGGTGTTTTAAAAATAAAATCTATGATACTTAATTACTGTACAATCTCAGATATAAATAAAAATATCTTAAGATTCTCTAATATAACCAGTGTTTCTTTTAATATAATCAGAATTTGAGAAGTATAGCTTTTCTATTTAGAAATAAGAAAGTGTTCTCAAATTCTAAACAAATGCATAAATCATTTTCTTTGTAGAAGTTTCACTATCGTCTTAATAAAATTTCAAGGTAAAATGAAGTGTAGACACCAAATGAATTAAGGACCATTAAATAATGATGAGGTGTTTATTCTTTAATCATCAATAAATGCTTGTACTCTTTGGCTCAGTTCTAGGCATTGTGGATGTAGCGGTGAATAAAACAGACCAGGTAACTGCCCAGTGGAGCTGGCATTCTAGTAGACATTCATTTATCTCTGCAATGCGGACACTCCCTCCTCCCTTACCCCCCTCCCCCAAATGTCAACGTCACACTTTGCTAATTTTACGCCTAAGTATCTGGCTATTTTTTTCTTAGTCTCTTTTCCATCCCATACTCTCAGAGCTCTCTTCTAGGTACTTTACTCATCTCAGACATTTCCCCAAAGATGGTCTACCCAGATTCACATTGTAGGGGAAGAAAAAATAATGTTCTCTCTACCCTTTTTATTTCTTCTCTGAGGCCCCTATAGAAGACTTATCAACTAGAGAAAAACAAAGATAATTTTATTATCATGACGAGGGAAAAATAAACTACAATAACTTAAAGCAGTGTCTTAGAACTCAGATTTATACACCAGTATCATCAAAGAACAATAACTTTGTGGGAAAAAGGAAGGCAATTTTAGGTTTTCGAGGATGGCAAAACAGGGAGGGCAAATACATGGGAGAAAACTAAGGGTGGCTCAAGGCTAGTTAGTAACATTTGTTACATAAATTCCTCTGGGACTAAGGGCAGGGTAAAGGGGTCTAAAGGACTTTCTGGCAGAGATGGGAGGAGAGACACCTTTGAACATATATGTCCTGCGTTCAGACAAACAGGGAAAGTACAGGAAATTTTTCTTGGATCTGCTTCTTCTAATTTTCTTTTCGCTTAAATGTTTCCTTATACCAAAATGGCATGTTTTGTTTTTATGCTAAAATCCATTCTTAATAGAGCTAAACATTCCTACTGAAGGACTCCCTGCCCAGATGTCTAGCATTGCTTAGTTAAGTGCTTCCTGATATCTTTCTTGGGAAACTGATAGGTGACTCTCTCTCAATAAATCTCTGCACCTTCTTCTCCCCCTGCTGCTTATATTCTACACGTTGGTTTTCCTACATGAGCATATTGTACCTAGCCTTGAACCTGGGAGTTATGTGTCCTTTTCCTTCTCTGTTGAACCCTCACTCAATCGATTAGAAACTTATCAATTCTACCAAGTAAGCATTTTTCTAACTTGTTTGCTTTTATTCATTCTCAATATCAATACCCTACCATAATTACTTGCTTGGTAGAAACTCCCAGCCTTCAGTCTTTCTCCCCATTCTATGCCTCCAGAGTACTTTCCAAAATGAAATTTTAATTGTGTGTTTCTAATGCTTTAAAACCGCTTCAGAGTCCTCATTTATTTCAGAATAAAGCCCGAACCCTTATGGGATGCATGGCCGGGGCTTGCTTTATTTCCCCAGCCGATTTTCCCTTCTCAGTTTTAGTTTGGGCAAACACACCTAGTTTCATTTGCTAGATTATACAATATAATTGATTCTATTGAAGAAAATTAGCCCTGCTGCCCTTCATTTGACTAATATCTTTTAAGCCCTATATTAGGAATCAGGTATTCTAGCAAGCTTTATTCAATGCCCTAAATTTAGACATGTCTCTTTTATATATCCTATATCATCAGATGCTCATATAACTTGCTCTGTTGTACCACTTCTCAGACTGAAATATAACCGCCTGTGGGTTTGGCCGGATGAAGTCAGGAACAATGTTCTTTCTGTTCATCAGTTTATTTTTAGTGTCTAGTATAATTTCTGGCACACAGTAAATGAAAGAATGATTATGATCTCTTGATTTAGGCTTTTAAAATAATATGTATTTAATTTTAAATCTACTTTTTATAATAAGAATTGGTCATGAATTTTTAAAAGTTGTGCTTTTTAGAAATATTAAATGGACTTAATTAGACCCACCTTACTTGATTGGCTGAATACAACCTTTCCCCCTTTTCTTTTCTTTTACTTTACTATACTGCAAAGTAGGAAAATAAAGGAAAAAAAGTACATTTCTACTTCACTTTATTTAATATATTGCTCATTATCACCACATTTAGCTACATGCCATTATTTTAATCAGTGTCTGCTAATCTTATTTTGTCATTTTATTTACCTAGATAGTACAATACCCTTTATAATGGATTTTTCATAGAAAGACATTGTTCAGAATCAGCATACCATTTATCTGTCATATTTGTCTACCTCCTAATATAATTAGATTATACTTTTTATTACTAGCAAATGATCTTTATAAATATTGGTAAATTAGAGCCCCAATTGGTTTTGCCATTAATATTCATTATTTTATATACTGTTACATATCATTTTAATTTTCCCTTTCTCAATTAAATGTACTGTTTAATATTTTATCAGAAAGAGCGCCTCATTTGCCTACTAAGTATAATAGGTTTCATTGCTTTCTGGTTCTCTATTTTTTGTCATATAGCCCCCTAAAGATATTACTAAGATGACTACTATAGTACTATAGTAGATAAAGAGATATTATTGATTCATAGAATGAGGCATTATAATATGTATGTCCTATTTCTAGCCTCTTTTAATATGGTTTAATATCTCATTCCATTTTTATTGCCTCTAGGTAGTGAACAAATGTCTTCATTGAATTGCACAAAAGATACATAAATCTTATTCTGAGAAAATTACATTTAGTTCAGAACTCATCAATGTGTATGAGTAATTTGAATTTATTTTTCAAATGTGCTTTGTCTGTACATATTTTAAATGGATTTTTACCAACCTTTGTGTTTCTTAATTACCTTGTATTATTAGGTCTCTTGGAATTCAACCAATTAACCTAATCTCAAGAAAATTAAAATGTATGTTTTTCTTCAAATTTTAAAACTTCACCTTCTTTCCAGATCATTAACAAAAGTATTAAAGAGGAGACACAGTTCTGGATCCCAGACTAACCCTGCTAATTAACCTTTTTGCTTCCTAAGGATTTGGAATTTATTTCCACTCAATTTCTACCACATAAGTTGTTTTTAATAGTTTAGGGCCTTCCCCACAGGGGTGGAAGGCCCTGAGCAAATCATTTTGTAATATCATTGCTTAACATTTTTATTCAGATGAAATCCTGTGAAAGTTAGCAGCAGAGACATTGTTGAAGTGCAAAGTGCCTGGAACTATGTGTACAGAAGACACATTTTTTTAATATGTGGCAAACCTATTCCCAAAACCTTCTTCAGCACTTTTTTTTTTTTTTTAAATAAGTGAGTGCTTTACAAATGTTAGGAATCATAGAGGATCACCGGGAGGAGAACATTAAAAATGTTGGTTCCACCAAAACCGGTTTGGCTCAGTGGTTAGAGTGTCGGCCTGCAGACTGAAAGGTCCCAGGTTCGATTCTGGTCAAGGGCATGTACCTTGGTTGCAGGCATATCCGCAGTACAGGGTGTGCAGGGGAGGCAGCTGGTCTATGTTCCTCTCTCATCAATGTTTCTAGCTCTCTATCCCTCTTCCTTCCTCTCTGAAAAAATCAATAAAATATATATAAATATTTTTTAAAAATGTTGGTTCCTATGCCTCCCCTTGGATCTGTTGAATGAGAATCTGGCATGGTTTGTTTGACTCACTTTACCCTTTTGAGAAAAAAACCTAGATGAATTGCAACTGTGTTTCTCCAAGTCTTGTCCAAGGATTAGAAGAATCAGCATCATTTGGGAGTTTGTTAGAAATACAGACTCTCTAACCTCTTCCTAGGGCACTGAACCAGAATCTGAATCTTTAATAATAGTCTTAGGTATTGTTTGCCCATTAAAATTTGAGAAGCACCTTTAGACTATCTTTTGAAAAACACTAAAACTGTAGAAAAACAAACAAACAAACAAACAAACACAATCACAGGCCATTTATAGAGCCAGCTATAGCTTTCATTTCCTCAACACCTTACCTCTACCATTTACCAGTTTACCTAGATCTAGGCCTTGAAGTATTTATGGTATGACTATCTTTTTTGCTGAATACTGAACTATATGCTGTATATAAATGATTCTTACTGGACAAAACTTGCTATCTAGCACATTATTTCACTCCCCATCATAACTTTTAGAAAGATTTAAGTAGAGATTAGGCGCTATGTCTCCTTTATCGTCTGTGTATTCTTTTTTTATTTTTTATTTTTATTTTTTATTGATTATGGTCTCACATAATTGTCCTTATTCCCCCATTCCCATCCCAAACCCCTCCCTAGATATGACCCCCACCCCCACCCCCCGTTGTCCATGGCCACTGGCTAAGCCCATATATAAGCACACAAGTCCTTTGGTTGATCTCTTCCCCTTATTCCCATCTTCCCTCTGAGGTTTGAGGGTCTGAACTCTGGTTTCTCTTTCTCTGGGTCTGTTTATGTTGTTCATTATTTCCTCTAGATGTGTGAGATCATGTGATCCAAGAAATACCCTTGTAAGAACCTAAACTGCAACAAGCCATAATGGTTGTGCTGAGAGGCAAATGAGTCAGTCTGTAGTGAGTATTCTTTATTCTTGTTAAAGATAGTAAAGAAGACTTCATTCAAGAGGGACTAGTACAATAGAGTTTTGCAATAGTGGAGAGAGATTGAGCTCGATTCTAGGTACAACAAGGGTAAGTGGAGATTTATAGCCAAGGAACAGGATGGGGAATTGCTAGGATGATACATCAAGGCTAGGAGGATTCTTCCTAGACTGACTCAACAGGATTCCTGCTGAAGGCAGATCTAGGTGGTAAGATATGGAAGGTGGTGGATGAGGAATTTGATCAGTTATCCATATCAGTAATATACTAAGAGTGGGGGATATAACTAAATTGATTCAGCAGATTTCTTGATAAAACTATAGTAAGGGGGCTAATCACAAAGTTGGGGCCTAGTAAAAAAGAAGAGGAATAGAACTCAAATTTGGTCAAGGAGAGAGTCCTTGTCAGGTATTACATGTGCGTTTTATAGCCTTTAATCTGTTGGGGGAATTTTAAAAACTATGTTAATTTTCAGTTTTCATAATATCAAGACATGGTGGCTGTAGTAAATCATCTATAATTTTGATTATCACATAAATCTAGGCAAGAGATTATCTCTCATTGGAATTTTGCCATCTACTATAATCTAAATAAAAAAAAGCTAAACATACCAGGCAAAATTAGTCTTGTATTATTATCTGGCCATAACAAATTGTACATTTATTAGTAATTAATATTATATGACTTTTAAAATCCTTTAAGCTTTATATTTTATTACTACATTAAAACTGAGTTAGAGTTGAAGCAGAAGATACGTTAGCTAGGAAAATTGACTCTATAGATTTATATGCTTTTCTCTCTTCACAAATGCATTGCTTAGATATAAGCAATCAGTCCCTCTCTTTAATAAGTAGAAAAATTGACATTTCTTTCCATATATTTATGCCAAATGAAGTTTCTTCCATATGCATTAATTTTGTTCCCAGACAACTATATCTCAAGTGGTATATGAAAGCCCTAGACCAGCGATTTTCAACTTTTTAAATCTTATGGAATACATAAACCAATTCCGCAGCACAGCAAAAAATACATATATATTTTTGTCGATCTGACAAAAATTAATGGTATTTAAACAATGGATAAGAAAAGAAATTTAATTTTCACAGAGAAGATATACATTTAAGTACCCATTGTAATAGTGAAAACAAATGTATATTTAACAAAGTTCAAGAATTGTTTGAATTTTTGTTACTACCCATTTTACTGAACATATTTTCTTATAGAATTTAGAAATGTAGATAATCACATAGAGAATCAGAATGGTGCATGTTAGGGATTTTAAAAAGCCTATTCATAGTGTAAACACCAATATAGATGGAGCCGCTTTAAAACAGACCAGGAGCGACCATGCCAGACGAAAAGCTTTTAATGTCTTTGGAATGTTAAAATGGCAAAATAACCTTTTCCTGAGCCTAACCAACCTCGTTTACCTAGGAACTGTTTGCAAAAAAATAACAAGAAAGGAGTTATGACTCCTGGGCTAATGACTACTGGACTGAGAATTAAAAACATTATTCAGAATTAACATCACTATGTCATCTGCCCCAATACAAATGCCTTCCTTTTATTGATATACTTGTTCCCCTCCCCTTGTCTTTGTCTCCTAGGTAAAACAATATTCGGGCTTCTGCTTGAATCAGTGATTCCCAAAGCTACTCACCTTGATCTCAATAAGGGGTTGTTGTCTCACAGTTTGAAATGCCTTTTTAGTTGTAGGTTAGCAATAGGATAGATAAGTATAATTAGTGGGAGAAGAAGCTCATATCTTTAACTTAATGTTTATACTTTCCTAGAATGTCAAATTTTGTATTGAATAGAAAAGCATTTCTTAATTGATTAAATTATAGTTTTCAGGTTATCTTTATAATTTCTAAATTATTATATATGTGCATGTGTGTTGATACATAATAAAAAACATTTTATACATACAGTTTGCTAATTTTTGGAATAAAAATTAGCAAACTGTAAAACTCACATAAAATAAACACCATTCTAATCAAGATACATAACATTTCCTTCGTGCCAATCCCTAATGCTCCTGTGCAGTCTGTTTCCTTTGCAGTCAGCATAGGAAATCTCATTTTGACACTGTGAAGAATGCAATTCCCTTATCTTTGGCTTGCATTGCTTCTGTTCCGAAGTTGATGGTTTATTCTTGTACTGATGTATAAGACATGCCCTTTTCCCTCTGATCGATAGGATGATTCTCTTTTATATTGTTTACTAGAGACCTGGTGCACAAAATTTGTGCACAGGGGAGAGGTGCTCCAGCCAAGCCTGTACCCTTTCACAGTCTGGGAGTACTCAGGGTATATCCTACTACATTTAAAAAAAATCACCCTGTACTTAATTTTCTTAACTAACTCCTCCTTTTAAACTCCACTCACTATCACATTCTATTACTTCTTTTTATTTAACTACAGAGGCCTGGTGCACAAAATTCATGCACTAGGGGGGGTGGTGTCCCTCAGCCCAGCCTGCACCTCTCTGATCTGGGACCTTTTGAGGAATGTCTGACTGACAGGCAGTCGGATATCCCTCTCACAATCCAAAACTGCTGGCTCCCAATTGCTCACCTGCCTGCCTTCCTGATTGCCCCTAACCGTTTCTGCCTGCCAGCCTGATCACCCCCCAACCACTCCCCTTCCAGCCTGATTGATGCCTAACTGCTCCCCTGCCAGCCTGTTTGCCCCTAATTGCCATCCCCTGCAGGCCTGGTCCTCCCTAACTGCTTTCACCTGCAGGCTTGATCACCCTCAACTGCCCTTCCTTGCAGGCCTGGTCCCTCCCAACTTCCCTTCCCTTCTGGCCATCTTGCAGTGGCCATCTTGTATCCACATGGGAGCAGCCATCTTTGACCACATGGGGGAAGCCATCTTGTGTATTGCAGTGATGGTCAATCTGCATATTACTCTTTTATTAGATAGGGTAATTCTTTTTGTGAACTTTGGTGATGTCTTATACTCATCTTGCTTCAGAATTGTTAAACTTCTTGGACCTTAATTTTATACTTTATGAAAATTGAAAATTTTCAGCTATTACTTATTTAAATCTTTTCTGCTCCCCTATTCTGTTTTCCTACCTGAGATTACAGTTTAGCATATGATAGACATTAGATATTGCTCTAAACATTGCTGGAATTATTATTTTTTATCATCTTTTTGTTTTTCTTTGTGCTTTGAATAATTTTTATTGCCTTCTTTTCAATGTCACTAGTTATTTCTTCTGCAGTATCTTTGTGTTTAATTTGATTATGATTTCTTTAATTTTTTTTAAATCTGGAAGTTTATATTTTTAATCGCTCTTAAAAGTCCTTGAATGGCAGATTCATGAGCTTAGACATTTATAGGTTCATTTCTATGGGCTGATATTTTTTCCATGTCATACATTACATTTCCTTGCTTATTCACATGCATAATAATTTTTGTCTTGGTACTAAGCATTGAGATTATTACATTATTTAGTACTTGATATTATTTTTCTGCAAAGAGTGTTTAGGATTATTCTGGCAAGGAGCTAATTTACTTGTGGATCAGTTGGATATTTTCTGAGGATTTTTGAAGCCCCATTTTTTATTAGAACAACTTTCACTCTAAAGTTACTATTCCTATTATATTACTGAAACATAACCCTTCTGCATTCTACCAAATGCTCTACACTTTGCTTGTCTGCACTTAAACTTCTCCTGGTCCTGGGCATTATTCAAGTTATAGCTCCCCAGTAACTCTCCTTTTTTGGAAAGTCCTTGTTCATATTTAAGGAGACCTACCATATGCATGCACAGATTACTACTTAGATAGAGACTCAAAAGATAATGCTTCAAAAGAGAAGGTTGCATTGAAAGAACAATGACAATGGGCTAGCTTCTTGGATTCCAACTGGAATGTAATGCCTAACAAAAGAGCATTGCTGATTTTTCAAATTTCAGTAAAACAGTGAGGAGCAAGGCATTGCTAATATGAAGAGAAGGCAATAATAAATTAAGGAAGATAAAATAGGGATCCATATGTAATTTGAGGGGGAAAAAATCACACCAATATAATACCAAATGGATCTTGCTGATGAAAGAAATTTTGAAATTTGCTATCCAGAAAACTAGATTAGCACTACAAAATATTTTAGATTGTTTACTCTTGTGTGATAAAGTTGAGACCACCAATCAAAACAGAACAAGTCTTGCTGAAACTGGTTTGGCTCAGTGGATAGAGCATCGGTCTGCGAACTAAAAGGTCCCAGGTTTGATTCCGGCATGTACCTTGGTTGCAGGCACATCCCCAGTGGGGAGTGTGCAAGAAGCAGCTGATCGATGATTTTCTCTCATCGATGTTTCTAACTTTCTATCCCTCTCTCTTCCTCTTTGTAAAAAATCAATAAAATATATTTAAAAACAAAACAAAACAGAAATCTGGCATAGTTGTAGTGATAACTTTAGGGATTTACTGAAGTAAATTTATTAGAGAGAAATGATAATAGAATAATGGGCAAATAAACAGTAGCCAGGGTTATCTTAATTTTCTTGCTTCACATTGTGCTAACTTTTATTTTGTAAAATAAATAGATCTCTTACACATTTTGCAGTAGTCCAAGTTTTCTGGTACTGTCCTGTTTACCTGGAGTCTCCCTTACCTGTCACTCAAACTTTGACTTTGTTGGATGCCTGACCAGCAAAGACCTCTTCATTCAGAAAGTGTCCCCTATCCCCTGAACCCAGTCCTAATTTCTTCTTTAGAGACAAAGACATCTTACCTGAATTTTAATTATACATTCATTATTATGGTTATTTTAGTCTTGTTTACCTCTCTCACTTTACTCTAAGTCCCATGCCCTAGGATATATACCTGTATTTGTTTGTCACTGTATTGCCAGCATCTAGTGCATTTAGATTCTAAATAAAAGAATGTATTGTAAATGAAAGTTCATAGTTTGTTATTGGATGAAATAAGAGAATTAACTCAGCCTAGAGAGGATACACATTCAGGGAGTAATACTTTTTTCTCTTATGTTAAACAAGATTTTTTCCAACCTTTCCAGTTTTACAATATAATCTGGTCAAAAAAATCAAGTAATTACATATTAAAGTATATTTTTTAACTAGTAATACACATTTTTTCTAATAAAAATAATTTATTTTAAGACTATGCAGTCTAATAATCGAGTTTTGACTTTCTATTCATTCTTTATCAATGTCCTTATAATCACAAAGTACATTTTATATAGCTTCATATTTTTCCAAATTTTCACCCAAAATATGTTTTTATTGATTTTAGAGAAAGAGGAAGGGGAAGAGAAAGAGAGAGAAACATTGATGTGTGAGAAAAACATTGATTGATTGCCTCCCTAATGCAGTGTTTTTCAACCTTTTTTGGGCAAAGGCACACTTGTTTCATGAAAAAAATCACGAGGCACACCACCATTAGAAAATGTTAAAAAATTTAACTCTGTGCCTATATTGACTATATATAAAGTAATTCTCTTGAATAGGAATCAAATAAACACAAAGAAAGTATTTTATAATTACTTTATTATGAAATATTAAGTAAACAAAATAGTGAAAAATTATTAAATTCTTGTCTTGTCTGCACCTACGGCACACCAGGCAACTAGTGTGCCGCGGAACAGCGGTTGAAAAACGCTGCCCTAATGCACCCTGAGCGGGGATTAAGTCCACAACCCAGGTATGCTCCCTGAGCAGGAATTAAACCAGCTTCCTTTGGGTATATAGGATGATGCTCCAACCAACTAAGTCACCTAGCCAGGGCATATGTAGCCTCATCTTGAGAGGATGTGGGAGATGTATTAAAATAAGAGAACTCATATTTATCAGTTATCTATTATCAGTCATGTATTTTCTAGGCTGTTAATAATAATAATAATAATGGTACTTAATCTTAATGACTAAGAAGAATAGATATGCCCTCTGTTTTCATAGATGATGAAAATGAGACTGTGTGAAACATTTATCCAGCTGGTAAGTAGCAAAGCCTATATTACAATCCAAATCTATCTGATACCAAAGCTCCTGCATGCTCATTCCACTCTTCTAGAATATTAAACTTAAATTTCATTCTGAAAATTTTAGGTTTTATATCTGAAGCCATAAAATAGTAGGAAAATGTCAACCACCATGTGGTATTTATACAGTGGATAAAAATGCTATGCATTACATTAAAGCTGTAACGTCAGTGCATCATGACATTTTAAATTGTTTGACTAGCTGGCTACTTTAAGGAGCTACTTCACTATGGGGAAGAAAACTTTCCCATTCCTATGTGACAAGCTTCTTAGGAGGTACAATGTATATGGCATTTGAAAAAATTGAAATTACAATATCTGAAAGGATTTGTGAATAATTATCCTTTCCAAGCCGCTGCCTTGAGTCATAAGTTAATTATTCAGTATAGATGGTCAACAATTGTCCTTAAACTTAAAACTCCTCCAGCCCATGCAAATATTTGATTTGTTTTTGAACTATCCAAAGTTCTGCCAGAGTAAGTTAAACCTTTACCCTGTTCACATGTAGGACAAATCACTAGCATCTCTGTGTGTGTGCACTTAAATCATCTCTCTTTTTTTTACTTGCTAAGAACATTATCTAAAGTTAAAGACTGCATATCATCTGCAGAGGTTTTGTCAAATTCCTACAGTAAAAAATGTGTCATTATGAGTGATTTGAGTGTCAGTAATGACTCCTAAAATAAGTATATATAAGAAGCTCTTATGGTAATATATTGAATTCAAATAGCTAAATGAATATTGCTTGCATAGTGGAAAAATTAATTCCAACAAAATTTACTATACCATTGTTTGATTTTCTATCAGATTCCATTATAAAACTGAAGGTTGGGAAAAATGTTTAGCTACTTGAAATTATAAAATTTTGAAACCCTATAAAAGGACTCTCCTAAGATTTATGCTTTAAAAAAAGTAGTAATGTTTATGCTAAAATAGAAATATTTTTTTTATTCCTAAAGAAAGAAAAAAACACAGAAAATATAATTATTATACCAGCAATTCTGTATGTATTTTAACAGTATTACTCTTTTCCTATTTTAGGAGTACCATCAAGTTATGAAATAACAGTCCAATGCATCATACTAATTATTTGTATAAACATTATTCAATTAATTATTTGTAATTGTTAGGTTTTATTATTTTCCCCCCATGGAGGTAGGTAGAATCTGGTTTTTAAAAAACTATAGCCTTTGATCACAGGAGATAATAGTGTTTAGTCTTTTTTAAAAATATATTTTATTGATTTTTTTACAGAGAGGAAGGGAGAGGGACAGAGAGCCAGAAACATTGATGAGAGAGAAACATTGACCAGCTGCCTCCTGCTGGGGATGTGCCCACAAAAGGGTACATGCCCTTGACCGGAATAGAACCTGGGACCTTTCAGTCCGTAGGCCTGCTCTCTATCCACTGAGCCAAACCAATTTCGGCAATATGTTTAGTCTTTAGGTTGAAAGAATAACTAACTCTAGTATTTATTAGTATTAGTATATATTCTATTACATTAAACATCTTAAAGAAGATGTACTTGAATTAGAGATTTTGTTTGCAACTTACCTTTTCTTTAATGATGAATTAAGGTAGGTAGTATTTTCTCAATTTTACAAATAAGGACACTGAAGCACAGAAAGGACTAGTAATTTGCCCAAGGTCATACAGCAAATAAGATGGAACTGGGAATCAAACCCTTACATTTGATGCTCAATTTGATCTCTCAAGTGGTTGTTTTCCAGATTTACCCATCCCTCTTCCTCGTGTCTTTCTCCCCCTGTTATTCCCTCTTCCTTCTCTCCCTCCTCCTTTTGCTTCTTCCATCTTTCACTCTGGAACTATGTAAGTTCATTGTTGTGTGGTATCCTGGATAGAGATACAAGGTGATATTTGCTTTAACATCACCTTATGGTCTGAGCAATCATTTGCTAAGTTAGTATATTCCTGCCTAGGATCATTCTCTAAGGGGGCATTTGCAAAGGTGGCTGCCTATTCATGTACATTTGATCCCACTTCCCTCTACAAAATTATTTATTATCATCGCAAAGGCTTGTCAGTGTTTACTGAATGACCCCTCCCTCTTTCCCTCCCTCCTTCGCTCCCTTTCTTTCCTTCCTTCCTTCCTTCCTTCCTTCCTTCCTTCCTTCCTTCCTTCCTTCCTTCCTTCTTTCATTTCATCATTCCTTAAATTTCTTCTCACAATAGGGGAGATTTGGCATTTCTCCCATACACCATTGGCATTCTAGGTATCTCGGTGGGTTTCTCAATACCAGTCATGATTGTCCAATTCTACTACTATTTTCTTTTGACATGAAAATCTGGGGAACATTCTGGACCTTGATGCCTCCCAGGGCAAATAAAGGGTGAGAGCAATCAAGTCCTTTATTTTAGAGCATGTTCCACACCTCTCATTTCTCCATCTCTTATCTAAAAAAATATATATATATGTGTTTCAGAGAGGAAAGGAGAAGGAGAGAGTTAGAGACATCAATTATGAGAGAGAATCATTGATTGGCTGTTTCCTGCATGTCCCATACTGGGCATGGAGCCCAGAACCAGGGCATGTGCCCTGCCCAGGAATCAAATCCTGACTTTCTTATTCTCAGGTGGATGCTCACCCACTGAACCAGGCCAACCAGGCACACTTCTCCATCTCTTTTATGCTCTGCCTTTTAATTTCTTATCTCTTCTGTATGGGCAACTCCACAGTGATTATTTTTTTTTAAATTTTTCTGTCTATAGCTCAAACCACCATTGTTATTTGTTAGTTTTAATAATATTTTAAAAATCATGAACTTGATGTGTCTATTTTTGGTTCCAATGTCCCTTAGCGAACCAAGACTCTACAAATAGCTAGGCTACACACAGAGCAAGAAGAGTGAGGATTAAAAAAGCAATTCTGTTAAAAGGCTTTGATGTCACCCCCTCACATTAACATCAGGTTGGAGGTGGAGAATGAAATAGTGCTGAGAGTTAGCTGGCAGGGAGCCAGGATGGTGAAAATCCTATTTTAATGTGATAAGAGAGACAATAGGAAGAAATTAAATTTTTTCCTTTGACATAAGTAACCTAATGGGAGGTTATATGGAGGAATCTTGTTCTTTTAGCGTGGGATATAATAAAATGAAGGAGGGAGGCTATGGGAGGCAGATTAGTAAGTACTCTTTTTCCCCAGTCGCCAATCTTTTCCTCTCCAGTGTGTTATACTTACTCCTTTATATTAAAGCTTTTGTTTTTAACAGAAGAATGGTGCTTATCTTCCCATTAAAGGTAAAATGATATTTGATGACAGTTCCATGTTTACTATGACATGCTCCTTAAATGTATCCTATTTTAATAAAACCACCAATAACTTATTGGGTTTTACGACATTTGTAGTTATCATGTTAACCTTGTTTTCCAAAAAGAAAATGAGTACTTAAATGTGCCTGCCATTATTTCTCAGTGACTGTCTCTTATTCATGGCTCTGTATCTTCTGATGAGGTTCTCAGGCAGACAATTCTTTCTTACCTCAGTGCTTTTATAGTTTCTTAATTATTCACTGTCATTTTTAAGTGAATGATCCAGGAATACTTGAGTATTTACATACTCTTTGTCACCTTGCTTAACTTGCATGTCTCCTAGAAGGGTCTTGGTAATTATTGTAATAGAAATTGAGGGAAGTTATGTCAGCCTGCACTGCCATTAGTGCATTAATGTGTCAAAATATCAGTGAATGACACAGCTCTAGGCAGTCTTAAAAGCTGCTAATGGCAGGCCAACTCTAAGGAATTGATTTGTAAGCAATACCAAAGCTATAAAACTTTCTCCTTGATATATAGTTTCAGAAAGCCTTGTTCTATTATTCACCTTATTTTTAGTAAGTGAGTAATAGCTATTTGAATAAAAGAGCCATCCATAATGACAATGTAGTTGATGTTCTCTTTGTTAAAGTAGCAATAGGAAACTTCAAATAGGAAAACTTAAGGAAATAGCAGCATGTTAACATTAATTCAGTTGTTAACATTTAAACTGCAGTTTAATCATGGGTTGAATCTGATAAGCTATTGTTTTGTGGTAAATAGAAATGGATGTGGTAAGGTGTTTTGTTGAACTAATAGCTTTTGACAACGTCTAGAAGAATTGAAGAGAAAAATATTCAAAAAGTAAAATAAACTTCATATATAAAAATGTATGAGAAATAATGTGCTAAATATAAATAACTGTATATTATTTTTTTAAATGTTTAAAACTAAGAGTATACAAAGTCCAAAGCTAAATGATCTGACACATTTTATGTTAAGTTTAAATGAAAATGTATTGTTCTCTATATGGCAGTCGGAGATTATTAATACACTATATTGTCATTGTTACTTGGGTCAATCCTCTCAGGGTCTCTATATGGCAGTCGGAGATTATTAATACACTATATTGTCATCGTTACTTGGGTCAATCCTCTCAGGGACCATCCCCATTACACTTATCATTGTGGCTTCCAGGACTAAACCCCCAAGCCACAGCATAATTTACGAGTCTGATTTAATCGTTTTATACAAAAGAAGCTGTGCTCTTTCAAGGGCCAAACAATATAATTTTAACATAAGGTAGTTTTCACATGTGTCACAAGAATGTCACAAAGGATAATTTAAGTAAGATGAACATAAGTGTCAGATTTCTTAAAATTTGTTCTAAATTAACAGCTGCCGAATCAAGAAGAAAAAAAAAATAGGGTAGTATGGTACATAGTGCACTGGAATTGACATTCTAATTTGCACATAAAACAAATGAGTTCAATTAGAAAGTTTTCATTGAACCCTAAAATTTGTGACTGATTCAGGTCCAAGTTCATGGCTAAACCACTTAAGTGACTGCAAATACATTTTGAATGAATCCAGAAATACTCTGTTCAGTGCAGAATGAGCTGAGCTCAGAAACAGGCAGCTTCATAGCTCATGGATTTTATTCCATGGGAGTGACAATGAAGAAGGACTATCAAGAAGGCCATAAAGCATTTTGAAAATGTCCAAAGTGACCTTTTTTTTTTTCTTCTCTTTTCCTCATTTCATCTTCATGCTTCCGTAATTTTCATGAAGAAGTAGGAAATACAGTAAATTTTTGAAAAAAATTATTTAATCAGGCTGAAAATAAAGTTTTGCAATATCAAAATAAAATATAAGAAATATTCAATATAAAATTTTAAAGTTGGATTTCAACAAAAATCTATATATAATAAACTTTATATAAATTTATAAATTTCCCATATGCATACATTTTGATTTTCTAAAGGAAAAGCAAATCTTTTTTTCTGACATATAATAACATACTGAATTCCTAGGGAATTTTATACTCAATGTTTTGTTTTGTTTTTTAAGTTTTGGTGCAGAAAAACAAGATGGCATAGCCCCAACATTTTTTCATACTTCAAAATGACTTTTAAATTTCTTACTCCAACTTTACAATATTTTAACTTTATAGACTGCACACTCAGTCCTAACTTCCTGTTTCAAATTGCTCCCTCAACTTATAATTTACTACTCTGGAGACAGTGGTTGACTTTTTATGGGGTGATTATTTTCCAGTTGTTTTTCCTTTCAATTCCCTTTTCTGCTTTTGCCCCCCAAGCACCCACAAACACATGCATGTGTCTTTTCTCATTTACTTGATATGTGGTCTTTACAATGAGGCCGTCTTTCTGTGAAAATGAAATTTTATATCTTGTTAAAAATTCCAGAATGCTGTGTCCCAAATGGGTATACATTTCTGAATACAACACCCTAAATCTGAAAAGCCAGAAGGAAAAATGACTTGCTTATAATATCCATAGCTACTTATAATAATGCAGCCTTATAGATTTATTAAGGCCATGATTTACAGTAATGCAAATTTCTATAAGTAAGGTTTTCATCTCTGAAAGTGTTCCATGCCACAACAAAACAGATTTGTAGTTCACTTAATTATAACTGTATATCTTCACAGCACTTATTAGTCATGGCTCACATTCACCTTAGGGGATCATGTTCCAGACACATTTTTTTTTTATCTTGTTGAAAGGTCTGATTATTTTGCATTTAGCTTGATTTCACTTGGTCTGAAAGGCCCATGCATGTTTTTTTTTTTTTCTTTTTAATCATCCTCAGTGTTTCTCATCATAATATTCCATAAAATTTTAGAAAATATATTCCAATTAGTGGCCACTTACCTCAGCCTTGATTCATTTTCAGTCATCCTAATGAAAGAGAGTACACCGATTAAGAGGAATATATACATAAATATATTTATATTTATTTATATTTATATTTATATTTATATTTATATTTATATTGCATTTATATTTATATTTATATTTATATTTATATTTATATTTATATTTATATTTATATTTATATTTATATTTATATTTATATTATTTATATTTATATTTATCTTAAAGGATACTTTGAAAGGTATTAATATATTCAGGACAGGGGAATTACATCTAAGCAGTTCAGACTTGATTGTGTATATACACTGAGTGGACAATTATTATGATCTCTGATACAGTATATATCAGAGGCCTGGTGAATAAATTCGTGCATGGGTAGGGTCTGGCCAGCCTGGCCAGGTGGAGAGGACATGGTCAGTTGGCCTACCTGCCTGCTTCGAACTCCTGATCGAGGGGACAATTTGCATATTAACCTTTTATTATATAGGATATACACTGAGTGGCCAGATTATTATGTGTTCAGAGATCATAATAATCTGGCCACACAGTGTAATTTTTGGTAGTAATAAAGAAGGTAAAAGCAAAAGGTAATTGAGGGCTGGAAAAAAATTGAGCCACTGACACAACTGTATCTTTAACTTTTATTTAAATAGTTACAAACAGTATTTTCAAGTACATAAAGCCTGTACTCTTGAAATAAGAAATTAGTAGGAGAAATAGGAATGATTTTGGAGTTTTGTTTACTATGTAAGTCACACCAAATCATATGTAACATGGAAAATAGTCTTACTGCTAATAAAATACAACTCACTTTTTTCGCCTTCATGAGAAACTAGAAGTCTCAGGAAGAATGATTTAAATTTGTTCCTTTATGGACACATTTTGGGGGCATCCACTTTCTTTTTTTCCAAAAATTAAATTTATTGAGATAACTGTAATTAATAACATCACATAAATTTCAGGTGTACAACATTATAATTCTATTGATACTAGGGGCCCAGTGCACGAATTTGTGCACCTTGAAAGGAACTGTGGTTCATGAGGCTGCAGTAGGCGCAGAGGCAGGTCTCAGACCATCCTCTGTGCCCCCGCCCAGCCCCCCCTGCTGTACCCGCCAACCTCTCTGTCCCCTGTCTACTGGCAGTCCCACTTCTGCTGCTGCTGCTCCCACGTGCTGACCCTGCTCACACCAGCTGACCAAAAGGAGCAATTGGGGGTGGCGTCAGCAGCAGGTGCTAGTGGGGCTGGTGCCATCAATGATTCTGAGCAGTGGCTGCAGCCCCAATTGCCCCTCAGGAGCAGGGGAAGATGGAGAAGCCCTCAAGGGCAATCAGGGCCTGAAGCCACTGCTTGCACCCGATGATGGCACCAAGCAATTGGGACTGACACAGGCACCAGCAGCAGGTGCGAGTGGCAGCTCCAGTGCCAGCTGTGGGTGTGAGCAGGGCTGGCACCGACAGCAGGTGTGAGTGCTGAGAGGGACCATGACACTCAGGAGCAAAGAATTTTCAGTAACCACCAGAGGCTCACCCCGATAACAGCGCCCGGCGCCTGGCCTTGGTCTGGTGCCCTTACTCACCTGCTCCACCATCCTGCTACAGCTGACTTCCGCCATGTTGCATGCTTTCCCCCTGATGGTCAGTGCATGTCATAGTGACCAGTTGTTCCATTGTTCTGCTGTTCGATCTATTTGCATATTAGCCTTTTATTATATGGGATATCTGTATACTCTGCTGTGTGCTCACCACCCAAAATCTAGTTTTCTTCTATTAATATGCATTCAACTTCCTTTACCCAATTCACCCCATCATCCTTTGTCTCCATAAAACAAAATGAATTAACAAAACAAGCAAAAACAAATTCATAGACACAGACAATAGAATGGCGGCATCACTTCCTTAGGGAAAGGAAACTTCCTTCTTGGATTTGAGAACAGCTTTTATTTTGGTCCTTGGGACACAATGCCTCAGGACTCTCATGTTTTCATCCCTCTACTGGTGTCCTGTTTCTTCAGAAAACTCTTTCATTCAATTCCTTCTTTCCTATACTTCTTTAACCTCTCCAGGTGCTTATGCTTCCTTCAGTGTACAATATATCCATGACTCTAGGATACACGGAACAACACAAAATCTCCTCCTATATCACACTGAAGACTCTCCATCTCCCTTTCTTCATAGCCAGGCTCTAAAGAAGGGTCCACATTTATTGTCTGTCTGTTGTTCATCTTCTATGAATGCCTCTGCCTGTTGGAGTCTAGCTTGACCACTCAGTGGCAATTGTTTTTGTTTAGAGAAGCAGTGGACCCAGGAATGCAAAATCCGAAGAACTTGTTTTTTGAAGCCTTGTTTTTTGCTTCATAGGTTTTGTTTATTTTATTTTGTTTTTGCAGCATTAACCATTATGATCACTTCCTTGGATTTGGGGTTGTTCTTGTCTTGGCTTTGTGACATACACTGGGCAGGCTCCAAACATAGTGTTTGCTTTCATGAAACTTGCTGGAAATATCTGGATTGAGTGCCCCTATTTTGCTGCTTACTACATAGATTATTTTGACATATTGCTTAATCTCTTTGAACTCAATTTTCTTTCTTCCTTTTCCTTTCCTTTTTTTTTTTAAGTGGAAATGGTAAGTGCATCCATCTCACAGAGTTGTAAAAATTATCTTTAAAAATATTAAAGGGTCTATGTGATGTCTGGTGCATGCTGAACCCTCAATAAGTGATAGGTATTATTAATTCTTTTATTTCATTTTTTAAGTTAAGTATTTATTGTTGAAAGTATTACATATATTACATATGTTTCCCCTCCCTCCATTAACCACTTCTAGCCCACTCTCACTTCTACCCCAGATCCTCACCACTTTATTATCTGTGTCTATGAGTTCACACCCAGAATCAAATGCACCTGGATAATCAAGAGGGTGATTATCAGATCACTTGAGAAAGGCTCATCCCTCTGCTATTTTAGTTTATCTAATCCTGATTTCCTCAATATCTTTAGAATGTAAATCTTTAAAATCATTTGTTTTACTTTTTGTTGTAGTGCGAGCATTGGCCTTGAACAGCTTCCTAGATTCTATTAGAAGTGGAAGTTCCCTACACATGACTGAAACTTGCTTGTTCTTTCCTAAGGTTCTCTTAACACTGTACGTCTCTGTGCTTACATAATATTTTTCTCATTTGATGATAATGATCCGTTGGTTGTGTTTGTCTGTTTTGTTTATTTGCCTCTGTCTCTAGAATAGTGGTTCCCAACCTTTTTTTGGCCATGCCCCACCTCAACATCTCTAAGATCCTGATGCGCCTCCCCTCCAAACCCCCCCACCCCCACCATGACATATAGTTCTTAGGCAAAAAAGTGAACTCCTATACATGTGGAAAAAGCCTAAAAGGCCATTAACTTGGTCTAAACAAGCTTCCAAACAACATGGCATCCATGAAAGAGAAAAATAAATGAAAGGACAAATGAAGTATTGAGGAAGAAATCACTAAGGAATTGTTAAAAAAATAATAATAATATGAAGTGATGTGAAAAAAATAACAAAGTTCCAAAACTTATACTAGAAAACAGAAATGCATAAATATGTTACAATATATATTTGAATACTGTGTATGAGGCCCCTAGAACCATACTAGTAAGAAATTCAAAAAGTCCACTGTTAATAACTCACTCTCAAATTGCCCCCCTTAAAAATCAAATTGCACCCACATTGGGAATCACTACTTTAGACATTCTAAAGTAAATGTCCCCAGCATGGTGTCTGTGATGCATGGAAGGTGAAGAATGCACATGGGATTAATCAATGATGTTAAGACACAAATTATTAAAAGTTTAGAATCATGTTTCACGCTTTTACTACTTTCAGTTTCTATGGTCCCAATACAGGTCTTTATCAGTTGTTGCCTGAAATATTTAAAGTAGCTTGCTATAAAGGTATCCATATTACTTCTAAACCAATGTATATTTTAGCATCAAAGATGCAGTTTTGACCATGACAAGAGTTTGTCAGCTTAGCCTAGTAACTCTAACACTTCCACTTCCTTGTGTTTCTTAAAGAGTTTAGTGGAGTGCTTTGCTCTTAGTAAAGACTTAATGTTACACATAAGTGATTATTAATGTTTCTATGCTCTTAAATTTTCAAGAATTAATTCTAATAACCAATTGGATAACACTTATTACCTGTAGTACAGTAGTATGATGTCATTTGTAATTTTGAAGCACAAACTACTGTTTTCTGTCTTCAAATTGGATACCCTCCTTCATCTCTTTAACATTTGACAAAAGTGCAGAAATCAGAGGTAGCATTTGGTATTTTATTTGCTCTTATATAATGTTAAAAGCGAAAATTTATCTTGATTTAAATAAAATACTGTAAGTACCTTTCTAGTATTAACACCTACATAAGGGTTTGTTTTTAGATTTTTTTTTTCATATTGTATGACACAAATCCTCATTAGCCTATTCTTTTTCACACTTTTCATTCTCATTTATTATAGAAATTTTCTGATTGCCTGAACAATGTGCTAATGAAACTTCACTGTTCTTTACAGTTTATTTTAAGGCAAGACACTATTATAATTTCTTATAAGATTTTTTCTGAATTTAATTAAAATTTAGTGCATCAATTCTAATTTTTTATAGATTGGATGTCTAAGGTCCAAAAATCAAACTAAAGTTTCATCCTAAAAACTTACATGGAAACCTTTGCTGTATTATGTAAATTTTCTTCCAAAGTTCTTTAAAATTTTCTCATGAATTGAAATTAATTGGTGGATTGTTTTTAGCTTCATATCCTGCATGTTAGTAGAATTATAATTAACTTTCTTAAAACTAAAACTCTCTTGTTAATTTAAATAGCAAAAACTCATCACCTGTTACTTAAAAGCTAGTGAATAATAATATATTTCAAATATATCAGAAGTCAAATTGCAGAAACTTTCTGTAAATCTTCCTACTTTCTTCTCAACCCAATATTATCTTATTTTGAAGTATATAATTTGTTAATAGTCTATAAAATGTTATTTTAATATTTAATATAAATAAAATATTTTTTTTCAAATGAAATATAGAAGTTAAAAATGGGAAACAGCAACTATTTCAAATAACACAGTAATAGTGATTTGATGTTTTATTAATATGTTGTATTTTCATTATCATTTAACTTAAAAATAGTACCTAATTTGCATTCTGATGTTTGTTTGTTTTGGCCCATGGATTATGTGAAAACATATTGCTATTTTTGTAGATTCAGCTTTTCTGGTAGAATTGTCTATCTTGTCATTTCCTTCTTGAAGTTATTAAGGTTCATTATTTTGTTTTTGTTTTTCTTTTGTTAAATCTTTGTTGTTGAGATTATTACAGATGTCCCTCTTTTTGCCCCCCATAGCTCTCCTCCACCCAATTTCCACCCAACCTGGCCATCACTACCCTATTGTCTGTGTCCAGAGGTAATGCATACATGCATTTAAGATCTTTTTCCAATCTCTTTCTGCACCCTGCCCCACTCCCTTCCCTCTGAGAATTATTAGTATGTTCTATTTCCATGCCCCTGATTCTTTTTCCTTCACTCGTTTATTCTGTTCAGAAGATTTTTTTATTCCTTTGATTTTTAGATTTAATTGTTGATAGATATGTATTTGTTGCCACTTTGTTGTTCATATATTTTATCTTTACCTTTTTCTTCTTCCTCTTCTTAAAGAATACTCTTCAGCATTTCATATAATACTGGTTTGGTGGTGATGAACTCCTTTAGCTTTTTCTTGTCTGTGAAGCTCTTTATCTGACCTTCAATTCTAAATGATAGCTTTTCTGGGTAGAGTAATCTTGGTTGTAGGTTCTTGCTATTCTTCACTTTAAATATTTCTAGCCACTCCTATCTGGCCTGCATAGTTTCTGTTGAGAAATCAGCTGAGTTGTAAGGGTACTCCCTTGTAGGTAACTAACTGCTTTTCTCTCCCTGCTTTTAAGATTTTTCTCTTATCTTTTGCTTTTGGCATTTTAATTATGACATGTCTTGGTGTGATCCTCTTTGAGCTCCTCTTGTTTGAGGTAGTCTGTGTTTCTTAAACTTGTAAGTCTATTTCTTTCACCAGGTAGGGGAAGTTTCCTATCATTATTTCTTCAAATAGGTTTTTAATATCTTGCTCTCTGTCTTTTTCTGGCGCCCCCATAATTTGGATGTTGGTACTCTTGAAGTTGTCCCAGAGGTTTCTTACACTATATTCATATTTTTGGATTCCATTTTCTTTTTGCTCTTCTGGCTGTGTTTTTTGCTTTCTGATATTTCAAATCATTGATCTGATTCTCAGATCCTCTATTTTACTGTTGAATCCCTGTATGCTTAATATCTCATATATATATATATATATATATATATATATATATATATATATATATCTTTTTTTTTTTTTTTTTTTTTTTTTTTTTTTTTTTAACATCGTCACTAATATCCTTGAAAGTATCACTAAGTTCCTTGGAGGTTTCTAGAAGATTCTTGAGTAACCTTATAACTGGTTTTGAACTCTATGGTATATCCAGTAGTTTGCTTTCTTCCATTTCTTTCATTTGTGACATGTTTCTTTGTCTCCACATTTTGGCTGCTTCCCTGTTTGTTTCTATGTATTGAGTAGAGCTGTTAAGCCTCCTTGAGTTGATAGAGTGGCCTTGTGTTGTGGGTGTCCTATATACCCCAGTGAGTTACCTCTCCAATGACCTGAGGTGGGCACTCTAGGTGCACCCCTTTGTGGGCTATGTGCCCAAACTTATTGCAATTGAGCCTTGATTGCTGTTGGTGTCACTGGGAGGCCAATTGGTTTTGAGGACCAGCTGTGACTACAATAGGACAGCTGCTGTGCAGGATATACCCTTATGGAGCACGACTTGCTTCAGAGAGGCTTTGGTGCTCACCGAGTCTGCCCCTTGTGTGTGTCTGTTATGGATGTGAAGAGTTGTAATCTGGGATGGCCTGACACTGACCACTGGGTATATCGGGTCTTCAGTCTCCAGGGAGGTACAAAATCAGTCACTGACTGTGGCCCCTCAGCAGGAGCTACAGAGAGATCTACAGATTTCTCTTATTTTTATTGGGTTTGGAAGTGCTTAGAGGAGGCCCAGCTATAAAACAAGGAAGGCTGAGGCTGGTGCTGGTGCCAGTTCTTGGGCCTTTAATTGATAAGTTTGGACCCAGCTGCAGCTTGACAAGTTTTTAGCCTGAGAAAGGACAGGTCATTTATATGCAAAAGCCACTGTGCACAGCTTGGGTGGGATTTTACTTTGGGTTGGGTGAGGTCTCAGGGATTTACCAGGGCTGAGAAAACCTGGAGGTTCCAGCATGGGCACAATGACCTCTGCAAGCACCCCCATCTGGAAGAAAGCTACCCCCCAAGTTCCTGCCCTGATGCCAGATAGTCCAATTTCTCCTCATATGTGTCTGGGTCCCCCAGAGCCTTGCCAGGCACTGGAGCTCAGAGGAAGTGGGAGCTTGTAAGTTCAATTCATGCTGCTGGCTTTTTAAGAGGAGCAGTCGAGTCTCCAGCAGCCTCTGTGTCACTGAGCCCAAATCAGCACTCTTTTTTTACAGTCTGTAATTTTTAGTGCCTGTAGGTTCTTCTCTTCCCAGCTCAGGGACCCTGCTAGGGGTCTAGTGTGGGTTGGGACCCCTTGCTCCTCTGGGCGGCCTTTGCAAAGGCAATCAATCTCCCTTCCAATTGAAAAATCAGCACATGTGGGTGCCAAACCCTCCTGTTTCAAGCCTCCACACCTCCTACCAGACTCAGTGTGCTTTCTTTTTTACTTCTCTAGTTGTAGGACTTCCATTCAGCCAGCTTTCTGGCAGTTCTGAATGATGATTGTTCTGTATTTTACTTGAAATTTTGATGTGGTTGTGGGAGGCAGCAAGTACAGGTATTTGCCTACCCCATCATCTTGGTTCTCTGCATCATATTTTAAAGTTTCTGTCTGATAACCCTATGTCTCAATCAGCTTTAAGTCTGTCTTTATCCCCTCTTTTCTTACCATTGATCCTGTTCAATTAGCTACCATCTAACCTTTGATTAATGCCAGACATTGCACATAAAAGATTGTAGCATCTATGGGTCAACATTTTATTTTTACAGATAAAATTCACTCTATCTTAATTCAGGCAGCTTAGTCGGCAAATTACTTCAACCCAATTAGTGCCTAAGCTGTCTTGAGATGAGTTTGCAGTTCTGTAAATATAAAGTATGTCTGCTTCATACTCACACTTGTATTTCAGATAGTAACTGAGAGCCTGAGTCTTTGAGGTTTCCTCCTTTGCTAGTCCTGAAATCTTACTGGTCCTTGGAACTTGAGACCCCTAAAACTCTTCTTTGTGTTATAGCTGCTTTCTGTTTAGGGGATAGTTCATTCTTCTACAAAGCTATTGAATTTATTGTCACAGAGCAAACTGTCAAAAACTGACCTAAATATTTTGTGTCTCTGTTTTCTCAGGAGTCTTGGCTCTTTAAGAACCAGCTATTTTTCCAGCCCCACTGTCCCTTATTTCCTACTCTAGCTCTTTGAGATTGCTCAGAGCTCTCTGGCTTCTTTTCTCTTAGCGGTTCTCTGCTACTGGACTCCTCAGACTCTGCACCAAGAAACAGCAAACAAATGCCTGGAAAGGGAAAACAGTTGGGAGAATGTTAGGCTCAGTTTCAGTTGGTTTCTTTGTCTTGGGAAATTGTCTCCTGAAGTCTTTACTGCCTCAATAGTTCTTTGTTGTCTTACCCACCTTTTAAAAAATTTTAAATGTATTTGGGTGACTTTGGTTAATGACATTGTATAGATTTCAAGTATACATTTCTGTGATACATGTTCTGTATGTTGCATTGTGTGCCCACTACCAAAGGTCAAATCTTCTTCTGTCACCATATATTTGGCCCTTTAACCCTTTACTAGCCCTTTCAAATCCTTCTCTGTTGTCTTTTTCTAAGTTTCAGTTTTCTATCTCACATATGAGTGAAATCATATAATTCTTAGCTTTCTCTGATTGACTTATTTCACTTAGCATAATGTTCTCAAGGTCCACCCATATTGTCACAAATGACAGTATTTCATCTTTTCTAATGGCTGAGTAGTATTTCATTATAAACACACACACACACACACACACACACACACACACACACATCCTCTCTAAAAAAAGAGAAACATGCAAATTGACTGTACCTTTGCTACACCCACAAGCCATGCCCACCAGCAAATCAGGGTGACTATGCAAATTAACCCAACCAAGATGACAGTTAATTTTCATATTCAGGCCAGAGCTAAGATTGAAGACAGCATAGAAAGAAGCCAAGTGCCCCAGAAGGGAGCAAAGCTGCCGAGAAGCAAGCAAGAGGACCGGCAAAGGAAGGGAAGCAGGTGGGGCAGAGGAGACCACAGCAGGAGCCCTATTGCAGCAATCTTCCGGCAAGGGGTTTCTAATATACAATATATATTCATTCAGTGGCCAAGACATTGTAACAACCAAAGTGTTCTTCAATATGTCTTTATCCATATATATGTATATATGTATATATTATATATACATACCACATCTTTATCCAATCACCTATTGAAGGACACTTTAGTTGTTACCATGTCTTGGCCACTGAATAATGCTTCAGTGATCATAGGAATACATATATCTTTGTGAATAAATGTTTTCAAAATTTTGGGGCTAGATAACCTAGAGTGGGATTGCTTGGTCAATTGGTAACTGTATCCTTAATTTTTTGAAATATCTCTATACTGGCTGATTTTAGAGAAAGAGGAAGGGGAAGAGAAAGAGAGAGAAACATTGATGTGTGAGAAAAACGTTGATTGATTGCCTCCCTAATGCACCCTGAGTGGGGATTAAATCCACAACCCAGGTATGCTCCCTGAGCAGGAATTAAACCAGCTTCCTTTGGGTATATAGGATGATGCTCCAACCAACTAAGTCACCTAGCCAGGGCATATATAGCCTCATCTTGAGGGGATGTGGGAGATGTATTAAAATAAGAGAACTCATATTTATCAGTCATCTGTCATGTATTTTGTGGCTGAACCAATTTACATTCCCACTAGCAGTGAATGCAGGCTCCTTCTCCACACCCTCTCCAACATTTGTTATTACTTATCTTGTTGATAATGGCCTTTATTACCAACAGGTGTAAAGTGGTATTTCACTGTAGTTTGTTGTGCATTTTCCTAAGAGCTAGTGAAGCTGAGCATACTCATATATCATATATCTGTGACCATTTGTATGACTTCTTGGGAGAAGCTTAGGTTCTCTGCGCATTTTTAATTGGATTGTTTGGTGTTGAGTTGTATGAGTTCTTTATATATTTTGGATAATATCACCTTCTCCCATTCTATTGGTTGTCTTTTTGTTTTATTGGTGTTTTTCTTTGTTTGCTTGTTTGTTTTTTTGCTATTTAGATGTATAGCCCCACTTATTTATGTTTACCATTACTTCCCTTGCTTTTGTAGTCAAATTCGTCAAATTTTCTCTATAGCTAAGGTCCATAGTTCAGGCTTATTTTATGTCAAAAGAAGGGAAAATTGAAGGTTTTTTTGTTTGTTTATTGTTTGTTTTTGGTAAAATTTTAAGCCCCAAGCAGAATTCCTCCAATGACTAGCATGTCTAAAGTAGGAGCGATTACCCTGAAGGTTGTGGGAGCAATGCAGGACTGAATAAAATGAAGTCTGAGACCCAGTATTTCACTCTAAAAAGAGATGAAACAAGTAATAAAATCCTACTGTATGTTTGAGAGGTAGAGAACTGAAAGTTTACCAGAGTGAATCTCAGCTTTTATTAGAAAATTTACCTCATAACTTTGGTGTTGATTAATGATATTTATGGTCCTGTCCATGTAGCCTTATTTTATGATTATTTATGTATTTTCTTATAATTTATTTTTACTTTTTTACCTTCTAATTGGTTAAATTGGGGTTGGTTATAATAGTGATGCTAATCACTATTGTCAAAAAATGGGTTGTGAAGTTTAGATTTTAAAAAATAATATGCTGGGCAGAGCAGGGGCTTGTTGGAGGGTGTCAATGGAAAAAAGACAATGAAGGTGACATCTGTAATACTTTCAACAATAAAGATAAATTTAAAATATGTGATCTGCAATCCAAATTCTTAAGCTATAATAGTGCACATTGCTTAGCTTAGAAATTAACTACATATAATATAGGCAAAAGAAACTTAGCTTATACATTAGAAATGCCTAAACAATATGAGTTGGAAAAATACTTTTTTATTTTTTTCAGTAATCAACATTGCTAGAACTATAATCTTTAGATAGATTAGCATTAATAACATAATTCTTGAATATATTTGCATCTGTCATGCTCTTTGAAAATAAAAAATCTGTGCTCAATAAACATTTGTTGAGAAATTAATACTTACTTGCATCAAATTTGCATATTTTATTTGTCCTGTTATCATAACACTTTACTAATAGGCAGTTTTTAAAACTACAGCATAAATTAGAATTTTACTTATTTCAAACTTAAGATAATAGTTGTAGTTGTTATGCCTACAAATGGTTGTGGCTAGGGAAAAGCATGCAGATAAGTGTGTTTTAAATATATAGTTATCTAAGAGCAAATAATGCAAGTTATTTAGAACTTAAATTTTATATGCATATATTGCAATTGGTTCAGAAACTCAAATATTTAACCCAATATTTTAACTTGTTTACTGTCCTATTGAATGAAAGTGTAATATGCAAATTAACTATCACTCTGCTATGCCCACCAGCCACGCCCACCAGCCAATTAGGAGCGAGTATTCAAATTAACCCCAACCAAGATGGCTGTGGCCATGGAGTGAGTAGGAGGAAGGCTTGGGTTTCCCTGGCGATGTAGAAAGCCAAGCTTTCCACATACCCTGGTGGGCCCAGGACTCCACTCAAGACTACAAAGTTTCAATTATAGGAAATAAATAAATCCCAACAAAAATGGTGGTAGCCATGGAGCTAGAGAGAACAGGAGGCTAGGGTTTCCTCCAGCGATGGAGGAAGCCAAGCTTCTGCATCCCTGGCCTGTCTTGGCCTCTGCTGAAGGCTATAAAGTTTAAATTATAGAAGATAAATAAATCCCAACTGAAATGGCTGCCGCCATGGAGGGAGCAGAAGGCTTGGCTCTGCTCTAGGCTATAAAGTTTCAGTTGTAGAAGATAAATAAATCCCAGATACTGGAGCCTTTGCTTGGGTCATGGGGGGGTTTGGCTGGCCTGCAAACCACCATGGTCCCCTTGCCTAAGCTGCCCCATTCCCCAAGGGAACCCCCTCCCTGATCCAGGACACTTTTCAGGACAAACCAGCTGGCCCCCACCCATGCTTCAAACCTCTATCCTATCTAATAAAAGAGTGATATGCAGATTGACCATTATTCCAACATACAAGATGGCTGCCCCCATGTGGTCAAAGATCCTGCCCCGATGTGGACACAAGATGGCCACCACAAGATGGCCACCAGGGGAGGGCAGTTGGGAGGGACCAGGCCTGCAAGGGAGGGAAGTTAGGAGTGATCAAGCCTGCAGTGGAGGACAGTTAGAGGTGACCAGGCCGGCAGAGGAGGGAAATTGGGGTGACCTGGCCTGCAGGGAAGGGCAGTTGGGGGGGGACTCTGGCTTGCAAGGGAGAGCAGTTAGGGGCAAACAGGCTGGCAGGGGAGCAGTTAGGCATCAATCAGGCTGGCAGGGGAGTGGTTAGGGGGTGATCAGGCTGGCAGGCAGAAGCAGTTAGGGGCAATCAGGAAGGCAGGCAGGGGAGCAGTTGGGAGACAGCAGTCCTGGATTGTGAGAGGGATGTCCCAGATTGGAGAGGGTGCAGGTTGGGTTGAGGGACACCCCCCATGCACAGATTTTGTGCACTGGGTCTCTAGTCAAATATATAATTGTTTCAACTAATATTAAGGAAGAAGTGAATTACTTAGGGAAGTGTAGATGGGTAACTTTCAACTGGTTTCAAAGTATGACATTACGTTAATAAACTTACCATCACTGGGGCCCTGACTCTCAGCTATTCTATTTCAGAAATTTTATTTTCTACTATAGGCAGATTCATGTTAAGCAAGTGCGGAAAACTGATACATAAAACTCAAATGCCAATTTACAATAAGAACTATAATTTCTAAAGGTACCAAATAATGAGAACTACTTGGGAAACATAATTATAATCAAGGTTCCAGTCTGTAAATTTACAATTAGAAATACAATCTCTAAGGGATCAGACACTTGAATATTCTGTTGAGCACATTTTCTCCCCATGTGCCCTGTGAGAAACTACATTATATTTGAAAGGTGGTTTCGTGAGCATCTAATCAGAAGTAGGCAAATTAGTTATGTGATTTGAAGTTTAAGAGCCTCAACTTAAGATGCTTCTTAAAGACCATATGGGTATCTTATTCATTTTTATATACTGAATTATGTGGAACATTCTGAAGGTTAAAAATAAAAGTATATTGAATGAATGAACATATTATACAAACGAGCATATATTCCCGATGCTAAGAAATATTTTATTTGCTGTATTGAATATCTTGCCATTAAAAGTATATTATTGTTAACAGTATTAACAAGGGGAAAATATCTGTAGAAATAGTAGCCAGTCTATTTTATATAAAACCTCTTACAAACGAACATAAATGTCTAAGGAAGGACACTGCCTGGATACAACTCCAGGGGCAGCACTTAGACACACTACAGTGTGCCCCTAACTAACCTGTTGTTAGGTTATTTTTACATTTTGAGGTGAATAATAAGAAATGTAAAGTGGCCCATTCAAAATATGTGCAACTATTACAGATTAGGTGCTGAAGGTACATATTCACAATAGATAACTGATTAGAACTATACCAGTGCACAGTTCCAATGCACAGTTGGGAAAACAATGCTATTGAGAACCTAGGACCTTTGCATTTTTCCAGCATGTAAACAAATCTTTGTTGTTATTTTTTTTTGTAATTTCTTTTTTGTATCAACTATTATCCTTTCAATAACTATTATCCCCAGAAATCTTCTTCCATCAAGGACTATCAATTTCTATTTCCAATTTCTTTGGGTTAAATAAATTTAGTGTATTGAAAATTATACATTTGCTAGTGGTGTTCATTGTAGGGGTGGTAGTGAGCATAGAGTATGAGGTTATTCATTATTAAAATGAGAAGAGTGCTGCTTAGGGTTAGGTGAGTCATTTAAAATACTCCCCAGGATTTTACTAAATGTGAAAAACCAAAAGGAAAAAAAAAAAGAAATTTTCAGGCCCTTTGCATGTCTTTGGGTTCATCCCGAGTGAATGCTTTGATCTTTGATTGGATGTGTACTTGGGAGCAGATTTACTTTATTGGCTACTTGTAGTCTCAAGGTCCAACTCAGATTATCTAAATGCAGAAATATCTCTGGAATATAACACTGTTTGTGACTGCCCTTTTGGGTTTGTGCTTCAGATTTTCATTTTTATCTCTGCTATTTTGGACAAGCCTAATTCTTATGAATGTTGGCGGTCCTGGATCTGTCTCTTTAGACCCAGTGATGCCCCTTCTTCCAGCCTCGGGCCACCATCCTGCATCTCAGCCAATCACCATCTCAGAATCACCTTCGGGACCAGCCAACACACCGGTTTTCTTCTACCTTAACTTCCTTATTGCCGAAGGCCATGAGCTCCACATTCCTCAGAATTATTCTACCCAGAGGGGGAGGCTGAGGTCAATCCCTGGCCAGCCTGCCTCTGTGGCCTCTCGCACCTCCCTCTCCTGGGCTTCTGTTTCCACCTGACCTTGTGGCTCTGCAGGGCGTGGGCTGCTTAACCGCAAGTTGGGGGATAAGAGGTGCGAGGGCGCTGAGCATCTTAAAGTTGAAAACCAGTGTGGTGGGCATATCCTCTTCCAGGATTTGCTGAATCCTCCCCAGATGAGTGTGCAAAACTCAGGACGCCATGGAGGCTGCCCTGGCCTTGGAGAGGAGCCTAACCAGGCCCTTTTGGTGCTGCAGGTCCTGGGTTCCACACGCACAGACTCTCATCTGTGACTTCCTTTCGGGAGAACCACTTCCGGGTGAGGAGGTGAAACTCATCAAGAAGATGGGTGACACCTGACTCCCCTCTGCAGGCTGGGTGTGGAGAGTATTTCTTCGAAAGGCTCACCTGCAAGCCCAACTAGGAGCCTTTGGAGCCCAGAAGCTTTCAGAAGCCTCTTTGCCTTCCCCTGATGTCTTTGGCTTTTACCTGAGCCTCTTCCCGAAACTACTAACCATTCTCTTAACCACCCTGGAGCCCTCTCCCATGCATTGGACCAAATGAAACAATGCTTTTCGAGGCAAATAATAATAATAATAATAATAATAATAATAATAATAATAATTATGAAAAGCCAAATGCATTATATTAGAGTTACCATTGAATAGTCCCTGGGACATTTTAGGACATATTCTTTTGACATTCAACTACTAGTAAAGCAAAAAAAAATTTCCTTACCTGAAACCTTCAGCACATTTGTATGTATGTGTACTTTAACAATCCCAAAGGAAATTCTGATTAAGCACTTTCATTACTAATCTGCTGCATTGTATGTAATTTTTGCTGTTATTTTTTCTGGTTTTCAAATGATAAATTGATTGGTAGAAGAGAATGTTCAGACTTTAAAATATTAGCAGGAGGTTTAATATATATATATATATATATATATATATATATATATATATATATTTACTGAATATAATAAAATAATTGGTTATATGAAACAGTTTAGAATTTAAAAACTATGAGAGATATTATTTTTCTCACATTATTTCCCATGGGTACATTTTCAATTTTTCTTATTATTTTTCAATAGTGTTCTTTCTCCTCACATTCTTCTCCCTCACCAAGTTCTATAAAGCTATTTATTAAATGGTGAAGTGTAATTTTTATATCAAAATCAGAATCCATTGAGTATAAACTATAGACAGATTTTAGTTATATTTCATAAGAATCTTAAAGAACTTAATATTATTTCCCTCTATAATTTAAATTTTAGGATATATTTGAAGGAAGTTGAAACATTCACCTTGTATGAAAACTGCTGCTTGAAATTTTAATCTGCTATTTGGCTTCTGTAAATTCTTGCTTGCTAAGACTATTTCCACTTCAGAGAGGCCATTAAACCTTCCCCAGATAAGGTTATCAGTGCTGGAGCCAGGCTAGGCCTCTGGTTTAGGTCTTAAAGCCCAGCACACACGGGCTCTTTAAGAACGTGCAAAAGGGGCCAGAAACATTCCATATTTGGGAGACAAAGAAGTTAAAAACATATAAATAAGGAAAATTCTTGCATGTTGGGCCCAGAATTTGAGAGACATTTTCCTCTGGACCTGCGCATAATAAATGTAACTCCATCTCTCTTAGTATTGCTTTGTTCTTCTTCAGTTTTCTGTAACAAAGTAACCAGAAATAGGAGGAAAAAGTGCTAAAAAACTTTCCTCATATAATTTTATGTATTGTGAATATTTTGAAAATATATAAATATTCAACATTTTCAGGACAATTTCAAACATTATTATTTCCACATAGTGAATTAGTTTATTAAAATGTTGCTTATAGGAAGGTATTTACAGTGTATTGCAGTGTGACATATAAAAACCAGAATGATAAATTATACTGTAATTTTAAAAAATACATATTAAAAGCTTATAAAGAAATACAGATCACTGGCAACAATTATGATTAAGTATGTGGTACATTTTGAAATATATTTTTCTTTTCTTCTGCTGTTCTATTTCACATGGGCAATTTTTTAACTAAGCATTAGTGAAAAATATGGAGTCTCTTCATTGAAAACAAATCTGAATTTTCAATAAATATATATGTCCTATTCATAGCATCAGACTATTTTTGTGGTGTAAATATTTTAAACAGCTAGTTTTAAATTCTGAAAGTTTAGCAACTGTTCTGTGAGCTGGTATGAGACATTCTAGCATTTCAGGGATATAATTAATCATCCTGAAAACTAATTTAAAAAAAAAAAGGGAAGAACCATATATTTTTAATTCTTTTACAATTGAATTATACTCTGGATATCAAAATAGCATATAAGAAGTATCTTCTTATAAATAATTATTTCAGCTATAAAATAATATAAAATGATAGAATTAATAACTTTTCTCTCAATTGAATTAATGGATCTGAACTTTGAGCATCAATGGAAGGAGCAGAGAAAACGGTGATGGTGAAATAGATATTGTCCCTGCTATTGATTGTTTACTGGGGGAGAAAACAGCAACTACCTCGCAGATTGCCAGGCAGGGTTGGGGCCTGGGGGTAGAGGAGGGTATAGCAGGGAAAAATGGTGATGGAAGGAGACTTGACTTGGGGTGGTGAACACACAATAAAATGTACAGATGATGGGTTATGGAATTGTATACTTTTGTTAAGCAGTGTCACCCCAAGAATATCTAATAAAATAGTAATATGCAAATTGACCATAACTCCACTATACCCACCAGCCACATCCACCAGCCATGCCCACCAGCCAATCAGAGTGAGTATGCAAATTAATCCCAACCAAGATGGCTGCAGCCATAGAGAGCAGGAGGGAGGCTTGAGTTTCCCAGGCAATGGAAGAAGCCAAGCTTTTCACCTGCCCTGGCCAGCCTAAGCTTCTACTGAAGGCTACAAAGTTTCAATTATAGAAGATAAATCCCCCCCAAAAATGATGGCAGCCATGGAGCTGGAGAGAGCAGGATAGGGTTGTCTCAGGCAATGGAGAAAGCAAAGCTTTCCACCTGCCCTAGCCAGCCTAAGCCTCCATTCAAGGCTACAAAGTTTCAATTATAGAAGGTAAACAAATCTAAACAGAAATGGAGGCATCCATAGAGTAAGCAGGAGGCTTGGCTCTGCTCCAGGCTACAAAGTTTCAATTGTAGAAGGTAAATCAATTCCAGATACCAGGGCCTCTGCTTGGGTCACCAGGGGGCATAGCTGGCCTGCAAACCACCACAGGCCCTTCACCCAGGCCGCCCCATATCCCAAGGGAACCCCCACCCTGATCTAGAACACCCTTCAGGGGAAACCAGCTGGCCCCCACCCATGCACCAGGCCTCTATCCTATCTAATAAAAGAGTAATATGCAGATTGACCATCAATCCAACACACAAGATGGCTGGCCCTATGTGGTTAAAGATACTGCCCCCATGTGGACACAAGATGGCCACCACAAGATGGCCAGCAGGGGAGGGCAGTTGGGAGGCACCAGGCCTGTAAGGGAGGGCAGTTGGGGGTGATCAAGCCTGCAGAGGAAGGCAGTTAGGGGTGACCAGGCCGGCAGAGGAGGGAAGTTGGGGGCAAATAGGCTGGCAGGGGAGCAGATAGACATAATCAGGCTGGCATGGTATGGTTAGGGGGTGATCAGTTTGTCAGGCAGAGGCAGTTAGGGGCAATCAGGATGGCAGGCAGGAGAGCAGTTGGGAGCCAGCAGTCCTGGATTGTGAGAGGGATGTCCTAAATTGGGATCAAACCTAAATGGGCAGTGAGACATCCCTTGAGGGCTCCCAGATTGGAGAGGGTGCAGACTGTGCTGATGGGCACCACCACCCGCTCCCGTGCCCCTTCCCCCAGTGCATGAATTTTTGAGCACCGGGCCTCTAGTAAATTAAATAAAAAGGGGGAAAATGTCTACCGTGTTTCAATTTAATCTGTATGTAGTGAATTTCAGCTCAATAAATTAAGGTTATAAATTTTACCATTCCTCCCACTTTCTAATTCTGCTACTATTTTTGTTTGTCAAGTTTTATATTATTGCCCCCCCACCCTAATTTTTCTAGATGGTGTGCCTTAGTTCCCTAAATAAATTCAATATTTACCACAATCTCTTTACTATCTATGGATATATCATTTAAAATTTGTTTTGAATTCTTGATTTTTGAATCATTATTTTGGTTGTCTGGATTTCAATTTCAAATAGTTAACTTTTTTAGCCATCCATGAATTCATGAGTTCTCTTGTGTTATATATGTAAATTTTTTCATTTTTCTCTTTCTATCCAAAAGGCAACTTGTTGGGGAATAATAATCTTCACTCATACATTTCTTTTTCCCCATCAGAAATTTGAAGACAGTATTTCACTGTATTTTGGCATCAAATGATGCTTGATAAAATTTGCAGCAAGCTTTAATGTTTTCCTCTTTGAAGCTGACTTGTGTTTTCTGTCTGTGTGCCTGAGGAATTCTTTATCGTGAAACCTAATAGCTTAACCAGAATTTGTGTCATTTGAAAGTTCTGTTAAATTTCTTGCTGGTGTATAATGTAATATTAGGATTTAGTTCTTTCTTCATATCAGAGAAATGTGATTGCACTATATTTCTTAAAATTTTTATTCTATTTACCAGATTTCAAATAAGTAGTTATCCATATATTTGATCACTTTTAGTGTCTTCTTAGCATCACCTCTCAATAATAATCTTCAATATCTGTTTCTTTTTTCTCTTAATTTTCTATAATTGCTTCAAGTATTTTCATTGTGTCATTTGTTTAAATTTTTATTGTTTATTGATTTTTGCTATTTCAAATCCATATATTCAATTTGGTTCTGAATTTCCAATATATTGGTTCTGAATTTCCTCAGCTGTGAAATCTCATATTTCAGTTCAGTTTGCTGTCTTTCATCTTATCCTTTTGATCCATTTTATTTATTTATTTTAAAAAATATATCTTATTGATTTTTTACAGAGAGAAAGGGAGAAAGAGAGAGAGTTAGAAACATCTATGAGAGAGAAACATCAATCAGCTGCCTCCAGCACCCCCCACTGGAGATGTTCCAGTAACCAAGGTATGTGCCCTTTACCAGAATCAAACCCAGGATCTTTTAGTCCACAGGCTGATGTTCTATCTACTGAACCAAACCGGTTTTGGCTATTTTATTTATTTTTAATTTCTCTTAAAATTTTCTATTCAAAATCTTTCTTTGAAAGACCTTACATTTCATTTAAATTCTTTGTTTTGTTTTGCATGTGCTATACATTCTATTGGCTCTACTGTCCAAATACATCCAATTTCAGCCTCTTTTTATATCCTCTGCTCTTAACACTATCATAATCTATTCTCTGAATTATTAATATAGCTTCCTAATGGATCTCTTTGCTTCTATATTTGTCCCTTCTATGGTCTATTCTTGAGATGATAGTCAAAAGGTACCAATTAAAATGTTAGATTAAATCTCTCCTCTGCACAAAACTCTCCATGTCTTCACTTCTCATTCTGTGTAACAGCCAAAATACTTACAATAGTATAAGGCCCTAGATAATACACTAGTTTCTTCCACAAACACAGTAACTCTTTTATTTCATTTTCTATTAACTTCCACTTAGTTCACTCCATTAAGTGGCACTGTCCACCTGGCTACTTTTCACACTTGCCTTTGCTCTTACACTTGCTATTTCTGCTGCCTGGCATTTCACCTTTGCTGTCTACATGGGTCACTCCCTCCCTCCCAGACTTTGCTGATTTGTCACCTTCTTACAGAGAGGATTTTCCGGACCACTCTGTTAAACACTGAAACCCCTTGTGGCAGGATAGTGAGAAGTAGGAAACTTCTTGGGCAAGTGGAATGGGGAAACTGAGACAAGGAAATTAAACAAGGTCAAACAATTTGAACTACTTAGAGCCAGCTAGTGAATCACAAGACCTTATCTGCCCTCATCAAGGACACTTGAAAGCAAATGGATTATACCTTCCCTCCCTAACCAGAAAATACATAGTTTAAATCACCCAGGTCTGGGAAATAGAGAACAAATACCCAATTAATGTCATTTGTGCCAGCTAAACCCAAGGACAGATGAAATCAGGGGAACAAATAACAAAAATCCATTAGAGCCAGACAGGCCCAAGATAAAAAGAAACCTGTAAAACAGACCAAAGAACATCCAAAACTGCCCTCTGTGGTCTTTTTGATGCATCAGCATGTTAAAAATACACCTGAAAAGCGAAGAATATTCTGCTGAAACCCTCCTCTTAGATTCTGCCCTGAAAAAAAAAAAAAGAAGGTAAAAAGCCCTCAGGACAAAGACTCATGGCCGCCTTGCTCCAGAACACCTCCATGCCCCTGCTGGGGCGTGAACTTTTTATTTCTATGGACACTCTTGAGAGTCCCCATGAAGCAATGGCCAGAGGCAGCTCATCCACACTCACTCTGGATTGTGTCTGGGAGGCCAGTTTAGTCAGACTTCCCAGGGGCTTAAAAACAGTCCCCTCAGGCACTTCTTTCCTATAAGGTTTCCTGAGAGCCAAGCAGAGCACCGCCTAAATTCTTTCCTGATGTTCTCCCACCCTAATTTCCTCCTTTGTTTCACTGTCTGCAGCTTTAATAATGACTCTCAAACCAATCTGGACTCCTGCTGAGAGGATTAACCTGAAGTGCAGGCAGATAGGGCCGGGGGCCAGTAGGAAACAAAGGCAGGTAGAACAGACGCAGGGGCAGGCATGGCAGTTTGAGCCAGCCTGGCCTCAGGAACCTGTTGGAGATGGGAATTTTTGCCCATTCCAGAGAGACCATGGACTTTGCCCCAGACAGAGTTGTCAGTGCTGACAGCAGGCCAGGCCTTAAGATATGGTCTCATAGGCCTTCTTTCATAGAATACTGTGAGCTTTCTGAAGAACAGGAGGACCCTGTGAATAACATGGTCGTCAATGGCATAATCCTGATGTTACTTGGGAAAACTGTTTTGTCTTGGGTTGTTTGTTCTGCAAAAACAGAATGTGGTTAATAGGCTCAAAAGTGGTCCTGCACAAAGGGTCACTGCTGCTCTCTGGACTCCTTATGTGGAGAAAGGCAAAGCAGTTGCTGGCCGGCCAATAAAGGCTCCCTAAATTTAATTTGGTCTGGACTCCAGTGGTCGTTCACTCCACAACAGAACCAACCAAGCAGAACTAATATAATGTTTCTGTACTCAACGCAGGAGGAATGGAAAACCAATGGTGTATGACACTAAAAAAAGTTCAGCATAGGAACAGAAGAAAGAACACACAGAAACAGGTCCATCCTGGGTAAGATCAATAGAGGGAGTCAGTCAGGTGAGGACATGGATAGACACAGAGAAGGCTTGTGGCAAATATACACCCCTGAACTACAAGGCTTTACTAGGCAGCCCATTATTGGGTTCCCCTCCTCTTGTGGGGAGTCTGAATCTGCTTGTAATAAATTCCCCCACTTTTGCCAAAACTAGTTTGGCTCAATGGATAGAGCGGCTGTCTGCAGCCTGAAAGGTCCCAGGTTCAATTCTGGTCAAGGGCATGTACGTTCAGTGGAGGGGGTGCAGGAGGCAGCTGGTTGATGTTTCTCTCTCATAGATGTTTCTAACTCTCCATCCCTCTCTGTAAAAAATCAATAAAATATGTATTTTTTTAAAATTCCCCACTTTTGCTTAAATCTTCTGGTCCGAGAGACCATTCTTTGGCAATCTGGTTATCACAGAGTCAAGAACCCACACTCTACTGGCCAGCCTGAGGCAGGCCTGCTCCAGGCAGGACCATCTCTGCTAACACCTTCTCCCCAAGGACTTTCTCTCTTTATCTCTCTCTCTCTTCTATTTTACTTCTTCATACTATTAATCATATCTCAATAAGCTGTAAATTTGGGTTTTGTTTGTTTTTAATGTTTCTATTACACTGTAAACTCCATAAAAATAGATATTTTGTCTGATTTGTTCACTTCCATTTTGTCAGTGCCTACAAGAGTGCAAGATCTTACTGTGAGAATTCTAAATAACATCTTCCTAAACCCTAGATCACATGTGTCAAACACAAGGCCCGCGGGCCAAATCCGTCCCGCCAGGCCTTGCAATGTGGCCCGCACCGCGCTGTCATCACTGCACTCCGCTGCGTTTCCATCACAATGACAGTTTATGACTGTTCAGTAAACCATTCGGCCCGAGATTTAGGCTGGATTTTAGATTTTGGCCCCTTCTCTGATTGAGTTCGACACCCCTACCCTAGATTATACATTTTTCTTTTGTTTTATACATGAAAATACTTGTTTTGTGACTTATAAAAGTCTTTGTAATTAAATAACAGCAACATTCAGCAGTATTACATATAATCAAGAACAAAAAAGTCTTCTCAAATACTAAAGCGAATCTTTATGGGGAGATTTATAAAATCTTAGATGCCATAATATAAAATTAAAGCCAATGAACTTTAAATTAAAATTCTTTTAATACCTTACATGAAAATGACACATACCTTCAAAAATATTTCACCCACTTGCAACATCACTCTTTGTGAACATGCTCTCTGCTGTTTAATGCCCACCTTTCAAAGGTGAGAAGCATGGTTCGCTTCAGCCCCCAAAACTAAGTCATTGAGAATTCCCAACCCATGATGGACTCACAAACACAAAATTGACTTTTTTCTTAAAATTCCTACATTTAATAAACACATGTCCTAATTACATATTCACATCTTCAGGAAAGAGAAAAAGTCTGTGAAATTGTAATTTTTCTCCAGGGTTTACTTAGTAAGGGCTGTTTATAAGTGCTTCCTCTTGCTTCCCTCCCTGAACATAATCAGAATTAGTCCCAGGCTGTTACCATTAAAATTTGTGAGGCTTCATTATCAATAAAATACATTTAGGCAACAAAATGAATGGAATAAATAACAGAAAACATGGGAATGCTAAAAATATAGGAACCAACAAAATATGTACATGTGCCAGGACTGACCAGCAGACCCTGAGGGATGGATGAATGGATTACTCTGACACACATTTCTGTGAAAGAGAAAGCTAAGGGGCTGCTTGGCAGGAGAAACCAAACAGCCTTGTTCACCTGCTTCCTTAGGCTTTTATTGTAACATTAGCTTGAACTAAACTTAACCTCTAGATACAATCGGTAGGGTAAGTATCCTTGAGAAAGCACATGCTTCTCCAAGGTTTGGTTTAAAGACTAAACATAAGTAATGATTACATCAAAACACTCGGGGGCTTAGACTTGTTTGGAAAAGTCAAGGCAGGAGATGTTGCTTTCAGTAAGGTCCCCCTAGAGGCCCCTGACCTTTCAGAGAATCCTTACAGACTTTCCACTAAGTCCCATGCTTCCCCACATTCATGAGTATGGAAAGAATAGAAAAATTAATTGAGATAGCTTGCTAATTTGTGTGTTTTTTTTTCTTATCAATATTTTGAAATCATATGCATTCCTCTGGGAGACATGTCATAGGTTTTTAAGAATGTAGGAAAGGAAAGCCAAGCAGTGTGGCATGGATACTAGGAGAATTAGTGTTTTTATTGCTAAAATATTTTAAAGTGGTAACTCAGCATAAGAATCTTTTAAAGTCACTACTAGTTTCCAAGTAGTGATCTTATATGGAGTGCAAGATAATTCAAATTAATTTAATTAGCTCACAGAAACTATCAGAAGTGCATGTTTATTGAAATTGAAGATTTTAAGTAAAAGAAGTATACCTTTTTCTATCAATTAAATTTATTTTGATAGATGATTCTTCAAAGCTTGAAAATAATTTGATAGAACAGAAAAGTGCTTCCTTTGTTGTTATATTAGAACCTAACTGGAGCACTTATATCAATGTTACATCTTTTATTGATCAATATTATCCAATAATTGGAATTTATTATTATTAGTTCACTTGGGTACTATAGTGAAATTATTGTGATTGAACATGTGGTAAAGATGTGTTTGTCAGTAGTTTTGTGTAATTAATTTCTAAGCCTTTTTAAGGTTGAGTTGGCAAGTAGTTAGAATTATATATGCTTCCTGCAGATAGTTTTCTGATTGGATTATCCCTAGTGCTTGGGGAGTAAAAGAAATAGATAATATTTCTAAACTATGTCATCATTTTCATGTTAAATAGGGTTTTCTTTGTATAACTCATTCTGAATAATACTTCTTTTTTCCTATGAAAAACAGTCATAAGAACTGTTTTAAAGAAAAAGATGAAGTTAAACATGAAAACTTAATTTATTTAGCATTTTTTTATGACTATTGCTTTCTCTTTTCTCATGAAGTCATGATCTTCTGAAAAAAAAAAAAATTTTGGAGAATAAGAGAAATGCCACATGGTGAGTCTCGGCTTTAAGGGGAGTCATAGAACAGGACAGCTTTATTTGTAAAAGATTGTTACATGAGAGAAGTGACACACCACTGGGGCTCACATCCTGCTCCGTGGGAACTTCAGAGCGAGGATGTTTCTGAGACAATGCCTCAAACCTTGCAGGGATGTACACAAGCACCGAGGGCATGTGTATGACTTTCCAACAGAACGATCGCTTTATTTTCAAATCTAATGTTTCCTTGCTACTTTCTAGATTATGTGATGTCTTTCACTGGGTAACCATGGCAGTGCAGTAATTCTCAGGTTAAAGCTTTTCCTTGAAACAAAGCTTACAGATTTTTTCTTCTTCTTTTTAGCAGCAGGAAACGTTTGACTGAAAAGCAAATAACAATCTTTTGAGACTAGATACATGCTGTGTAATTCTGAGTTCAACATGTGTCTTGGGGCTGTGTTTAATTTTTTTTCCCCCCCTGCGGCAGTGCTAGTTTGTCTGCCTAGAGATGCAAAAGATACATTTTTCAAGTGTTAAAAACTCTGTTGATATAGGCAAGAATGAAAAATTGCAAATTATATTTTGCTTTCTCTTTATAGTATATTCTGAATAAAAACATTTTTTTCCTGTTTGGGCTTATCAGTACCTTCTTTGAAGATATTTTCACGTTTAGGGTAATAGAAGTACAGAGTGAAAGCACTGAAGAAATTTGTTAGTCATGTATAATTTATAAAACACATTTGCTCTCTCTATGATTTTTGAAAGTATGTATATGTGTAAATCATTTTTGATTATTCATTTGTATCCAAGAATTTCAAAGAGAGCATAAAAACAGTTCTCTCTCTCTCCAAGAATGGAACTTAAGATAAAAAAGCCTGCCAATATTTAGACTCATGTGGACAATAGCTACTTATTGCTATATGCAGATGTTAATAAGCTCAACAAAGTAAATTACTTCATCTGCTTTTCCTCAACCAAGCTTCTTAGAAGTCAATGGGAACTTGAAATTTTGCCTACTTTATGCTTCCTTTGGTTATTTGTTTTTGTCCAAAGCATCCCTTTCACAAACATTTGATGTGTAACATTTGGCAAAAGCACTGATTTAGTGCTGAGAGACTGAGGGTTTTTTTTTTTTGTGTGTGTGTGTGTGTGTGTGTGTGTGTGTTTTACTATTGTAAACACAAATATTTTATCTAGTTTTTAACTACATTTGTAGTTTTAAATATTGAATATAAATTATTTTATTCAAATTGACTATATAGTGTATCAGTCTCAAAGAATAAGATAGTGTTAGCATAGATACTTAGATATTAATAAAGGAAGGAAGCAAAGGGAATCAGACATGGGTGAGCCTAATGGGCTGAGGAGCTGCATTGGACACAGCCTGCTTGTTTCACTAGGAAGTTACAGCTTCACACACTACCCAGGGCACCACCAGTCCATCCCCCACAGATCACTGGGGATGGTTATGGAGTAGTAAAGAGGGAGGGAGGTGCATGCACAATAGGAGCCAAAATGGCAGCCATAGAGGTCTGAAAATCTATCTAGCCTGGGAAAAGAATAAGGTTGGATAAAAGCCACAAAACCCCAGGACATCTAGGACATTAGGAAATTAATTGGTTAGGGGAGGATCCAGTGCCAGCCCAAGTGAATTGGGAAGTTAATCAGTTAGTTTGAAGATGTGCCTGGTCCTTCCCATACACAAGATAATATAAACTCGTCCTGCTAGCTGGTCAGGGACAGATAGGAACTAAGCTCCAGTATAGCACCAGATCTTCACTTTGTTATATGTTTCATGTTATAGGTCAGTTATGTGTCAATACAGAAAAATGTTTGTCTTGGTAACAAATGTACTACCCTGTAACTTCTATTGTGTCTCAATTTTAGACAACTTTTTCCCCAGTTAATTTTTTGCTATCAACAAAGAATGTGTGTGTGTGGGGGAAAGGGGGGTGCTGTGTGTGTTTGTATATACATTTATATCCAATATTATCAATATTTGGATAATATTGAATGGTTTGTTTGTTTGTGAGTGTATATTTTGGAGGTGGCAATTAGTAATTATTATAAACTACATTTTTCTTTTATTAAAATTTACTTTAGTCATAATAGAAATATACATTCATAAAAAGGAAAGATCCTCAAGAAAGTTTATATAACTAAAATTTTATCTCAAAAGAACAACTAATGTTAGTTAACCATTTGGTGCATATCATTCCATAAGCCAGTATTTCTTCCTTCTCATTTTTTTAGACATAGTCTAAACATAAATAAATTCAATCATTTAAAAATTCAGTTTTCTTACCTATGTAATATCCCTTGCATACAATTTATTAAATTAAATAGTTTTGCTTCATATGTATTCCAAATAGCTTGAGTTTTATAAAGTATTATACTAATGGCCCAGTAAAATTTTTGCACATTGGAAGAAAATTAAGTAGAAGAACTATTTCAATATTGTTATTCACCCTTTCTCTATAATAGAAGTGTTAACCAAATTCACAATTGACAATGACAAATCTAAACACACATGTGCCATTGGTGCCAGTGAGAGCTTTATGTGTAACATGCAAGCGTGAGTCAACATAACCTTATATAGATATAGAATAAACTTGCTTAATTAGACCTGCTTTCTATGTAGTTAACTTTTTTCCAGCCCAGTACAAATTTCTTCAGTACTTTCACTCTGCCAACAATGCAGTAAATATCACCATTAAGCAGATTATTATTGTAGATCACACAGGGAGAACAAAGGGTAAAATATTTAACTATAGCAGTATTTGACTATATTCTGTGCAGTGAGGAAACCTGAAGTCATTTTCAAGGTCCACTATGTCTTACTTCTTTTCAGTTGAGTCAAGTTTCTAAACTTTCTAAATCTCTGTTTTCTGGCTGATGAAAAAAAAATAGGATTCCACCACATTTCCTACCTACTTCAGGACTTCTGTGAGGATCAAATGAGATGAGGCAAGGGAAAATGCTTCACAGACATTTGGTTAAAGTATAAAATGTTTCCATCTGACAACCTGTGCTCCTGGGCTGAAGAAACTTCAGAGGCTAGTTGCTAGGAAGAGGAAGCCGGGCATTGCTATGTGACATCATTACCTGGTGCTCACAGCCATCGTTTCTGGGCTGGGCTTGGCTTTGGGTTGAATTTTGTGCCATTTGGTCTTAGCAGCTTTGGCTGCGATTTAGTGGAGTATCACTCTGGGGTGGTGGTGGGACCTGTGTCTCACTTGAGGGAAGCTGAGTATTGCTTTGTGGGTGTCAGGCCCATGGTGCCATTTCTCTGTAAATGGCCAGTGTGCATCACAGCAGTTCCTGTGTTGAGCATCTGACCCCTGGTGGTCAGTGCGCTTCATAGCTACTGGTTGGACAGACACTTAGCATATTAACCTTTTATGCATATACATCATATACACTCAATATACATGCATAAATGTTTTCAAATAAATCAGCCATTGTGAAATGTTGTTTGTATATTTTATGCATATCCAATTTGAAAATTCAAAAGGAAGAGAGAAATCTTTTTATTTACTGCTTATATCTGCTTGCCTTGTAAAAGTTGGTTTTGCACTATATGTGAATCTGAAGAAATAACAGTGTTTCCATAAATTAATAAGCACCCAGGAAATGTTTATTTCAACTTCAACTGGTGTTGAATTTATAGTGTAAACCTTAACTAACATGAATATCTTCTTAGAATATTAGTTTTCACTTTCCCCCAATAGTAAAACACTGTCTAAAGATGAATTTTTAAATAACAAGGTAAATAGCATAAAGAGATACAGTTGCAGCTATTGTGGGGGAAGGCTGGCTGCCTATTCTAATGGGCCACTCTTTTCCTCCCTGAAGCCCACCTCCAAGATAGTCTCTGAGTCACCTCCTCACAATCTCTATGGGCCACTAAGGCAGTATTTAGTATTTTACTGTATATGAAATGTATTTCATTTGAAAGAGTCACTTCAATGACAGAACATTTGAGAAACACAGAAATAATTGAAATAACATTTTAATAATGTAAAAATTACTATTTCTTCTTATTCCAAGTAGAAACTATGGTCAGGAGACAAATACTGAGATAAATGAGATTAAAGTTTAAACTGTGATAATCAATATATTCTACATGATATAATAGGATGTAACAATTCTATAAAAATGAATTCTCTATCATAAGTCAAATATCTTAACAATTACATGTTTCAAAATGTACACTGAAAAATATTATATTAATGATATATAACATAGCAAATTCTCCTTTGCAAAATATTGGAAAATTTTTCCACATTATAAATCACAGAGAATGTTTAGTGGGGATCTTTGACAAAGCAGCATAAATCAGCAAATCAATTGTGCCTCAGATCTCAATCAGCTGTGTTTTAAAATCACAGAACTCTCACTGAAAGCATTCATCTACAATATTTCCCCTAATTTCATTGCTTCCATATTTTATTGTTAATTCTCAGTCTCCTGAGAGAAGACTTGAATCCAAATCATAAAATAATTGCCTCAATTCTTACTTTTGTTTTGTTTTATAAAAATGAACAATTGCATTTTATATATCTGAAGCTCCTACAAGCATAGATTATTATATCTAGTGGTTCTAAAGGGGTTATAATTATAGTAGGGTATCTTTTACTCAGATGTTAATTCCTATTTCTTTTTTTAAAATATATTTTTATTTATTTCAGAGAAGAAGGAAAAGGGAGAAAGAGAGAAAAACATCAATAATGAGAGAGAATTATTGATTGGCTGCCTCTTGCATACCCCACACTGGGGATTGAACCTGCAACCCAGGCATGTGCCCTGAACAGGATCGAACCATGACCTCCTAGTCAATTCTCAACCACTGAGTTTTGCTGGCCGGGCAATTCCTATTTCTTTATACATTCACTAGTGGCCAGCTATATGAATTAATGAACATAGAAAGAAAATTAATCAAAGGAAATACTTTAATACTGCTATTTGCCCTTTCTCTATAATAGAAGTGTCAACCAAGTTCACAATCTACAATGACAGATCAAAACACATGCCTATGATTTGTGGCAGCAAGAACTTTATAAGTATCACACATACACGAGTCAACTTAGCCTTTTATATATAGAATAAACTTGATTAATTAGACCTGCTTTCTGATGTAGCTAAACTTTTTCTAGCCCAGTGAAGCACCCCACCCTCTCTTTCAGGTAATTGTCAACAACACAGCAGCAAATATCAACACGAAGCAAATTTTTATTGTATATCACATAGGAAGAACAAAGGGTAAAAATATTCTATTGCAGCAGTGTTTGAAGCTTTCTAAATCTCTGTTTTCCAGCTAATTAAAAGAAAATAGGATTCCACCAAGTATCCTATCTACCTACTCCAGAACTTCTGTGAGGATCAAATGAGATGAGGCATGGGAAAAATGCTTCACAGATATTTGGTTGAAGTGTAAAATGTTTCTACCTGCTATAAACCAAGTCATGTTTCTGGGCTGAAGAAACTCCAAGAAGACTAGTCACTAGGGAGAGGAAGCTGGGCATTGCTATGTGACATCATTACCTGGTGCCCACAGCCACTGTTTCTGGGCTGGGCTGCATTTTTTGCCATGGAGTCTTGGCAGCATCATCTAAAATTTTGTGGGCTGTAACTCCGGGGTTGTGACGGGGCCTGTGTCCCATTTGGGGGAAGCTGAGTGTTGCTTTGTTGGTGCCAGGTCCACAGTGGCTTTTCTCTGTAAATGGCCAGAGAGTGTCATGGCAGCTCTTGTGTTGAGCATCTTCCCCTGGTGGACAGTGCGTATCATAGCTACCAGTTGGATGGATACTTAGTATATTAGCCTTTTATAAATATAGACTAGAGGACCGGTGCATGAAAATTCATGCCCTGGAGTGGGGGGGTGTCCCTAAGCCCAGCCTACCCCCTCTCACAGTCTGAGAGCCCTCAAAGGTGGGAGGCAACCCGACAACCAGGGGAAAGTAATGCCTCCATCACACCTCTGCTGCTGCCACTGCCAGCAGTGCAAGCCTCTGGCTGGCCCTGGTTATCTGAGCCTCAAGCAGCCCTAGGCAGCTGAGCAGCTTCCATCTGAGGCTTGCCTGCACCTTGGGCTGGCCCTGAGTGGCTGGGAGGCTGAGGAAACTAGGTGACTCTGGAGGCAGGTGCACAGAGAGGCTGGACCCAACTGGGGGCAGGCCTGGTCATGCTGCATGCCTCTTGCCCCGGTGAGGCTCAGGGGACTGGGTGCAGCCATTGTGTGGCTGTGGGCACCACCATCTTTGAAAGCATGGCAGTCAATTAGCATATTCCCTCTTTATTGGCTGTGGGCACTGCCATATTTGTGAGGGTATAATGGTCAATTAGCATATTCCCTCTTTATTAGATAGGATAGTTCTTTAAAATGAGGCATGCTCAAAGTAGACTCTCCTTAACTGTCTGTCCTTTTGGTTACCAGTTCTTTAAATTCTTGTTATGTCGTAGTGCCTTGACCAGCACATAAAGGTAGGCAAGGGATGACAAAACTTTTTCTAGGTACTTATGCTCCCCCTTGCCTTCCTGACTTTCTGACAAAGATTTCTGCCTCCATGTTTTAGCTCCTATATCTGTCTTTAAGTGGCATTTATACAGACTCCTTTTTTTTTGTCTCTTAAAGCTTAATCTTTCTATCTAGTTTTGCTTGTGTTTCTGTTTTTGTGTCTTCTTTGTAATCGTGGGTCAGACACAACTGATTTTACCTCTCCTACCCTGTGAGTTCTAAACTCAAAAATATAACTGCCTACTATCTTTATTATCCTTCAGCTATCTCAGAATCAAAATGTATAGAAGAAAAACTGGTACTTCCTGCCTGATTTTTCTCTCTCCCTTTTTCCTGTTCTCTCTCTCTCTCTCTCTCTCTCTCTCTCTCTCTCTCTCTCTCTCTCTTTCTCTCTTCACGTTGGAAAATTATGGCAACATCCTATTCAGTATATTTGACTTCTTCCCCTGATCATTGCCATATCTAATTGGACAACCAACCCATTATTTCCAGATGAGTCCCCAACATTCTCTTCCAGATGTTACAGACTATCTGGATTTAGTATGACATCACCATAAGTTTGGTTCCTTTTATTCCCAAAGGAGATAAAAGTGATCACAGTAATTCCATACCCAAATTCTTTAGAATTAACTCAGTTTCTTACCATGTGATATTAACATGCATTTTTAAATTTTTATAAATTTTATTGGGTTGTTGTTATATGGAAAACTGAACACTCTAGTAAGCCAATAAGCAGGTGAATTTTTAAAAAATACTATCTGAATATCATGATGACATATATTTGCTTGATTTTTAAAGAATGCTTCTAGCTATGTGGGAGTATTTTCAACTTTTGTTATTCTAGAACATTATTCCTAAAAAAGTGGCAGCTAATTAAATTGCCTGACCGGAAAATCACTATGTTTTGAAGGCACAAAACTTTGGTTGTATGTGGTTTTTGTTTGGGTTCAATTGTAGTTTTTGTTTCTGTGTGAAAGAGAAGCTAAATGGTAGAGAGCAGGAAGTGGTTTTAGTTATCTGTAAGAAATTTGAAAGCAACTTGGTTAAATAAAATATTCCTCTTAAGTTTCTTTTTTTCATTCCCAACTCCACTTTGTAGGCCAAGTTACCTCAAAGTTATTGTCTGCCTAAGGGAAAGGACTGGGATTCAATTGAACCAGGAGAGAGAGTGATTTGCTGCTGTAGTGTTTATAGGGGAAAGAAGAAATTTAGTAGTCTAGGTTCAGGTTTATAATGACCACTTCCAGATGGTTTGAAGGATTTACTACCAGTTTTAAAAGTATCTTTTCTTGCGTCCATTGGTTATGCTCATATGTATGCATACAAGTCCTTTGGTTGATCTCTCACCACTGGGGGACGGGGGAAGGGCAAGAGCCAGGGGGTGGTAAGGGAGGCTGGGGAAAGGTCAATGGGGAAAAAAAGGAGACATACGTACTACTATTTGTAATACTTTAAATAATAAAAAATTTAGCATGACCAATAAAGTTTCAAAATCATAAAAAAATTAGAAAATAAAAATAAATAAAAAGGTATATTATTTTCTTTTAAAAAGCTGAAAGATTCCTGATATAGAACTTTATGTAGCAGTACATGTTATATACTTGGGAATTTGAGTGAGAAAAATGGTGTAAAGCAAGGAAGGAGAGAAGACTGATTCTCCCAGGGGCTCCCATACTAGATGACATTACAGCGACCCGTGCAATTAAGTTCTCATTTCCAAGTGGCACAGAGGGCACTGGGCTTTTTCTTTTTCCTAATGGTCAATCAGAGAAGAAAAGAGAGCACCTGTCCTTGATTAATGAAAAAAGAACGAAGTTGTTTGGACATAGATATGAATTTCAAAGCCCAAAGAAGTTGTCTTTCATTATTGCTTTCAAATATTCATAAAATTAAGTTCACAATTGTCGCTGACACAAATTTCTGAAGAGATCATTAACTGAAAGAAAAGTTTGACAGAAATAGTTTATACACTAATTTCTTAGTCCTAAACATTTATCAAGGTGCAGAGGCTTTTCTTTTTATCTCTCATTGTTTATACAAGAAATTGATGACAGGCTGTTAAAGTATAATTAATCACAAGACATAAAGTAAAATCATTTAAATATGCTAGTGCTCCTTTTCCTACCACTTTTTTTTTCTTGTTTTAGAGATAAAATAATGTTTATTCTCTAGAGTCCACAGATTCCAGATAAATGCCTTATCAAGTAGAGATTCTATTCTTACTTCAACATATAGTATTTTAATGTTTTAAAATTGCAAAGCAATTTCAATAACTCCATCAGCTGTTTTCTTATTTAAACCTTGGCTTGACTTATTTAGTGTGGAGTCTCTGGCAGTGTTCCTTAATCACAATCTAGTTTTGATTTGTCTACTCTGAGTTTGCATCCTGACCAAGTCACCAAAACAATCTAATTTTTTAAACCTATTTACCAGTTTTCTCATTAGTTTTTTTTCCTCCGGTTTCATTTTTAATGTAATCAGTTAATAGACTGGTCTCCTTTCAATAGTTTTTTAAGAACATTTTATTATTAATACACTTATTGCTCACATAACATGAATACTGTATGAATGCAAAATGGATTCTTGAACACATTATACATGTAATGTGTTTTAAAATTGAAAACTTCCTTTGGTGAATCATTATCTGGTAATTCTGATCTACTTCTATCATTAGTAAAAGTATAATTATGCTTTTGGAATTTTTTTCTGCTATGAATAAAAGTAATAGAGTATTTACTTATATAATTAAGAATATGTATTCTTCTATTCAAATTAATATAGCATTCTTTTAATTTTATGAGTTTTTAACATTTTATCTTAGAAAATGAAAAATCTCTTTTATAGTTTCCATAAAAACCCAAAATGGTTATTTTGGAAGATTTTGAATATATTCGGTGAATCTGGCTTGTATCTTCCATCAGTAATAATGTCAATGCATTGACTGGGTAAGGCTTTTCCAGAAGATGGGGTTAAATTCAGTGGCTATGCAATTTTCATGACCTTTTTCAGATACTGGAGATAACTTAGTGATTTCCCATTTCTCAGCTATAATAATTCTTTTGAATGTTGTGAACTTTTTAAAAATGTCACTAAAATGTTAACTTTTTTTTTCTTCACACCTTTGTGGGTTTTGACTATACTAGCCTGGGTGCTAAAAAGTCTATTGCAAATATCTTTACCAAACTTTATAACTATTTCTCAACTTATAGATCACCCTATTTCACACTTGAATGCATGATTTATGGCATTGATTAATCAATGATCTAGTTTTCTGAAAGGACATGGAAAAAGATTACTGGTTTTCTTTTTATTCATGATTGTTTATTTAAAATAGCTATTTTTTAAAAAAATTTTTAACACTTTTACTGTGTTGTTCATATGCTTTATATACGATTTTGTGTTAAACTCTAAGAATATGCAAATATATAACCATTGGTAAAGCAGTAGAAAGCCCCACAATAGACAAATGTGATAGACTTCTACATCTAAAAAGTAAAAAGTTTATATAAAAACTAAACAAGCATTTAAAATCCTCAGAAAGAAACAGAAAAATAACATGAGTAAATACCACAGATAACGGACAGATCTGGATCATTTACTATGTGCCCAGCTCTCTTCTAAGGACAGCTCATTCCCATTAATTAAAAAATATCCCCATTCACAAAATGACTAAGAGAAAATACCAGGCTCTTAATCTGAAATGTACAACTCAAGAGGACATAACTTTTAACTCTCCAATAAGAGTTGAACTACATATAATTATTTCTATTAGAATGAAGGAGTTCAGAATATAGCACCCCCAAAGATGCCATTCTGGCACAAAGGAAGAAAAGCTGAGACTGGGAGAATTCTATATAGACTTTGTTAAAATAATTATTATCTTCCTTTAGCTTCTTATTTCAATTATGTAAAGTTCAACAGCAGGCAAAACTTAACTAACCCTGGCCTTCAAAATCACAATACCTGTGACTCTGACAGGTTCTGAAGCAGATGCATAGAGCTGTGACTTGGTGGAGCCTTCCAGAGGACTGGAAATGTTTTATTTCCTGACTGGAATGCTTTTTACACAGCAATGCTCACTTTTGGAAGATTCATAGGGTACACTTATTTGTGCATTTTTCTCCATGTATGTTATGCTTTAATAAACATTTACTTAACTGAATACATGGAGACATTGAAGAAGGTTAAATATAAGTCAGATACCAGTTCCAGAAAAGGGAAATAAAAAATGGGGAAGAAATTCACAAATAATCTTAGCCTGAGAATTTTACAGAAATAGAGGAAGCCTTAAAGTCTTCAGAAAACAAACATAAAACTTCTCAGGTCTCTGGATCAGGCATAGTCGTAAGTACTAAAAAACAAAATAAAAACCACCTCTAGTAAGTCAGATAAGAAAGCAAGATACAAAATAAAATATATAACATTCCAGTTAGTAATAAGTAGAAAAAATAAAGCAGAGAAAGAGGCTATGAAAAATTGGGTTTGAGGATCAGCATTGAAATATTAAATGGAGGTTTTTAAGGTAGATTTACGGAATGTAAAGAGACAAAAATATTCAGTGGGAATTTATATGAGAGGAGAAAGTGAGACTTTCTTCTACCAATATTGTAGCTAATTCTCCATAGTTAAATCATAATTTAGTTAATTATTGCCAGATTATGAGGGATATGCCATGGTATTATACAATGACTATACTGAATAACAGTACTCATCAATTATTAACATACTAGAGGCCTGGTGCATGAAATTTGTGCACTGGAGGGTGGTTCCTCAGTCAGGCCTGTGGACTCTTGCAGTCCAGGACTCCTTGCTCTTACCGCCCACCTGCTCACTGCTCCTTACTATTCAGCTCACTGCTCCTTAGCGCTGCTGTGGAGGTGGGAGAGGCTCCTGCCACCACTGCTGTGCTCACCAACCATAAGCCCAGCTTCTGGTTGAGCGATGCTCCCCCTGTGGGAGTACCCTGATCATCAGGGGACAGATCCTGTATTGAGTGTCAGCCCCCTGGTGGGTCAGTGAGCATCATAGTGACAGGTCATTCTGGTGATTCCACAATGATGGTCGCTTTTGTTATATAGATTATATCATTTGCACCCTCTCTATCTTTATCTTATTGTCTTTTTTCCTCCCCCATCCTCATCCTCATCCTCTCCTCCTTCCCGTTCCTTCCCACTTCATCAACCTCCCCCTCACACCTTCTCTCTTATACACTTTATCATTCTCTAGATATTTGAAAGGAAAAAATAACAGAGGACTATATTATTTAACAAGACTTACAGAAAAAACAATAAAAATAACATACTTTTCTCTAATACTTATATGGGTGTTGGACAGAGCTCATGCAAATAGACTTGATGATTTGGACACAGTCAGCCAAATAATATAGATTTTACAAATATTTAACAAAAAAAGAAATCTGAGACTAACATCACAGCTGATATTGTTTAAAAGAGGCCTCCTTTGCCTGGCCAGTGTGGCTCAGTGGTTAGGTATCAACCTATGAACCAGAAGGTCACGGTTCAATTTCTGGTCAGAGTACATGCCCAAGTTTTAGACTCAATCCCCAGTAGGGGTGTTCAAGAGGCAGCTGATCAATGATTCTCTGTTATCACTAATGTTTTTATCTCTCCTTCTCCCTTCTCTGAAATAAATAAAAATATACTTAATAAATGAGTAAAAGAGGCTGCCTTTGAAGCACATGGAAAGAGACTGAGTAGAGGACAGAGGACTTCTCTCTTACACATTCACTCTCACACATTACACACACATATTTATGCATTATGATTGTGGAATTTTTTATTTGGTAACCATTTGAATCTATAAGGTATCGCAATCTTTCACCATCAAATACCTTAGCATGTACCTCTGACAGCAAAGATATTCACCTATATAACAAAACAATGATCAAATTGGGGAAATTTTACATTATTACAATACTATTATCTATAATATAGTCTTAATTCTAATATTTCTAATTGCTCTACTAATATTTTACATCCAGGATCTATTATTGCTTCTAATCACCATACTCTTTTAGCCTCAAGAGTTTAATCATCACTGTTCCTCAGTCTTTCTGGTCTTGCAGGACATTGACCTTTCTCAAACTTTATTTTTATTCTCTCTTTAAAATGCGTACCTTTAATCAGTAATGCAAAAGAATTCAGGTCATTGTCTTTTCATCCTCCTCTGACAGGAAACAGTGTTTTGTTTTTTAATATCCCACTGTGGCTTCAAAAGACATTCATCACCACAGGAAAATGATAATAGTTGTTATCCTACAAAACACATGAATAAAAATACCCTAATGACTCATTGTGACAAAAGTGTGTTAGCTGATGTGTTTTACTTCACTAATAAATATATGCCATATTATTTATAATTGCAATAAAAACTATAAACATGGCAAATTAGAATATCGCCAATTTTGCTTTTATTTCATTATGAGTTTGAAACAAAACATACAGCTTTTAACATTGTATTGATTTTACCTCAATTGTAATTCAAATTTCAAGCACATTCATCAGTATTTCAATGAAATGGCATATATAAATTGTTCTTTAGTTCAGATTAATTTTAAATCAGTCTTGCAAACCATAAAACACAGAATATAAAAAGTCTAAGTGGACATTAGATGACTCTTTGCTCCAGACCAATGGTTTCAGATACTTTTATATTCTGAAAGCTATAATCTAAACATGGTTTCAGTGAAGATCAAATACACTTAAGAACCATTTCATATTCATTCTAATTTCAACTGGGAAAATGCTTGGAATACAAAATAACTGTTTTCATCTCTATAAAACAAAGCTAGAATTTTTTTTTGTTTGTTTTGTTTTTTGCTTCTCCCACTTGCATATGGTTTAAGAAAAAGCAAGTTGTTAATTAGAAGATTTTTTGAATAGTTAAGAACTTATGATTATGTGCTATCATCCACATAACTTTATTTGTTTTCACCAGTGTAATGATGTTTAAAGTTTAGTTCTTTGGTCATCGTGGCTCCTTCATTTTGATTATTAAAGACATTACATTTTGTTTCTCTCTAGCTTCTTGTTAATATCACCGCATTTTCAGATGCTCTGTAGTTTAAGATTTAATGTTCCAGCTTTTTAGTCTTTGCCAACCCTACACAGTCTCTCCATGTACTTTTCATTCTTCTGCAATTATTTGCAGCAGTAGTGATTTTTAACAATTTATTTTACATTGAATACCATCCTTAGCAGTGAAACAATATATAAATGTATTCTTGAACATTATGAAATGTCTTATTTTTATTTAACGTATATTAAAGAACATGAGATTAAAGTATATTTAGAAAATAGTCCAAGAAAATGAATTAATTATGTTTGTCAAGTGAGAGGTTAGGATGGAAACATACAGAACTTGGTAACATTTAAGTTTGATAAAAGTTGTTTCTATCCCAAAATCTGTGTCAAATAGCTTACTAGTACATGTCTATATTAATCATCATGGTTATTTAAATTATCTAATTTAAAACTGGGCAAACTTATTACCATTATTCTTTTTAAAATTTACCAATCTATTCTTTTTTTCTTATTAAATTTATTGAGGTGACATTAGTCAACATGAACATGTAGATGTCAGGTGTGGGTTTCCATGTTACAAGATCTGTATATTGCACCATGTGCTCACTACTCAAAGTCAAATCTCCTGTCACCATACAATAGGACTTCCTTTTCCTCAATATACTCTTATCTAGTTCTTCAGGTAAATTTTAGAATCACTCCACATATTTCCAATAGGCTATTTTTAGAGCATTTTTATATTCATAGCAAAATTGAATGGAAAATACAGAGTTCCTATATACTCTTTGCTCTACCCCAGCCTCACTACCAACCTTCTCCACCACAGCGATACATTGGTTACAATTGGAAAAACCTGCATTATTAACACATTTTTGTCACCCAAAGTTCATAGTGTACATGAGAGATTCACTCTTGGTGGTGTACATTCTGTGGACGGGGACAACGTAAAATAACATGCATCCACCATTAGGTATCGCGGCCCTCAAAGCCCTTTGTGCTCCACCTGTTCATCCTTGTCTTCCCACTAAACATTGGTAAAAACTCATCTCTTTTTTTGTGTCCATAGTTTTGTCTTCCCAGAATGTCAGATATTGGAATCACACAGTAGTCTTTAAAGCTTGGCTTCTTTCACTTAGCAATATGCATCTAAGAGTTCTCCTTGGCTTTTGATGGCTTGAAAGGTCATTTCTTTTTAGCACTGAATAAAATTCCATTGTCTGTACCACTGTTTGTTCTTCATTCACCTACTGAACAATATTTTTGTTACTCCAAGTTTTGGCAATTATGAAAAGTTTCCATAAACATGTGCGTGCAGGCGTTTTTTTGTAGACATAACTTTTCAAGTCATTTGGGTAAATATGGAGGAGTGGGACTATGGATTATATAGTAAAAACATGTTTAGTTTTGTAGGAAACTACTAAACTCTTCCCATTTGGCTATCCCATTTTACATTCTGACCAGCAAGGGGATGACTTTCTGCTAATTCACATCTTCTCCAGCATTTGGTGTTGTCAGTGCTTAGGATTTTGGACATTTGCATAGATAGATAGTGGGTATCTTCTTGTTTTAATTTGCGATATTCCCTAGTGACATATAGTGTTGAGCATGTTTTCATATGCTTATTTGTTATCTGTATATCTTTATTACTGATATGCCAGTTCAGATCTTTTGCCCATTTTTTAATCAGATTGTTCAGTTTTAAGAGTTCATTGTATGTTTTGGATAAAAGTTCTTTATCAGATGTTTTTTTACAAATATTTTCTCCCAATGGCTTGTTTTCTCATTTTCATGAGAGTATCTTTGGCAGAACAGAAGTTTTTCATTTTAATAAGAGCCAAATTATCAATATTTTTTTATGGGTCATGCCTTTGGTGCTGTATCCAAAAAGTCATTGCCCAAACCAAAATCATCTAGGTTTCTTCCTACACTATCCTCTAGGTTATTTATGTTTTTGTATTTTACTTTTAGGTCTATGATGCATTTTTTAGTTAAATTTTTTTAAAGAATGTAAAGTGTGTGTTTAGAACCATTTTCTGTGTGCATTTGGATGTCTAGTTGTTCTAGCATCATTTGTTGAAAAGATAATCTTTGCTTCATTATATTGTCTTTGCTCCTTTGCCAAAGATCAGTTGACTATATTTGTGTAGATTTTTTTCTGGGCTCCTTATTCTGTTCCATTTATCTCTTTGTCTATTCTTTCACCAGTCATGCATTATCTAGATTACTATACCTTTATAGTAAGTCTTGAAGTTGAACAATACACATATTTGATATGAACCATAGCTATGTTTAGAGTCATATAGATAACTCTATAAAATAACTGTGACAGCATTCTATTTTTTCATACATTAGGAATAATTTATAAAACATTATGAGAAGTGCTTTGTAAAAAAATTGAAAGACTACAGTATTAGCATTAGTATTATATAAAACAATTTAGTAGATAAAAATCTCAAATCACAACTTCTAATAAATCAGAATTTCTTAAAAATAAAATCCTAAACCTGATATATATTTGTTCCTCTTAGTTATTTTAATGTTCTATTTAAGAAAAACATTTAAACATTTAAATTTTCGTGGGCCCATAATGTGATGATATAACATCTAATCATTTGTTTTTATGAATCTGATAATTGTAGCACCAATGACCTTTAAGAACATCTTTTCCTGTTGACTTGAAATGCCAGTTTTACCATATGGTAAATGCCTATGTTTATTTTAAGCCCAGAAAGCTACTTTGCCACCCGTTTTGGGGCTTGGGCCACATTGTTTTAAGGATGACAAATTTGCATTATTATATAATATCTGGTCCTATACTATCTCCCTAAATCTCCCTAAGATGGGCTTTCAATTTCAGACTTTTCCAGATCCAGAAGCCTTTGAGGAAAGGTGTAAAGAGAACCTTTGCAGTGAACAGACACAAGAAGAGTCTCATTTCTTTCCTATAGGTAAAGCCTGATACCTTCCCTCCACTTCTACTTCACGGTGCAAATATTAAAAAATGCTAGTATCTCAGCTTTGTCTGACTCTTATTGGCAGAAATAAAATTGACATGCTCATTTAATGAAGTTTATTCTGTGTGCTGTGCCAGAATGGAAACTTAGAGCATCTAAAAACTATGTTGAATCCAATACTTCGAATATATTTTAATCCCAATGATACTGCATTACTTCCTCATTTTTAGATTAAAAATGACAAAATTTCAACTTCTTGAAGTCAGGAATTTTTTTTTTAATCGGTTGAGGATGGGACATAGGCCTAAATCTACCTCGAAATTTCCCTTCAGTCTGTTCTTATCACTGTATATGTAGAAGTTATTCTTTGGAAATTACAGCTGATAAATGACAAAATCCTGTTTTTTAATGTTAACACAGGGTTTTCCTGAATCATATATTTCTTTGGTCATTAGATAGGATTTTAATGCCAGAAAAAACAAACAGAAAGACATCAGGTGGAGATTCCCTCAATTAAGTGGATTTAATTCATAAATATACATACATCTAAATTTATCTTATAATCATTTCCAACTGTTATAATAGAGCACTCCATTTTCTACCTAACACCAGTTCCTCCAAATGCCCTATGCTATGGGCCTTTCTGTAATATTTCACTGTCAGTTATCCCCAATCATTCTCAACTACAGGGTGATGCCCATTGCCCCTTACATAGTTTCTAATCTCTTCTGTTAAAAAATAACTATCGCCCTGGCTGGTTTGGCTCAGTGGATAGAGCATCAGCCTGCGGAATGAAGGGTCCCAGGTTTGATTCCAGTCAAGGGCACATGTCCATGTTGTGGGCTCGATCTCTAGTAGAAGGTGTGCAGGAAGCAGCTGATCAATTATTCTCTCTCATCATTGATGTTTCTATCACTCTCCATCTCAATACACTATACCAGGTGTGCAGGTTAATAATGTGGATTTTTTTTTCAATAGATGGAGCCACACATATGTTGATATATATGTGATTTGATATGTATAATATTTTGTTGTATTGACAACAAGCTTCAAAACTTTATATGTCAAGTTTGTTGAAAGTGTTAACATCATAGATATTTTTATGCTTAAAAATGTAGAATTTCATGCCCCCCCAAAAAAAGTATTTGCGGAAAGTTTTAATTCATTACTTTATTTTGAAGAAAAGTGCTGCTAAATACTCCAGGAAGCTTATGGTGAACATGCTCCATCTCAAGATATGTGTGAACACTGGTTTAAATGCTTTAAAAGCGGTGATTTCAATATGAAAAACAAAGAATGTCCAGGTCAACAGAAAAAGTTTGAAGACCAACAATTAAAAGCATTATTGAATGAAGATGCATGTCAAACTCAAATGCAACTTGCAGAAAGATTAAACATTGTTCAGCAAACAATTTCCGATCATTTACAAGCAATGGGAAAGATTTTAAAGGAAGGAAAATGGGTGCCACATCCACTGAACAAAAGACTGAGAAGTCATCAGTAAAATGTTGCTTCAAAAGCATAAAAGAAAATCTTTTTTGCATCAAATTGTGACTGGCAATGAAAAGTGGATTTATTTTGAGAATCTCAAAAGCACAAAATCATGCGTTAATCCAGGTCAACTATCAACATTGACTGCAAGGCCAAATTGCTTTGGAAAGAAGATAATGCTCTGTGTTTGGTAGGATCAGGAAGCTGTGGTGTATTATGAAATTATAAAGCCAGGTGAAACCATTAATACTGACAACAAATAATCAATTTGAACCATGCTTTGATCTAGAAATGACCAAAATGGGCCAGAAGACACAGCAAAGTAATTTTGCTTCATGATGACACAACATCACACACTTCAAAACCAGTTAAAAACATGTTAAAAGATCTTGCCTGGGAAGTATTAGCCCACCCGCTGTATTCACCAGACCTTGCTCCTTCCGATTACTACTCATTCTGATTGATGGCACACACACTTTCTGAGCAGCACTTCAATACGTACGAAGAAGTGGAAAATTGGGTCTCTGAATGGTTTGCCTCAAAACAAGAAAAGTTGTATTGGGTTGGTATCCACAAATTATCTGAAAAATGGGGAAATGTGCAGCTAACTAACGATGGACATTACTTTGACTAAAGCACTTTTGATGTTTCTATTGAAATTATAGTGTTTTCTTTGATTACAAAGTCCACATTATTAATCAGTTAAAATTCAAAATAATGGTTAACCAGCTAATAATATGGATTTACTATTAATTGGTTAATACTACAAAATAACTATTAACCATTAAAAATACAGATTAACTGTTAACCAGTTAATAATAAGGATTAATGGTTAACCAGTTAATAATGCATAATAATTGTTAACTGGCTAATAATGAAGATTTTGTAATGAAAGGAAGGAGGAATAAATGGAATTTCCTCAGTTTTTCTTTTTTTAATCATGAAACTTTTTAGATTATGACTATAGCTTCAGGTTAAATCTATGAATCATTGTTCTTTTTTATTATTTTCTAAATAGTTCTCTCTATACTTATATTTTTAATAGTTATTTTAAATGTTCTTTAAAATCTTGAATTATTTATGGTTTATCCCTCAACTGTTATTTAATTCTCATTTTATTATATATTTTTTCTGAATTTAATTGCTGGATAATAGTCTTGAAATTTTTTCTGAGTGTTTCAATTTATACAGCACCAATGCTCAACCAAGTTTCCTGGGTTGTAGATTTTATTTTATTATTATTTTTAAATATATATATATTTTATTAATTTTTTTTAACAGAGAGGAAGGGAGAGGCATAGAGAGTTAGGAACATCAATGAGAGAGAAACATTGATCAGCTGCCTCCTGCACACCCCCTAATGGGGATGTGCCCACAACCAAGGTACACGCCCTTGACCAGACTCGAATCTGGAACCCTTCAGTCTGCAGGCAGATGCTCTATCCACTGAGCCAAACCAGTCAGGGCTGTGTTGTAGATTTTAATTTATGCATCTCTGCAGCCTTTTCTTCTTCTTCAACACAGAATTTTTGAAAACTTTCTGAAAAATTTTTCTGGTGTTAACAAATGCATCTCTCTCAGTTCTAATCACAAACAGCCTTAATGAGGTGAAGGTGATATATATCTTGACATGTAATGATTTACTCATTATCCTACTAAAAGTACATATTCTTTTTACAGATATATATTTATTTATTAAACTTACTTGCATACTTATTTCTTTGAGGATTATTATTGTCACATTATAAACTAAAGGAACATGTTAAGGTGATATGTTTAATTTTTAATTATTCTTATGTACTCTTGCACAAAAATAATTTCTTTAAAAGTGTTTTAGTGTCCCAGACATGCCCTCTCACTTCCCAAACCCTGCTATGAAATAAACCTTCAGAAGATAAAGCCAGACTTGCTCCTTGCTCCATGACAGATGAACAAAAATACTGATTTTATCTTTTCTGTTTATGTACTCTACTGTCAGAATCACTAGAGAACCTCAAAAAACAACCTTCAGATTTACATTCAGAGTTATTCTGCATTTTAGTACATATAGTTTCATCTATAGACTCCCTTGAGTAAACTTGCACACACAAAAAAAGAATTTCATATTTCAATTAGAGAGAAGTTTAATGCTCAGCTGAGCTATTTTACTAACGCTAAAGAAAAATGAGTTAATAAACATGTTCAGTGCTTGCTATCAGCTCCACTCATATTTGGATGAAGAGAGAACAAGCTAGATAACAGAAGTGTGTTGGCTGATTGAAAAAGGGGAACTAATCACCATCTGAATGTCAAATCAGCACCAGGATATCAAATCCCCCAGGCTTCCCAGGTTTACCTTGGTTCAAGCAAACCATATTTTGTTCAACTGCTCCTGGTCATAATATTTTTGTTGTATGAAATTTCACATATATGAAACAGTGAAAAAGTATTTCTCTTAGTACACCATGTTATGTGTTTCAAGTACATTTTATAGCTAATTTTATTATAAAAGAGCTTCATTTCCAGAATGAATAAATTATATTCATAAAATATTGCATCTATGAATAAATCGGTATATTAAATTATATTTTGAAAGTTTTAACAGTTTTCTGGTCTTTTCCTATCCTATCAGTTAATACTTCTTATTAAATTCACTATTTTTGTCATGAAATATCCAAGCAATTGCAGGTATAATATACAATATATTATAAGACACGCTTTTAGCTGGTTGAGTCAATAGCAGAGTCATTAGCACAATCTAAAAACTAGGATTATGACATAATATAAACTACTTGATAGCTGTAATAATCAGTTTGGTTAGAAATAAAGTTTTTTTTTAATTTTTGTATCTTTTTTTATTTGAGGTAATATAACTAGAGAAACAATCTAAAAAATATATTGGCTTAGGTTGGGAACTATAATAGAGATACCACTGACTAAAACACTATCCCACCCCCAGATATATATCAAAGATATTATCTGTTAATACGAAGGTAAGCTGACAATTCTTTCACAAAGAAGTAATTCAATTTTGATGATGTTCTCCATCAGCAACTCAAAATATCATATTGCTCTTCTAACCTTGATGTAGAAAAACCTGCTCTTGGAAGACATTTAATTCTTTATTTTTTCCTCAAATTTTTTTCTATTACAAAAGTAATACATATTTATTGCATTCTTTTAAAATACATATATTAATAGTGCTTCTATATAAAATATGATACTGACTAAAAACATCTAATGAAAAGCATTTATTTTTTATTTTAGAATCTCATTATCTAACCAAAGAATGCAATTACTCTCAGAATACAAGGCATGCTGAAACAGAGTAAATGTTATTATGTGTATTATACACTTGACTTATTTGCTTACTCTTCTATTCTCTGAAATTATAAAAGTAAAGAGTAAAAATATCTTCAGTATGTTTTACTTTGTATGAATTTTATGTTTAAAATATATATATATTTTTTATTGATTCTTTACAGAGAGGAAGGGAGAGAAACGGAGAGTTAGAAACATCGATGAGAGAAACATCGACCAGGTGCCCCCTGCACACCCCCTACCAGAGACGTGCCCACAATCAAGGTACATGCCCCTGACCGGAATCGAACCTGGGACCCTTCAGTCCGCAGGCTGACACTCTATCTATGAGCCACACCGGTTTCGGCGAATTTTATGTTTTATGTACAAATAAGAAAGCAAGAAAAAGTGATTAAATTGTAGCAACACATTTAATTCTCCCCAATAGCTTACATTTTGGGGGAAGACGAATAAGCTCAAATATTAAGTCCCAAGACTATGGGGTGTTAATGCTTTACTTCTAACGTGGTTTTGGAAAACAAATCAGCCAGAGTTAAGGATTTGGATCAATGGTCCTTAAAAAGCTATGGAAACTTCATTATTAAAAATATGCTAGTGCAAACAAATTAAACTTTAGCATAATTTTAAAGGATTCAAGTGCCCCTGAAATCTTTCAAGGTACATTGTTTAAAGGAAGAGTCATCTAAAATATCTCTATTAATGTACCTAAAATTAGAACAATTTACATTTCAGGAAAAAAATGGTCAATGAATACTTACTCTTCCATTAGGTTGGGTGAATTAAGTTGAACCTTATCAAATAGAATCAGCTGTCAGAGGAGAGGGGTGTTGAGGAGGCTTAATAAAAAAGGTGAAGGGATTAAGCAAAGAAAAAATACCATCTAATAGACACAGACAACAGTATGATGAATACCAGAGGGAAAGAGAGGTGGGGGCAGGTAGAGGAGATTGAAGGAGAAATAAGTGGTGATGAAGTGAATGAATGAGTGATACACGAATGAATAAATCTTAATTCTGATTTTCACAAAAAAATGGTGATGGGCCGAAACCGGTTTGGCTCAGTGGATAGAGCGTCAGCCTGCAGACTGAAAGGTCCCCGGTTTGATTCCAGTCAAGGGCATGTACCTTGGTTACGGGCACATTCCCAGTAGTGGGTGTGCAAGAGGCAGCTGATTGATGTTTCTCTCTCATTGATGTTTCTAACTCTCTATTCCTCTCTCTTTCTCTCTGTAAAAAAATAAATAAAAATATATTTAAAAAAAAAATGGCGATGGAATGAGACTTGGGTGGGTAAACACACCGTAACTAATATCACCCCAATAAATTAAATGTATTTTTTAATGGTCAATGCTCTACAAAGCATGCAAACACAAAAATCAAATGGGATCTCGTTGAATTAAGAAAATACCACAGAACTGGTGGTTGATGGAAACCTTGAGCTCATGTCCTAGCTTTGTAACTTTAAGTTAATTATGTAATCGCCTAGTTCCCCTTTGTTCTATGGCTATAAAATAAAGCACTTGCCGTGCTCGTTCAGTAGTTATCTAACATAGATACTGCTTTACAATCATCAGATGAGTTGATAAATGTTGTGAAGTGGAGACCACCCGCACGCGGATGCCCACTCAACTCGAGTAATTCCGGAACAAACTCCTCAGCCGTCCAATTTGAGGAAGCAAAAGAATTTTATTTCAGATTCGAATCTGGGCTGCTGCCACCAGGAAGGAGCAGGCAACAACAGCAGCAAGCAGTTACAAATCCAGCTTTTTTATGCACATTTCAAACAAGGGGGTGGAGGTCCACGGGGCTGAAGCTGATTCTTGGTTCGTTCTGTTATTTTAGCCTTGACTAATCCAGACTGTTGATTTGGCCTTCAGCCTTGACTAACCCAGACTGTTGATTTGGTCTTCAGGTCCAGGAGGGGGAGGGAGTAGTAACTTTCTACCCTCCAAGCAAGGTCAGTAATTTTCCACTCCTCAATAAAAATAAGACAACTTCTTAACATAAAGCAACTACTCCATATCATGGTCTAAACTCTAGAATAGAGCCCTGGAACTGGCATTTTCTTTCAGGTATTTACGTGGTGAAGTTAAATTCTAGACACATAAGCCTCAAGATTTCTATCATCTCTAAGTATTTTTTTTTCAGCCATTGCCTTTTATATGACATGTGAACCATTTAAAATACAGTTCTGGTAGGTAACAGAAAATTTAGATGACCAAGAGTATTTGTGGTTCATTACGTATTTTACACGTGTTCTTTTAAGATAAAACTTTATAGAATGATTTTTTTTTTTTTGGTCTTCTTCCTGAGTCTATTCTTCCAATGTATATTACATAATGTGAAAAACTGTTCATGAAAGAAAAAGAAAAGCTAAAATTCAGAATGGGGGAGAGAGTTGCCAGTCATAACTGCTAAGATAATATATTGTTTAATAGAACAATTATTACATCTATAATCTTAATTTTTAAACATTTTCTAGGCCAGAACTAATTGGAAAAACAAAACAAAACAAAACAAAACACAGAAGTAATTGTAAAAACCTTTCCCCACACCAACCCATCCTTTTTAATAATTTCATCCAACATCTCTCTTATTTTGTTTTCAACTCTCCCAGTTGAACTATTAACATCATTAACATTAAATTTCCTTGAGGAAATGTATGTACTATAGAGCTCATTTTAAGAAGGCAGCTTTTTTTGTTTAGGAATGGTTTTTAATCATTCATTGTTCTTTAATGTTACTGACCAATTTAACCTTTGTTTAATATGTTAATGTTCAGAGCATTAAATGTTGTTACAAAAGGGATTTCATGAACAGAATGATTCATCATGTGGACACTCCCAAGATTTATGCTGTTACTCCTATTCTGTCAAGTTTCCCCTGTGTTGCCCAGGGTTATGATTAACCATGGTAACATAATTAAATCTCTGCTACTCACACTAGGGCTTGCGGCCTAGAGTTTCCCTTGTGAGAAGCAGCTAAATTGCAAACAGGAGCCATGGTATAGATGATCTTCCCTTATGACCTCTACTTCTATGTTCCATTTTAAAGACATTATTTGTTTTCTTGCTCTCTGGCATATTAATTAGTATAATATATTTTTCTCAAATCAGCAGCTATTTGTGTTGTACCTCATTTTTAGCAATTCTATAAAATTATTTTTACCTCTTTATCTCCAAGATTGTTGAAATGTATCTTATGTACCCTACTTTCCACTATTTTATACCAGAACTTCTCAGTAATTATCCCCAAATTTGTATTGAACATTTTTCATGGGATTTAGTGTGAAACCTTCAAAATTTAAAAATGTATCTATAAATAGAAATTATGTGATATTTAACATAGTTTGTTTAGAAATTTATATATATGGAGAGGAGAGAGAGAGAGAGAGAAATATATATAGATAGAGAGACTTAAAAAGTTTCATGAGCTGCAACAAGAAAGCCCAATGCATGGGAGAACATTTGCCAATGTTATCTCCAATAAGGGTTTAATCTCCAAAATTTATAGGGAAGTCATACAACTTAATAAAAGAAAATAAACAACCCAATAAAAAAACAGACACTTTTTTGAAAGAGGACATACAGAAAGCCAAGAGACTATGAAAACATGCTCAAAGTCACTAATCATCCAAAAGACGCAAATCAAAACAACAATGAGGTACCATCTCACCTCTGTTAGAATAGCTATCATCAACAAATCAACAAATGACACATGCTAGAGAGGATGCAGAGAGAAGGAACCCTCATGCACTGCTGATGGAAATGCAGACTGGTGCAGCCACTCTGGAAGACAGTATGGAGTTTCCTCAAAAAATAAAAAAATGGAACTCCCATTTGACCCAGTGATCCCACTTCTAGGAATATATCATGAGAAACCAGAAACACCAATCAGGAAGGATATTCCCCTATGTTCATAGCAGCACAATTTATAATAGCTAAGATTTGGAATCAGCCTAAGTGCCCATCAGCAGAGAAGTGAATTAAAAAATTTTGGTACATCTACATAATGGAATATTATGCTGCTGTAAAAAAAAAAAAAAAAAAAAAAAAGTTGAGTGAGTTTTACCTATAGATGGATAGAATTTAAAAGATGAGTTTTACCTATAAAACTCAAAATAATAAAAGCTTCTTTGATTTGTAATCTTGCACTCACAAATATTGAATATAATGTTTAATTATGCAGCTTAGGTATGATCACTAATATACTTTGAATTCTAGTAAGCATCAAGTTGAGAAAATCTTGAAGCCCCAGCTATCAGTACCTGTGAATGCTACTTTATTTGGAAATAGGATGTTTGCAGCTACCAATTAAAAAACAACAACAACACAGAAATGTAAAGGCACATCACTCAAAGTGTACTTTCACATGTTCCTTTAACCACAACGTTTATATTGGCTTGAACTTTAATTTTCTACTCCACATTATCCAGGTTCTTCCAGTGTTTGTTTCCTTCAATCCTCTCTTATCTTTAAACTGGTGTATATAATTCAGCAATCTGTATACATTTTACTGAACATGTATGTATGATGTATTTTCTATAATATTAGAACTTAAGTTCCTTGGAAAACAGTCTCTGATATGTGGTTTAACATGCAGAATGCTTTTTAAGAACCCTTGAGATCAACACTTATGGAAGGGAGTGGAAGGAAGCAGGATTGAGCAGAGGGAGAAGTTGAGCTGCAGTTCAAGATCAACAGCAACCACTCTGAATAGACTTTCAGAGTTGTGTTACATTGGGTTAAACTGGCTGGCCTCTATACTCCTGCATAGATCAGTCACTGGGTGTGGGCCACCCCCATGTACGTATGCAAGGTGGCTCTCCGCAGCAGCTGAGTCCATCACTTGTCTGGCAACAGCACCTGTCCCAGCAGCTGAGATAGTAAGTCTCTCGCTAAAAGGAACCTTATCATTTGCAGAAACGTGGATGGAATTGGAGAACATCATGCTGAGTGAAATAAGCCAGTCAATGAAAGAGAAACACCACATGACCTCGATCATTTATGGATAATAAAGAACACTATAAACTGATGAACAAAAAGATAGATATAGAGACAGTAAAGCAACAAACAGACTGTCAAATTACAGCGTGGAGGATAGGGAGTTATGGGGGAGATAAGAGATCAACTGAAGGACTTGTATGCATGCACATAAGCAAAACCAATGAGGGCGGGGAGTGCACGTATGGGTGTGTGTGGGGGGAGAAGGGGGCAATGGAAAGATATGTACATATATAATACCTTAAAAAAAATAAAAGGAACCTGCATATGACATTACAATGTCCTCCACGTGGAAGAATGACTCTACACATGAATTTATCTTACCTTAATGCAAAAGATGATCTCCTGATTCTTTAGAGGGGTTGATTTTTTTAAAATATGAAATAAGAGATGTCATGTTCAAAACTTTTGCAAATTAAGGATTATTTCATAAAAGAAATAATCACCTACATATTAGTTATTATTTTATTATTACTATTATTTTATTATTACTATTACTTTAGATTTTCAGCTTTAAGATAACCAACACATTCACATATTGACCTGGCTAAAGTCAGTCTTTACCTTCGTGCATAAACACCCTCTGAAGTTTTGCATGCCAAACGATTTCCTACATTGATGGGTGTGGACCTGAACTTCCAAAGATTAGCTCAGCACAATAAAACAGACTGAAAGCAAAGTCTAAAGACCACTCCCTGTTATTTTGTCACTGGCTGCTTCTTACTGCTGCCACTCAAGGGAATTTAACTCAAGTCTTGAAAACAAAATCACTTTAAATGCCATGCCCTTGATGCCATAACTTTATTCATTTTACTTGTCCTAAAATGTGTTTAGCCAGTTTCTCCACACTTCTGCCTGGAAGGGTCAGGTTCTACCGCTGCTACAAGTAGGAGTTTTATAGGTTCATGATTCTGGTGGCTTACGCTCTCGAGGTGTTGGCTTACGTCATTCATTAAGCTCTTAATTTGAAATCTGATTCTTCCTCAGGTTTTTGGCCCTGTATTTGGCCAGGAGCCATTTAGCTCCTTCAGTTTTCCTTTGTGATCCATTTTATCCCCAAGCCAACCTATTTCTGCTTCAGCTCTTATTCTGTATTGCTAGAGAATTAAGTTCTTATCCTCTCCCCTCCCTTAAGTCAGATAATTATCTCTGAGCTAGATTCTTTCTGTGGCACTCAGTCACTTCTTCCTCACCAGCACTAAGCTCGTTAATTTTTTTTTTTTTTATAAATCCTTTCTGCTCACTGATACAATTTGTTCAACCTTTCATGGCATACTTTTGTGTATTTATTTTCTCTGTAATGACACACTGTCCAGTGCTGTATTCAACTTGTCTATAAATACTATGAAGTTTCTACTAACAGACAGACAAAGTGGACCTATGGCCTCACCAGAACCAAAAGGCTATTTAAGATGAATTTGCACAAGAAATATATGTGAGCTTTAAGTGTTAAAAGAAGTCTTTATGTCTACTCACCATTTCTTAAATTGAATATCTACTTAGCTTAGCTCCTGGGCTTCTATTTGCTTTGTTCAGTGGTTCATAGGTCTTGGGCTGGCAGGTTTCTAGTTTACTCCCTGGACAAACAAAATTTTGTTAATAAGACTAGTTATTCTGAAGGCCGGTGTACATTTTGATTATGTTGGGAACAGCCAGGAGGATTTGTCTTACATTCACTATTATTTTGTGCATGAAGTATATGTTAACAGCCAGCCATATTATCAATTAAAATTAAAATACAATTAGAAAATAGTCCAATTGTTTTTTTTTAATTTATCATTATTATTGAACATTTTACATTTGTCCACTTTGGTTTTTTTAAAGTGTAATTATTTCTCTGAAGTAACCCATTGTACCCAAGGTATCCAGATATTTTCTAGTCTTTTTTTTACTAACTAATATTAACAAACTTTTGCAGCTAAAAGTTTTTTGAAAGAAAGGGATTATTAAGCCACATGCCACCCAACAATTCTGTAATTGTATAAAAGAGTATAATTTGGATCATACAATTAAGTCTAATTATGTGTTCACTTTACTGAATTGTAAAATCACTAAAAAAAAGTTTTGATAGACTGTGTCATAGATTTGTGGCAGCTGTTTCCACACTTGTCACCACAAATTGGACTTTTCATCTGTAACTCTTTGTGCCAGAAAAGCCCTAGACCGGAGTGACATCAATGTAGTAGGTCATCACACTGATTCTTAACTTTTCTGCCTCATTGTGGCAAAAATTGATCAAACTCTGGAGGGCCCTCCTTACTCGGCGCTTGCTTTGAAAGAGCAATCATGCTCTCTAAGCACTGGCAGCACCGTCATTGATTTCAGAATCAGTGGTTCATCAGGGCAGCTCTGGGTCTCTGGCAGCAGGAAAATGGGTTAGAACGTTTCAAACTTCATGAAATAAAAGCAAGTAAACATTAAATTACATAAAATCACATCTGCTCTGGCTGCTTGTTACCTCAGGGTGCAGCTCGAGGCAGACATAAAACATCCAACATTCAACTTCAGAAATGTGAACGTCACCTAGCCACCCTGACCTTGTAGGCCAACGCCCAAAATTCCAGTTGAAACTTAAATGTTGTTTTATTCTCAAGGCTACTTTCAGGAATTTCAGTTTGAAATGTTTAGCAGTTCTCAAGTGCTGGGATCCTAGGTTGTGGACTTAGATCGGAAAGCACATCCCCAGAACGCTCACAGCAAAGAGCTCATCATCGTTTTACAGGCAATCGCTTGACAAATGCTAAGTTCATATGCTGTAAGGGGAGGTACAACATGCTTGTTGGGCTAAATGCCAAGATGTGGTTTCATTTTATAATTAAGTGATAAGGTAGAAATAAGGATTTTTTCAGATTAATGTGGATTTTTGGATTAAATTACACTGCACAGTGGAATGTTTATTCTTTGTAATTTTTTCCCCCTAAGCGTTGTCTCTCATGGCCCCTTGCACATGCTTTCACTGATCCTTTTAACTGGATTCACTTGTCAAAAAGAATGGCAAATAGCAGGGTGTCCTTAGTCTTTCTGTCACTGTTTTTGGCAGTGGCAGTGCGTTTCATTTTTATTTTGGAGACATTTCTAATCCTAAATAGCTAACATTCTAAAACGCTGTACTCAGTTTGTACTTAACTTTCTTTGTGCCTTTGTTTCTTTGACAGATGGCTGCTGCCAAAAATCAGCTTGGGTGGGGAGCTAAAGTTCCAAGAAATATAAGAATTTCATGCATAGCTAATATCCCTTAGGTGTATTCTTGCTCTACACATGATATACAGAGACCCAAGCCAGAGCTCCTGCCTTCTGGGAGAGCCCTTACCAATGATGGCTTTGTCTCTCGCCTGCGTCCCAGTTCCCTCGTCTGTAAATCAGACATAATTGTGTTTGTCATCTCCTTCACTTCACCAGGGGATTTTAAGGATTGCAAAACCACATAGCACTTGACAATATAAAATGCTTTGGTAATGGTTAAAATGAAGAATGACCTTGTCCTGCCAATGAGTAATTTACTCCCGAGGAGTAAGTTAGGCATCTGGGATGTGAATTAACTCTCTCAGGCCATCAGGGCACTATTTTCGGCTGTGTGCTAGAGGGCATGAGAGAATAAACTATTTCCATGTGAGGCCAAAGGACTTCTGCCCTTTCCACTATGCCTACATTTTTGAAGTAACTAAAATTTTACAAGAAGATATTAGACACAATTGGAAAATACTCAGAATTAAATCTGGAAAATTATCCCAGTCTTACACATCATTATAGAAGTAACCTTGAGTGATTATCTTTTTAACATAACAAGCTAAAACCTTTCATGCCGACTGTCAGGTTCTCTCTCTGACGTCAACCTCAAAGGCCAGAAGCGTGAATATATCACAGTTGCCATTCACAAATCATTATATTTTTATGAATTTATACAAACATTTTATTCTATTGATAAATTATTATTTTGTAGTGATATCTTGCTTTCTAAGTTAATAATTTATATTAGTTTGTTAGAGCTGCTGTAACAAAGGACTACAAACTGGGTCACTTAGACTACAGAAAGACATTGTCTCTTGGTTCTGAAGATTAGAAAGCTGAGATCAAGTTCTGGCCAGGCCAGATTGATTCCTTCAGAGGGCTGTGGGGAAGAAACCTGTTCCAGTCCTCTCTCCCAACGTCAGGTGGCTTGACAGTAATCGTCACCCTTCATTAACTTCAGTATCTCCTTGATCTCTGCCTTCATCTTCACATGGCATTCTCTCTGTGTCTGTGTTAAGACTTCCCTTTTTAAAAATAGAGATATTGGTCATTTTGGTTCAGGGACCCACCTTACTGCAATCTGACCTCCTCTTAATTTAACTAATTATATCTATATCAAATCTATTTCCAAGTAAGCTCACATTCTGAGGTACTGAGGTTAGAATTCACCATATTAATTTGGGGGTGGGGCTACCTAATTCAATAGTAAATAAATTGAATATAATTTTATTAAATGTATTCAAGCAACAAGAAATACAAACTCATTATAATCTGAAATTTATATGTGAAGCCATATAGCCATATTCATTTTTTAAGAACTTTCATGCTTTTTTAGATTTCAGTCATATCTCTTTTCAAGTTTTCCTTTCAAAGTCTATAGTGTGGCAATTGCTTTTACTCAAGTATCTTACAGGTGCTCTTTCTTATCTTTGCTAGAGTAATTTCCACATTTTAAAAACTTTACTTATTTATTTTAAATACTAGAGGTTTAGTGCAAGGAATTTGTGCACTGGAGAGGGCTGTCCCTTAGCCCGGGCTGCACCCTCTCTCAGTTTGGGAGCCCTCAGGGATGTCCGACAATGGGCTTAGTGGGCCTAAGACATCCTTATCACTGCTGCAGAAGTGGGAAAAGCTCACACCACCACCAACGAGCCCAGCTTCTGGCTGAGCAGTGCTTCCCTTTGAGAGAGCACTGATCACCAAGGAACAGCTCCTGCATTGAGCATCTACTCCCTGGTGGTCAGTGCATGTCATAGTGACTGATTGTTCTACTGTTCAGTCAATTTGCATATTAGCCTTTTATTATATAGGATGTTTTTGTTGATTTTTAGAGAGAGGAAGAAAGAAACATCAAATGAGAGAATATCATTGATAGGCTGCCTCCTGCACACACCGCACTGGGGATTAGTTGAGTTGGCATTTTGGGCATGTGCCCTGACTGGGAATTGAACTGCGACCTCCTGTTTCATAGGTCAGTACTCAGCCACTGAGTCACTTGAGCCGGGTCTCCATATTTTTAGGGTCCTCAAAATCATTACCACTGTTTGTATTACCATTTATGAATTTTGTGTTTTATATCACATATTTACTCCAAAATTCATAAATGCTAGCATGCCAAGCCCCTGAAACCAGGGTTTTAATCTTAGTCTGCCTGGCAGTAGATCTATGACCTTGGCAAAGTAAGTTTCCTTACTGGTAAAAGGATTCTTTGTATTTGTAAAAGGGTTTCAGAGAGTACTAAATAGGATACTGGAAATAACATTGGTAAAACTGTTAGATAATGCTTCAGACTTAGTTAATGCTCAGGTAATTTACTTGTTTTCATTTTTATTATTCAATATGACTGTTATCTGGAAATTGAAGGGAAAATAATAGAGGACTTTCTCCAGATCATTTGACAGAATTACATAAGACCCTGTCAATTATTTTTCTAAGTTAGGTTGCTGTAACAAACGACTCTCAAAAATGTAAAGTAGCTTATGCTTATAAGAATATATAAGGTTTCTTTGTGGTTTTCTTTTCTTATTTATTTCTTTGTTCCTGTTTTATATTAGCTACTTATCACAGTAATTCAGCTCCTGCCCCACATTTCTTCCTTATTCCAGAATGCAGGCTAAAAATGGAGCCTGGAGGCCCTAACTAGACTGTTATTCCTGCAACAAAGGAAAGGAGACCAAATCAAAATATGTAATGGCCCTTTAAGCCTCTGCTCACAATTGGCATGTTCTCACTTTTACTCAAATTCCACTTCCTAAAGCAAATAATTTGGACCAGTGTGGTGCCTGAGATTAGGAATTATTTCTTCCATAGAAAGGCACTGCAAGCCATATGAACAAAGGTAGAAGTGCATAATCTTCTAATAGGAAAGGAGGCAGAAAATAATTTGGAATATAGTACAATCTATCCCAAAAACCAACCCTAGTCCTGACATCTGAAAAACATAGTACTAATATTTTTTCTCTCTGTGTATGTCCTTTTTTTATTTCATCCTATAGGTCTATTTTGGTTATTGTTATTATTTCTTACCTCCTGGAAAGACATAGTAAATGTAACCTGCAATGATTAATATTAGTAGCCTTCTTCAAAGGCTTTACATTTTTTTTTTAAAATTATTCATTTCAGAGAGAAAGGGAGATAGAAACATCAATGTTGAGAGAGAACCATTGATCAACTGCCTCCTGCACACCCCCTACTGAGGACTGAGTCCAAAACCTGGCCATATACCCTTGACCAGAATCAAACCCAGGATCCTTTATTCCACAGGTTACTGTTGTGTCCACTGAGTCAACCTGGCTAGATCCTTCAAAGGCTTTTTGAAAAACATCCAATCAGCATACTTTTATCCATATGAATATTTAATCTCTTCAAATTCTCCAAAACAATATAATATGCAAATTAATATTATCTTTTCCATGGTTTATACCCAGATATTTAGTGGTCTGTTATACATATATTTTGTTTTTGCAACTTAGGAAAAATTTCAGCTTCTTCTGGTGAACATTCACAATTTCTTTTTATTGTTAATTACCCTTAATCATTTTCAGTTCCCAGTCTCAGTTGGTTATTTTGTCCTTTAAAGTGTCACAGTAATTGGTTCTTGGGTGGATATATAAATCAGGCTGAGCTAAACAGAGCCAATAGGAGTAACCAGACAGTTTTGATAGAAACTATGGGGAAAGATAATCTTTTTCATGGGGTTTATGAAATAATAGGATATGAAATAATAAGGTTTTTTTAATAAAAAATAATGAGGTTTATTAAAATAATAAGGTTTATTTATGAAATAATAAGGTTTATGAAATCATAAGATCCATACTGGGAGCTATTTTCAACTGTCCAACCACTATGAAGATCTAGCTTATCCAAATTTTCCAGAAGTTGAGAGAAAAAGAAAGTATTAGTAGTATTGGTTAAGCACCTAGACGCAACCTTTACTAAAGTTCAATTCCCTGAATTTGTGACCAAGACATTTATTTTTTTACTCAACTTATTTGAGTTGGGTTTCTATCATTTGCAAACAAAATAGTCTTGATTTATGTATACTTTTCTATAATCTTTGGGACTAACAGGGAGATATAAATATATGATTTTTCCTGTTTTCTTTTATTTTTCTCTTTTGTAAAAGTTTTCCTTTGATCAAACTTGTATAGAACTATTGTTTGATTTATTCACTTGACATCAAATTAGTTTAACCAAGGGTTATTCAATAAATCTGCCTTCTAATAAGAAATAACAATTACTCAGCCGGCGTCACTTTTTGATTCCTGGTCAGGGCACATAGCTGGGTTGTGGCCTTGATCCCCACTGTGGGATGTACAGGAGGCAGCCAATTAATGATTCTTTCTCATCATTGATGTTTCTATCACAGTCTCCCTCTTCCTTCCTCTCTGAAATCAATAAAAATATACTTAAAAAAAAGAAATAACAATTATTATAACAAAGAGTTATTTGCTATAAATTATTTTTCAATTTCAAGAGATGGGGTGGCATTATGACATCAGACAAAATAATAGACTTTTGAATTAATGGGCCTCAATTAAAAATCTGGCTCTGCTCCTTACTAGCAGTGTGACTGGGGAGAATCATTTAATCATTCATACATATCCTTTTTTAAAGTGGGGATAATACTAGACATCTAAGAGAGCTATTGGAAGAATCAAATGAAAAGGTATTTGTGAAAAGAATTTGAAAGTTTTATAGAAATTACTATCGTTCTTACTCATCATTCTGGTGCCAATGTGCAGTTCCTGAACTAGCAGTATTTGCATCACCAGGGAGCTTGTTAAAAACCCAATGCTCAGACCTAAACTCGACTGAAAACAATTTTTGAGGATGGGGTTCAGGAATCCATGTTTTAAGAAGCTCTTCAGGGAAATCTTATGAGAGCTACAGCTTGAAAATCATCATCTTAATATTATTGAAAAATGAAAGAAACAAGTCACCTGAATATGTACTTTGGTGAGGAGGATTCAGTCAACTATGAGAGGAAGCCCATTTATCAAAAACCTTCTGATCTAGCCTTGAATATAAAGGTTAAAAAATTTAATACAAATAGTAATGATAAATGAGATGTTAATCCCTATATATTTAATTATCAAAACAATGATATACTATAAGTGACCTGAAATTATAAAGATCAATCTGCACTACATTTTTCTCAGAGCAGTGGATAGTTTGTAAATAAATTCTCTAAAGTAGAATTTGGGTAAGTTAAGTGAATGGGGAGAATTCCAGATGTGAGAATTATGGTGAAAAATAATAGATAGGCAAAACCAGGAGTAAGCAAAGCATAACTGTAGGATAAAGTGCTTTGAGTAAGAAAACAAATAAGAAAAGAGCTTGGGATAAATTAAAAATGGATTTTTTTGTGACAAGAAAAAAAATTGGACTTTACTAAGTCAAGCAGCAAGGAGTTAATAAAGAGAGAATGGAATAGTGAAAGTGCAGATACTTTGTCTAAATTCAAATCCTAAATCATTATTTACTTACTACCTGTGTAAATTTAGCTACACTACCTCACATGTACAGTGGGAACATGTTTATGTATAGAGTTTAGTGCTCAATTACTCTGAATTGTTTAAGCACGGATAGAGTTACTACAGAGTATTAAATGCCCGTCAGAAGCATTGGCTGGGTTGAAGAAAGCAGTCTTTCTGTTGACCTTTAAAAAATGGTGTCCAAAGCCACGATGCAGAACTCCTCATCACAGAAGCTGCTGCTTCTGCTACACCAGCCGTTGGGTCAAAGTTGTGACATCTCTGCTCTGCCTTACAATAGAAACAGGCACCTCCAGTTCTCTCTGAACTTCACTCAGTTTTGATTAACTGGAAAGATTTTCATGAAGGCATGTGAATGATGTCTGAAACCTTGGTTGGGACCCTGTCTTGGGAATACGGAATGAGCTTTCCCATCTCTGAGCCCTGGAAGGCACACGAGGAAAAACATGAAATGTTGAAAGAGTCAATCACATCATCATCTCAAAGTGTCTGGGAGGATTAGATGGGATGCGTGTGTCAGCCTTCAATACAATGTCTGAGATACAGTAAATGCTCAGCAAATGGTAGTTTACAAAATACTTTAGGATCATAGGTTTGAATAAAGAGAAAACAGAAGAAATGGAGTTATTTGTGAGATAATTGTTATAGTTTAGAATAGAAAACATAATGACATGGAATGAAAATCTATACATATTGTATAAAAGCCTAAGCCAGTGGTCGCCAACCAGTGATCCTTGAACACTGGTGGTCCATGAGATCCGAAAGATTGGCAACTGTTGGTTTAAGGAAACCTTTGGAGCAGTGGTCACCAACTGGTGGTCCATGAGATCCAAAAGGTTGGTGACTGCTGGCCTAAGTGACCAAACGACTGAATGACCAAACGATCGGTTGACCAGTCACTATGACAAACACTGATCATCAGGGGGCAGATGCTCAATGTAGGAGTTTCCCCCTGGTGGTCAGTGCGCTCCACAGCAAGAGTGCTGCTCAGCATGACCAAAGAATGTGTTAACTCCAAGTGCTCAGTAAGATGTCCAGCTTGCCGAAACCGGTTTGGCTCAGTGGTAGAGCGTCGGTCTGCGGACTGAAAGGTCCCAGGTTCGATTCTGGTCAGGGGCATGTACATTGGTTGTACCGGTAGGGGGTGTGCAGGAGGCAGCTGGCCAATGTTTCTCTCTCATCGACGTTTCTGGCTCTCTATCTCTCTCCCTTCCTCTCTGTAAAAATCAATAAAATATATTAAAAAAAAAATAAAAGATGTCCAGCTTGAGTAGGTTATGCGTTCTTCCAGGAAGCCAGTAATAGAGCTCGCAGTGCTTTCTCACAGTTTGCAAGGTGAAACAATCATTCACTTAGCACCTTGTTCATGCACTTAATATAAATTAGTAAATAATGACTCTTTTTTCCCCCCTCATCTTTAGTTAGGGTCGTTAACTCTCAGTCTTCTGCTGGCTTCTGTTCACAGCTGGTTCTTTCCTTTTTTTTTTTTTTCCCACTCCCTTTTTCTGCTCACTTACTCACAATGCAGGCTAGTTAGTTTAACTAATATATTTTATGTACCACTGATTTCTGCCTGCTTAAATTGATGGCTTAACTAGTGACAGTGCCTTGCGTTACCCAGTGAAGGATACTGATTCCTCAGGTTGTATATTCAAAGCTTATTTGAGGTTATTCTAATCTCTAACTAAATGGGCCAGATTAGAGGACTGTTTCAGTTTTTCATTTAAGAACATTGTCTTTACAAGCAATGGGAAATTAGTGTTCTGCTTCCTTCCATGTTTTCCTCTTATTCTTAGGAAAATGCAGTCAGAATTAGTTTAATGATGAAGTATTTAGATGTATTGGGAAAGACTGGGACACGTTTACATTGCACCATTATTTAGAAAAGCATAAAAATAGGAATAAGAAAATTAACATCTATTCAGCACTTCCTATTTACCAGGTATTATGGGGACGACTTTAAGGATATTTTCTCAAATTATTCCTTTTATCAGCAATATGTGTGAAAGACTATTCCCTCCATCTTATAGACAAGCAAACTGAGGTTTAAAGGTATTGGAAACTAGCCCAGTGTCTCCACATGTAGGTACGAAGTGGATGCAGCGATTCAAACCAGACAGCCTGATTACAGATTCAGGAAAAACAGATGTGTGCATGTCATGTGAACTAAGATCTTAATTTCTTAATGCTAATAAGAAACTTATTCATATGATGTTTTTCTGAAAAAGCAAATTCTAAATGTCACAACAGATGGAACGCTGTTTTGTTGTCTTATTCTGCCCTTTGAATGTTTCTAACTGCTATTTCTAGCTTTAAATTTTCAGCTAGGAAAGTCAAAATGAGAAAAAAAAATGGATGAGAAAGAATAGACCCACAAGGGACAAATCTATGAGGACAAATTCAGAATATTTTTTCAATAAAATGATTTCTGCCAGCTTAAATTAATGGTTTTTTTAACTAGTGACAGTGCCTTGCATTTTTTTCTAAACCATGTTTTTAAGTACAAGAAGGTTTTTCATTTTTATTGATTTTATTGGGGTGGTATTAGCTAATACAATTATGTAGGTTTCAAGTGTACAATTCTATAATACATCATCTCTATATTGTACTGTGTGTGTCCACCAGTTAAGGTCAAGTCTCCTTGCATCACCATTTATCCCCTCTTTACCCTCCTCTATTTGCCCCCACTCCCCTTTCCCTCTGATAATCACCATACTGTTGTCTATGTGTACCAGTGTTTTGTTGTTGTTGGTTTTTTTTGTTTTTTTGCTTAATCTCTTTACCTTTTCCACCCAGCTTGCTAGCCCCCTCCATCTGATAGCTGTCAGTCTAAAAACAAGTGTTTTAAGGGGAAAATATTTTTGTGCCATTCTTTATGCAGAATTTTTGTAATATATGCTGTGATATCTACATGATATATATACTAGAGGCCCTGAAAATTCATGCACTGAAGGGGGCTCCCTCATCTCAGCCTTCCGTCTCTCACAGTCTGGGAGCCCTCAGGGGTAGGAGGCATCCTGGTGATCAGGGGAAGGTGACACCCTATCACACCTCTGCTGCTGCCACTGCCAGCAGTGCAAGCCGCCTTGGCTAGCCCTAGTTGCCTGAGCCTCTGGTGGCCCTGGGGGACTGGGCAGATGCCATCTGAGGCTTGCCTAGTCTTTGAGCATTGGCTCTGTGGCTGCCATCCAAGGCTTGCCTGTGCCTCAGGCTGGCCCTACGTGGCTGGGGGGTTGAGGGGACTGGGGGATTCCAGAGGCAGGTGCACAGCAAGACATGGGCCCCGCCTTGTCATGTGCCTGCATCCCCAGTGGGGCTGAGGGGATTGGGTGCTGCCATCTTGTGGGTGTGGGAGCCACCATCTTTGCAATAATGTGAGGGTCAATTAGCATATTCCCTCTTTATTAGATAGGGTGGCTTGCATCTGCAGAATCCAGGGACTCAGCTTTAATTTATTTGCTTTTCTTTCCTTCTTTTCATATTTAATCACATGTAGTGAGACAGTGATCATTTGAGACCTCTACCCAAGTGGATGGGATTTCCAGCTTTTTCAACACTCCTGGAAAAGTCTAATGGATGCTTTAAGACAAAAAGGCACATGAACTAACAGCCTGCATCCTAGGTTTCATCACTCCAAATTATTGTCATAAATTCTAGTGGTCACTGTCAGAGAAGGTGTCTATGCAACTTCCCTTTGATTTCTTGCCATTTCCAGGTTTTACAATAGCTTATGGCAGCTCTGTGAACTAAAGGCTTTGTCTGATTAAACCCCACACTACTTTTTGTCTCTTTTTTTTTCCCTTGGTCCAACACATGACAGGGAAACCAGCCTGAAGGGCTCAGCCTGGCAAGGTAAATTCCCAGTGATTTATGCAATGTCACTTTCTTGATGATTAACCTGAATAAATCATGCTGGTATTTTCGGCAGTGATATAGCTGCCCTTTATATTCTTATCAATTTTCAGGGCAAGAAGAAATTAGCCCAGTCCTATCATTGATCTTGTGAGGAAAATTGTACCTCACAGCAGGGGTTCTACTGATAAACAATGGACCCTACAAATAACTTTTCAGTTTACTTTTAATCAATAAAGCTTCTCACGATCTATTATTCTAGCAATCGGTCTAAATCACTGTGCCTATAACTGTTGTTTTCAAAACCTTTTAATCTAATTGGAAAATCTCTCTTTGTACTAGTAATAAACACTCACTAAACTGTCTGCAGCTAATTGAGCTCTAGTAATTTATGGGTGCTCCCTACAGTTTTCCCCCTCTTTAATCAGACAGACTGCTTTATGTCTTCAACTAATGAAATCTAAGAATCCACCCAGTAGATCTCATCAAATGTCACCAGTGAATAAATCTTCATTAACACTGGCAGGTTCCAAACCTGGTCTCCATCTCAATTTAATTATCATCTCACAACTGTACTCTTGTCAGGTGGCAAACACCTTTTCTCCACTTTCTTTGGTTTGTTTTTTTAAAGAACATGCCTTCACCACCAGATCTACTTGAAAAGCACAGTCCTCTGGCCAGAGGTCTGTGCCAGCCCCAGGAATGGAAGCAGAGTGTACTCACTAGTACAATCACAATCTTGTCTCCTAATTCTCTTTCCTTTGCAACTTTTCCTACCCCTTACAGTTGTCAGTGTAAAAACTCGCGTTTATTGTCCAGCTGATGTGGCTCAGTGGTTGAGCATGAACCTATGAACCAGGCGGTGATGGGTTGCAGGCTCAGCATCCCCAGTCAGGGGGTGTACAGGAGGCAGCTGATCAATGATTCTCTCTCACCATTGTTGTCTCTCTCTTTCCCCTTTCCTCTCTGAAATCAATAAAGATATATTAAAACATAAAAACACATTTCTATCAACCCACTCATGGTGTTCAAACTGGTAAATTAATTCACACTACCCAAAGTCAGGAAAGAACAAAACATAAACTAAAATACTTGAAGAATAGAATATTCTCACAATAGTTTATCCCCGAGGGAGAGTTTTCTTGGGAAACTGACTAAAGTCAGAGCAAATGGAGTTAGATGAACCAGGCTGGGAGGAGTGTCACTCGCCCATGAACAACCAGCTCACTGGAAGGTCTCCATTAACTACAATCACATTAAATAGACAGATCACTATTTCCCTGAACTGTGCTCAGAAACACTGACTCATCAAGTTTACTGTGAACTTTCCTTTTTATCCCATTGGCTCCATTGTAAAACATGCTTTTATATCACTTCTATAATTCCCAAAGAGTATGCCACCCACCAGTCACTTGGGTACATTAAAATTAATAAAAGATAAATGGATGCTGATAAGTAGGAGGTAGATTGACAGAGAAAGCAACAAGATTGGCCACAAGAGCTAGTTTAATTGCTAGTTAACAAATACTTAGGTAGTTGTAATTATATGCCGTGTGTTCTCCCACCTAAGCCCTTCATAAACTTTAATCTTAAAAGAACTCCAAGAGGTTGATCTTATTCAACACACAAACAAACAAATAAATAATTTACCAGCTGAAGGAAATGAGACACAGAAAGTTTAAGAATTTTTCCAGAATTGCACAGTTAAAAAATGGTCGAATTTAAATTTAATTTATAAAGGCAAGCTTTTTGGAATGTGTGCTTTTCTTCTTTATCTTATGCTATCACTTTGCACAGCTGAATTATCTGCCTTGATCTCAAGTTCCATAATGTAGAGCAAGAATGGAGCATAGTGATACCTTAGGAAATACATCTTCTCTAGTATTTAATTATTAATATGTGTCCTAGCATTTACTCCGGATAACTCTAGTCTCTCACAGTGAGTATCCAAAAAGAATCAATCTGATGGTTCAGTGCTTTGGGGAAATTTACCCATGTTATAACTTCTTGGAAATTCACAAATCACAGCAGCATGCTAGAGGCTCTGAAAAGATGTGCAATGTGGACATAAGAATAGCTGAATAATCTAGTGTTTGCAGACGTATTCAACAGCAGAACAACTTTTCTGACTCACTAAACTCTTGTGGAACTAATGACATCATGACTCATTTTTATGGAAAAGCCTTGCTTAATGGGTGTCCTTATAAGAGCATTGAATAAAATACTTAGAATTTCCTTGACACAAATAAAAAAATACTGAACTGTTATTTGCCTGCTTTCATCAACATTTTTTAAAAATGAAAAGTCTAGCAATAAAATGCAGTGTGTTAAAGATAGTGCTGGGGGAGTCAAAACTGAATTCATCCTGCAGTCACCGGTTGTGAGGAAGATGGAACGCAGGAGCCACCTGCCACAATTTCCTAGCCTTTTCCTTAGTTATGTTTCAGGTCGTTATTCAGATGCTTCCCAACTGAGATTTTGGAACGCATATATTAACATAGCCAGAAATTGTGTTTTAAAATGGGGTATAGCTATTTTATTCCACAGTATGTGATATTTTATGTCCACAAGGAAGTTCTTTTTTTTTTTTTTTTTAAGTTTTATTGTAGACTTTTGTATGTGGGGCCTATAGTTAACTTTGCCATAATGCCTACAATGTGTGTTCACACAAAATTGGGAAAGTTCTTGTCTTTGTTTCTCCTTGGCTATCTTCAGTAGTTAAGAGAATGAGTTTTAGACTGGTCAGAATATGGTTAGAAATCTAGCTCCCAATGGTTAGCTTTGGGACCTTGGACACATTACTTTACATTGATAATTGTGAAAAGCCATGGCCAGCGTGGCTTTTGGGCTCAAAGGCTTAGAGAAAGAGCTGACATGCAAATTAAAACATAAGACAAGAAATAATAATTTCAAAATTATTGGGGGAAGTCAGGGAAAATTTAACTGTAGTAGTCAAGTTCCACTGAGTCTCCATTCCCAGCTGCTTTTATTTATTAAAATAAACTATTGCCTTTTAGGAATGCAAACAGACATATCAATGTTAATATTTAGTGAACAGTAAGATTATTAGGTTTGGGGGAGTTTGGTTTAGGCCATCAAGTCAGTAGTAGGTAATAAAATGCAAATATTCACCCTATGAATATCAAAGGAGCCCAGGTCAGCCTTCTGAAAGATTTCTTGAATTTATATTAATAACTGTTGATGTGGGTTTCCAGCATACAATCATTTCATTCTTGATATTCAGAATGACAGTAATAACAGAACGTGTTTCACATGGTCATTGTGATGATTAACTGACAAAGTATCTAATATGGTACAGAGCATCACCCAGTGACTGGTGCCTATTCCTAATATCATAGCTTCACTCTTCATGGTACATAAAAACATTGGTTAAAATATAGATTTTAAGCCACAACACCAGAGTTCCTGAGTCAGTGGATTAGTGCAAGGCCTGAGAATTTGCATTACTAGTGACTTCTGAGGTGATGCTAACTCGGTTGGTGAGGGCCACACTTTGAGGAGCACTGCCATATCTCTGTTTTCAGTAGGAATGTTATACTGCCTATGCTTTGGAAACTGCCATTAAAGGATAGAAAAAAGAAGAGCAGTATTATTTTGGAAGGTATTTATGACTGCGGAGCCTCTGGTTGTACAGGCGTAAGAGTGTGTTTGCCCTCCTAATGCCAGATGAAAACTATGACCTTCTGACTCCATGTTGCAATGATGTTTTTTGAAGGAGAGACAGCACTGACCCGGGAAAACACTAAATAATTGCTTCATTGAGGCCATCTATAATAATAAAAGCTTAATATGCTAAATAGAATGGACATCCTTTCGGACGATCTTCCAGATGAAGCCAGGGCTGCGAGGGAAGCCCACCCCTGGTGCCTGCCAGCGGCCACAGGGAAGCCTGGGTCCCAGATGCCAGAGGAAAGCGGGTGCCAGCAGCTGGAGGAAGAAAGGTCCACTCTTGCATGAATTTTGTGCATCAGGCCTCTAGTTATAAATATATCTTTATAAGTGGTGCCCAGAATCCACAGATAATCCCCAAATATCCGAGGCCATGATTTATCTATATTCAGCATCTGTTTAATTTTTTTCAGTAACTGACAAATGTTCTATAATAAGAAAAGTTGTCCAAGTGATCCTATTGTATCAGGCACATTCATCAGAACATGTAACAGATATGCATACCACAGCATTTAAGAAAAGGCCTTTAGACAGAGTTATTGTCTTAACATAGAGTCAGCCAAGAAGAGGATTCATGAAGAAGTATATAAACATACTAGAGGCCCGGTGCACAAAATTCATGCATGGGGGAGGAGAGTTGTCCCTCAACCCAGTCTGTACCTTCTCCAATCTGGGACCCCTCAAGGGATGTCCCAGTAGGATCAAGCCTCAACGGGCAGCCGGACATTCCTCTCACAATCCAGGACTGCTGGCTCCTGACTGCTTGCCTGCCTGCCTTCCTCATTGCACCTAACCACTTCTGCCTGCCAGCCTGATCACCCCATAACCACTCCCCTGACAGCCTAATTGATGTCTAACTGCTCCCCTACAAGCCTGTTTGCCCCCAACTTCCCTCCTCTGCCAGCCTGGTCACCCCCAACTGCTCTCCCCTTCAAGCTTGATTGCCCCCTTGCAGGCCTGGTGCCTCCCAAATTTCCTCCCCTAGGTGGCCATCTTGGGTCCACATAGGGGTAGGATATTTGACCACAAGGGGGTAGGCATCTTGTGTGTTGGAGTGATGGTCAATCTGCATATTACTCTTTTATTAGATAGGATAGAGGCCTAGTGCATGGACGGAGGCCAGCTGGTTTGTCCTGAAAGGTGTCCCGGATCAGAGTAGGGGTTTCATTGGGGTGTGGGTTGGCCTGGGCAAGGGACCTATGGGGATTTGCAGGCCAGCCATGCCCCTTGGTGACCCAAGCAGAGGCCCTGGTATCTGGGATTTATTTATCTTCTACAATTGAAATTTTGTAGCCTGGAGTGAAATCAAGCTTTCTGCTAGCTCCATGGCACCAACCATTTTTGTTGAAATTTATTTATCTCCTATAATTGAAACTTTGTAGCCTTAAGTGAAGGTCAAAGCAGGCCAGGGCTGCAGAAGTTTGGCTTTCTCCATGGACGGGGGAAACCCTAGCCTCCTACTCTCTCTAGCTCCATGGCTGTCGCCATTTCTATTGGGATTTATGTATCTTCTATAATTGAAACTTTGTAGTAGTTAAGTGGAGGCCTGGGCTGGCCAGGGTGTGTGGAAAGCTTGGCTTCCTCTATCACTGGAGTAACCCAAGTCTCCCTCCTGTTCTCTCTGCAGCCCCAGCCATCTTGGTTGGGTTAATTTGTATACTTGCTCCTGACTGACTGGTGTACGTGGCTGGTGTGTGTGGCTTGTTGGTGTAGAGCAGTGTTTCCAAAACTTCTCTCATAATGACTTAACTTAGTGCTCTGTCTTAGAGCACTAGTTAAGTATACAATTTTACCTATATGTTCCCAAAAATTCTAATTTAGCACTTCTTAGTTGGGATTCAGGAATCTGTATTTTAACAACTCCACCAGGTGATTATCATCATAAGAGAAGTTTGGGAAACATCGGTGTAGAGGAATGATGGTTAATTTGCATATTAATTTCTTATCAGATAGGATTTTTTTATCCTATATAATAAAGAGGTAATATGCAAATTGACGCTCATGCCCTCACAAGATGACCAGGCCAGCAGGGGTTAGTGAGGGATGACCAAGTGACTGAACAAGCAGGCTGTGTGGGGCGACCAGGTGAGCAGGGGGGTTAGTGAAGGATGACAAAAGTCTGAACAGCAGGCTATGTGGGTTGACTACGCCAGCAGGGGGGGTTAATGAAGGACGGCCAGATGACTGAACAGCAGGCTGTGTAGAGTGACCAAGCCGATGGAGGGGGCCAGTTAGGAGCGACCAGGCCAGCAGGGAGGGGGCAGTTGGGGGCAACCTGGATGGCAGTAGGAGGCAGTTAGGGGTGATTAGGCAGGCAGGTAGTTGAGCAATTAGGAGCAGGCAGTCCAGGATTGTGGGAGGAATGTCCAACTGCCGGTTTAGGCCCGATCCCTGGGATCGGGCCTAAACCGGCAGTTGGACATCCCCCAAGGGGTCCCAGATTGGAGAGGATGCAGGTTGGGATGAGAGGATCCCCCCGCTTTCTCCCCCCACGCCCCCATCATCCCAGGGCATGAATTTCATGCACTGGGCCTCTTAGTATAAAATGAACCTCTGAAGAGGTTTATAAAAAAATCTAGTGTAGACTATCTTGTACTGGCCTGGGATGGTTTTCTTCTTCCACAAACAGTATGGCTTTCAAGCTGAATGCTAAGTAGAAATATTTGTTTCATTGCTGTTTTCTATCAAAACCCCTTGCTGTGACATAATGGTGGTCTCAAATACCGAGTGCATTTTACATTCTCCCAGGTCTGTCTCAATAGTGTGGGTGGGATGGTTCTCCCCTAAAAGTTATCCAATGTGAAGTAATGCTCATGAGTCATTGGGGGCCATTGAGTGTACAACCTGGACTAGAATCATTGAGAGGTTCATCATTTTCACCTTAGAACAGATGGAAGCAGCTGGAGTAAATGATAGACAGAAGGAGAACAGATTTCATTAATCCTTTTGAGTTAATATTGTTCTGGGAAAAATACAATGATTTCAGTTTGTCCTAATAACTGAGAAAATGTTCTTAATTAGAGGTAATGTAAAAAAAGTGGCTTTCCCCCCAAATTCCTGCTCACCTACCATCTGCTACTGAAAAAAGGTTTGCAATTAAGAAATGTTAAAAGTAAGTTCTAATTACCTTCCTACCCCTGTATCTTGTTCCCTTGTTGCTCATTGATAGACTAATGAAGCTCACATGTGAATCACATCTTCAGCTGAATGCCGGCTCCCTTCTGCCCGAATGTACAGAAATCAACATAAAGCCAAAGTTGCCCTCTGGTAAGTGTCTGATGTTAAAAATATATTGTTAGACTTCTCAAGTTTTCTGCATCTGTTAATTTTATTTTACCTATATTACTCTGAGTGTGGCAGCAACCACAGTTCTAAATTTAATTCTCTGAGAATGGTACTTGTCAATCCTCCTCTTTGGCAAGCGTGATAATGCAGTGGAAGTGGCAGCCTTTGTCATCAAGCCCTGTGTGTTGAGATCTGTGTGGTCATATTCTATTGGTGTCACCTCTTCTTTTCTCAATCACAGAAGCAAATTTCAGAACCTCTATGTTCAGTAGAGACATTGTACTTCCTGTGTTTTGGCTACTGCCATTAAAGAATATGAAAAGGAGAGTAGTATTATTTTGGAAGTTATTTATGACTGTGGAGTCTCTAGTTGTACAGGAATAAGAGCATGCTTTCCCTCCTAATGACAAGATGTGACTTTCAGACACCATGTAGCTATGGTGTCTGTTGGATGAGAGATGGCACTGACCTGGAAAAGTGCTAAATAATTGTTTCATTGAGTCCATTATAAATATATCTTAATAAGTGGTGCTCAGAATCCACAGAAGATTCTCAAATATCTGAGTCCATGAAATTTATTTATATCCAGCATCTTTTCAATTTTTTCAGTAATATTTTTAGTAAAACAAAGGAGCCACATTATTATAATCTTTCACTTTATCACACAATTTAAAAAAATGCATCAATAAATAGGTAGTTATTGTTCATGGAGCATTTATAAGAGCAAAACCATATGCTTCTCTTGTTTGGGAAACTTATAAATCTTTAGACTTTAAATTCAGTTGTCTTTAAAACTGATATTAACTTCAAAACAAATAAGTTAATGCAAACAACCCAATACATATCATGTCTATGTACACAATAGTAAATTAGGTTTTTGCCTGGATCCATGCAAACAATTGCAAACGGCTTTCATGTGTTTGCATGAATAATCAAAGCAGGCTATAAATTAATACATTTAGAAAATTTAAAATAGTCCATAAGGACTTCTTACAGTTAGGACTTTAAAATCATATAATCAAGTGACTCTCAAACTTGACTATGCATTGTAACTGCTTTGAAATTAAGACATATATACCTGAGCCCCTAGTATATATGAATAAGAATTTGAGATTTTTACTTACTGTGTCTTCCATAGGAACCTGACACCTACATATTTAGATGTTTCACAGGTCATTCTTTTGGGCAGCTATTTAGTTTCCTAAAGCTGCTATAAAAAAGTATCATAAACTGGGTGGCTTAATACAACTGAAATTTATTCCCTCAGAGTTCTGGAGGCCAGTGTCACAGACCCAGACCCATGCTCCCTCTGAAAGTTTTCTAAGGGAAGAATCTTTGCCTCTTGGAGCTTCTGGTGGGTGGGGCAATCTTTGGCATTTCTAAGCTTGCAGCTGTGTTACCCCACCCTCTGCCTCCACAGTCACATGGCCTTCTTCCTGTGTATCTGTGTTTCTGTGTGTCTCCTTAGTCATTGGATTTAGGACCTAATTGAGAATGAGTTTATCTTGATTACATCCACCAATACCTTCTTCCCAAGTAAGGGAACGAACAGTCACAGGTACTGGAGTTAGGAATTGAACACTTTTGGGGAGGAGAGGTGACATAATTCAACCCACTAAAGCACCCACTTGGTGAAAAAAAGTATTGATCTAGTCTTTCTAAAGTCTACTGACATTAGAGAATTGAAAATAGAAAAGGTAAGGAAGTCGAGTTAGTTATCTATTGCTCAATAAAAAATTAGCCCCCAATTAAAATAATAAGTCTTTATTATTTAACAGTTTCTGAGGTTTAGGAATTGAGAAGCAGGTTAAGTGTTTCAAGCTCAAGTTCTCTTACGAGTTTGTAGTCAAATGTTATCTGATGTTATGGACATCTGATGGCTTAAATAAGGTTGAAGGATCCATGTTGATGCTCAGTTCTACACTGTCTGGTAGCTGTAGGCCTCAGTTTACGGCCACATCAGCTTCTCCACAGAGATGTTCATGATATGGCAGTTATCATCCACCAAAGTGAAGGACGTGGGATAGAAAAAGGGAAACCAAGACAGAAGCCACAGTGTCTCCAGTAAGCTAATATTGAGTGTTACACCATCACTTCTGCCATATTTAATATAGGCAAACCCTAGTGGGAGAGGACTACACAAGGGCTAATACCAGGATGCATACGTCATGGAGGGCCATCTTGGAAGCTAGCTACCATAAGTGGGGAGTCAGGGCTAGGAGACTAAATCATTGCTACTTTTATGTTGGGGTTAGCTTCACTTGGGAGATGAGTGGAAATGTTGATCTACTGAATTGGAACCTGTATTTTAACAATATAGCCAAGTGATTTGTAATACTATAACCTGAAAAGCACTAAACTAAAATGAATTACTGTCTTAGATACCTTGTCCTTTTTAAAGCAACTGCCTTGAGTAGTACACCTAATTCAAACAGACTACAATTGCTTGAAATCTGCTAAAAACTTTGCTTTGGGACAAATCATAAGACACTACAAATAATCATTCTCTTTTCCTTATGGCCACACTCCCGTACTGTAATCATAAGAACATTTTACCCTTTGATCATGCAAACTTTATTTAACCGAGCTGACTCAAAGCTCATCTATTTTTAAACACCAAAGTCAATTTAAAGAACACCAAAAAGTCAATTTAAAGAATAAAAATCCATCCTATAGTACGGTATTAAAAATGTATTGCATCCTCCAAAGATCATACTTAATGCTGTTTTCAGATACAATGCCCTGCATTTCTTGACTCTTAACTTCTTCTGAAACAAAGATTATGATCTTGCCCTCAAATAATTTGTAGCCAGTGGGAAACTGAGTCTAACTAAAAGCACCACAAAGCTCAGACCAATTTAGATAGATAGATAGATGATAGATGATAGATAGAGAAGTAGATAGATTACATTGACTCAGGCATCTTCCCATTAGCCTGAGAAAATAAGAGGCATAATGTCCAACACAACATCTTGCATGGGTGTCCAGTCTCAGGGGAGGGCTACAACCACATGCAGGATAGCAAAGACATTACTGTGCCAACTAGCAGGAATAGAAATCCAGACACTTCTGCCCATTGCATCTTCCTATCAGAGTCACCAAGGAAAATGCAATGCAGTCAAGCACTGGATGGAGCAATGCATTACCTACACAGAGAAGAGACAGAGCAAGATCAGTTCTATAGTGGATGTCAATTGTCCTGGCCTGTGGGGGGATCTCTCAGCAGCCAGCACAGAACAATCCTCCCATGTGCACCCCTCTTCCTCTGAGGGGAAGGTCACCACCGCCTCTCTGTGGAAATAGGTATAGCAGTGAGGTTGGACAAATGCTCTAAGACACACAACTTAAGCAGAACCAAAGAACACCCACTGAGAATGAAACAGAAAGCTATCCCATGCCTGGTGGTAAGCCTGGTGGAGATTGTACAGGCTTTCTATCTCTTAGCAACACATATTCCAGGTCCAAGGCCCATTCTTAGAGGCTAGTGCCTGAGATTATGAGCATATGACTATACTTTTCTAGGTGTTAAGTAATATTTATTTAACATCCTACTATTTGCTTGTTTTTACAATCAGCAACAGTCATGTGATAAAAACTTGTAAGACACATAAAGAAGTAAACAAAAATAATTTTACATATAGTCAAGGAGGAAAGAGATAATAATATCAGACTCAGAGAGGGCTCAGCTGTTGAAATCTTCTGACAGAGACTTTAAATAACTATGAGAAATACATTAAATATTTTATAGAAAGGGTTAGAAACTTAATGGAATAACAGAAGAAGAGGTGAAAACTGTTGAAAAGAATCAAATGGAATTCCTAGGGATAAAAAAGTATGTGATTTAAATCACAATTTATTTGGTGAATTAATGTAGTCTGGGCACTGATGGGGAAAGATTCAGTGAACTTGAATCTGTGTCAATAGAACTTATTAAAATATGGAACCTATGACTAGAGATAAAAAAAAAATCCTTAATAAAAAATAGCAAATCAAATCAAGAAATACATAAAAAGGATAATACCTCATGATCAAGCAGAGTTTTTTTTTTCCAGAAAAATTATTTGTTCAGAACTTACATATTTTTCCAATTTAATTATCACATTTGAAAAAATATCATAAATTCACCTCAATAGCATTTTAACAGGTATTTGCTAATATGTAGAACCAATTTAAAATATATATATATATATATATATATATATATATATATATATATTAATTTCAGAGAGGAAGGGAGAAGAAAAGAGAGCTAGAAACATCAATGATGAGAGAGAATCATTAATCAACTGCCTCCTGCATGCCCCACTGGGGATTGAGCCTGCAACCCTGTATATGCCCTAACTGGGAATTGAATCATGACCTTTTAGTTCACAGGATGATGCTCAACCACTGAGCCATGCTGGCCTGACATGTAGCACTCATTTAATAAGAAATTTCAACAAATGAGAAATAAAAGGAAACTTCCTCAGTCTGATGTAGGGCATCTATGAAAAACCTAGAATCAATATCATCCTTTTATGTAACATTCACCACTTTTCCTTTGAGATTTGGAAGAAGGTAAAGAGGTTAACTCTAATCACTGTTATAACTTCAGATTGGCTGAGGCATTCTTATTTAGGGAAGTCTTGTTCTCTACTTGTCTTCCCCCGCCCCCACCCGCCCAGAAATTTGAGGATAAATACACCACAGTGATATACTTGGACTTTGGTGTCCTTCAAAGTCTCAAAACATCATTCATTTTATTAATTTGGAGTCCACTATATGCTAGGTGCTAGGTGATGAGGAATTATTTATAGTCCTTTTGCTTAACGAGCATACAGATATGTGTAGGAGGTAAAATAATAAATTTTCAATAGAAGTTCACAACATGCTACTGCACAGATAAAAGCATGGGCACACAGGAGGACATTGACCTTGTCTAGGCAGACAAGGTCAGGGGGAATTAAGGAAAGTCTTCCTAGAGCGGGTGAATATTAACCCTCAGATCTGACTGCTAGCCAGTAGTTTCTTGCTATAATGTCCCAACTTACAAACACCAAATCTAATGAAGCCAGAAGAATTTCCTAGTGACTCTACATGCACTTGGCCTTCTTTATTAGCAACAAGACAGAGAAAACATACTATTTACACTTATTTATTCCCACTTGAGAGCAAGGGCCAGTGAATTCAGCCTCAGCGGAGCCGAGACTCAATGCTCCACTGCAGCATTCTGTTGGATTTTCTTTGAACCTGGGTCTGTGTGTGACAACTCATGCTGACCAGTACTTCCCTGCCTTGGTCCTACTTTGCCTAAACCATCTGGCTTAGTCATAATTTTCTGTGTTTACTGTTTCCAATTCATGTATGAGAGAGGACTAGGTAATGGACATGTACTACACCTTTACATGTTACCACAGTGTGTGGTGGGGAGGAGAGTGAAGAGATGTTCTGACAGAAGGAATTACAAGTGCAAAATCTCAGAGCTAAGACAAGCACAGCTCTCTTAGGGAGCTGCAAGTTTTTTGGAAGGAGTGGATTTTGAAAGGCAAGTGTAGAAGTTAAGGGAAAGAAAGGGGTCAGGCCGGGAAAGGATTTATATGCCATACTGGGAGGATGGAACTTTAGAAATTTAAGAAAGCAATTGCGTCACTGCATAATTTGAATTTTTGTTAAAAAAGAAATATTACCCCAGTGACAATGTGAAAAGTGAACTTAAGAGGGCAAGATAGGAGTCTTGGAAACCATTTAGGGAATTGTTACCATAGTGGAGTGCAAAATGATGACGCCATAATTCAAGGTGCTGGTGCTAGGGTGGAGAGGAAAGGACAGATTCAAGAGATTGAATGGGTAGCACTTAGTGGTTAATTGGACACGAGGAGTGACTTAGGATAATTATGTTTTAGCCCTTCCTCCTTCATCGTTCATCAAAGGACGTTTTTGTAACACGGTTACTTTCCTGTGTTTTATAGTTCTTCACCAATGCGTGCATTTCTCAATTACCTTGTAAAAAGCCTGGAAATGTTCATTCATTTATAATGGTTTTTATTGTCAGTTCCTGAGAGAGAACAAATAAAATCTATCTTTAAACAAACTATCACATTTCTTTTTAGTAAAAAAAACCTGGACATAATACTCACGTATATACAAGATACAATTTTTCACCTTCCATGAAAGAGCTTTATATGTTTATTTCAGGGGAAACTTGAACTAAAAGGAATCTGAAAAAAGGAAGTATTTTAAATCCTTTTATGGTTAATCCTAAATTAACCTGTGTTTCGCTTTATATCAATATTCATTGTTGAATATTTTTTAAAATTAAATTATTAATCCCTTGCTTTACTAACTATATTACACCCCCCCAAAAAATTAGTTTTTTGATGAGTCAAGGTATTTTTGTACCCTCCAGACTATAATATCAATGATAAATCATCCTCAACCCACTCTGTATCCAGTAATGGCTTTAATGATTTGATTCATTAAAGCATACCAAAGAAAGAATAAGATCAAGGTTCTTTAAGAAACAAATAACCTATTATAGAAAACTAGGGGCCCAGAGAATGAAATTCATGCTCTGGAAGGGAGTCCCTCAGCCCAGCCTTCTCTCTCTTACAGATTGGGAACCCTAAGGGGATGTCCTACTGATACCTAACCCTAACCTAACCCTAAGACTCAGTCTGGCTTCCCTCTATGGGTTTATCAGGGGAAGGTGCCAGCCCCATAATCCCACTACTGCAGCCACACCAGACACCGCAGCCACCAAGGTGTTTTCATCAATAGGGACTCCAGTCTCTTCACCATGAAAAAATGACAACTTTCTTTTCTTTTTAAAAAAAAAATATATTTTATTGATTTTTCACAGAGAGGAAGAGAGAGGGACAGAGAGTCAGAAACATCAATGAGAGAGAATCATTGATCAGCTGCCTCCTGCACACCCCCCATTGGGGATGCGCCCGCAACCAAGGTACATGCCCCTGACGGGAGTCGAACCCGGGACCTTTCAGTCCCCAGGCCGACGCTCTATTCACTGAGCCAAACCGGTCCCGGCAAAAATGACAACTTTCTTTAGCATTTTCAAGATGTGTCTTTCATGGGATATGACATTTCTCTTTTTCTTTTTATCCTCACCTGAGGATATGTTTCCATTCATTTTTAGAGAGTGTGGAAGAGATAGGGAGAGACAGAGAAACATCAGTGTGAGAGGGACACTTTGATTGGTTGCCTCCTGCATGAGCCCTGACCTGGGCCCTGGCAGGAGGACCCTGTAACCTAGGCACATGCCCTGGATCAGAATCAAACCTGGACTCTGCAGGTGGCAGGCAGAGGCTCTATCCACTGAGCCAATCTGGCGAGGGCAGGATATGACATTTCTTAGCCCTGCAGCAGCGGACCTTCGTTTTCTCCTCCAGAAGTTTGGTAGAAAAACCCTAGATCACCTTATTGGATTCTTATTACCCAAGTTACCAAAAACACTGCAAATGGCGGCATACAGGGAGCTTAGCCAATGAGCGGTCAGAAAAGGTGAACTTGTTTGGCTCAGTGGATAGAGCATCAGCCTGCGGACTGAAGGGTCTCAGCTTTGATTCCTGTTAATGACATGTACCTTGGTTGGGGGCCCATCCCCAGTTGGAAGTGTGTAGGAGGCAGCTGGTTGATGTTTCTCACTCATTAATGTTTCTGACCATCTATCCCTCTCCCCCCTCTTCTCTGTAAAAAATCAGTTTATATATATATATATATTTTTAAAGGTGTTTCATCTGCAGCTCATGCGCAGAGGACCCCTATGTTGTGTCCACTGGGCTAGGAGCATGTACCCGCCGGGGGCACTCCCCTAAGGCCAGCAGATCCACATTGTGTCTACTGGGCTGAGGGTGTGGACCCCAGCCATTTGGTGCTGGTGTACGTGCAAGTGGTGGAGGGTGGGAATATCCACCCCGTCGCCATGGCAGATGTTCCCACCCCACACCCAGCCGCTTGGTGCCTGCACCTGTAGGCGTGGAGTGGCTGAAGGTGTTCTGGGACCCCAGCCACACAGGGGCTACATATGGGCCTGCAAGCTAGGAGGGGATTGGGTCCTGAGGATGTTCCTGGGACCCAGGCCAATTGGCACCTATATATGCAAATTAACCATGACTTCCTGGTTCATCAGTCGACACTCAACCACTGAGTCACACCAGCTGGTCAAGTGATTTTTATTTATAAACATTTTCCTTTTAGTACAGATTAGGGTATATGCATATTTTTTTGTCTCATTTCAGTCTATTTATTAGCATGTGTAAAGGGAATATTGGACCAACAGACACTTACTCTTCCTATATATTCTATTTCCTTCTAGAAAACCAGTCTCACCCAGTCACTGGTTGCCATTTTCACAGCCTTCTTTAAATTTTTACAAATCAATGCTCTCTTTTTCCTATTTGTTTAAAGTAAAATAAGTGAAAATTAGAGAAAGAGTGGACTAGATGTGACCTAGAGCCCACCCAGCTGTTTTCATCTGACATCTTTCACTTTGGGAGAGATTTAAGGAGGTGGCTATTATTCTCACTGTTATGCTGTGAAAAAAAAAAAATGCATTTTAGTGAATCATCTTGTGTTATAAAAAGAAATAGATAATTAAGGCCTAAGGGAAACCATGCACATTTTGTAGCAGCTTCCAAATTTGTTACACTCTGGTAAAATTACAGTATGCCAAGTCAGCTACACATTCAAACTGAGTGTGCTTTCTGGAAATACTTTGTCAAAAACAAACAAAGAAAAACAAACAAACAAACTAACAAAAAACAATAAAGAGAATGAGTTTAAGAAAAAGGCCCCGGGGGTAAAAAAATGACCAAAGAAATAGTGCGAAAATAATACAAGTTAATAGAGAAATGAAGGATTCTAGAACTGTGGATGAGAATATTTTTAGGAAGAAAGAGGTTATGAAATTATGAGTTGTCATAAAAAATGTACATAACATAGCTCTGTGAGACCAGCTGCTCACAAGCTGCCCTCTGACACTGATGGGTGAGTATGTGTCACATCCGTTTCAGCTCCGTTTGTCTCATTCAGCCTGAAGTCCAAACCATTTCAATAATCATTGGCATAACTTCAAAGCATGATTTTCCAGTGAAGGGAACCTCCAGTCTCCTAGGCAATGCAAATTTTGCTGGATCGGATCTAAAGATTCAAGTCATGAGGCACTAATTCCCCTCCAAAGTGCCCTTCACAACCTGTTTCTGAAAGCATCACTTGTGGAAAACAGGGAAGCAATATTTTTCTTGGTCTTTGCATTTAAAAATAAGAGGGACTCTATCAGAATTTCTGCAAAATTATAAACAAGAGGACATTTTGATGCCTGCTTATTACAGCAGCTGGACCATGTGCAACCCCATTTCAGGAGGGGTGAGATGTGAAGCGTGAAAACACAGTGGTGGTGCCATCAGTGAGCCACATGAAGAATCTTGACATTATCACCTAATTAGGCCTCTGGGAAGAGAATGCCCTGTCAAAGGCAGATATCCATCAATTGTATTCTGAAATAAATCTCTTTATTATCCAAATGTATTTCTTGAGACTAAACTTCCTGTTGCTCATTATTCGTTAAGAAAAAGAAAGTGAAGACCACATAGTGGAAAGCATTGCTAGAGTTCTAGATCTGTTTCTGTCACTGACGTGTAAACCTGGCAATCCATGACCCGTCTGGTCATCAATAAAACTGCAGACTCCTCAAGCTCCTGTTTTGTTTTGTGTTTCAGATTGGTTCACCCTGGATAACAGTGGGGAGATGCAGGTGTTGGTTCTTGGTCACTTTTGATTTGCACATGGGCATAGTATCTCTGGGGCCTCCACTCAGGACATCAATGACCTCCTTCTAGAACGCCTCTTCTCTTCAGTATAGCCTGCTGGCTACCATAGTTAGTGGAGAGGTTCAGGTCCTACTCTTTGTCAGGTAGGTTCTTCAAATAACAAGACCATAACCCCAAAATAGCAGGGACAAAGGGACTGTATTACTGAAGAACTAGGGTGCCTTACAAATCAGTACTCTCTCTTTCCTGGTGGAATCATGGTGGAAGCGGGCAAAAGTCAATAGTATGCACTAAATTGACTAAGTGCATAACATTACTTTTCCCGAGTAAGTACCACACAGGGAGAAAGCACCCTTGTGGAGTGCATCTCCCTTCTTAGCCTGGCTTCCCAGCCCTCTGGGTCTACAGGACAGTGGGGGTGGGAACCGGAGAAGTGATTCTGCTCCCTGCCCCTTCAGAAAGAATGGAAATGAGCCTTTCAGTCCCTATTGCTGTGTGCTATTGTAACTGTAGTAGTGTTTATCTCTAGAGCTTTACTTCTGTTGGTTGCAAATGTTGAATCCCCAAAAACAATATGTAGACTGACATTGCCAAATAACTGGGCACCCTAGTCTATTCAGGTTGACATAAAATTTATCTATCTATGCATGTATCTGGGAGGGCATACTCCCTTTTGTCATGAGCCTTACATTAAGCTCTTCAATAAAAGGAAGCTATTCGTTTCAGCTGTGGGCTTGGGGGGTGGAGGCAGACTCAGATTCCGGCAAGCATTCTTCCATGGGTGCCCCTTGATAGACTGCCTCTTGTTCTGAATGCCATTATAAATCATGTTACTTTAGTTACATGCATTACAGTACACCACTGTTCCAGGTGTCTGATATAACCATTTTATTTCTTTTCCTTAAGTTCAGCTGAACAAGCCAAGTATTTTCTACAAAATGATTTCCCACCAATTCATTCTGATCTTACAATATCAAAGAGACCCCAAGAGGAGAAAATGAGCCTTCTCTCACGTGTGGGAGGGTATGGATTTCATTCTTGGGCATTCATTAAATTATATAAAACAAATATTTTGTGAGTTTGATAAAGAAGTTGGTTGACAAAATAAGGTATCTCATTTCCACTCATTGCTTTTTCAATAGTGCCTATTTATTATAAAGTAATAATCTGCAATGTACACAATGATTTATGCACACAAACATTATTTGGATTTGTTAAAATGAACATGAAAATATTTAATAATAGGCTGTTGGATAAATATATTAAAATATGTTTTCAACTATGTAAAAAGTACATAGACTACAAGGATATTTATATATATATATGTATATACAAGGGTATTTATATATATACTATATATGTGTATATATGTATATATACGTGTATATATATATACACATATATATAGTCTATTTGTCTTGGATGAAAATAGAATGGATGATTTTATTTTGCTTCTTTATATTTACTAAAATTAGCTTTTATTTCATACTTGTACACTTTTTTAAAACCCTCACTTGAGGATATTTTTCCATTCCTTTTGGATAAAGTAGAAGAGAGGGAGGAGGGGGAGAGAGAAAGAGAAACATCAACCTGAGAGAGAATCAATTAGTCGCTTTTTGCCTACGCCCCAATTGAGGCCAGGAATGAACCTACAACCCAGGCATGTACCCTTGTCTGAGAATCAAACCTGAGACCCTTTGGTGGGCAGGCCAATGCTGTAACCACTGAGCAACATGGGCCGAACAATATCTGTACATTTTTATAATAATAAATATAAGCAAATGTAGTGTGCAAGTAAAAATAAAAGGAAATAAAAAATCCCAATGCACCCTAGTTCTTTGTGGTGAGCATAAGTGGTATATTTTGTGGCACTTGCTCTCTTTCTTGATGCTGATTTTTATACACTAATAAAATAAGAAAAACATGGCTATATACCCTAACCCATTCATAGACTATCAAACTTTTATAGTTTAATTTAGAAGAGGATTTCTAGAAAAAAAATTAAACTATTTCTCCATTTCTGTCTCTAAGTCTAGATCTTCACACCATGAAGCTTCTCTTAAAACTGAGGAGTGGAAAAACAAAAAACAAATGGGTCATCTGAAACAATAAAGATAAATAAAAAAAAACATACACCTTGATGAGTGGTTTGTGGGATTCTGGGCATGCTGGCAATGCTTGAATCTTCTCTCCCATTCAGGTAGGTCTACCTTCAAGATCCTGTACAGCTTTGACATCTGCAAGAAGTTCTCTCAGGTACCTCAACCTGGTGTAGTCTTTTTTTTTTTCATAGTCAACCCATTATGTTGTTTACATTAATGGTAAGAGTTAATCCTCCAACTTGAATCCTTGACTCCATTTCCCATCTCTTCCATTAATTGTCCTTTATTGCCATTAATCTGTTCTTCAGATTTACCTTCTCCTTAGCATATAGACATGTTCAGGTCAGCAAGCTCTCCTGCTTCTCCTGGTCTTTCCAGCCCAGCTCACCTGTGTTACCTTCACTTCCTTTTTCTTTAAGTCATAGAGGTAAAGCTTGCATAATTCTCAGCATATACTGGCCCTGTGCTATAGAAGGTTGTGCATATCCATCTAATTCTCAAATCCAGTTGGCATTTTCAGTATTTTTCTTATGTGACCTTCATGGGGTGATTGAAATTGTTGGCTAGCACTTTATTGCGAAAAGCTTTTCCACCCTGCCCAGTGTGCTCAGTGGTTAGGGCACCGGCCACAAACCAAAGGATCTCCGGTTTGATTTCTGGTCAAGGACACATACCTGGATTGCAGGTTGGATCCCTGCTCTGCTCAGGGCATATGCAGGAGGCAACCAATGGATGTGAGAGAGACACACTAATGTTCCTCCCTCTCTTTCTCTCCCCTCTTTCTTTCCCTCCCTTCCACATTTTTAAAAAAATCAATGAACAAAATATCTTCAGGTGAGGATTCACAAAAGAGAAAAAAAGCTCTTCTTTTGCTGACATTGTACTCCCTTCTTATTTTTTTTCTTCTACTTTTAAGATTATTCTACATAAGTCTTCTTTATTGGATTCTCTGTCTTTTCCATCTCATTTGGGATTTGTGTTTCAAATTTCTTTCCTTGTCTTCAGTTTATTGCATCTACTTTCTTTGAGTGATTTCATCCACTGCCAGCGTTTTCACTAGAATTCACATGATGACTCTGATGAAAATCATGATGTGATTTTTCTCCCTAGTTCTATGCTAATATTTCTATTCTATGAACATGTACACTTGAATTTTCCACAGATACTTGAAATACCACATGCTAAAACCGAACTGATTAAAGGCCACTCTTAACCCTTCCTGCGCGGTAATAATTTGATTATCGTTTTGTATTCCTTATTATGGTTGATAGCTTCACCATCTACTTAATTCCTGAGAAAGAATACTTGTATACCTTCAGGTTTTCTACTGCTGCTCTCAACCTGCTCCCATCATATTAATTATTGAATACTCATTACTATTGTATTTAGCAATGTTATTGCAATAGCCCCCTAATTCATCTCCCTGCTTCTCTTCCATTCCCATCTCATTGTCTTCCATGCTAAAGGCAGATAACTATTTTATTTTTGACAATTATCATTATCACTACTCTGAAAAACCCTTTATTTGGCTTTCACTGCCTTATAAAGCCCAAGCTCTGTAGGATGGCACAGTACCTTCATCAAACCTTCCATATCTCCAGAAAGGTCATTGGGTTCAGCTGTTGGTTTATGGCTACTTACTCTCCTGCTATTAATCTGTGCCTTTAATCTATGCTTCCACTACCTCCTACCCTTCAAACATACTATATTTTGTCCTGTCCACCCAAAATACACATCCTGTCATGATCTGCCTGTACAATTCTTATTTATTTGTAAACTAGAGGCCCAATTGAAATTACACGAGGAGGCCCCCACCTCCTGCTAGGGGAGGAGGCACCCCGTGGGGGGCCAGAATCTGCACATGACTGGCACAATGCTGGCTGCCATGGGAGTCAGGCTGAACCGACACTGTGGGAGGCTGGACTGGTGCTGTGGGGGACCAGGACCCATGCATAACCCACAGCATCCCCCAACCCCTCTGCCTGTGTCTGCTCTGGGGCTGCTTGGTCCACCACGCCAGCTCCAGCAGGCCCCCCCACCCCTCCCGTCTCTCTCCATCTCTGCTCCAGGCCTCATCTGCATGCAACCTCCTCCTGTTTGGTCATGATCTGTTAAGGTATCCTGGCCTAATTTTCATAATATTACCTCTTCAAAAAATAACCTTCTAAAAAATAACCTTATGCAAAACTGTGGTAGGTAATTAGATGGACATAAGCAGAGCAAGGATGATGGTCCACATACAGAAGGTCACCAGGGCAGAAAGCTTCAGGTGCCTGGCAATGGGCAAAACTGGGAAAACAAGGACCTCACCCTCCGGGTAATCTTTCCTCCCCAAGAATATGGCTGGTCATGTGGCATAGACCCTATGACCTTTCATATCACAGGTTTGGACCCTCCCCTGACTGTCCTATCCTGACATGTTGCTAATCATGCAGGTTAGACCCCCTTTGAGGGGAAGCAAACGAAGGGGCCAGAGAATAGCCCTTAAGCATTGAGCTCCCAGGACAATCAGGTTCTGATCTTCATCAAATACTGACCCCTGCCCTGGCACCGACCAATCAGTGGAGACCACAACCCTGAAAGGAAACACCTGGAAAGGTGGTGAATATTAAATCGGGACCCTCACCTGGGACCTCCCCTAAAACCCTAGCCCTTTGGATGGAAGGGTCAGTGTGCTCCCCCTCCCTGGAGCATGCCCATGCCTTCCTCCTCTCCCAATGGGAGTCACCATTACCTTCCTCTCTCCTAAGCTCCAAGGGCCCTCCTTCTGCCTCTGTAACTTGTTTCCTGAGCCCATTTCTTCTCTAGCTCACTTCTTCTGTGGTTTCTAAATAAACTTTCCCTTATAGTTTGAATCTTGGCTCTGAATTCTTTCCTAGACAGAACTCAAGTACCTAGGTTGCTGAACCTAAGTCTGGTCTGACCTCACTGGTCTAACACCTGGTACCATTCTTGCTGCCACCAACAAAATCTTTCCTGAAACACCCACCGAGAAAAAACTAGTGACTCTTGGATATATCTATGTTTCTTCATCTTCATCATCTTTTGCAATGAATTTTTTTTTTAGTTCCTTTGTCTTTATTACTAAATTGCAAAATGTCTTCCCAATACAATTATAATATTTCTGAAGATAATCTGGTTCTGATTTCTCTCTTAAATATTGTAATATAAAATTTAGTACAAGGGTGAACTCTAGGTACTGCTCAATGAATATTTAATGCATGGATTTCACAACTCATAAATCCCTTTAGGGGATAACAGGAGTTTGCCTCACAGTTATTTAGTTCACTTGTCTATAATTCAGCAAGTACCACAACAAATAAAGGTCATTGGGTTTCATTGTTGGTTAATGGCTTGGGATTGCCTGCTATTTTCTTGTTATCTCTCTTAAGGGGGATGAGCTTCTGAAGGCTTTTTTTTTTTTTTTTACAAAGGAAAACAAATATGCATTGCACCTTCTGGGATTTAAAAACTAGCGATTTTTATTTCAAAATGTATGGTTAGCCTCAGGCAAAATAATGAAGTTGGCAGTTTGCTTTGGGGACAATTCCACCCTGCTCTTACAGTGTCTTGTCCCTTTTCTTTATAGCCTCATTTTCCATTTACATCTCCAGAGTACCTGATGCTCTCTGGGGGCTTTGCACAAAAGCCCAACCTTGAAAACTATCTCAGGTTACTATTCTTTCTTGAAATTCTTATTCCTCACACCATGATTACAGATTGCTTTTATTGTAGTAGGTCAGTGGCTTTAGATACATGAGAGAATAAAAGCACTTTAATGTGTATCAATCACATGTACATTTGGATTTTAAGGGGCAGCTCTGGGGACCCATGGTTCTTAATTGTATCTTTCTAATGGTGAAATTTCAGTTGTTTGGGGCAGGAGGGAGGATGGCACTAAGGCATCCTGGCACAAAGGTTGCCGGCTCTTCTCTTAGTCATACAGTATTTATCTGAGTAGGTACTGGAAGTTGGCAACATTCAAGATTAGGTGTACAGTCCTTCACAAGGTGATCCAGCCAAAAGGAGAGACTCATGGCACACTTTTTGGGAAAATTCCAAATGCAAAGTTTCAAGGGATGTGCTACCCTCTCAGAATCAAAGTGTGACAGCACTCAGAGTATTGCTACCCAGGATAGATAGATCAGCAAGCTGTGGCATCCAAAGTCTTTACTGGGTGTTCATTATGCAGATGTGGCTGGTTAAAACATTGGTTATATGGTTGAACTGAATGTCCATCCTCCCTACCTTCTCTGAGGTGGGACTAGCACTCAAATTGCAGATCAGTCTTCCTGGCATGGTCAGCTCCTATTTGGAGTCATTGTCACCAAAAACTATCAAATGTGATCCAAGGGACCACCCTGAATAACAAAGATATTCCTAACACTTGGAAAGTTCCAAAGGTTAGGAGGTTATTTCCTAAGAACTGGGGACAAAGGCCAAACAAATACTTTATTATACAACTAGAGGCCTGATGCATGAAATCTGTGCAAGAGTAGGCCATCCTTCCCTTGGCTGCCAACAATGGCTTTCCTCTGGCACCTGGAACCTGGGCTTCATCTGGAAGGTTGTCTGGCTTAATTAGCATATTACGCTTTTATTATTATAGATACTACCTCTGAGAGAGATCCACAAAGTACAAACCTCCTGCTGGATTTCATTGATTTGTGAAATCTAAAGAACAATATATATATATATATATATATATATATATATATATATATATATATATACAGAAATAGACTCATAAATATAGAAAACAGACTGATAGTTGCCAGAGGGGAGGGAGTTTCAGGGACTGGGTGAAAAAGGTGAAGAGATTGAGAAGTAGAGATTGGAAGATACAAAACAATCATGGGGATGTAAAGTACAGTACAGGACATACAATCATTAATATTGTCATAACTATGTACGGTGCACTTTAGGTTCTGCAAATATCAGGGGGAAAGTACACTATTGACTAACCACTGTGTATAAAACTAAAATTAATACAAAATAACATTGAATATAAACTCTAATTTAATTTTTAATAGATTAAAAAAAATTAAACACCAAGTAACAGCAGAAAAAAACACACACAAAAAAACACCTCCAGAAAATGACAAGCATTGGTGAGGATGTGGAGAAATTGAAGTTTTATGCACTCTTGCTGGGAACGTAGAATGATGCATCTGCTTTGGAAAACAGTATGGTGGATCCTCCTAAAATTAAAAATAGAATTATTACATGATCCAGCAATTCCACTCTGGGTATTGTAAACAAAACTTCAGAGGAACCTTCCGAGAAATTAAAATGAACCAAGAAAACCTGCCAAAATGGAGGGGATGAGGCAAGGTTTTTATAGGCAAAATTGTAAACACCTGATTATTAAAGAGATAGTTTTCTAGTGGAAACATGACCAAAACTTACATCATGCATTTTGTGATTAGAGGGGACAACTGGACTTTCAAGGGTGGGCTGACTTAGTGGCTAAGCATGTGGGGTTGTGAGATAAAAACAATGGATAATATATGATTAAGCATTTATCACCACCCTAGTTCCAGCCCAGACCTGTACAACAACAAAAGACTGTGTGTGTGTGTATGTGTGTGTGTGTGTGTTTTACAACACAATTATTATTTATCACAATGCAAGGAATATGATTTATTAAGTAGTACAATCAGCATGGAGGCTGCTTGCTCTGCAGGTGGCTTTGGAGCCCCAAAGGGCAAAGTTATACCTTGTAAGCAGCGTCAGATCTCAAACTATAAAAATTCAAATGTTGGGCCACAAGCTATGATATTAAAGGTCTTAGAAATCCTCAGAATATACCTGAAAGAAATGAAATCAAGATTTCAAAGAGATATTTGTATAACTATATTTATAGCAGCATTGTTAACAAAAGCCAAAAGGTGGAAGAACCCAGGTGTTTATGGACAAATGATTAGATAAACCAAATGTAGTGCATACATACAATGAAATGTTATTCAGAAAGCAAAAGAAATGAAGCTTTGATAAATGACACAACATGGATGAACCTTGAAAACATTATGCTACCCAAAATAACCCTTGAACAAAAGGAAAAATAACCTTTGATTCCACTTATATGAGGTTTCTAGGTTAGGCAAATTCTTAGGAATAGAACATTAGAATAGCGGTTACCAGGAACTGGGAGGAGGGGGTAATGGGAAGTTATTGCTTAATGTGTGCAGAATTTCTACCGGATCCAGCCGGCATCACAGGTCCTGGAGGTAGGGCTAGGAGGTTTTAAGAGAAATAAAGACAAGAGAAAGCGGGACTTCAGGAGGACTGCTAGTCCATGATGAGACTGCAGCAACTTTATTAGTTGCAAGCGTACATTTATGAGGCTTTTCTGGGCATTTCTCCAAGTGCCCCTTTCCCAGGACAAGGCCGCCCATCAGCTCCTCAAGACATTCTTGGAAAAGATACATAGAGCAAGCGTCTGGTTAGATATCATTGGGAACAGCCTAGCTGAGAACATCCAGATAAGTCGTGCATCACGCACACTCTAACAATGGGGCTATGGTCTGCCCTGTCCTTGGTTGACCCTGAAGGCTTAGGGGAGAGCAGGTAGGCCTCCCTACCCTGCGCTCAATCCCCTGTAGGAGAGCAGGTAGGCGTCCCTACCCTATGCTCCATCCTTGCCCTGGGGCCCCACGGAACACGGCTTCCCACAAATTTCTCTTTGAGATGATGAAAATTTCCTGGAAGTAGAAGTGATTATTATACAGCATTGCATATATACTTGTACTACTTACTTGTACATTTAAAATGGTTTAAGTTTTAAACTTTAGGTTATGTAAATTTTATCACAATTTTTTTTTTTTAAAAGTGTAAACTCTGAGTAAAATGTAAAAAAATAGAACATCATTAGACAACTAGATACTAAAAACATAAATTAAAAATTTTATAAAGTTTGGTAACTTAAGAGAGCTCTTCAAATGGGCCTCTACACAGGGAAGAAAAGAAAGTGATATAAGAAGTCATATGTTTTTCTGCTTTGAACTTTTGTTATGTGTAATCGAGGTTGTGCACCCTACTCCCGCTGATGGGATTGATCTAAGTGAAGATCACAAAAATTACACAACCAAAAACTTTTTTGAGACATGATTTCCCCCAATTTAAAGATGTTTGTGACTAAACTACTGTTTATTATTAAGTTATCGTTGACTTTATCTGAAGAATAGTGTGGTAGACAGAATAATGCCATCCCCACCTTCCCCTCCCCCCCCCAAAGATTCCCACTCCCTGAATGCCAGAATATGAGACTATGTTATGGTTACATAGCAAAAGGGACGTTAGAGACATGATTAATTTACAATATTTGAATTTAGCCTGGATGATCCAGCCGTGCTCAGTCCAATCACGAGTCCTTAGAAAGCCAGAGAGACACAGGAGAAGAGAAAAGCAGCAGAGAGATGAGGCAGAAAATTTGAAAGGTGAGATGGATTGTGCCTCTATTCCAGGCTTTGAAGATGGGGTTGGGGGTTATGAGCCAAGGAATGCATCTCCTCTAGAAGCTGAGAACAACCCTCAGCCAACAGCCAGCAAAGAAAGAGGACCCTCACTAGCACAACCCCATACAATTGAATTCTGTCAATGGCTAGATTCTAAATGTATTCCTCTCTTGAACCTCTGAAAAAACATACCTTGGCTTTGCCTTGTGGAGCCCAGAGTAAAGAAACCAGCCAAGCTTATTGGGTTTTGATTGGATTTTAATTTTCTATGCTTAGCAAATTAAAAGGATGTTTGACCTATAGAACTAATACATTGGTGTTGTTTAAGTTGCTAAATTTGTGATACTTTTTATGGTAGTGACAATATAAATAGTTTTAATAGTCAGGAAACACTGAAATGCTTGTAAAGAAATCCAAATTTCTTCCAAAACTCGTCAGAATTTAACAGCAACCAAAAGAATATTATTTCCAAACATTTTTCACTTTCTTTCAGATAGTTTCGTGACATTTAATGGTCTTTGAAATTAAATACAATAACTCCAAAATTTATGAAATCCAGTTATTTTTCCCTGGGTATGTCTTGACTTTTTATAAAGGTCACCCAGGAAAATCAAGGGACAAGAAAAATAAAAGAATATTGTTACTTTTTTCCTGGTATGTTAGCAAAATCTCAATTCAAATGTTGCATATTTGATGTTGAATAATAATGACTCAGGAGATGATTCTCACTTGTGGAATAAAAATATTTTAACTTGAGAGAAAGCAAAACTTCTTCCCGCTTTCCATGATGGCACTCAGAGCACTGTTTGTTTTGGGATTTCCTCAAATTCATTGAGGTAACTCCAGAAGAATAGAGTAGGTAGCTTAACGATGGGAATGCACACAGATATGATTCAAATACAAGTGAATTAAAATAGGGATGTGATTTTTCTTTTTTGAAATAATCCTGCCAATTCTGCATCTCATCCAGAGAATTAGTTTTATATTTTTCCATAATTATAACCTCACTAGAAGCCCAGTGCATAATATTTGTGTACTGGGGGGTGTCCCTCAGCCCAGCCTGAACCCTCTCCAGTCTGGGACTCCTTGGGGGATGTCCAACTGCCAGTTTAGGCCTGATTCCTGTGGGCCTAAACTGACAGTTGGCCATTCCTCTCACAATCCAGGACTGTTGGCTCCTAACCATTCACCTTCCTGCCTGCCTGATTGCCCCTAACTCCTTCTACTTTCCAGCCTGATCACACTCTAACCACTCCCCTGCCGGCCTGATTGCCCCAAACTGCCCTCCCCTGCCAGCCCGATTGCCACCAACTGCCCTTCCCTACAGGCCCAATCGCCACCAAGTGCTCTCCCCTGCTGACCTGGTCACCCTAAATGCCCTTCCCTGCAGTCCTGGTAACCCATAACTGCCCTCCCCTGCTGGCCTAATCACCCACAACTTTCCTCCCCTGCTGGCCATCTTGTGGTTGCCATCTTGTGATGACGTGGGGTCAGCCATCTTGTGATAATGTGAGGCCGTGACACCACCTAGGCTTTTATTTTGTAGGATAGTCTCTATAAGTCAGGTGTCCTAGTACCAGATTGGGTTCTCTGCTCAAGATGAACCAGGGCTCCAATCAAGATGTTTGAATGTCATTTTCATCTAGCTTAGCTGGAATGGTATCTGCCTTTCAACTCATCCAGGTTGTTGGAGGATTCATTTCCTCATGGCTGCATGACTGAAGGCCCTGATTTTTTACTGGCTATTTCAGTTTCCTTGACCACCAGTGACTCTTTGTTACCTGATCCTTCTCAGCACAGCTGCTTAACTTATCAAGTCAGAAAGGAGAAGCTGTAAAGCAAGTTGGCTTGAAAGACATATACAGTTCTGTTATATAATCGCACGAGTGGCTTCCCATCACTTTTTCATATTCTATTAATTAGAATCAAGTTATAAGTCCCATACACACTTAAGGGGAGGGTATAAGACAAGAGTCATTGGAGTCACCTTAGGGTCTTTCTGTCACACCCAGTTAATGATTATATCATTTTGCCCACTGGTGTGGCTCAGTAGTTGAGCATCAACCTATGAACTCGGAGGTCATGATTCATTCTGAGTCAGGGTACATACCCGGATTGCAGGCTCTATCCCTAGTAGGGATTGTGAGTGTTGCGGGAGGCAGCCAGTCAATTATTCTTTCTCATCATTAATGTTTCTATCTCTCTCTCCCTTTCCCTTCCTCTATGAAACTAATAAAAATATATTTAAATAAATAAATAAATAAATAAATAAATAAATAAATAAGTAAATAAATAAATACAAAAAGATTACATGGTTTTGTGTTGTTTTTCTATGCTTAGCAAATTAAAAGAATGCTGGACTTAGGTTGGATTTCTAAAAATATGTTTTATTGATTTTTTTTTTAAGAGAGAGAGAGGATAGGATAGGGAGAGAAAGAGACAGAGAAATATTGATGTGAGAGAGAAACATCAATTGGTTGCCTCCTGCATAAACCCTGATCAGAGACCAAACCTGCAACCTGGGCATGTGCCTGACCAGGAATTGAACTTGCAACCTTTTGGTGCAGGGGAAGACACTTAACTAGCTAAGCCACACTGGTTAAATTTTTAAAATAGCTATCTATATTCACTTAGAAGCAACAATGGTCTACATTGGTATAAAGCATTGACTTTGGAATATTACATAGTCCTAGAATCAAATACCAGTTCTAATGTGCAATTTTACTTAACTAAAGTAAAATTATTTTACTAAGTAATTTTAGTAGTTACTTAACTATTGTAATATTGATTTACTCTTGTAGATAATGCAGATGCAATTATTTATCTAATAGTTTATCTGTAAGAAATAAGTGACAGAATACGTGTAACATATTTAGAAGAGTGAGACAATACAAACTATTTTATGTATGTTTATTTTTATTAAAATACTAGAGGCCTGGTGCACAAAATTTATGAGCTAGTACGGGTCCTTAGGCCTGGCCTGCGATCAGGGCTATCTTCCCCTTTACTGGAAGCCGGTCTCATCCCCCCAGCCACCACCCACCCTCAGTTCCCCATTCACCATCAGGTGATTGGAGCCTGCCACCGGGTGAGGGGGAGGAACCTAGAGGTAGGCTGTTCTGCTCACTCGCTAGCCCTGCCCTGCAGCAGATTGCCCTCTGTGTGGGGGGTGACTAGTGGGACAAGGCCTTGGCCTGGCACCATCCTCGTCCTGTGCCATCCACCCCTGGTTCCCCATTCTCTATTGGGTGATCAGAACCAGCTGGCTGGGGAAAGGGACCAAGAGGTGGTCAGTGTGCCTCATAGTGACTGGTTGAGTGGTCATTCTGCTATTAGGGTCAATTTGCATATTATCCTTCTACAATATTATGTAGGATATCCCTGACCCTTAGACAAGAGTCAAAGTTGGTATCTCAACCAAAAATAATATCTGTTTCACAAGCTATCCTATAGAATAAAAACCTAATATGCTAAGTGTCTGGTTGTCCAGTCAGCCATTCAACCAATCAAAGAGTAATATGCTAATAATATGCTAAGGCTGTTCAACCACTCACTATGATGTGCACTGACCACCAGGGAACAGACACTCCAACTAGTAGGTTAGCTTGCTGCTGGGGTCCTGCCAATTGGGACTGAGTGAGACAGGCTGGACATGCCCTAGAGTAGGGGTGTCGAACTCAATCAGAGAAGGGGCCAAAATCTAAAATCCAGCCTAAATCGTGGGCCGAATGGTTTACTGAACAGTCATAAACTGTCATTGTGATGGAAACGCAGCGGAGTGCAGTGATGACAGCGCTGTGCGGGCCACATTGCAAGGCCTGGCGGGACGGATTTGGCCTGCGGGCCTTGTGTTTAACACATGTGCCCTAGAGCCTTCCCACAGTCCTTCCCCATCTGGCCAACCTCCTACATTCCACCTTGGCCCTGATTGTGCACCGGTGGGGTCTCTCAGCCTGGCCTGCACCCTCTTGCAATCTGGGACCCCTCCAGGGATGTCAGAGAGCCAGTTGTGGCCTGATTCCACAGGCCAGGCTGAGGGACCCCACTGATGCATGAATTCATGCAACAGGCCTCTAGTCTGTACTATAAAATAACCTATCAAACTGGTGCAACATATGCTATATAAAGAGACTCTACTAGTTACACATTTCAGTTTAAGTTATTCTTTATTAATCCATAATATCACTTTTTAGAAATTTGAATTTCACAAATTTTTATCTATTTTAAGACATACCAAATGTAAAGCTCACATTTTCAAGGATCCCTTCTCTAGAATTGAATTGGACCAGATGGACTTATTTCCTTATGTATGTATTTAGTATAAATACAAAATAATTAAACTCTCAACATTTTTTGTTTGTTTGTTTCCTTGATTCCCCCTTTAAGGCTTTGTCTTCATGAAGTATGAAGCCATAGGAGTGCTTAGATATACGCATCAAGTGGCAGTGGAGGGAACAATTTTTCTAACAGCCATTGTTTTGTTATGCCATGTGGGCCCCATTCCATTTTGCATAAATTGCTGGACTATAAAATATGGTTCATGGTATGAGTTCATGTACCAGTTGAATTTATTTTTGTCAATTAACAGCTGCATATGCTGCTGAGATCCTTCGGCTAATATACTGCATTCAGTTCCTATTGCAGCATCTAATACTGATCACACCAGGGCATGGCTGTCTTGCAGAGAACCACTTTATTGTAGTCATTATTGTGGTTGGGGAATATATCTTTTAACTTTTTATTGTCTTGTGCTCATTGTAGACAAAAATAACTAGATAGATAGGTAGGTAGATAATCACCTTGTAGGTGATGCATATAAAATCATTTTGGCAATTCAGCCAAATTAGAAAATTCTGTGCTGAGAAATGTATTGGATAAACCTTTGTAAAACAGGAAAAGTGTATGTTAGAATTTCAGAATAAAGTTAATTCCTGATTTGATTGTTTAGGTTTATTCTTCTCTATGTTTTTGCTGCTTATTTCTTTATAATTCTTGTCCTCACCAGTATTATTAAAATGAGCATGAAATTCAGTTAAGGGATTTAGATTTGTAGTTCAAAGACCTGAGACTGGGTCTAAATCTTAATAATTAATAATTTTGGCCAATCTTGGAATTCATTTTAGCCTCAGCTATCTCTTCTGGCATACCCACCATACACAACTGTTAGAATAATTTAAAAATATGTAAATAATGCATTCAGTGTGCCATTTCTCCCTATGTCTTAACATCATGGGGGAATGGATGTGTGACTCTGTGACTCTGGGGTAAGTCTGACAATGCCGTGAACAAACACAACTTCTTTGATTTTCTAGTTATTGTTTTTTTTAAAAAAATCCATTTAACTTTTAAAAGCTGCTCTTTAATATATTGCATTAGATTAAATAAAATTTTGCTTTATATTCACCTCTGAGTAATACTGATCTCATGCAAAGACATACTTTGACTTTAAGAATTCCTGGCACATGGCTGCTTTGTGGTTTCAACTGCTCTCTAACTTGTAAAATTTACACATCTGAATTATTTTTATAGATAAAGAAGGAAATACTTTCTTTGTGAAATAAGCTAATAGTAATTTTTATTTCTCTAGTAAAAGAATATGCTTGAATGAGATTAAGGAAGGCCAAAAATATGTAATAGAGGAATTAATATGAATATTCTGTAATGGTTACTCAAAGTACACTTTAAGTAGTTACTAGCAACGGACAGAAGAATATTTTTAAAATTATGTATCAGGACCTAATGAAATAAGTGTCTTTTAAACAAGGTAATACTAAATGCCTCACACACCTCATAGTGAACAATTGCTGTAGATATCACCTTACAAAATGTAGTAAGCCTTTTGCTGATCTTGGGAAAGTATAATAATTGAAGGAGGCGATTCAGTTGCAATTTAAATAATCGAGGTTTATCAATTGTCATCAGGCTGTTTCTAAGACCAATGGTTATATAATATTAACCACTTTAATTTGACACTTAAGCTGAAGAATTGATTCAAGGTACAACATAATCTGCTTTTGTGTGGGAGCTCCCCGATTACTCATGACTCATCCCTATTTCATAGACTGCGGAATGGAAGCAAAGACTCCATTTCTTTCCAAATGTGCACATTTATACAGACGCCTGCTTCGCCCAAGAAAATCTTAGGTTAGTTAACATTTAAATGTCACCATTTGACTGATCTCCATAGAGCTTTGCATTTCAAAATAATTGCGGAAATCACACAGGCCATCTGGAGTGTATAGGTCATGTGTCCTTAAGTTCCTACATCACATTTACCATGGCTCTATTGCTAGGGCCAGTCTTTTAAAAACGGGTTTCCAAGGAAGCAGAATTATTTGATATATGGTATAATAAATACAGAAGAGCGCATGAATATGAAATGGAGAAAATTTACAAGGTGACTATACTCTTTCAATTTTTATGCTTCCACATTATATCATTACAATTCCATTCAGCTGTTCATTCTTTTAAAGTTGGTTAAACTGCTCCATTCAAGGATTTATGAACTAGATTCCTTACAAATATGGAACATAATTATGTGTGAATTATATTCTGAATATGGCACTTCTAAATCATTTTCACTTGGGCCTCAGAGCTAGAAATAGTGTCATATTTATATTTGCTTGCCCTTACTGCATCTAACAGATGACTTTTATAAAACATGGTAAAAAAAAAAAAAAATCCTAGCAAGTGATCTTGTTGAAATATAAAACTAAGTGTTACTTCTATAATAAAATTTTTTAAATTATTTGCTTCCATATTTAGCCAATTACTGAAAGAGTTAAATCCTTCAACATGAATATACATCTTTTCCAGAAGCCTTTTCAGCTCAAAGTAACTGCAGATATAAATGGTTTCAATAACTGTGTCTACCTTCTTCAGCAATTTATCTCTCCATTATGTAAATTCAAAGACATTGAAAAATGCACCCCCATGTTCGGATATTGTTGTGGACCCTTTTCTAATTCACACATCGTCTGGGAGTATGAGCTGTAAGAGCAATTTGGTTGTGGCAAGATTGCCAATGTAAAGCAATTCGGTCTTGAAGATATGAGCCATAAGGTTGGTTGGTAGAGAAAATGAAACGACAAAAATTGGACAATACTGATTTATTTTCACCACCTGATAATCTATGTGAGGGTAGAAATAATTTGGCTGTATCTTCAGATGTTCTTAAATAAGCATGGATCCTTCTTTAGTCCCTGTATTGACTCTTCCCATTCAGCGGAACCTCCGCCCTCAACTTTAATTCATTACAGAAGGCTATTAGAGAAGTGATTTGTTTGAAAACTGAATTACGTTTCCCCATTAGAAACAATGTAAGTTGAATTAATCTATTCCAGATCCCCAAATAACCTGTTTTAACTTTTCTTTGCACATAAATTAATTTCCTGAGTTAAAAATTATTTTCATAAGTGGCATTCTAGACTTAGAACAAAATAAAGGTTAAAAGGTATTTTTAAATCTTTTGATTCTTAATATTAGGACCTGTAATTATTCATTTGTTTATACAAAGGCTACCAAATAGTGTAACTTCAGAGATAGAAAACAAATTTTCCCAGGCATAAAATCATAATATTTGTATTACCTTACCTATTAAAAGAGTAATATGCAAATTAACCATCACTCTGCTACACCCCAAACCACACCCACCTGCCACGCCTACCAGCCAATCAGAGCAAGTATGAAAATTAGCCCCAACCAAGATGGCTGCCACCACAGAAAGTAGGAGGGAGGCTTGGGTTTCCCAGGCAATGGAGGAAGCCAAGCTTTCCACACGCCCTGGCTAGCCCAGGCCTCCACTCAAGGATACAATGTTTCAATTAGAGAAGATAAATCCCAAGAAAAATGGCAGGAGTAGCCACAGAGCTGGAGAGAGAGGCCACAGGCTAGCGACACAGAGGAAGCCAGGCTTTCTACCTGCCCTGGCTGGCCTAGGCCTCTACTCTAGGCTACAAAGTTTCAATAATAGAAGGTGAATAAACCACCACAGAAATGTCTGCTGCCAAAGAGTGAGCAGAAGGCTTGGCTTCACTCCAGGCTACGAAGTTTCAATTATAGAAGATAAATATATCCCAGATACCAGGGCCTCGGCTTGGATCACCGAGGGGCATGGCCAGCCTGCAAACCACCACAGGTCCCTCACCAGGCCTCCCCACACTCCAAGGGAACTCCTAACCTGATCCAGGACACCCTTCAGGGAAAACCAGTTGGCCCCCATCCATGCACCAGGCCTCTATCCTATCTAATAAAAGAGTAATATTCAAATTGACCATCACTCCAATATACAAGATCAAGATAACTGCCCTCATGTGGTCAAAGATCCTGTCCCATGTGGACACAAGATGGCCACAACAAAATAGCCAGCAGGGAGGGTAGTTGGGAGGGACCAGGCCTGCAAAAGAGGGCAGTTGGGGGCAATCAAGCCTGCAGGGGAAGGCAGTTAGGGGTGACCAGGCTGGCAGAGGAGGGAAGAGAAAATACATTTATAGTACTTATTGGAAAGAATTCACATATCAGTGGGCCTGTGCAGTTCAAACCCCTGTAGTTCCTGGATGAGCTGTCATTCAAATAGGGATTGTCAGAACAGCCAGTGATTGCTTTGCCTGCTTACTTGCATCCCATGAAGCAGTGTGGCTTAGAAAACAGGTCTGTTCTCAGAGCGAGGCATGTGGCAAATCCCAAACACACACCAACAAAAGCTGCACATGTTTGTTTTTGACTTGGAAGGGCTTATAGTGATAGGGTATTCTCCTGAAAACCCCCATAACTCAAACCCTGATTCTCATTCATCCCCTACTCCACACACCATAATCAGGCCAAGCTTGGCAGCCCACCCAGAAGTGACCATGTGAAATTACAGTGACTCCAGAACAAAAGGTGTGCTTTAAAAAAAAAAAGTTTATAGTGACTTTTTCTTTTCTTTTCTTTCCTCTTCTTTTCTTTTCTTTCCTTTTCTTTTCGACAGAGAGGTAGGGGGAGGGAGAGAAAGAGAGAACAAGAAAGAGAGAGAAAAAAACATCAATCAGTTGCCTCCAGAATGCACCCTGACCAGGAATCAAACCCCCAACCTGGATATGTGCCCTGACCAGGAATAGAACCAACAACCTTTCAATGCACAGGACAATGCCCAACCATGAACCACATTGGCTATGGCAGGGGTTTTAGCTTTTAGTGGCAAAATTAAATATATATTGGGCACCTCTGTGCACACATTTTCAAATAACAATGGGAGAAATTTGTGATAAAGACTAGGTTTATCATACCAGTGGTCCAGAGCATGAAATTTGTTCACATTGAAAGGGAATTAATTAGAGGAAATATTTTACTATTGCTATTTGCCCTTTCTCTATAATAGAAGTGTCAGAGATGAAAGAAAATTAGTAAAATGCATATAAAAATCCAACCTCCTGTCAGAGACTGAGGCAGCACCATGAGACCCAGAGTCAAGTTTCCACCCACCCATGTGCACCCCAAAATCGTGTGAGACCCAGACCCAACTCCAGACCCAGCCAGTCCCACTCTTATCAAGCCCCACTGGGCGGAGGGCACAACCTCAGGTCCCCTGGCCCAGTGCCGGGAGGGGGGCACAAATTCAGGTCCCCTGTCAAGCTCTACTGGGCGGGGGGCACAACCTGAGGTCCCCAGGCTCAGGGTGAGGGGAGCAGCCTGAGAGCCCCCGGCCCAGCACTGGGGCGGAAGGGTGCACCTTGAGATCCCCCATCAAGACCCACTGGGCAAAGGGGCACGGCCTCAGGTCCTCTGGCCTGGCGCTGGGGCTGGGGGCATGGCTTGAGGTCCCCTGGCCTGCCGCTCACTCATGAGCTGGTACTTTCAACATTATCTCTGTCATTCAACAGTTCTTATTGAATAGGAACACTTCAAAATTTCATGTCCTAGCTACTGGTATTTTATAAAATAACCTATTTTTTACTTGTATTTTTTTTGCTGACTGTTTTTTTTTCTTTGGACCATCAATTTTTCATTATTGATTTACAAGAAGTCTTTAAATGAAAGGCAACAACTGTTACGTTATATTTTGGGTTGCTTGTGAATTTTCTTCAACTTTGTACAATAACTCAGTGTATCCAGAGGATTCTGCAGTTTTTTATAGGTTGGAAATTGCCAATTTAGACTATTCAAAATTTGTGACTTCCAAATAAGTAAAATATTGCTTGTGTTGAAATGGCTTAACTCCTGAATTCCTTCAAGGATTTCTTCCACCTAGCTCCTGTTTCTCAGGGTACTCCAAATTATAGTCCATATAATAAACAACTTGCTTGATTTATCTTTAATTCGCAATTTTTCTTACTAGCACACTAAATCTATCCTAATAAAATATGTACTACTAGATATACTGATTAATAATGCAGATTTTTTTTCAATAGATGGAGTTACATATATGTTGATATATATGCGATTTGGTATGTTTGCTATTTTGTTGTATTGATAGCAAACTTCAAAATTTCATGTCAAATTTTCTAAAGGTATTAACATCATAGATATTTTTATGCTTAAAAATGTAGAATTTCATGCCAAAAAAGAAGAGTATTTGCGGGAAGTTTTAATTCATTACTTTATCTTGAAGAAAAGTGCTGCTGAATACTTCAGGAAGCTTATGGTGAACATGATCCATCTCAAGATACTTGTGAACACTGGTTTAAATGCTTTAAAAGTGATGATTTAGATGTGAAAGAAAGAGAACGTCCAGGTCAACTGAAAAAGTTTGAAGACCAACAATTACAAGCATTATTGAATGAAGATGCATGTCAAACTCAAAAACAACTTGTAGAAAGATTAAACGTTGCTCAGCAAACCAAGCAATGGGAAGATTTTAAAGGAAGGAAAATGGGTGCCACATCAACTGAATGAAAGAAAAATGGAAAACCGAAAAGTCATCAGTAAAGCTTTGCTTCAAAGGCACGAAAGAAAATCTTTTTTGCCTCGATTGGCGATGAAAAGTGGATTTATTCTGAGAATCCCAAATGCACAAAATCATGGATTGATCCAGGTCAACCATCAACATCGCCTGCAAGGCCAAATCGCTTTGGAAAGAAGACAATGCTCTGCGTTTGGTGGATCAGGAAGGTGAGGTGTATTATGAGCGTTTAAAACCAGGTGAAACCATTAATACTGATTGCTACCAACAACAAATAATCAATTTGAACCACACTTCTATCGTGAAATGACAAGAATGGGTCAGAAGACATGGCAAAGTAATTTTTCTTCATGATGACACATCATCACACACTTCAAAACCAGTTAAAGACAGATTAAAAGATCTTGCCTGGGAAACATTAACCCACCCTCAGTATTCACCAGACCTTGCTCCTTCAGATTACCACTTGTTCTGATCGATGGCACACGTACTTTCTGAGCAGCATTTCAAAACTTAAAAAGTGGAAAATTGGGACTCTGAATGGTTTGCCTCAAAACAAGAGAAGTTCTACTGGGACTGTATCCACAAATTACCTGAAAGATGTGGAAATGTTTAGCTAGCAATGGACATTAGTTTGAATAAAGCAGTTTTGATGTTTCTCTTGAAATTATCCCGTTTTCTTACAAAATATGCCATTATTAACTGGTACACCTAGTACGTGTAAAATGCTTTAACCAACTCATGCAGGAGTATGAGTAACCTTTTATTTTGAAAAAAAGTCATTTCAAGTTATCCAGTTGTAGATTCTAAAATAATGATCTTTAAACTCTTGCATGAAACTGAGAAATGGATAACTGAGACATATTTTGATTAAGCAAAGAGAGCTATTTGCATCAGTATCAAATTAGAAATTGCTTTGATGAAATGGTCCAAATAAAGGGAAATTGAAGGATATAAAGGGTCGCAAAAGCTGCTTAGCCTTTACATTAAAAGCAATTTCGTAGTGGAATTAAGTTATTTCTTTATTGAGCACTCCCTTAAATTTATTGGAAAGCTTCCTGAAGTTGTTCAGCAGGTGTTCTATAAAAATCTATCTTTAACAACATTTTCTCTCCTTTTCTCTCATCTATAAACAGCTTGAGGATACTTGCCCAATGGGTTGTCATTTTGAGAGGCCCTTTTAGTAAACATGTTCTGAGCAAGAACTCTCTGGCTCTGTAAGAGGCAGCTGGCTCTTATTAACCAACTTTGCATTACAAATGGAGGCAGGCACATCACATGTGGGGGCTTATGCATCTAGTTTCCTTGCATTCTAGGCAGGTGTTCTTCCCACAGAGACCTACTCTCAGGCACTTTTATTTTAACTATAGATAAATTATAGAAAACACGTGTTTTCCTTCTGAGAGCACTGAGTAGCTTTGAAGTGTACTAGCAGCTACCCAACTTCAACCACAAATGTGAAACAATTGTCCCCCTGGCAGAGGTAAACAAATACTAGTATTCTTGGGAAAGAAACACTAGTTAATAAACTTTATGAAATGGTGTACAATATCACTAATAGAAGAAAAACAACACAATTTGGTGGAGCTTTTTGCTAAGATTATTGGTAAGGGTTTATAAGCAAAAATATACACTGTGATGTAAAGTTTTATGTTTATATACACAGTAGATGCCCAGTGCACAAAATTCATTCAGCCTGGCCTGTGTCCTCTTGCAATCCAGGACCCCTCAGGGGATGTTGGGCCTAAACCAGCAGTTGGAGATCCCTCTCACAATTTGGGATGCTGCATGCACCAGTGACCATACTTTTCATACAGGTGAAAGACATGTTGCTATTTTATGGGCAGCTATATTTTTTTTTTTTTGCCCTGATTATTAAAAGTAATCAAGTACATAATATGATCCTTCTGAGGCAGTAGTACCATTTTCCCCATCTTATGGGTGGAAAAACTGAAGCAGAGAGAAGTTAAGTAATTGGCTTTGTCACACAGTTATAAGTGTCAGAATCAGGGCTGACCACAAAATGTGTAAGTCAGAGTCCATGCATGTCATTGCTCCATCATCCTGGTTTTTCAGTGTTAGAGTAGCCTTGCCAGGTTTCAATTTTTAAATCTAAGAGACTCTTCCCAATATATTGGGCAGGGTCCCTAGGCCTGGCCAGCCATCAGGGTCATCTGTGGGGCAATTGGGGATTCCCCCACTGTCACCTGCCTTAGCTGGTGGCCTGGCACCACCTGCTGGCTGGCCCTGTCTCCAATCACCACCACAGGTTGCCTCCCTCTTGGGTGGTAGATGCAGAACTCAGGAACTACCCCCAACCAGGGGCAACTCATGCGTTGAGTGTCTGCCCCCTGGTGGTCAGTGTGTACCATAGTGTCTGATCATTCTGCCATTCAGTTGATTTGCATATTAGGCTTTTATTATATAGGATATAGGATATGTGATATATTCATGATACATATACATAAATTACATCATTTAATAATATTCCACAGACCTCAGGTGTTCTGTATCTGTTTGTTTGTTTGTTTGTTTGTTCTTTGGGGTTATGCTTTGGATAATTTGGATTGACAAGTCTTCACATTCACTAATTCTTACTTATGTCTTGTTTAGCCTGCTGTTATTCTCATAGAGAAATTTATTTCTGATGTTGTGTTTTTCATTTTCTTCATTTGCATAGTGCCTACCACTGTGCTAAAATTCCTCACCTGTGTATTCATTTTGTCCATCTTTTCCACTAGGCACATTTCTCCTGGTTATTTCAAAGTCTCCAAAAACTCCAGCATGATGGCCAATTCTAGTTCTGTTTCCATTATTTCCTTTCTTCACCCAAGGTCATATTGCTTATTTCTTTTTTCATATTATTATTATTATTGTTTTCTTATGACAGACTTCGCATGTCATTAGTGATGAGGGCTAAATCAGCCAAATCCATATTTGACTTTGGTCTGAGTTTTCTTGCATCTTTGGTTAAATTAGTTAATCACCGACTTAAAATATCAATACATGAAAGAACTGACTCAATATGCTTCCCTTTATCAAGGCTGGGGATCTGAGCATTGGCCAGAGACTGGTAATCAGTTCTTCATTTACACCCAGCTTCCAGCTTTCTAGTCATTGGGGGTTCTCTTTGTTCCTTGGGAAATCTCCTTTTGCCCTCAGCCCAGACCGAGACTTTGAAAGCCAGCTGCAGAGCACTTTCTCAGAGAAAATTTTTCTCTGTTCTTCTTGTCCCCAGTCTTTGGCATACTGTCTCAGTGCAGTCTGCAAAAGCCCAGAGTAGCTATGAAGTTCTCTTATCACTCTCTCCCCAGACCAGCTTTTACAGATAGCTGCCTGGCCCTTGGAAAAGGACCATGTACCTCACGGGGTATCTCTCCCAACCTTCTTGCTGTCTCCAGGCTTCAGTGTACCCTATCATGGTGAATGCTTGAAAAACATTGGTAGGTTGTGCTGGCTGACTCACTTCGTGGCTGAGGTGCTGTGTGACTCTAATCAGGTATACTGGTCTATAGTGCTGGAGGTGAGTTCGGTTTCTACATGCCCTTCCCTGATCTGGCAGATTTCTACTTGTTCTTCTGTTAGCAGTAGCCCAGCTTCTCAGGACTTTCAGGATTTAAGTTTATTTTGGTTTATTTGCATATTCAATTGTTTGTTAATCCTCACCCAAGAATATTTTCCTATTGATTTTTTTTTTTTTTTTTTTTTTTACAGAGAGTGGAAGGGATGGGGACAGATAGAGAGAATATTGATGTGAGAGAGTTATATAGATTCATCGCTTCATGCACCTGCCCTGACAGGGCCAGGGATGGAGCTGGTAACCAAAAACATGCCTCTGACCAAAATTGAACCCAGGATCCTTCAGTCCATAGTTTAATGCTCTAGCCACTGAGAAAACTGGCCAAGGCTCTGATTTGTTTAAAAACTGATTTTATGGCTTATCCAGATTGTTCTAGATCTTTGGATGGAGTGACACTCACTCCAAGTTGGTGATTAAAAATTAGGACTAGAAGAGATCAATGGGGAAAACAAGGGGGCATATGTAACATTTCAACAATAAAGATTAAAAAAAATTAGTACTACTAGTTTGTACTCTGGAACAGTATGACATTCACAGCCAACTTCAGAAAACTGCAAGGAAAAACTGAACATGAAAATTTATTAATTCCCAATCTCCTCCTTTGTTTCACACCATGTTCGTTTCTCATACTCAGTGTTTGTCTTTGAAAATTCTAATTCATTATTTTTTAGTATTTTCCTGTGTGTTGCATTCCTCAATTGATTTGAAGCTATAGTTTCTGTCCTTAGGCCAGCTTTTCTTTATATAAAGACATGTGACTCTTCCTGATCTTAAATCTGGGTCTTATGGTAATTCTTTTCTTTTTAAATCCCCTTTCTCATGGCAACTTCATGTAATTAGATACTCAGAACCATTTCTCCTGAGAATTTTTTTTTATAAATCATGTTTCAAATAATGCATGGTCCCATCAAACTATCATGTAAGAATATTTCTATGATTAATCAGTACATATTTTATCAATTGTTTTCATTTGATTTAATTCCCCTCAATCTATTATTGAGAATAATATCAAAAAAGTTGATTTGCTCTCAGGAGTTTCTTTATAGCCTATTGTTATATTTTTATATTTCTCTAATCTCATTATCATGTAGTTGAGCACTGATTATTTTATCATTTAGATATTAAGAATTTTAATTTTCGGTATTTTTAAGGTGATTAAATATTTGATACAACACTATAAGCATAACTCATTTCAATCATTATACATAGTTCAAGTGTGAAATTGTCAAAATGAATATGAGAGGACTAAATCTTTTGTTAAAACTAAAATGTAGCTATGCTGGAAAGTTCACCTCACTCTATGTAAAGTTCATCTTCTAAAATGTAGCAGCAGGATTTAGAGATTAAACTGCACAAAATCAGTGGTGATGCCTAAATATGGGATGTGCTTATACATATTTTGGAATTAAAAAAGGAGAATTTTACTTAGTGGAGGAAATGCCATATAATTTTATCCAATAAAACACACTTAGATATTTCTTAATCTAATTAAATGCTAAAATTTAAATATTTAGTCTCTCATGTCTCTCATTATTACTCATTTGCAGAAAGCAAATGATTCAGAAATATTTAAAATTTGAAAAATGTGATAAAAAGGTGAAATTTGTCTAAATTCCATATGCCTGTGCTTCACTGATCACTATTTAAATGGGTGTTTGAATGTGTGTATGTATGTGTGTTTTAATCACATGATAGCCCTGAACTAATCAGAGAATTAAATGTCTAGCAGAATTGCTATAGCTTTTTTTCAATACCCCAGTTCTCAGAAAAGGGAAGAAAAATCCCATCTCACTATGTCACATAGAATATCGTATTTTGAGATGAACAGTTCCTTCATGAAGAGTAGAATGAGAACCGTGGAAGACAATTATCGAGGGAAATGTCCTAACTAGGAAACTAGAAGTTGCAGAAACATCTGGGTTGGATTTTTGGCGTAAGTAACAAAACGCTGCACTCCTGAGAAGCAAACCTTCCCAAAGAAAACACACCTGACGCTGTCTGCTGTTATTAATGCGCCTCAGCGGTGAGTCTCCCGTGGTGATGGATCACGCTCATTTAAGAAATGATGTGCTGGAAAAAATGCATTATTTTCAAGAGTAACAGACTGGATTAATGCAAGTGTGTACTAAAGAAATTCAAAACGCTCTCATGATATATGCTGATTTTCGGGTGTTCCCCATTTGCACGGCTGTTTAAGCAAGCACTCTAAATGGAAATGCATTTGACATTTTTGCAACTGCGTGTGATCAAACAACATTATAATTTAGCTGATTTCTCAGAAAATCATTAAACCAATTTCTTCCTCATTTCCAACACTTTCATGGGGAAAAAGAGGAATAAAAGACATTTAATAAAAGAGACATCCAACTGGAAAGCTGCCAGGGAACAATGTAGAGGTTGATATCTTATTTTCCCCCCCTTTCCCTCACTTCTCTGTCACAACAGTCCTGCACTGTGTAACTCATCAAAGGAGAATTTTGATCATCCATTCCCAGGCATTGATAAAGCACTTTCAGATAAATATTCCATAAGGTACCTTGAGATTGAGTTATAATGTTCATTAATGTTTATCTCACAAGGATTTGTTAACACAGAAATATTCTTAAATTCCCTATAACAAATGATTTTGGCCTCGCAGTGCCTGGTAATAGACAACTGCGCTAAATTCTGCCAGGGAGAGAAGAGACAACACAAGACAACTGGTTTTGCTGTACAAGGTCACCAGGCATGACTGCTTATTATATTACCCAGTACAACAAGTTAGGATAGCATGCAAAATAGGATGATGACCGGAAATGTGATTGGTAGGCCTGTTTGTAGCTTTTATCTACAAGATAATTCCTGTTATCTTATTGAAAGGAAATTATATTGATTACTATTTTAGTTATCTACCCCTGCATAGTAAATTATCGCAAATTCAGCAGCTTAAAATAACACCTATTTATTACCTCACTGTTTTTGTGCTCAGGAATCAGGGGATGGCTTAGCTGGGCCTCTGCTGGAGGGTCTCACAAGGCTACAAACAATGTGTCCACTAGGGATGGCCTTGAGTGAGGAAGGATGTTGACAAGATCCATTTCCTTACTGGCTGTTAGCTGATGGATCCCCTCAATTCCTTGCCATGTAGGCTTTTTCATATGACAGTTTGTTTCATCAAAGCCAACAGGAGACAGAGCCAATAACAAGAGTCCTCTAGAACAGGCATCCTCAAACTTTTTAAAGTGGGGGACAGATCACGGTCCCTCAGAGAGCTGGAGGGCCAGACTATATGAACTACTAATTCCTACTGTAACACCTCGGCTGCGCTCACTGCCCAAAAAACCTGGCGGGCCGGATCAGACTCCTCTGTGGGCCGCATGTGGCCCGCGAGCCGTAGTTTGAAGACGCCTGCTCTAGAAGATGGGAACCACAATCCTGGAAGTGACACCTATCACCTTAGCCATATTCTATTGGCTAGAAATTAGTCACAATCCCTTCACACTCAGGGAGATATGACTACACAAAAGTGTGAGTACCATGATTCAGGGAATCAACCCATCACAATTACTGAGTCCTAAAGTGTTTGTCTATTTTGTTGTTGCCGCTGTTGTTAAATCTCATCTGAAAATATTTTTCCCATTGATTTTTAGAGAGAATGGAAAGGGGGGGAGGGAGAGACACACAGAGAGAAACATCGTGTGAAAGAGAGACATTGATTGGTTACCTCCCATCGCCTTGGATCAAGTCTGCAACCAATGTTTGTGCCCTTGCCCAGAATCAAACCCAAGACTGTGGGCCAATGCTCAATCCACTGAGTCAAGACAACTTGAGCTGTTTATCTATTTTTTATTTATATTTATTTAATATTTTGTTGATTTCAGGGAGGAAGGAAGAGGGAGTGAAAGATTGAAACATCAATGATGAGAGAGAATCATGAAATGGCTGCCTCCTGCCCACCCCCTACTGGGGATCAAGTCTGCAAACCTGGAATGTGCCCTGACCAGGAATTGAACTGTGACCACCTGGTTCATAGGTCAATGCTCTACCACTGAGTCATGCCAGCCAGGCCGCTTCTCTATTTTTTAATCCAGTTACATTTAAATAACTTTTTATTTATGTGAAGGAGGATTCATAGGCTTGAGGAATTCTAAGTGACATATTAGTAAATCAGTCTGTTAATTAGAGAATATATATTTCTCCCCCACTTCTCACCAGCTATATAATATAGGGTAGTTCTTTAATTCTCAATTTCCTACGTGAGTAATAGGGAAATTAGGGTAATCCTGTCTATCTTACAGATATAGTCTTATTCTTAAATGTATACCCCCTTCCACAAAACTGCTTTAAATGGTAAGTTGGTTGTAAGCATAAAATATATGTGTGGATAACTTAAATTTCCAAGGTTTCACTAGTCTGAGATACCATATAAAATGATGTGAAGTGTTTTTATCCCACAGGTCACCAGTTCACCATAATTCTTCCTGAATCTTTCCATTGGACTTTTTTGTGATCTTCCAAGGGATGTCTCTCACTTTGTCATGAACATTCTTCACCAGTTGCCAAATGCCAACCAAAATTTCTGCTTCTCTTGCCCTGGTTTCCCTGTGTGGGGTCCTGGGAACCTGCCAAGTTCATTATCTTCTCTGGGAACAGTGCCTGGAGCTTTGAACTGTGAGTGGAGGGTTTAAATGGGACCAATATAGTACACATTCTCCTTGCTCCCCAAGTTCAGAGTCAGTTGAAAAGTAGACACAGGAGCTTGATAAGCATAGACTAAAATATCAGCTTTAACATTAGAGGAGAAAAGACAACTTGGGTTTTGACCAGAGACTACCTAATAGCTGTTGCCCAAGTTCTGATCTTAAAAACAAACAAACTCCTTTTAGGAATATAGGGTGCGCAGGTTGTTTGCACTGATATCCCTCTCTCAATCTGGGACTGCTGGCTCCTAACAACTCACCTGCCTGCTTGTACATGGGGCAGGGGGTGAGAGGGAGAGGGGTAGTCCCTCAGCCTGGTCTACACCCTCTCCAATCTGAGACCCCTAATCACTCTGCCTGCCTACTTGATGCCCCTAACTGCTCCTCTGCCTGCCTGATCACTCCTAACCACCTCTGCTTGCCTGTGTGATCACCCCTAACCGCCTCTGCTCCATGCCTGATGCCCCTAACTGCTCCCCTGCTAGCCTGATTGACCCTAACTGCTCTCTCCTACTGACCTGATCACCCCCAACTGCCTCTGCCTTGGACCCCACCACCGTGGCTTTGTCCGAAAGGATGTCTGGAATACCTCAGATCTACTGGTCTAATTAGCATATTGCCTTTTTATTAGTATAGATAGAAATAAAACTTTACTGGATATTGTGATATTTACATCTATGAAATGGACTGGGCCATGAACTAGAAATGGATAAAACTACAGTATATCAAAGGGTGCCACAATCCAGCAATAGCAGCAATTCCCTGTTAACACATCTATTTTTGTCAATTCTTTTTGCTAGGTTACATCCCTTGGTTAGCAGAAAGACAGCTGCCACAGTAACTGAAAATAATAATGCCTGATATGGTGCTGTTTACTGAGACTAATTTTCTCCTCTTATTATCTAAACCATAAATGCTTTAATGTGCCTTCCTAGAAATTTTGGAAAATCACAAGAGTGGTACAGAACAAGGACCAAAGAAAACTGAGATTGTTTGAAAGAATTTTTACAACACCATGTGTGATTCAAACAATGGAAATAAAGTGAATGTTTTTTTTTTGTTGTTGTTTTTGTTTGTTTTTGTTTTTGTTTTTTTTAACAATGTGAACAGAAGCTTGATTTCTCCTTGTTCCCATTAAATATACACAGAACTCAAAGATGCTTTAAACCACTTAGAAGAATTAGCAAATAATTCTTCAAACAGTCCAGGGTACTCTTATGTCCCACTCGTGTAGGTCTGTGTCTTATCAGTTCTTTGTAAAGCAGCATTTTAGGGTTTTTATTTATGGGGTACTCTACTTAGCTATCTTTCCATGGGGGCAATCTTAATGACTGACCTTTTTTGTTCTTGTCCTCAAAAGAATAGGGTTGGGTAGTGTCTATAGGCCTGAGTTATTTCCCAGGAAATGTTCAGACTCTTATAAAATTAGACTTCTCTGCTCTTTAAGTTTTCTAGTTCTGCCCAAGAGTACTAACCAGTAGCCATGTTCAAGCCAGGAATTCTCAGGTACTCCCATTAATTCTCTTTACTTCACTTCAGTAATCACTTGGAAATATGATGGTGGAGACGAAACTGAATTTAGGAGTTAGAAATAAAATGTACACACTCAGCACTTTTGTTGTATTTGCTGTTGAGGGAGGAGGGTGGTTCTTACATTTTGATTGGGTTATTGTATCTTTATATGTAAACAAATGGTCAGACTTGAGCTCACTTTTATTTTTTAATATAGTCACAAATTTCTTAAAATATATATATATATTATTGATTTTTTTATAGAGAGGAAGGGAGAGAAATAAAGAGTTAGAAACATGGATCAACTGCCTCCTGCATACCCCAACCAAGGTTCATGCCCTTGACTGGAATCAAACCCAGGACCTTTCAGTCTATACCACATGTGTCAAACACAAGGCCCGCGGGCCAAATTCGTCCCGCCAGGCCTTGCAATGTGGCCCGCACCGCGCTGTCATCACTGCACTCCGCTGCGTTTCCATCACAATGACAGTTTATGACTGTTCAGTAAACCATTCAGCCCGCAATTTAGGCTGGATTTTAGATTTTGGCCCCTTCTCTGATTGAGTTCGACACCCCTACATAGACCGACATTCTATCCACTGAGCCAAACTGGTTTTGACTTGAGCTCACTTTCTTCCTGAGATGCCCAGTACTGTGTGTTTTCTTAGGCAGTTACACAAAGGTTCCAGAAAGCTGAGGGTGGAATCTGAACAAAGACTTTTCTCTTGAGCAGGGGACCTCACATTTGAGATTTAAAATGCATTACATTGCAGGTGTTGACCCAACCCTTGCTAATGCAGAGGAAAGTGCTCCTCCATGACAGGAAAGAGAGTGAAAAACATTTCCTGCTGTGCTCAGAGCTCTGTCATCACTGGCCATTATTCTTTGTAGATGGTTTTATTGGCTGCTTTGCTCCATAACTCTTCCACTAAGCAATTCTTCTCTCAAAACAACTCAATCATCCACTTGTCCATCACCCATCATGAGTCCCATCTGTCATGACTAGATGGAAAATTGCTGAATAAAATGCCTCATTTTAATATAGAACCAAAGCCAGACAAGAAACACTGTGTTTGATCTTTCTCTAACACTAGTAGTGCTGACTCACCAGCTGCAATTATAGAGGCTGCATCAGTGAAGGATACTTATACTAATAGTATAACTCTTTGCATTGTAGTTCTAATCTACACCTCTTCTCTAAGTGCCATGGACAGTTATAACAAGAAGTACATTCATAGAGAGAATAGAACTTTTGCCTTGGGGTTTCCATTTTCACATATTTCTTGTCACCTAAAATCATACCTTCAAAACACTGACATGGGCCAGGATAGCTAGCATAGGGACTGGGTCAAGGAACATTTTTATAAAGTCACTCAGCTGTGCCATTTTTGATTGAATAAATGTAAATTGGACCTTTAGAGAAGTCCACTGAAAAGAGAAGTAAGACCAAAAAGTTTTACTTATAAAGCAATAAAAAATATTTTTTTCCTCATTTTTGATTTAGATTTACCTGTTATAATCACTTTCGGCAATCCCTTATTTTGTGAAAAGGATTTAGATGAAGATTGCAATCATCAGGCTTTTTTCCATGTCCACCCCCAGTAATTCCTGTAACTTTTAGTCATGCTTTTTATTTCAATAGGAACACATACATAAAAATATGCCATTGTACTGGACAACACAGTCAGAGCTCAGCACTGGTTAGTCATGGACCTTCTGAGATTATTTATTTGTTCAAAGTAGACTTAATATTTTAATTGAAATAGGTTATAAATCCTTGACCTCGTGAATCTTATAACTGATCATATTTCCTTTGTTGCCATTAGAAACCTGAGAGCCCATATTTAGATTTGTGAAAAGTCCTTATAATGTGTGTTTTTAGACTCACCTTAGCATGGCTGTGTGGTGTATGTGTGTGTACTTTAGTTTGCCTCACTTGATATTTTGTGAATGTATACACACACACACATACACATACACACACACACACACACATGCACACATACACCCATATTTTTATATTTTCATACAGGCAATGTATTTAGAGTTTAAACTAGGCTACAATTAATTAGACTGTGAGGCATACCGACGTTTCAACTCTAACCCTCCCATTAGGACTCCGTCTTTGTGCTTGTGCCATTGTTTGAAATCTCCTGATAGATGGTGCTAGTGCTTTAGTTTAGTATGCTATAAGTGGGTCAGATATTTCTTTCTTTTTTTTCAAATCTCCTGGGTTTTGTTTTGTTTAATAGGTGGGATCTTGCCCTTGGTTTCTAAGGAAGCCTTTTGTTAAGTTCAAGCCCAGTAATCACAAACAATGTAGGAGGTAATGGTGCGTGATAGACATAGTTTGCTCTTCTAAGGATTTCAGTTACATTTCAGTTCTCATATTCAGCAGATAAGAATGCCTTTAAAACCTCTCATCTGTACATAGAAGTGAGTAAAAATGAAAAAAGAATAGGAACGAACAGAAGCCACAACCACAGAATTTATAATAGAAATAGAGAGAGCAAGATGATATCTGAGAAAGAGAAATGCATTTAAAAATATATATATTTTATTGATTTTTTACAGAGAGGAAGGGAGATAGATAGAGAGCTAGAAACATCGATGAGAGAGAAACATCGACCAGCTGCCTCTTGCACACCCCCTACCGGGGATGTGCCTGCAACCAAAGTACATGCCCTTGACCGGAATCGAACCTGGGACCTTTCAGTCCGCAGACCAATGCTCTACCGCTGAGCCAAACCAGTTTCGGTGAAAAATGCATTTTTAATATTTTTGTAGAAAAAAAAAAAAAACCCTTCTCATTACAAGGTGCATCACATGCATAGTACAGATAATTAAAAGAATGTTTGATAGTAGTGGTACCACAATCAGCCTGTGAGGAGAGAATGGAATGTTTGGATGGTGCAGGCATCTGCCCTCCCCATTGCCCCACCCTAGTTCTAGAATCACTGTGTCTGAGGTTACCCCTCCACCAGTGCCCAGAAGCACAGGCAGCTCTGTCCAGCTGAGAATCTTTGTGTCCCACCCCTCTGCCTGACTTAATATTCCCAGACTCCATGTAGTATCTCAATGCTCCCAGTCTCCTTAGCGACTAGTCACGCACAGGACTGTATTTGGTTTGAACTTCAAAGTCCAATTAAAATTCCTTAAAAAATCAGGAGCAGACAATTTTAAACTGTAAAATTACTTAGAAAATAACTGAGACAAAGAGGATGTTGGCTAACAAACTATTGTTTTTCCTTGTGAAAAGCAAAGAGAAATAAAGGAGGTGAGAGGCAAGGACAAAAGCTGAGTTAAAACTCCAAAGTGAAACCTATCTATCCTTAAACACTTCTCTGGTTGTGGGAGCCACCCAGTTACAAAGTGAGAACACAGAGATTAGATTATTATCATTCGCCATAGGGTGCTCAGCCCAGAGTGAGGCTCCCATTGTCTCTACTCTACTCTTCCCTAGAGACTCTGTATCCATCTTTCTATTCTCGGATGGAAGGAATCCGGAATATGCTACTGCTGCATAAAAATTATTTGAGCAGAAGGTTTTTGAGTTTTGAAATTCCTCATCTGCCTAAAAGCAGAGCTACCAAAACAACTATCATAAATACCCTCCCAAGAGCAACCATAGAAGACTCTTGTCACCAGAGACAGACAATGAAAAGTCAGCAGCACACCTAAAAGACATTGTCACAAAACTATCCTACATACTATTTATCCTCCAGAGGGTCCATTTATCTCACCAAAAGTCATGTTTTCCCATAAATGCTTTTCTTTACCCTCTCCCACCCACTTTCTAAGAGGAATTTGTTTTCCTATTAAATATTCTTCTCCTTGTCCCCTTCACCAATATGCTCTAAATTCTAACCAACACTTCGTTATTATTATTTTTTAATCCTCACCCAAGGAATGAGGACACTTTTCCCATTGATTTCTAGAGAGAATGGAAGGGAGGAGGGAAGAGGGAGAAAGGAAGAGAAAGAGAGAGAGAGAGAGAGAGAGAGAGAGAGAGAGAGAGAGAGAGAGAGAGAGAGAAGCATCGATGTAAAAGAGACACATTAATTGGTTGCCTCCCCCCCCACACCCTCATCTGGAGCAGTGATGGAACCTTCAATCCAGGTACCTGCCCTAGACTGGGGATAGAACCCTTGACACACTGATTACAGGCTGATGCTCTAACCACTGAACCACTAGCCAGAGCTCTAACCATCATTTTGGGTTACATTTCTCAGTGAACTTCCTTATGTACACAGTGATTAAAATATCTCTTTTATCTTGCTAAAAGATAAAAGATAAAAGGTATGTCTTTTATCTGTCCTTTGTCAGTTTAATTTGCAGTCCTCCAAGAACTCAATCTAAATGGGTAGAGAAAGAGGGTTTTATGCTTATGATTAACGAGTTTAGCAAAAGTTCTCTGTGCCATTTCTTCTAAGGTGCCTTCCAGAGATCAATGTATTGTTGAATTTTACATGTATGCACTTATAAAGATGAAGTTATTACAAGTATACTCAAATGTATATACAAATTTATACATTATAATTTTTACATATGCCCATTTATATAAAAACTGCTGTTTGTGTGGCATTCTTAAAACAAAAGGAATCCTGAGAAAATATTTTGTTTAGTAAAAACCATTGACTCAAGTAAATGAGGATTTTCCCCAAATCCTTTCTTTATTTGTTCTTTTTAATCCTCACTTAAGGATATGTTTTTATTGATTTTTAAAAGGGAGAGAGAGAAAGGGATAGGGGGAAAGAGAGATAGCTCCAAATCATTTCTTAATACAGAATCCAATAATTCAAAAAAATATTGAATGCTTTATAATGCCAAAAAAACAAAAATAAACTTTAAATTCAAGTTTATATCATCAAAGAATCCTGGTTTGATACTTTCTTTCCCTTTCTATTTATTTTATAGATTAATACCTAGGAGGAAGATATAAACTTGGCCTTCCTTTTAAGTTTTTTCTTATCATCTGTTGTTTTCAGATCTTGGGTGGCTAATTCATGGTAGTGATAAAAAAGAAAAACAAAACAAAAAAACCCCCCTCAACATCCAAACAACACCTACCAAAGGGCATATGGATATCTACACTAATAAAAGAGAAATATGCAAATTGACCATAATTTCTGCTATGCCCACAAGCCACGCCCACCAGCCAATTAGGAGTGCGTATGCAAATTAACCCAACCAAGATGGCTGAGGCCTCAGAGTAAGCAAGAGGCTTGGGTTTCCCTGGAAATGGAGGAAGCCAAGCTTCCCACCCACTCTGGCCAACCCCAGCCTCCACTCAAGGCTACAAAGTTTCAATTAGTGAAGATAAATAAATCCCAGATACAAAAGCCTCCACTTGGGTTGCTGGGGGGCATGGCTGGCTTATAAACCACCCTCACCCAGGCTGTCCAACTCCACAAGGGAATCCCAAACTAGATCTAGGATACCTTTCAGGGAAAACCAGCTGGTATCCACTTATGTACCAGGCCTCTATCCTATCTAATAAAAGAGTACTATGCAAATTGACCATCACTCCAACACACACAATGGCTGTCCTCATGTGGTCAAAGATGGCTGCCCCTATTTGGACACAAGATGGCTGCCACAAGATGGCCAGCAGGGGAGGGCAATTGGTGGGGACCCAGGCCTGCAGGAGAGAGCATTTGGGGGGACCAGGTCTGCAGGGGAGGTCAGTTAGGTGCAATCAGCCTGGCAGGGGAGCCGTTAGGCATCAATCAGGCTGGTAGGGGAGTGGTTATAGGGTGATCAGGCTGGCAGGCAGAAGCGGTTAAGGGCAATCAGGAAGGCAGGCAGGCAAGCAGTTGGGAGCCAGCAGTCCTGGACTGTGAGAGGGATGTCTGACTGCCCATTTAGGCCCTATCCTACTGGAATCGGACCTAAAAGGTAGTTGGACATCCATTAAGGGGTTCCAGACTGGAGAGGGTGAAGGCTGGGCTGAGGGATACACCCTGCCGTGCACCAGGCCTCTAGTAGATATATAAAAATATGGACTTAAAATTTAAAAAAAGATTGACACTGTACTGTCTGAAGTATTCTTCATTCTTCAATAGGATGCTCTATAGAATTCTTTTTTTTTCATTTTAGCAAAATCTCTAATCATGTCATTTCCCTATGTAAAACTCTTCGTGAGGTAGCCAAATCATTTAACTTGGCATTCAAGCCTAATTATTTCTCTTCCTCTGCTCTTTTGTAGCTCCATCACGTCCTATTATGATTATCTGTTTACTTTTCTGTCTTCCCCACTCAATATTTCATCAAATATTTAATATCTTTACTTCCTCCAAACCAACTCAAATTATATCTGTATGCCAGCATTGAACTCTTATGTTTAGCACACAGCAGGTGCTCAATATATGTGCATTGAATGGACTGATATCTGGAATGCTGCCTCTGATCTTTCTGGGCACTTAGATCTTCTACTCCATTAATATAAAGTTAAAAATTACCTTTGTAATGTCTAGCCTGGTCTCACAGATGAATTAACCACACTAAGATGCGCACCCATGGCACCCAGGTCATACCACTCATTATCACATTTAAACAGGCTCATATCTCTATCTCCTTGATAACAAAACTAGGTCTAGTTTATTTTTAGTGCTCAGAATCTAGCATTGCAGCTAACAAAAAAAAACTTTTTAATAAATGTCTGTGAAATTAATAAAGGAGCAACCTTCATGGCAGGAAATATATAAGGTTTTGTTTCTCTAGTGCTGTGGTTGGAATTCTGTTCCCCCAATAACATGCTGATGTTCTGACTCCTAGACCCTCAGAATGGGTCATTATTCTGAAATAGGTTTGTTGCAGGTGTAATTAGTTAAAGTGAGATTATGTTGGAGGAGGGTAGACCATTAATCCAATATGACTGATGTCCTTATAAGATGAGGAGAGACTGACACTGGGGGAAAAAGGCCATGAGGGCAGAGGCAAAGATTGGAGTTATTATAGTATGAACCTAGTGTTACACTGCCCTAACAAAGAACCACAAAGTTTGTGGCTTAAACACTTATTTTCTCACAATTCTTAGGGCTACCAGTTCAAAATCAAGACTTTGATAGGGCCATACCCCCTCACAAGCTCCCAGGGGAGGATCTTTCTTTGTTTCTTGCAGCTTCTGGTAGCTTCAAGGATTCCTCCATTACAGCAGCATATCAATAGTATGTTTAAACTATCGGGTCTAGTAATAATTAATGTCGTTTTTAAACATTCGTTTAAAATCTTGCTTGGCGTTGACTTGTATTGACATAACCTTCAAACACGTGGTATCTACAGAACATGTGAAGTGGAATTAACAAGTTTTGCTTGAAAAAGTTTGTGTTTGGTTTGGTTTTTGTTGCAAAACTAGGGCTAAGAAGATGGCGGATGAAGAGCATATTCGGCACTGCATGCTTTACGAGTTCCAATTAGGAAGAAAAGCAAGTGAGGCTGCAAAAAACATCTGTGGTGCTCTTGGTCAAGATGCAGTTAGCGCCAGAAAATGCCAGCGTTGGTTTGAGAAATTTCGCGAGGGAAATTTTTCGTTAGATGACAAGAGTGGTCGAGGCTGTGTGTCCAATTTTGATCAAGAAGCTCTTCAAGCTCTTTTGGTGCAAAATCCTCAAATTACCCAACAAGAGCTTGTGACAACTTTAAATTGTTCACAAAAAACAATTTCCAATCAATTGCGTGCACTTGGCAAAGTCCAAAAGTTTGGAAAATGGGTTCCTCATGAGTTGACCGACAACAACCGTAATCAAAGAGTCACAATTTGCAGTTCGCTCCTCTCTCGTCAAAACCGTTTGCTGTTTTTAGAGCAAATTGTTACTGGAGATGAAGAATGGGTGCTGTATGTTAATTTGAAAAGGCGGCCTCAATGGTTGGACAAAAATGAGGCTCCGCAGCCCACGCCAAAACCTGACTTGCATGCGAAAAAAGTGATGTTGTGTGTTTGGTGGAATTTTAAAGGAATTCTTCATTATGAACTTTTACCATCTAACCAAACCATTACAAGTGCAGTGTATAGTGCCCAATTGGAAAGGTTAGCCCAAGCTTTAAGAGAAAAAGAACCCTCGCTGATTAATCAGAAGGGCGTAATTCTTCACCACGATAATGCACGACCGCATACTGCAAGAATCACTGCTGAAAAACTGCGCCAGTTGGAATAGGAAGTTCTCCCTCAACCTACATATTCTCCTGATATTGCCCCTTCCGATTACCATTTGTTTCGTTCTTTGCAAAACTTTCTTCTTGGAAAAAAATTAATAATGAAGAATGCCTCAAAAATGCATTGACCAATTTTTTTGCATCAAAATCACAAGAATTTTACAACAGAGGGATTAAAATGCTTCCTGAGCATTGGGCACAAGTAGTAGAAAACAACGGCAACTATATTGTTGATTAAATTTTGTTGTATTGTTTAAATAAATTTGATTTAAAAAAGTATTAGAAAACGACATTAATTATTACTAGACCTAATATTTTTATTACTCAGGGTCATCTCTAAAGTGGAACTGGACTATGCAAGAAAATAAAACAAATGTGATATTTAAGGATTGCCTCTGCTCTGTAAGGGACTATATGGGGTTAATTGTCTCTCAACATGGCATCTACCTGAAATATAAGCTCCCTAAAATAAAAAAATAAAAAATGACGAACATGTTACTGGGTATTAGTAACTTGTATAATGGAATGCCCTTTGTTATCAAATTTTTCAGGAGGAGGAAAAGAAAAGGCAAGTGGTAAGGAGATTTCAGAGTTTGATGAGACCTAACTTAAATCGAATCTGTTGCTGCGTTGCGGAGGTTAGAGTTTATCCTGAAAGTGGTGAGGAGTCATTGCCTTTTTGAGGAGTGAGGCATTATCATATTCATATTTTAGGATTCTAATGTTGATAGTTGAATGGACAACAAACTGGAGAAAGAGGAGGACTTGGGGTTAAAGACCAGGATGGAGATTTTGCAGTATCATCTCTGAGAGTTGATGGTGGCAATGACATGGGAAATTGGAATAGATAGATAACATATACTTAATAAACAGAAGTGGCAAGACTTAATTAACCATTAATTAAATATTGAAGGTAAGAAAGAAAAAATCAAGGATAAATTCAAATTCTCTAACTTGGGTAATTGAGTAGTGGCGGGCCATGACTGGGCTTGTCCATCAAATTGCTCCCAAGAGACCATGAACAGAAAACTCATTGGGATGGTAGCAGAGGCATAGATCAAAGAAGATTGCTCACATTCAGGCATAGCAAGAAAGTTAATGCACGAAGATCTAGGTTAGGTGGTTCAATAGCCTTAAATGATAATGTGCTATAGAGTGCTGATGTAGCAATAGATAAAGAATCCAGAATCTTCTGTTTATCTGACTTGGAAGACATCTTCTTCCCTGTGGGTAGGCAAGAAGACCAAATGTGAGCACCCCTTCTCATAAGAAGATAGAGCCATGCCTACCACTTATATTCTATGTACTTCCTTTGTGACTTCAAGAATAAACCAGAGGAAATTACAAACCAACCCAATCATCACCATCTCTAAGCTTTTAAATACTACCAGACTAGCTCTTTGGTGGATGATGGTGCCATTAATCAGGTCTATGGATAATAAAAAATAAATATTTTTGGGGGGGAGGGAGGAAGGATAGAAAATCTAAAAAATTATTTTCTGGGTCTGTAATTCACATTTAAAACCTGTGTCTGGCACCCAAAAATAAGGACTGGCTTTCACAACAGACTTTATGGACCATAGGAGATTCCAAAAAGAGGTCAAAATAAGGAAATAAGAAAGTCAAGGATTGATTGTAGGAAATATCATAATCAAGTTATTAATGCAGAAAGAATATCCTCTTAGAAGAGGAGACTGAGCCTAGCCAGTGTGGCTAAGTGGTTGAACATTTATCTATGAACCAGGAGGTCATGGTTTAATTCCAATCAGGGCACATGCCCAGGTTGCAGGCTTGATCCCCAGTAGGGGATGTACAGGAGGCAGCCAGTCAATGCTTCTCTCTCATCATTGATGTCCTACTCCTCTCTCCCTCTCCTTCCTCTCTTAAATCAATTTAAAAAATTAAAATAGCCGAGACCTGTTTAGCTCAGTGGATAGAGCGTCGGCCTGCAGACTGGTCAAGGGCATGTACCTTGGTTGAGGGCACATCCCCAGTAGGGGGTGTGCAAGAGGTAGCTGATCGATGTCTCTCTCTCATCAATGTTTCTAACTCTCTATCTCTCTCTCTTCCTCTCTGTAAAAAAATCAATAAAATATATTTAAAAAAAAATTAAATAAAAATAAAACAGAATACTGAGATGGAAATGACATCAAGGTAGGACAAAAAAGAAGAGAGTGGATGTTGGAACCCAAGGGAGAAGGTATATTTAGATAGTTGCAGAGAGGCCAACTGTGGTAAAGACTAAAAACTCTCCATTGGGTTTCGCAACTGGGAGTGCACAGATGATGTTAGCTTTAACCAATGTGACAATGAGGTACAGAAATCAGATTCCAGGGGGCTAATTAAATGGTAGGTAAGATAGTGAGTGTTTAAGACTCCCATTTACAGGCTTTTAGGGGAAACAGAGATCAGGTGATGACTAGAGGAGAAGGCAAAAATCAAAGATTTGTTATGTTAAAGCACATGTGTCAAACACAAGGCCCGCGGGCCAAATCCGTCCCGCCAGGCCTTGCAATGTGGCCCGCACCGCGCTGTCATCACTGCACTCCGCTGCGTTTTCATCACAATGACAGTTTATGACTGTTCAGTAAACCATTCGGCCCGCGATTTAGGCTGGATTTTAGATTTTGGCCCCTTCTCTGATTGAGTTCGACACCCCTATGTTAAAGGATAAAACTGAGGGATATTAAATATTTTAAGATTTAATTGATCAAAAATTGATTTGAATTGGCCAGCAGTAAATCTAACCAATATGAAGGAGCTTCAGTAAACTGTGCAAAATGAAAGACTTTTATAGGCAGAGCAGGAACAATCTATATATATATAAAACCTTAAGCAACTGTCTCACCATTTGTTCAGTAGATCTGATGTGCAATGACCACCAGGGGGCAGATGCTCCAACTAGTAGAAAAGGGAGCCTGATTCCTCACAGAATTGGCCATGGGTTAGGTTGCTGCTTGGACACTGTTGGCCCCAAATCTGGTTCACCTGCATCTCGGATCCAGAGAGGAGGGAGGAGGGAGGAGGGAGCTGGTGGGCATCCAGATCCTGGGGTCTGGGCCTGCATGAGGGTTCTCGCAATCCAAGATCCCTAGGGGGATGTCAGAGAGCTGCTTTCATCCCGATGCCCACAGGCCAGGCCAAGGTGCATAAATCCATGCACCAGGCCTCTAGTGAAGTTATACTAGCAAAAAAGTGAGTTAATTATTGCAAGGTTATTTTCCTCTAGGGAATGGCAGGGATCTATCATGAGGATTACCTACTTAGTGCTGATGAGGTTATTCCCGATTGACTTGTTTAAGAGTCCATTTCTAGAAGGAAAGAAACTATAATCAAGTCCTAGCTTAGCATAAATGACTCAATTTAGGGCTGTGTTTTTTTTGTGGTTTTTTTTTTTTAACAATTATAAATGGCAGAGACTGTAGAATGGGTGTTGAGTAGAGAAGCAAGTCTTAAGCAAGTTTTGAGGCATAGTGTAAATATACTACAAAGAGAATAAAATATAGAGTGAGGTATTGGAGGAAACAGATGTTTCCATTATTCTAAGGTTTAGATTTCACCTAGTGAGTTTGCTGGGAGAATATTTGCATTTGTTGGGAGAGTGATTTTATGTAATGGCTTAAGTAAAATAAATCTAGGCTACTAGGAATTGAAACCAAGGGATGATAGATTAAGATAGATCATCTTTTCATCTTCACCAAAGGTGGGAAGTGAAAGTGAGAAAACAGTAATGTGGCACACAATAAGTGTCCCATTAATGCTGGTTCTCTTCCCGAAAAAGATATAAGAATATGAAATACTCCTCCTCATCTCCCCCCCCTCCCCAAATGTTTGAAAGGTAGATTGCTCATTACCAGCTCTTAGAAAACTTGTCTTGAATACGACACTAAAGAAACAGGGCAGAGAAGTCTTAACAAAGGCAATTCAGTAAATTCAAAGCCTCTTCATGCACCTTACTTAATAAAGGAAGGGGCTGGAGGAAATTCACCGCACAATGACACATGATTCAGACAGCTTATCAAGAGTCCATGAAATGCAGCACTTCTGAGGATTCTTCGAATAGATTCTATAAATGCTAAACCCTTAGGAGAAAAGGGAAAAAGAAGTGCTAGAAATATATCTAGTGATCTCTGAGGCAAATAGAGCAGACCAACTCCGTGACTGATTTCTTCCTTATCCCTATTTCAAGGCAAATGCTACTAAATGTGGGCCCATTCAGTCAACAATGAATTCCTATGATCATGCATCTATGTTAAAATATGCTTTAATTTTTTTTTTTTCACTTACCTTAACTTTACATGCTTTCACATTTTTTCACGGAGCTTTGAGGAATGAGCCTATGTTGCAAAGAATCTAGATTTCAAATACTTCCTCTCTCTCCTTGCTGGGTTCAGTGTTCCTTTCCTTTCCTTGGCTGTCTTCTCCCAGCCCCCCTAGATGACTAGAGTCATTTCAGTTAGTGAGCCTTGCCCTTTGCACCTCTCAGGCCATCATTAGTCATTTCAAAGATTTTACAGAGGAATGAAAAGGGGAATTGTTATTTGAAGGACTTGGAGCTCTGCATTATTTCCTTGGCCTTGACAAATACCCATTGGTAATGAAGACTTCAAAAGGCCTTCATTAGGGCCTCAGAAAGGAACAGCAGGAAAGTTAATTACCTGGAGCCAAAAATCCTATTTTCCCTTTAACAACCCAGGGCTGCACTTTAAAGGCAATCAAATGGAGTGCTGTTTGGCAAATAGTCAGCCATTCTTGAAATGCTGAGTGTAATTAGATGCTCTCCTGTCTGGCATTAAAGACAAATTGTTTGTAAATGGTTAACATTTGAGTACTGCACTGTGTCTTCAACCTTTATCATAATTGTGTTCCCAATATTGATCGAAATATTCTAAACTGAGAAATGGAAGTTTATTGCAAGACTAATTGCTTGATAATGAATTGTTGCTGCCTTTAAGAAAATGCACACCATATATTTATTTACTAATTTTGCCTTCATTTTCTTTCAGGGATTTTTTACATTTGCAATGCAAATATGCTCAGAAGAAATCATCTGTGAAAAGAATCATCCAACCTTGATAGTGGCTAATTTTGATCCTAATTGGGGGCTGTGAATCATTCAAAGAATAAAAAACTCTCATCCCTGTCCAAAATTTACTGGTTGGAAAGGAACCCAGATGTCATTACTATTGTCAATGTTCCCTGGTGAGAGATAAGGATGAAAAAAGCATTTTTGATGTTTAGTGCATGTTTTGAGACTGTGATGTCATCAGCGTCTCCTATGCTTCAAGTGATAAGTTTTCCAAACTGTCACTTGTGCCTATTTTATGATAAAGCAGTCATCACTGTGCCCATTTCTGCAGTACTGTTTCAGGACTTTCATTCTAAGTGTTGAATCTGGGTTGAGGAGAAATGTTTTTGCATAGAATTATGAATAAAATAATAAAGATATGTTCCTTGTTTTAAAGTTTAGAGCATTTTTAAGTTTTTGATAAGGAATTTTTAGACTGGAACCCAGATTCTTTGTCTCCTGGAGTCAAAGAATGAATCCATGGACAGAGGGTAGTTTAACAAAGGTGAATATTTATTGAAGAACAAGTACAGACTCCCACCTGGGTAGAGGGAAAGAGTCTCACAGAATAGACTCCCATGTGGGGAGGGGGAAAGGGTCCCACCAAGTTCCAGTTTCCATGGTTTATAAAGGTTGTAGTTTCTGTGTCCTGATAACCCCTCTGATTGGTCAATATTCCCGTTTGAATTGGTTACTATAGTTACTCCTGAGGCCCTCCTTCCTCACTGTCCTATTCCTTCTGGGCTTTCTTCCTTCTTTATTTTGTAAATATAGACCTTTATTGGCGACTTCCAGTATTTTTGTCTTATGGAAATATACCTCTTGCTGTTTCCTTGTCTTATGGAAATGTACCTGTTGCTACTCTGTTGTCTAATGGCCCTATGTTTATAGTCCTCTGTCTATAGCCCTCTGTTTTTTTCCATGGACCTCCTTTCTAAAAATTCCCAAACTTGCCTATATTTCCCTAAAATTCCTGTTTCATTATCACCATTAAAATGGGACTACTTCAAAGGCAGATATCAAATCTATTATAGTAATATTAGCAGAACCCAAATGCTCATTTCTCCCTTGTTTGTTTAATAAAACTTCTAACTCTATAAATAAAAGCTTAAGTGACCATTCAACCAGTAGCTATGATGCACACTGACCACCAGGGGGCAAACGCTTGATGCACAGGCATGGAAACATGGAACAAACTGATGAATCTCAGAGGGAAGTGGAGAAGGTGAGGGTAAGGAGAGATTAACCAAAGATTTTATATGCATAATAGAGGCCCAGTGCATAGATCCTTACACCAGTGGGGTCCTTTCTCTGGTCTCTGGGGATTGGCCAAAACTGGCAGCCTGACATCCCCTGAGGGGTCCCAGCCAGGTTCCAAAGTCATATTCTTTTAAGTAGACAGTTATTTAATTTTCTAAACATTATATGCTATCATTTTCAACTCTTTCATAAAGGACTTTATAAATATTGTAGAAATATAGCATTGGTGGCTCTTGACAAACTAAGTACATGACATTAAGCTAGTTACCTCCTTTTTAAAACAAGGTAATTTTTATATTTAATGTATGGGTCCTGAAATTATAGAGAAAGTCTAGAGTAAGGGTCTGCAAACCATTGTCTCTTACTCGATGCCTGTTTCCATATATAAAGATTTATTGAAAAAAATCATTTACATATTGTCTAGGACTGCTTTTATGGCAAACTGTAGGGCTCCAGGAAACACCCCTATGGCATAAGGATTATTTAATGCTAAAGACATTTGAGAGTCATGAGATGTAAGAAAGACTATCTGAACTCCCTTTATCTGCCTAAAAGCACAGCCTCCCCAAAGATTTCAGCTACAATAAGTGCTCTCCCTGGAGTTTCACAACCAAGGAAGATCAACTCTATCAACAGAGACTTGAAGCTGGCATTGGGATAAGAATGTGCCTACACATAAATTGTTACAAAGCTATCACATCTCTCATCTGTTCTCCTAAAGGCCCATTTATCCTTCCTAAAAGTGTATCATTTCCCATAAGTGCTCTGCTCCTCCACTTCTTCCCCTATTGAGATGGTATATAAGCCCTATATTCTAAATGCCTTTTTTGGACACTTTTTCTGTGGATGGTCCTGTGAATATACATGGTAAATTTTGTCTCTTCTCTTGCTAATCTGTCTTTTGTTAAATTTGCAGGTCATCAAGTACTGACCCTAAAAGGGTTGAGAAGTTTTTCTCCTACATCAGTGGTCAGCAAACTCACTAGTCAACAGAGTCAAACATCAACAGTACAATGATTGAAATTTCTTTTGAGAGCCAAATTTTTTAAACTTAAAAAATAGGTAGGTATTGTACATTGTTATTAACTTAATTAGGATACTCCTAAGCTGGCCTTTGCTAAAAACTCAAGGGGACAAAGAGCTGCCAATGCTCATGAGCTGTGATTTGCCAACCAATGTCCTACACAAAAGCAATGTTGGAATTGTTGCAACAGATTCTGTGGCCTACAAATGTTGTAGTGTAACCCTCATCTTACAAATGATGCCTAAAAAAAGTTGAATTATGGAGTCATTTATTAAAGGCTTGTGGTATACGAGGGGCTAAAGCTCCAAATTTCACAACCCCGAACAGCTTGCCACATCTGGCTTCCATTGGCAGAATATCACAAAAGTATCAGTTACATCTTTGGGTCTGGAATGAGGAACCTGTTTCTCAATTTTACAGAAGTGAAACTGAGCAAGTTAGTTATCTAAAGTATCTATGAATCACTGAATCAACAGAAGCACATTATCTGGGATGGACCACTTGGACAATTTATTATAATTGTGCTGTCCAGATTCTGGGATCACTGAGTCAACAGGAATGCACTATCTGTAGCTAGTGAGGCAATTTAGGATGATTTGTGCTCTTCTGATTCCGGGACCACTGAGTCAACCGAAACTCAGTTATCTATCCTGGTTCCCAGAAAAATGTGTTTCAATGACCAGTGAGATCACAATCAATGGGACATTTAAATCATCATCAAGGGAGCATTCAATCATACATAAGTTCAGACAATCAGAATAACTTTTAAATGAGTACAGAACCCAAAACAGCAAGGTTAAAATATTAAACAGCAATTTTTAGCCAAGTATGGTTACTACCATTCTTCACAAATCCTAGGATATTGGCTATGTGGTATTTCAGAGAAAGTTTGTGGACCCCTGAGGAGGCCAAAAGGTTATTCAGAAAGAGAATGTAGACCTTCACTACCTTTTAGCTCATTTCACAATGAATATGAAGGGTGCAACCATATTACCTATCCACTTGCAAATAGTCACAAAAATGAAAAAGAAAATATATAAGCGTATATACTGCCACATTGACCTTGAGGTACCCAACAATAAGAATCTAGAAAGTTTTTTCTTGTCTTAAAGAAAGTCACTCTGTCATTATTGTACAATTTCTTTCTTTCTTTCTTTCTTTCTTTCTTTCTTTCTTTCTTTCTTTCTTTCTTTCTTTCTTTCTTTCTTTTTCTTTCTTTCTCTCTCTCTCTCTCTCTCTCTCTCTCTCTCTCTCTCTCTCTCTCTCTCTCTCTCTCTTTCTTTCTTTTTTTTCCCCCCCTCTTCTCTTGGAAAGGGAGAGAGATAGAGAGCTAGAAACATCCATGAGAGAGAAACATCTACCAGCTGCCTCTTGCACACCCCCTACCGGGGATGTGCCCACAACTAACTTACATGCCCCTCACCGGAATCGAACCTGGGACCTTTCAGTCCTTAGACCTATGCTCTACTGCTGAGCCAAACCGGTTTCGGCATTGTACAATTTATTTCTGTTAAATGTGCTTAAATTAAGTTTCAATCAGCTTTAGAGTGTATTGTATATGTGGCACAATAAATATTCAAATACAAATAATCTGGAAAAATCATTGTTATTGAATTTCTATTTTAAAAAAATTATAGTTTGATTACTTAACAATTAGTTATGCATGCTTCCTCTTCTGTGAATTCTTTTAAGTCTTGTTAACCTCCTCATAACTATTTATAAATACTATTTATATATGAGAATTTGCTTTAATGCTGTATGCTTCTTTGTAGAGAGAAAATATACTGTTATTGCTAGTAAAAATACCTATATTTCTGTTTATGATTTTTTCAATCATGTACACTTCTGAAAGTTCTTAATCTATCCTGTAATTTTCTGTTAACTTATATTTTCTTACAGTGTGCTATTAATTTTTTCCTACTAGTTGTTTACTAATACATATGGAATTTGTATAATAATTTATTGGTGTGAGTCAACACAAACACATACATCTATAGTTGTGAGTACACAAAACACAGATTTTATTCTTGAATTATTATTTTTAAATTGTTTTATTTTTTTATAGGAACAACTGTAAACCTAGTTCTGCCCCACTCTGCATTTTGCTTCCTCCTTATAACAACCACTACCATCACCACCACAACCAAATAGTTACACAAATGCCATTAATAAAACAAGGCCTCATCTTAGAAGAAGGTGGATTGATGAAGGACTCTAGATCTGAGAAAGAGTACAGTGATGATTGCCCTTGTTTTTTTATTTTTGCCTCTATTCTCCCAGACATGAAGCAGAATACATTGGCAACTCAGAAACAAACTTCCTCAGAGTTAAATGAATGGAACCAGATAGAATGTGTTCTCTGATCACAATGGAATCAAAACTCCAAACCAGACATTAGTAACAGACAGGTAACAGAAAAATTTCCAAACACTTGGAAACTAAACATACTTGCAAATAATACATGAGTCCATGAAGAAGAATAAAAAATACAAAAACCTAAATGAAAATGAAAATAATCATATTAAAATTTGTGTGACACAACTAAAGCAGCATAGACCTATATCAAATTTAAAAAGTACAATACTTTATTAACAACTTTTAAAAGAGTAATATTTATGCTCAGATGGTTTTACTGAAGAATTCTACCAAAGATTAAAGAGGCGATAACAACAATTCTTTATGATTTTTTCAGAAGATAGAAAAGAAATTCATGCTATGAAGTAATATTACCCTGGTACTAAAAGCTAGATAATGAGAGTATTTAAAAAAGAAAAAGAAAAAAAAGAGCCTGGCCTGTGTGGCTCAGTGGTTGAGCATTAGCCTATGAACCAGGAGGTCACAGTTCAATTCCCAGCTAGGGCACAGTCCAGGATTGTGGGCTTGAACCCAGGGTGAGGCATAGAAGAGACAACCGATTAATAATTTTCTCTCATATTGATGTTTCTATCTCTCTCTCCCTCTCCCTTCCTCTCTGAAATCAATAAAAATATTTATAAAAAACAAGAAAAAAAAACTATAGGCTAATATCTTTTTGTAGAAATCAATGTAAAAATTCTTTAAAATATTTGCAAATAGAATCCAGCAATACATAAAAATAATTATATATAATGACTAAGTGAGGTTAATTCCAGGCATGTAAAAATGGTTCAATATGCAAAAATCAATTAACATAATCTACCATATTAATAGGCTAAAGAAGGAAAATCATGTGGTCATTTTAATTAATGTATAAAATAAGTAGACAAAATTCATTGCCCATTCATGATCAAACAAACAAACAAACAAAAACACCAAACTCTCATAAATGTCAGTATATAAGGAAACTTCCTCACTTTGATAATGATCATCTACAAAATAAGCAAAACAAGCAAACAAACAAACAAAAAAACACCTCACTACAGCTAACTTTAATGGTGAAAGATAGTGCTCTTCTTCTAAGATCAGGAATAAGGCAAGGATATCTATCTACTCTTATCACTCTTATTCAACACAATGTGGGATGTTCTAGCCAGTGTAAGAAGGTAAAAAATAAAAATAATACAGATCGGAAAGGAATATAAATATGCTTACATTCAGGTGACATAATTGTCTATTGAGAAAACTTCAAGGAATCCTTGAAATATTCGTAGAATTAATAAAAGCGGTTCAGACCTAGTTTGTTTGGCTCAGTTGGTTGAGTGTTGTCCATGTACCAAGAGATCACTGGTTTAATTTCTGCCCAGGGCACATGCCTGGGTTGTGGACTTGATCCCTGATAGGTGGCAAGCAGGAGTTAGCAGATCAATATTCCTCTTTCATAGATATTTTTATAATCTCTCTCCCTCTCCTTTCCTTTCACTCTAAAATCAATATAAAACATTTTTAAAAATAAGGGTCACAGAAAACAAGATAAGCATCAGTTATACTTCCATATGCTAGAAATCATCAGATGGACACAAAAATTAATCATATAATTTCACTGATAATCACCACCCAGAACTAAATACTTTGGTGTAAATCTAACAAAAACTGTATATGACTGTAGAATGAAAACTATACAAGGCTGATGAAAGAAATCAGAAGAAACCTAAATAAGTGAAGAGATATATTCTGTTTTTTGATTAGAAGGCTCAAATAGTAAATATGTCAGTTCTCCCCAAATTGATATATGGGTTTAGTGTAATTTTTATCAAAATTTCAACAAAATTGTTTTCTTAAGATATTGACAAATTATTTAAAAATTTATATAAAAAAGCAATAGAATTAGAACAAAAACAGTTTCAAAAAAGAAAAAAGTAGGAAAAATCACATTACCCAATTTCAAGACATAATTATATTATTAGGACTGCACTGTATTTTCAGAAAAATAGACACCTAAGAACAGATAAATTAGAAGTGCTCCACACATACTCTCAACTATATTTGACAACATGCAAAAAATAATAATAATAATTGGAGAAGAGATTGGCTTTCAAAATACAGTGCTGGAACAATTGGGCATTCATAGGATAAATAAATCCTATATAATAAAAGCTTAATATGCTAAGTGGCCAGTAGTCCGTTTAACCAATCAAAACACAATATGCAAATAATATGCTAAGGCTGCTCAACTGGTCTCTATGACATGCACTGACCACTAGGGGGCAGACACTCAAACCAGTAGTTTAGCTTGCTGCTGAGGTCCCGCCAATTGGGAGTGAGTGAGACAGGCTAGACACACCCTAAAGTCCTCTCACAGTCCTTCCTTGGCCCAGATCATGCAACAGTGGGGTACCTCAACCTCGCCTGCACCTTCTCACAATCCAGGACCCCTTGGCGATGTCATAGAGCTGGTTTCAGCCCAATTCTGCAAGCCAATTCGAAGGACCCGGCTGGTGTTCAAATTCATGCACCAAGACTCTAGAATATAAATAACAAAAGAAGACCCAATTCTCACACCTTATGTAAGAAATTAACTCGAAATGACATATAAAATATAAAACTGTAAAAAACAAAAACATAGGAGAACATCCTTAGATTCTAGGGCTAGACAAAGAAATATTAGATTGGATATCAAAAGCACAACCTAAAATGGAAAAAATGATAAATTGGACTTCAAAATTAAAAACCTTTGCTCTACAAAAGACCTTGCTAAGGTGATGGAAAGGCAAACTACAGAGAGAAAATATTTGCAAAACAAATATGCAACAAATGACTATTATCTAGAATATATTGATATAATAATACCTTAAATAACAACAATAAAATATCAAACAATCTGATTTTAAAATGGGCAAACTATATGAAAAGACATTTTAACAACAAGGATATACAAACAGCAAATACAAACATGAAAAAAATGTTCATCATTAACTATTAGGGAAGAAAATTTCAAATTAAAACCATAACCAGATACTACAAAGACTCATCAGAATGGCTAAAATTAAAAACAGATATCAATAATATCAAATTTTGGCAAGGATATGGAGAAACTGGATGGTTCACACATTGCTGGTGGGAATCTAAAATGGAATAGCCTCTATGAAAAACAGTTTGATAATTTCTTAATAAACTAAACATACAATTGCCATATGACCCAACAACTGTACTCGGAGGCACTCTGCACCGAGAAATTAAAACTGATGCTCACACAAAACTTGTATATGAATATTTATATCCAAACCTGGAAATTATCTAGATACGTTTCTTTAGATGCATGGTTAAAGGACATGTGGTCTATCCATGTTATAGAATTCTACTTAGAAAACAAAACAAAACAACTACAATAAAAACACCTATCAAAATACACAACAACCTGGGTGAATCTCCAGAGAAATATGCTGAGTGAAAAAATCAATCTCAAAGACAGAATACAATTTCAAAAGGTATGATTTCCTTTACATAACATTCTTCAAATGACATGCCTGTGGAAATGGACAGATTACTGGTTGCCAGGGCAGAAGGAGGTAGTCGAGAGGGGTGGGTATGGCTATAAAAGATCAACAAGAGGAATTCTGTGGAGCTGGACATGTCTGCTTCTTGATTGTATCAATATCAAGATCCTGATTGTAATACTGTATTATAGTTTTGAAAAAGGTACCACTGGGGGAAAACTGATTACCTATGTATGATTTCTTAGAACTGTGTGTGAATCTACCACAAAATAAAATCAAAATAATAAGTGTGAATTTATTTTAAGATTTTCTTTTTTAACTGGTATTTAGAGAGGAGGATAGGAGAGGGAGAGAGAAACATCGATGTGAGAGCAGAACATTTATCAGCTGGCTCCTGCATGCCTCCTACCCGGGATCAAGCCCACAACCCGGGCGTGTATCCCAACCAGGAACAGAACAGGTAATCCTTTGGTGCAAAGGACAACACCCAACCACCTGAGCTGCACAGTCCAGGGCAAAAGTGTAAATTTTTTTTAAAGACCTTAACTGGCGGTTCATCAGGAGGGCAGCTTGGATGAGGCTTACCTTTACAGCTACACAACTTACATAAAGCTGATACATTTCTCTTACAACTTTCAAGTCCAAATTAATGACTCAGCTTAACAAATGTTTCTTATGTCCTATTATAATCAAAACATAGTGCTAGTGAATATGGTCCATGTGTGACAATGAATGCAAATATGAATGCTTGGAGCTTGCAATCTATGGAGAGAGAAAGAGACGTGCACAGATAACTATTCTAAGGAAATAGTAGCAAAGAAAATGTGAAGGTTGAAATCTGAGAAAAATAAACTAAAATATCATGAGATGGATAGGTTATCTACACATGTAGATTAGCAATGGCATAAGAATTAGGTGTGGCCCTAACCGGTTTGGCTCCGTGCATAAAGCATCGGCCTGCAGACTCAAGGGTCCCAGGTTCGATTCCGGTCAAGGGCATGTACCTTGGTTGCGGGCACACCCTCAGTGGGGGGTGTGCAGGAGGCAGCTGATCGATGTTTCTCTCTCACAGATATTTCTCGCTCTCTATCCCTCTCTCTTCCTCTCTGTAAAAAATCAATAAAATATATTTTAAAAAAAGAATTAGGTGTGGAGGAAAGTAGATGGTATGATCAGAGCAGGGCTTGAGACAAGCAGAAAGATTTCCTTAATTAATTATCCACATATTTTTATTTTATTATGCTGATTGGCAAATAAATGCTTCTGAGAAAATTTGGATTGTGCTGAAATTTTTCGATGTTTTATATTTGCTAATTTCCATTCACAACAACAAATACCATGTGCCATGTGGGCGATGTGACAATTCTCCTTTCAATTCCTGGAGAAGAAATGCTACTCTTGTACAACTAACTTTGGAGATTGGCTTCATGTTAGTGGATGCCATATGATCAGGTGTCCTCTTGGTCATTTAGGACAATGAGCCAAAGTGTAAGTAACAATGGAGCTGTTATTCACTTATTGCAAGAAAAGGCAAGGAGAGAGGTAACCCTCCTGGCTCTGCATTCCCCATGTTTCATTCTTCTCCCCAGAACAGCTCAGGGGGAGTGTCAGCTGGGAACAGCACAGATGTGTGTGTGTGTGTGTGTGTGTGGGGGGGGGGTAATCACCTCAGTTCTGAGGATCCCCAAACAACAGGCTCCTGTGAGCCAATGGAGGGGAGGTGGGAAGGGCTAGGAGTAGAAAAGTACTGAGTCAAAATGGGTAAAAGTACTTCAACTGAGGCCCCAAATGGAGGAGCCTGGGTTAGGAATGCAGCTCTGTATCAATGTCTGAGCGTATTTGGCCCATGCAGATGGTGGGGGCTGAGTCCACTGTTACACCCCCACCCCTGGCCTTGACTTGGAGCTAGATACCTCAGGGTCCAAGTAACGCTTTCTTTAAAATTTATTGATTTTACACACACACACACACACACACACACACACACACAAGAGAGAGAGAGAGAGAGAGAGAGAGAGAGAGAGAGAGAGAGAGAGAGAGAGAAACGATTTGTTGTTTCACTTATTCATTGGCTGACTCCCATAGGAATCAATTTGTACATGCCCTGACTTGGGATTGAATCTGAAACTTTGGCGAATGAAGTGTGAATGAAGTGTGTTCTAACCAACTGAGTTACCTGGCCAAGGCCAATTAGGGTATTGACTTTGAAAAAAATCTTCTTGAGTCCTACAGCCACATCTCTATTTTTTTAGTGAAATGTTCAGGTAAGAGACTATTTTTTTCTACTTATTTATTTTCTTTTTATTCTTGGTAGTGTCAAGTAATGTGCTAGGTTTGGGCATAATTAGAAATGTAACAATACTATGTGGAAGCATGGATAGCTCATTGATTGTACTTTTCCAAACATGTATTAATTTAGATAAATAGGTAAGCATGGAATCATATCAAAACCTCCAATTTCCCAAACCATTTTGGTAGAGTGACAAAGGCCACTAGAGGGCGCCACATCTGGGACCTCACAAGGTGCCTCCCGTTTTTCCTTTGAAGTATCTTTCTTTCCTGGTGCACCTTTGACACTAAAAATGGACACTTCTGATGTGGATCTCACAGAAACTGCAGGCCATGTGCATTACTTCAGTGTTTTTGCTTTCAAGAAAGTGAAATTATAGCAGAAAGCTTATATAAAACTGGTCTTAAAATATGTACTTCTGTTACCACCCACAGCCTAATAATTATAGCTATGATGTTTATTACTGAGAACTAAGAACTTAATTTTAGAAATAAGTATTAGATAATTCTTAAATGTAAGAATATTAATATTTTTTTCCTGGTATATACCAAAGAAACTAGTGTGTAAGTGCCCCCAAAATGTATGTTGAATAAATTAGAAAAAAACAAAAAACACATAGCTCTTTTCCATAAAGTTGATTAAATCCTTGACATTGAAGGTGAAATGCTGGCTTGTAGTCTCCATCCCTTTTATCAGTCCTGGCTTAGTTTCCTTAAGCTTCATTCTCCCTTCAAGACAATGTGTAACAAATCTAATTCCTCTTCCATAGATAGCCTTTTATATAGTTTAAAACAGTTTTAATTCCTATGGAAGACTCTCAGTTTCTTAATATGCAAACTCTATGTGAATAGTATTGAACTTACTAAACATGATAACCAAAATATCTGGTATATATTATAGTAATGCTGAACAATTTGAAAGATGAATTTTAAGTCACTATATTTCCAGCATATTATACGTTCAATATTTTAAATACTGTGTTTTTAAATCTCAATGCAATTAATTTTTCCCCCTGTATTTTTACGTTTCTCTTAAAAAGTGGTACACAAAATTCAAGGAATTGTTATTTAGATGAATGTACTTCAATCAATGCAGATTAAATCATGTTAGGCCTTTACAAACACATTATATTGTTAGATTAATCACAGATCCTTATTTACAGGTTAGCTTCTAAATATCCAGCACGAAAAGTGGAATATGAAAAGGATATAAAATTGTGTGACTTTGCCATCTTTAGCCCGGGGGTTCTCTGAGACAAGTACACATTTGAGTGCCTTTGAATTTCTTAAAATTTCTGGGGAAAATAAGAAGATAAAAAATGTAAGAATGGACAATGTTTTGACTGGTGATATAAATCAAAACTTAAAGTGTCACAATAAATACTTACTTTTGCCCACATTCTCTACTTGTGTTTTTTTAGTTTCTAAGGATTGCTGAATATTTCAAACACAAAAGTAACTAATTAATGTCATTTACCTTTTATTATACCTGGGGTCTGATAGAAACTGCATACACACAGAGATAACATATTTTACACATATTTTAAACAATGTTTAAAAACAAGTATATATCCCAATATTTTCTCCTAAAAATCATGGTTTAGGAGAGCTTAAACATTGAAAAAAAATTTCCCATGGCACCATGCTAGACAAACATTCTACTTTATAACTGTTGGTTTCCATATCCATTCCTGAGGCATCTCTAATATCAGCCTTCAAACTGGCTTCAGATCATGCAAGGCTTTTCTGTGTGCGGACTGCAGAAAACTGGGAAATAAACACACAGAAGATGAGCACACACGAAGGAGCAGAGTAGAAGTCTAATCAATCACTCTTATTTGCATAATCCTACTTCCCAAATACATTCCAAAGACTAAGAACAAAGTAATGATAGGGAAAGAAACCTAAAAATAGAAGGCATTTAGTTTTGCTTTTTTTTTTTTTTTTGTATTTAGTTTTGTTTTTTGTGTGTCTGTTTTTTTCTTTGTGTGTGTGTGTGTGTGTATGTGTGTGTGTGTGTGTGAGAGAGCAGCTTTAGAGCACAGAATTAGATAATTAACAGAGGAGAATATAACAATCATAAGAAAAGATGACAAATAAAATGGATTGTTCTGAATTCAAAGACTTTTACTAGACAATAATAGATTGTAATGAGTACAACCAGTTTTCTGAGTTTAATAACTATAGCAAAATCAATATTCAAATTTTCCAACATTGCCCTATAAGTAGCTTCAATTATCTCAGATTTATAAGCAGATTGACCATATCATTTCTTATTGAAACCAGAACATTTTAAGAGTGAACGGGTGAGCAATGGGTAATTATGCTGGGCAATAGGCGTAAACACAGATGGTTCCAGCCAGGCAGACACATATTCCAAAACTAAAAGATAATTACTTAATTCAATCAAATTTCAAGTCTTTGTTTAACTGTTTGATTTTGAAAATTTTCTTTCTTTTTTGTTCTTGCCTTTTTTACTGCCTGAAATATTTTTTTTTCTCCTCTCAGATCTTCACATGGCTGAATTCTTATCACTTAAATTTTAACTATAATACCCATTTTTAGAGACCTTTTCTTAATGTCTCCCACCCCACTCCCCACCCAAACCAATATATCATTTTGTTGTTTCTTCTTTTTCTAGTTATAAGCATGATATAAAATTATTTCATTTGTGTATTTACTTGCTAATTATCTGTCACCAATCCAAATGTAAGTTCTGTGAGAAAGGGACCTTCTAACTATGTTGTACAATGCCAAAATCTGAGAAATTGGAAGAATTTCTGGCTCAATAAAAATCTGTTGAGTTCATGAAAAATCTGTCGAGTGCGTTAGATCCAGAACTAGACAGAAGGAAATAAAGATAGGTAGATTACCTAAATTTTGTATGTTATTATAATTACACAATTTTGGGGAAAATGTAAAGATTTGGTCCTATGTTAACTAGATTGAGAAGTATGTGTCATTTGAATAAAAGACACAGAGTGGAACATCCTAATGGTTTCCATTTTCAATCTGTTCAAATTATAATTTACCTTAGATCACATAGGGCAGATGAAAATGATCACAGAAATAACATAGATGGGATTCCAAACATGAATGCCTTCCACGTGAAGATATTTGCAATGAGTAAAAATCATTCTGTTATGTTTGACAGGTAAAGAAATAGCCAAGTACACTCTCTACCAAGGGAGATATTCAATTCTATGTTTGCAAACCTCAGAATATTTAGAAGTTAATTTTATCAACATTAATTACAAGTGTAATCAACAGTGATTACAATTCTGAAACTCATCTATCATCTATTGTAGTGGGAGACAATTTGAAATTCTGGTAGGTTCCTCCTCTCCCTTCTTGAACACAGTACATAAATAACTCTACAGGACTTTATATCTCAACTAGAGGCCCAGTACATGAAATTTATGCACAAGTAGGGTCTCTAGAGGCTGCTGGTTACTAGCTGGGCCACCTTTCATTTTGCAGCACCCCCTGGTGGTCAGTACACGTCATAGCAAGCAATTGAACTCTGGTCAGTTGAACTTCTGAGGGGACACTTTGCATATCGGGCTTTTATACATATATAATCTAGAGGTCCAGTGCATGAAATTCATGCACAGGGAGGTCCCCTCAGCCTAGCCTGCTCCCTCTCCATTGGACATCTCTCTCACAATCCTGGACAGCTGGCTCCTAATCACTCACCTGCCTGCCTGATTGCCCCTAACTGCTCCCCCCTGTCAGCCTAATCACTCCCAACTCCCCTCCCCCCTGCTGGCCTGGTCGCCCCCAACTGTCACCCCTGCCAGCTGGATGCCCCTCACGGCCCCTCTGCCAGCCTGGTTGCCCCACACAGTCTGCTTGTTCAGTCATTTGGTCTTCTCTTACTAACCCCCTTGCTGGCTTGGTTGTAGGCAGCCATCTTGTAATGATGTGAGGGTTAATTTGCATATTACTTCTTTATTATATAGGATATTAAATGAATCAAAATTTCTTGAGAAGCACATTGTAAGAAAGAAGTGAAGGAAACCTCTCTAAAATGAGTTAATTTTTTTCTGGAAATGGCATCCTTTTCAAAATAAAAAGCATATTTGGAAAATACTTATAACTTGAATGAGGAAATTGCTATTCTTCAGTTGCAAAATTTTACATATGGTAGAATTCTTTTTAAAACTATAAAAATATTAGGATAAACCATTTTTATATGACATAATTTTCTACAATAGTTTGGTCTAAATGTAGTAACAGAATTAGAATTCTGCATTAACAAAGTAGAACCATGTAAAGTTTGAAGGACATTGAGATAACAATGTGTCTACAAATCTCTTCTGCTCTATTGTCTTTGCTTCCCCTAATCTTTTCTTTGTCTATCAAATATTATCATCAAATATTATCGTCTGTTAAATTTGTATCACCATATGTGTTTGATAAGATTATTCTTTTTCTTTGTACTTTTTGCCCAAACACCTTCTTTCCATGCTTCCTCTCTTTCCTACACTATTGATATAAGTACTTTTAGTTGCAAGCTTGCAGTGAATCCCTGGTGGCTTCTTTATAAACAGTATTGTAAAGGTTATTTCTAGGTTGTAGTTAAATACTAATAATCCTTTAGGGAAAGTGGCAAGGGCACTCAGTGATCAGAGTAAGAAACATTTAAATATTAGGAAATTTCCAGTTACAAATAATTTACAGTAAAAATGCTTCTGATTCCTGATGAGATGATCTAGCATGGCTGCTGGCTTACCCTTTAAATAAAATCCAAAAAACAGAGAATTATTTTAATGGGTCCAATAACCTAAAACAAATGATAACAAACCTAGGGGAGAGAGAAGATATTGAGGACCACATCTGGAATACGGACATTGGGACTTGAGGTGAGAAAAGAAGAAATGCCTCAAACTGGGTAAAAGCTTTATAATTATGCCCTTCTCTCCTCCCTACTTAACCCTGGTAGGGTAATTGCCTACATCTGCACTCTTGTGGCATAGGAAAACAGGGGTACCACAGCAGAACTAGCCAGAAGTGACAGGGTAACATCTGTACAGTGTTGGGGCCCAGCCAATGTGGAATCAGATAGTATCTACAGCCAATAAGTGGGCAAGCTCCTGAGCATTTTTTTCCTCCCCATTTTTTGTCTAAGTGATTTTAACTGACAGAAGCAGCTCAGAGCAAAGAACAATGCCAGGGATCAAAAAAGTTATAAAACAAAACAAAACAAAACAAAAAAACACAAAAAGCAAACAAACAAACAAACAAACAAAAACAATTTAAAGAAAAACTGTGACACTGATTTTAAACTTAACTAAGTTAGAATCATCTAATAGAAGAACATCATGTTGGTCACAGAATGGAGATAGGGTGTGCTGTGAGGGTAGAGCCTGGGAGGGGCTTGTGTAGTAGAGGTGGTGAGCAGATGGTAAAAGCAGAGACTCTCTTTTCTGAGGTGGGCCCCAGGTATCTACATCCCCACTCTCTGCCATGTTTGACTCCTCCACTAATAACCAGTCCATGTAGCTGATATGCCCAGTGGGATAAAAGCCCACAAAAAAATAGTGGCTTACAAATAAAGAATGCATTCATTGATATAAAGAAATAATTAAATGGATTCACAAATTAATGCATTTATAAAATAAACTATTTTCATCATATTAAAGTACATAAAAATGTGAATCGATAACTCATAGGATAAGTGGAATTAAATCTGATTAGTAAATGTGGTACAATGTATAAAAAACTCTTAAAACAAATAACCATTAAAAAATGTGCAAAGGGTCTAAAAAACATTATGCTAAGTGAAATAAACCAGTCAGAGAAAGAGAAATATCATATGATCTCACTTAAATGTGGACTCTAATGAACAAAATAAACTGACAAATAAAATAGAGCCAGAGGCATGGAAACATGGAACACACTGACAAATCTCAGAGGCAAACATGGAGGAAGGGAGGGGCATGGGAAGAGATAACCAAAGAATTTATGTGCTCTTATGTATTGCCCATGAACACAGATAATAGGGCTGTGAAGGCTGGGGCAGGCCAGGAACTGGGTGGAGAGGAGCAATGGGAGAAAAAGAAAGCTATCTGTAATTTTTTCAGTAGTAAATACCAAAAAAGGAGGTATCCAAATGAAGAATGCTTAACAGGAAAATTCAAGTCACATTCACAAGATACCACTTCACAACCACTAGGATGGCTAAAAGCAAAAATACAGATAACTCATGTTGGAAGGATGTGGAGAAACTGGAATCATATTTAGCTGGTGGGAATGTAAATCATGCAGTCACTCTGTAAAAACAGTTTCACAGACTATTTAAACATAGAGTTTGCATTTAACCCTTCAATTTTACTACTAGGTGTATATCCAAGTATAATAAAAACACCTGTACATGGATATTCATAGCATTACTACTCATAATAGCCAAAAAATGGAAACAACACAAATACCCACTGATGAATGGATAAATAAAATATGGTATACCCACACAATGGGATATTATTCAGCAATGAAAATAAATGAAGTACTGGTATATATTACAACATGAATGAAACCTTGAAAATATTATATCAAGCAAAAGAAGCCAGTCACAAAAGGTCACATATTATATGAAATGCCATAATAAGCAGGAAGTACATTTGTGATTGCCTAGAGCTGAGAAAGTTGGAGGAAAATCGAGAGTGGCTGCAATGGGCGCATACTTTCTTTTGGGGAGATGAAAATATCTTTTCGTCCTTTTCATTGAGTTTATTGGGATGACACTGGTTTCAGGTGCACAATTCTACAACATGTCATCTGCATATTGTATTGGTGTTCACCACCCCAAGTAGTCTCCATCCATCACCATTTATCCCCCATATACCTTCCTTCACCTGAAAATGTCTTAAAAATTGATTGTCGTAATGGTTGCACAACTGTAAACATACTAAACACTAATCTTATATAATAAAGAGCTAATATGCTAGTTAGAGCAGATGGCGGAATGGTTTTCTGGAATGACCTTATGGAATTCTCAGTGGGCAGGGGCTGGGGTAGCGGGGCTGTGAGACAGCTGGGGCTGAGAGAGCTGAACCCCTTTCACTAATGTTGTGCATCGGGCCACCAGTTGAATTACACATTTAAAAGGGTCAATTGTATGGCATATGCATTACAACACAAAATATTTTTTTTTAAAAAAAACAAACAACTAAAAACAAATAAAACCAACAAAGAAGTTAGTCACTTAGGAAATTAGGTTGAAGAATTTCCACAGAAGTCATTAGGAACATTATGAATACATTTTAAAAATGAAAGGGAAGAAGAATAAATTTGAAAGGGTTAACATCCTGGAAAAAGAGTCCTTGAAGAAGAGGGTAGAAATTCAAAGTTACATGTTGGCTTGGTGGGTGGGATGGGTAGCAAAAGAAGGTGAAAGTATGCAAAGATACATGTTTTGTGTGAAGAAATAGATAGCTCAACAAACTAAGGAGAGCAGAAATACAAATATGAATATTATATAACCATCACAAGAATACAGAGAAAATGGATAATTCAAACTGTCAGTAAAAATATGTTATCTCTAAAGGGAGGGTGAAAAGATGAGAAATACAAAAACAAAAGGTTAATAGAAAGCAAAAAAAAAAAAATATGATATCAAAACTAAATCCCAGAGACATAGAAGTGTGGAACAGATTTGGAACCTCAGAGGGGAGACAGGAGAGGGTGGGTGAGTGAGAAGAAATTAATGAAAGAACTTGTATGCATAACTTATAGACATAGACACAGACAATAGAATGGTGAAGGCCTGGGGTCAGGGGTAGGGGCTGATTAGAAGAGGTCAATAGGGGATAAAAGGGGGCATTTGTAATACTTTCAACAATACTTGTAAAAATAAAAAAATAAAATAAAAAACTAAATCCCAATAAAACAAGTATTATTGTATTATAATTACAATAAATAAGTTCAGCTTAGAATCAGCAATCAAGAAGCAGACTCCCATATCAGATGTTAGGCATGATCCAGCAATGTACTTATCAGGAGAAACAGATTTAAAATAGTAGAATGAAGAAAGGTTGGAAATAAAAGATGAACTTAAGTTCAGCTTTAGCTTTCATAGTTTTCGAAAAATATGTTATTTGACACCAGAGGCCCTGTGCACGGAATTCGTTCACAGGGTTGGGAGGGGTCCCTCAGCCAAGCCTGCACCTTCTCCCAATCTGGGACCCCTCGGGGAATGTCCAACTGCTGGTTTAGGCCAAACCGGCACTGGGCATCCCTCCCGCAATCTGGGACCACTGGCTCCTAACTGCTTGCCTGCCTGCCTGATCACCCATAACTCCTCTCCCTGCATGCCTGATGGCTTCTAACAACTTGCCTGGCTGCCTGATCGCCTCTAACCACCTCTGCCTTGGCCCTGCTGCTGCAGCTTCGTCCAGAAGGTCATTGGACTGTCTGGTCTAATTAGCATATTACACTTTTATTATTATTGATAGGGTTCTTTGTCAGACTTTGAAAGGGTAAATAACTGACTGCTCTTCTTAACATCGTTCTGCCATCCCAGAATTTATGCAGGAATGATGATCATGTGATAGTATAAGTTACTTCCTTGTAGATCCAGGAAAACAACTTCAGAAATGCCACACGGTGTGTCATATAGATTTGTTATGAAATCTAATTTTTTTACTTTGATACTCTGGATATAACTTGTGGTAAAAATTCTATTATGACATAAAAGTGATTTTTGGAGTTGCTTGATTTATATTTATATAAGATTTTCAAACAAGATGAAATATCAGGTTTTGCATATCTAAAAGATTGCTTGAGGGAAATGTATTCTAGCTTGACAGAACTTATTAACAATGAATTGTTGCTTATATGAAAAGTAGTCCGTTTTTTTGTACCTGCTGACATTTCTTAGCCTTGGTAGTTCAGTTCTTTCTTCCAGCTGCACAGGTGTATTGTCATTGTATATCAGAGAAGATTCTGATTCAATTTTAATATCTATCTATCTTCTATTTGTCTATCTATCTATCTATCTATCTATCTATCTATAATCTATCATCTATATCTAGCTACATTTTATATGCAACAATATTAAATATAAATTTTATTATTTATTTATTTATTCATATTTTTTCAATTACAATTGACATTTAATATCAGTTTATATTAGTTTCAGGTATACAGCATAGTGGTTAAACATTTATATAACTTTAGAAGTGATCCCCTTGATAAGTCCAGTACCCACCAGGCACCACACATAGCCATTGCAATATTATTGACCATATTTCCTCTTCTGTACTTTACATCCCTTTAACTATTATGTAACCATCAATTTGGATTTCTTTATCCCTCCACCTCTTTCATCCAATACCCCTATTCTCCTCCCATCTGTCAGCTGCCTGTTTGTTCTCTGTATCTATGAGTCTGTTTCTATTTTGTTTGTTCATTTATATTGTACTTTAGATTCCACATGTAAGTTAAATCACATTGTTATAGGAGAAATGAATGGATGGCCTTTCTCCATTGCTTTTGGAAGTAGGGTTCTTGGGTTGCCATTTGTATAAGTATTTCTGGAGTTCCCCATGGGAGGAGGAGATTGGGTTAAAAGCTTTATTTGTGTGGAGTTACATCCCTCAAAATGGTTTGCAAAATCCGTTTTCCTTGAATCAGTTCTGGAAGAGGAGAAGCTCAGGATTTACCAGAGCTAGAAGCAAAGCCAGTGTCCACTGTTTCCATTTCATGGTGGGGCTGGGTCCTATATAACATCAGTCCATTGCGTTTGGTCCACATGGCTCTGAGTCACGTGGGCAAATGTAGAGGAGCTGCCATTTGCAACAAGAGACGCAGGAGTCCAGAATACTCTGCCATACACAGAGAGAGAGAGATCTACTTTGTTTAGGAGCTTATGTATCTCAAGTCTTTAAAGTGGCCACACATTCTCTGGCAAATAAACTATTCCCAGGTGTGACTGAGAGACGAGTACCTTCTCTATGTCTCCCAGACTTTACTGGGTATGCTTATAATATTTTGCCTTAACTTTGCTCCTTTCCAGTTATTTATAACTGGGTTATTTACAATGGTGTAAAAATGGTATTTGTCTTTCTCTGTCTGTCTTATTTCACTTGGCATAATGCCCTCTAGGTTCACAACTGTTGATGCAAATGTTAAGATTTTAGTTTTTTTTTTTTATTTTATTTTTATTTTATTTTTTTATGGCTGAGTAATATTACCTTGTATGGATATTACGACATCCTCCTTATCCAGTAGTCTACTGATGGGCACTTAGGTTGCTGTTATATATTGTATATTGTTATATACAATATGAAGGTCATGAAAAAAATTAAGTATAGATTGTAAATACATAAAAGTTTTATTCAAAAAAATACACCAAGCCTATATTGGTGGAATTGAAAAAATTATATTACATACTATTTGTCTAAACCTGAATTCGAAAATGTCATGATTTTTTAAAATATATTTTTATTGATTCTTTACAGAGAGGAAGAGAGAAGGATAGAGTTAGGAACATCGACGAGAGAGAATCATTGATCAGCTGCCTCTTGCGCACCCCCCACTGGGGATGTGCCCGCAACCAACGTACATGCCTTGACCAGAATCGAACCTGGGACCTTTCAGTCCGCAGGCCAATGCTCTGAGCCAAACCGGTTTCGGCAGTGATGAGTTTTTACTTTGGTAAAACAATTTGTTGTTAACTTTAACATCAACAGCTGAAAAAAATCTGCCATTGGACTCTTTTGCTTTTCCACAACCTCAGGGGACAGCGGGCATCTATTTCAGTATCTTAAGTGTACAGTATTATGATTGTAGGAGCAGAGTAGACTGCAAAATTGTTGCTACATTAAACATGCAAACATTTCAAATTTGACCAATAAATAAAGTTGCAATAAAATGTCCATTTTGGGAATGATATATTAGATTATTTCATTTATTATTGATGGGCATACTTGACTTTTGCCTGAATCCTGATCAAACATTAATTTTCACATTTGGCCATTTTCTATTTGATACAACGGTGCATTCAGAATATCTTTGTAAATACATTTATGAGAAAAATATACCAGGAAAATTTCATACAAAAGAAAATATAAGGTTACATGTATAAATCAAACTAATAAAATATTTATTTAAAATAAATATGGATTTATTTCAAACATATGTGGCCTAATCAAAAAGGTGACCGTGTTTAATGTTACAAATAAAGTTTCAAATAATGGCAAAATTATTACATATTTTTTACATGATACTTATATTCATAATTTAATAAGACTGGAAATAAGAAAGTAAGAACTAAGAAAAGATTATATGTCTGGAAACAAGAAAAACAATAACTTTAATGTTGAAGAAAATGGTAAATTTAAAGTGAATAATATTGAAAGCACTTGTCAAATGTTATGAAACACATATAAAACAGGATGTAGATGGAAATTTGTAGCTTTAGCTTTAGAAGATAGAAAAGAACCAAATGTTTAACCACAGAAATAAGAAAATAACAACTAAATAAACTAAAAATAGATAAAAATGTGGAACATATATAAAAAATGAAAACTTATTTTAAAAAGTGTAATAGGTTAGACAAACCCATGGCAAAATATATGAAGAAAAAAGAAAAATGTGAATAAACAAAATACAAAATTTTTAAGAGAATTAACATAATGAAGTTAAAGAAACATGCCAGACTATAAGATTCAAAGAAACACAACAAAAAGTATTTGAAAACTAGATAAAATTAATAAATTTATTCCTAAATATATGTCAAAACTTTTATGAAAACAAATGAACCCTTGAATATATCAAAACCACTAAAGAAATTAAAATAGTAAGAATATAATTTTAAGGGGGCAAACCTTGTAAGAAGCACCTTATGCAAAGACTTCAGGTTTAGAAAGTTTTATGTATATTATCAACCAAACTTTCCAGCAGAAACACCTCTGTCATCCACAGGTTACAGCACAAAAGTGGTAAAACTCTGAATTTATTTTGTAAGCTTAGTAACACTTTGATTTCCAAACTGGTTAAAGATCAAATGAGAGTGTGTTGGAGCTTCAAGTAACAGCAAACCTAACTTACAACAGTTTAAATAAATAGGGATTTATTTTTCCCTCATAACAACACACCCAGAGAGAAGTTTTCCCCCCAATTATTCAGCCATTTACCACTGAACTGAAACAGGCTGTTTTTATCTTCCCACTTTTGTCATTTTAGCAGGTTGGTTTTCCTCCTCAGCCTGGAGATTGCATGGCTAGAAGAGGGCTGTGGCAGCTCCCTATCCCATCACCACCTTTAAGACAATGAAAAGAAAGTTCACCTAGAAGTCACTAAAAAATAACAGCTCCCCCAAACACCTCCTTAGATGACTTATGTTTTAGTCCTGGCCAAAATCAAATCCCAGAGGCATCCCTAGCTATAGGAGATTCAGAAAACAAGGAACATGACTATTTTGATTTACTTTGATTATTGGTGTTCAAAATGTGATCTGAAAACTCTACCCTCTTCAGGGGATTGGAAAGGTCAATGCTATTTAACAATCACAGTAATTGTCAACCTTTCTTTCCCCATTGGTATAGTTTCCAGACTAAAATGATATGTGATCATTGTAATGTTAATGACCTGGTGACTGTAGAGGGTGTGCTCCTACCTTTTTGTGTTTTAAACATTTCTCAGTAGACCTAACCCACTTAAAAAAGAGCTCTTTGGAGTCCTCTGTACTTTGTAAAAACGTATAGAAGGCTGAGATAAAAGGTTTGAAAACTGCTGGCTTAGACTAATCAAGATCCCTGAACTGCTAGGAAGATTGCAGCATTGAATAAATTGGAGTTTTATTAGCAAAGATGTAGGGTTTCGTTTTGTGTAGAAAGCTAATGAAGTCTAAGCAATCTGTATAAGAAACAAAATTATATAGGATCATTGGACTTAAATGCAGACAATTCCTAAATGAATTGTTAGAAAAATCACTATAACGTGATATTAAAAATCAGTATATCATGAGCAATTAGGATTTATTGCTGAAATGCCTAGATAGTTCACCATCTGAAAATGTACTAATGCAATTTAACACATAAATGGTCTAAATTGTTGAAATAATGATTATTTTAATGTAAGTAGATAAAGTTCAAAATCAATTTTATAATAAAATTATTAGAAAATTATGAACTAAAAGAACATTTCACTTGATAAAAAATATTTACTAAAGCATTTTAAGCAAACATCATGCTGAATGCATTTTTTAAGGATAAAAAAAGACATAGTACATTCTATCACTATAGCTGTACAATACAGGTTTGGAGATATTGGCTAAAATATGTATGGACTGAAAAATATTTCCTTTTTTCAGGTAATATGTTTACTTAGATAGGCAAGACAATAGAATCAAAAGTTGTTAAATCTAAAAAGAAAGCTTGCTAAATTCAAACTTTGTTAACAGTTTTTGATCTAGTAGTAAGCAACTAGAAACTATAATTGAGAATAGAAACTGGTCCAAATTGTACACTTAGGGATCTTCAGTCTCTTGTTCTTGCCGTGGCTATTAAGAGACATCTAATATGCTACTTAATAAACATTTATTAATAAACAAATGTAGCAAAGCACCATCATTTGTGATCAACATACAAAATTGTCAAAAAGACAAAATAGCCTTTTCCAAGGGGACAGCCTAGTAAGTAAGGATATGTTCCAAAGGGTATGTTTGTGAGTTTATCACTAATACAATAATAAAGCATATTTTTCTTAACATAATTGCTTTGGGAACTAAGCTTTTGACTCCAAATGCACAAAACAATATTTTATTTCTTTGCTTCTTAAAAATATTAGTGACTTTTTAAAAAGATATGTCCAATTATCTGACATCAATTAAGCCTTCATTGTAATCTTACAAGTAGCCGTGCACACAGGCCCTTTAGACAGGAATAGAAAATATAATTCTTGACTCTGAGGGTTTTAGAAGCTAGTTGAGGAAATAAAAAATAGGCACATGAAACAACATGATAGCAATTGTGAAACAAGTATCAGCCTGTGTAGCAAGACCTCTGTAACAAGAGCTAACTGGAAATGAGCTAATCTAAATTAGTTAAGTGTAAACTTTTTAAAATATATATATTTTATTGACTTTTACAGAGAGGAAGGGAGAGAGATAGAGAGCTAGAAACATCAGTGATAGAGAGACATCGATTAGCTGCCTCCTGCACTCCTGCTACCAAGGTACATGCCCTTGACTGAATCAAACCTGGGACCTTTTATCCACAGACCAAAGCTCTATACACTGAGCCAAACCAGTTTTGGCTAAATGTAAACTTTTGTTTTTTTAATCTGAAGTATATAAAATAACTCACATTAGGTGAAATAGTGTCCCATAAATTAACATGTACTAAATAATCATTAAAAAATAATTTATGTGGTGTAAATCCTCGACTTTGGACAATTTTAAGATACCAATAGTTTAACAGAATTTCTTAATATTTGTAGAATGTCCTTAATACGCACAAACCAGTATGAGTTATCTTTAGCAAACCATACTCTATATTTTAAAAGCATATTCTCTTTCATTATCTCTAAGAATTACTACTTCCATTCCCCATCCAATTACTGGAGAGATATATGGATATGTTTCTTTTATAAACAATTCAAGTCTCAAAATGTCTTATATCTCATGTTTGTTAAAAGAAAAAAAAAAGATCTACAGATGTCATCTAAAATATTGGAATCCTTAGCCTACAACACTATACCCTTAGCCACTGTGTGTATTTAAAACAAACTTGGTGACATGATAGATGTGTCGGTTTTATATCTGCTGATGACATGTTTTCTGCATTTCTCTGAGACTATTTTTTTTTCTTTTTTTTCTTCTTCTTCAAAAAGTAGCCTCATCTGAAAGAAGATTTATCTTCCCAGTATCCTCCAGACAAATTCATTTTCCCCAAATTTTCTTCCCAGGCTTGCTTTAAAAGCTCCTTTACTGTATGCTAAAAACTCAGCACTTTTTTGTGGCCACACATCCTGGACTGGTTTATCTGAGATCCCACAGGGAGGATTACTGATGAGAGGGATGTTAGAGGGTCCACATGGACGCTATTCTTTTTACGGTTGTTCTCCGGATGTTTACACCTCAGACTTTGGAAGCACTACTGTTCCCTGGGCCCTTTGGGGTAACCGTGTTAGTGTCAGAAACAGACACCAGTGCCACTGGCTTTGAGCGTGGGGTGTCTTAAAGCAGGGGGCATGCAGACAGCTTGGAGTTCTGTCTGCCTCCTTTGTGTACGGAGAAATAAAGGGTGATGCCCAGATTATTTCGGTTTTCAGGAAAGACTGTGGGAGATACACTCTTAAATGATAAAGACAGCTTCTCATCAAATTGCTTATTAAAGCCATTACCATAAATCTCAATAGTCCACTCAGATGGAGAAAATAAGGATGTGACATGCAGTAATATAAAGTGGGCAGGGGGAGGGCAGGATTTAGAAGGATAAAAAGCAGGAAGAAAAATGTTTTGAAATTGTATTGAAAACCCATTACATCAAAGAGACCCATTTAAACTGTTCAGTTTTGATAAGGAAAGGAAAAAAAAAATAACTCACTTATCCCCAGGGCCATGAACAAGTGCATGTAACATCTATTGAAATCTCGGAAAATCAGTTCCCTGGAGGAAATTTCTTTATTTGCTGCATGACAGTATAAAATAAGTAAAGGTAATAAGGTAAAGCCATGATCTTACATGTACCGGTTTTAAAGAATATGTAAAAATATTTGACATTCTTATACCTTTGAAAATATGAATTGATGGAAATGAAATAGGTAATGATAAGACAGTACTTTCAACTTAAATTGAACAATGATTTGTTTATCAGGCAGCACATGAAAATTATTCTGCAGGTTCCATGGTAACCACAAGTATGAATAAGCTGCATGTCCTTAACCACAAAGAGTTTATAATCTAGTGGAGGAAATAAAATCATATATCACTAGATTTAAAGTGTGGCAGGCCATCAAAAGAGCTTTATGGTGGGTGGTGCAAATAGCAATGAGAGTTTAGGGAATTAAAAACTTAGTTTTGGGTGGAAGGGCATCTAGGAAAATTTTGGTAATCACATAGCTTTGAAGCAGAATATAAAAAGACACCCAAGAGCTAGATAGAAGATATCTGTGAAAGAGGGACATTCAAAATACAGACCTCTTTTTATTATTCAGGTATTAATCAAACTTTATTGATTATTCTATTGTACACCATAAACTGTGTTAGATGCTGGGAGGAAAAATGAATAAGGCATAATCTCTGTCCACAAAGAAATAATAATGGTTGTTCATGTTATGGAAAGGATTTGTCTTTTTCCCTTTCCCTTCTGTAGTGTAAGTATATTGATACAAACTTTTTAAAAACTGTGTTTAACCAGTCAGTTATGGCCATAAGTGGAGAAGATAATATAGAGGCAATAGAAGTTGAAAATTAATAAATCAAAGCAGATAGCATGTAAATGTGATAGAATGGGGAAGAGACAACAGCATTCTGAACTTGAACACCAGCTCTGAGGTACCTAGCATACTTGACATTTTTGTTGTTGTTAATATTCTTCTCTTCTCTGTGACAAAATTATTTTGAGTGAAATTATGTAATATTTAATAAGTATCATTATTTTGTTGACTTGTTGCTTATTAATACTTTAAAAATAGAATTACTTTCCATTTTAAAGATAAATTTTATTCAAATATTTCCTGTGAACTAAAATGCACTTAACCAATTGTATTAGTTCCCTGTAGCTGCTGTAACAATTTACCACACACTTAGTGACTTAATACAGCATTTATCATCTTACAGGTTTGGGTGTTAGAGGTAGGAAATGGGTCACATGGGACTGAAATCAAGCTGCTGGCAAGGCCATGTTCCTTCAGGAGACTCAGGAGCAGAATGCCCTGCCTTCTCCTGTTTGTAGAGGCTGTCCTCCTTCTTCTCCAAAGCCACAATCACCTCACTCTAACCTCTGCTTCCCTCATCACATTTCCCTCTACTCCACCCTGTCCACTTATGAGGACCCTTGTGATTACATTGACCCTAAACTAATAATCCATGCTTTAACTTAATCACACCTGCAAAGTCCTTTATGCTGCGTAAGGTAACAAATTCACAGGTTCAGGGATTAAATCTAAATATTAGATCTGCTAGCTTCCCCTTTGTTTCACTGCTTCATGTGAATGGACAGAAATAAAGGAATTCAAGTTGTTGTTTTTGTCCTTATAATCACCGTGTATTACTCATTTATAAACTTAAAAAATTAAATACAAAATATATTTGTTTCTAATTTAATTTATTAAACACAAGACTTTTCTATAAGCATGAGAGAAATGAATGGCACCAAAAATAATCCTGAAACATTCTGAACTGCTGGGAATTTATACTTGAAATGAATTTGTAAATAGCGGAACTCACCTGTTCAAGGCCACTTGTGTAATTGGAACTTGCCTAAAATAACCTCAATGTAGAAAATATTAAAGAAAAAGTGACAAAAATATGCTAATGTTAAATTTACTTGCACATTATTTTGTACGTATTTATGCAACTCAACAGTAACTGCAACAATTGTTCAAAATTTAGACATCTAAGACTTCTTTTCCATGAAGGATTAGTTTACCATCAACATTGTTTAGAGCAGTGTTTCCCAACCTTCTCTCATGATGAAAATCACCTGGTGGAGTTGTTAAAACACAGATTCTTGAATCCCAACTAAGAAGTGCTAAACTAGAATTTTTGGGAACATATAGGTAAAATTGTATACTTAACTTAGTGCTCTGTATAGACAGATTTATATAAGAGCACTAGTTAGGTATGCAATTTTACCTATATGTTCCCAAAAATTCTAGTTTAGCACTTCTTAGTTGGGATTCAGGAATCTGTGTTTTAACAACTCCACCAGGTGATTCTCATCATGAGAGAAGGTTGGGAAACACTGGTTTAGAGTGCTGGGACACAGTGACAAGAAAAAAACAGAGCAATGTGCATCCCTTCACTGTCTGTACTCAGTGGGACTGTTCCTGCTGCCCCACTTTGGTTTGCCATGAAATGAATTACATTCTTTCCAGGTATAATTTTTAATGCTTGCTTATCAAAGTCTAACCTGGGTATAGTAAGTGCTACTATAATGAGACATACATAGGTTCCTAAAAATAACTACACAATTTATGCTATGGTGAATTTGTTAAATAACATTTGTTAAGTACAGTCTTGGCGTGTTGAATGGGGAGTCATTCTATATAATAAAAGCCTAATATGCTAAGTGTCTGGTCATCTGGTTGGCCATTCAACCACCAAAGTGTAATATGCTAATGAGATGCTAAGGTCACTAAACCACTCGCTATGATGTGCACTGACCACCAGAGGGCAGACAGTTGACTGGTTGACTAGGTGCTATGACATGCATTGACTATCAAGGGGCAGATGCTCTGACTGGTAGGTTAGCTTCCTACTGGGGTCCAGCTGATTGGAATTGAGTGAGAGGGGCTGGACATGCCGTAGAGCCCTCCTATGGTCCCTCCCCAGTTAGCTCACCTCCTGTGTCCCTCCCTGGCCCTGGTTGTGAACTGGTGGGGTCCCTCAGTCTGGTCTTTGCCCTCTCACAATCTGGGACCCCTCTGGGGATGTCAGAGAGCCAGTTTAGGCCCGATCCTGCAGGCCAGGACAAGGGACTCCACTGGTGCATGCATTCATGCACTGGGCCTCTAGTGGTTCAATAAAAGACAAGATAATTAAAATTGAGTTTATAATTAATGGACAAAGTGTTGGGGAGCACACAAGACTTGGTTGGAATGTTTATAAGGAGAACATTCTGAGATAAGGGAAGTATGCTGATGGCGGCCTGCCCTATTTATCAGAATTCCAACTTAGGGGAGTGCTAAAGGTAGTGCCCCTAATTATTCCTTTACCTTTCCAAAGAAGTCTGTATATGTGCAGACCCCCAGCTGTTTACTGGAATCCTTATGTTTAATATTTGGGTGTCCTTACTTAAAGGACACTACAAACATATGTGTTCTCCAAAGATTACTTACGCTACTGATTGTATCTAAATGATAAACTTTATCTCAAACTGCTGTTACAATAAAAGCCTTTAGCCAGGCAGTCCCTTAGCCCTCTCTTTTGCAGTGAACCTGTGTCAGAGTAATCATTCATCCATCACTCAGGGTGTACTGGTCAGCCCCAGCAGCCCTGGAAGAGTTTTCACACTACATTTTGAGGTGCCACTTGGGTAAGTTAATTCAGGGTGCAAGCAGAGAGACATGCTAGGGCACATGACTTTATTAGGACCCGTAGGTGGAGTGCTTTGGTGTTCCAGGGATAAGGCCAGGTCAGTGAATTAAAAACAAAAAGAGTGGAATTTTAGTAAGCTTCAATGGGGAATCTTATTTAAAGGCATACAAGGAGGAAGCCCTGGGAGATGAGGAGAAGAGCTTTTATCACAAAGGAGGCTCGTGTCATGTCAGGACTTGTGACTCTGTAAGGATGTTTTCTAGGGCATTGACTTATATGAGGGGCTAATATCAGGTCATAGCCCCCTGCAGGCCACACAAAATAAATGCCAAGGCAACAATATCATTGGAGTAGTTGAGCTAAAATTTCAACACACACAGTGAAGATAACAGAGCTTATGAGGAAAATGAGGTTAGAGACATAGCACTCAAAAACTTCTTTAGTAACACGTTAGAAAAAGACATGAATCTAATAAAAATGGTAACATAGTTTTCCACATTTAAAATGGGTAAGAAATAGAGGAATCAAATTACAGAGTTAGCTAAACTCTCTTGGCTTCTGTTCTCTGAACCATAAAACTGAGTCAATAATGCTTGTTTCAAATGGGTTTTGTGAGAATGAAATAAGACCACATAGACAGAGTGCCTAATATAGTGTCTGCATCTGTCTGTCTTGAGTGGTTTCCTTAACCTTTTGGCCAAGCAAAGAAGTAGAGAAATAAATCTAGTTTGAGCCTTGATTGGGGGTAGAGGATAAGTTGGAAGTGTGTCAGGAAATTCATAAATCAAAATGACCACCTTTCTTTCAGCGGTGCATGGTTTCCATAACCTATGCCTGAAGACAGACACATTTTAGTGGAATGTTATGAACCACAGACTCATGGAACATGTATGTAAGATGGATTATAAAGCTAAACCGGAAGACAAAGATGCCAGTGAAAAATGCTTCATTCTTCTATCTCTAAAAGCTCTTTATTCTCTCTCTAAAAGTGCTTTGCTCTTCTCTTTCTCTTAGTTCTTCTCTCAATGATTTATGATGTGAACTCAGGCATACTGAACTGAAAAAAAAAGCTTCTATTCACAAGAATTTCTTCATGATATAAAAAATTAACCGCAGAAAGCAGGGAAAGTTTTACTGATTCTATTAAAAAAAATAATAAGATAGTTGGCACTAAAGTAACTTTAAAAGATGCTATTAAAAGGCAATTTGTGTATTTCTTCCAACTGGTAAAATAGAGACCGTTTAAAAACTGATTACAATCTGCAAAAATGTGGGTACTGTTGCTGTAGGATGTGAATTGCCCAGTTACAAATTTTCCCATCAAAGGCACCACATTCTAAAGCTTTAGTTTTTGTTTCAGGGGCAGAGATCTGCTTTTATTGTATTATAATCTTTAGGCAAGTAGATTCATGTCCATAAACAGGAACAACAATAAAGCTACCCAGAGCAGATGAAACGGGGATTTGGCAGGGGAAGGTGCTGTTTCTGCCATGGCTATGCCGGTTACAGGATCCCTACTGGAAGTGGCTTGTTGGCGGAGACGCTATTTCAATTCAGAGGCACTGAGTACCAGTGAGGGTTCATGTTCTGGTATAAAAATGGAAGTGCTGAGCTAAAGTCAAATAAAAGTCAGAGCTTCAGGAGAGTGGAAGAGAAAATTATTTCTGCCCCAACCTCATGCTAAGAATGTACAAATTCATTCCAAATCCAGCCTGTATGTAGACTGAGTTGGGTCTCAGAGATGTTCACATTTAGAAAATGTATAATACTGATGAAGAGATTTTATGTTTTTCATATTTTTACTCTTTTACTTTAAAATTGTTCATCTTCCATTACTCTAGCCAAATTTTTGGCAGGGGATAAAGGGAATATAGTATTGCTGTAGTTTTTTTCAGCCATAAAAAAAGTTGTGGATTGTGTATTTGATGATATAGAGCAGATGCATTCTAATCTATTAAACCCAATCATAGATCTTTCAGAAAATGGTCTAGAACTATACTCCCACCTCTGAACAGCTAAAGGACAAACCTCGACTGGAAGCTGGTTTTTAAAAAAATAAGTTTTCAGGAGTGCACTTTTAAATATACCAAAGACTGCCCAAGATGCCCTGTTTTCATGTGTCCCTGGCAACAGGTCTGATGGAAGATAGCCTGTGTTGAGGTGGCACACCAGTGTCCAGTGAAATTGACTTCCTGCTGGAAGATGTCACTTACTATGGCGTTATCTAGACTATCAGACTAAATCCAGTTGACTTGCCAGCTGCTCCACAGCGAAACAGGCACAGTCTCCAGGAGAAAACATACTGTCATCCTATATAATGGAACTTGGGATGAAAAGCCAATTGACCATGCTAAGTTATGTTGATTAATTATTGATGTTAAAATCAAAATTATAAGCCAAAAAAAGGAGAAAAAATGTAAAATGTTAGTTCATCCTGAGTTTTTCTTTACAATCTTAAGTTTTATGCTGAAAATGACTTTAGATTATTTGTTAAGAAGTTATATTTTTAGAATTCACACTTACAGTAAAATAACTATATCTACAGATATTTGATTATCAAATATATCAAATACTAGATATTTGATTCTAAAATCAGTTTTATGAAAATTATTAATTACATGCTGCCTGGTCTTAAGAGAAAATGTTATAGTTTTCTATAACTACACATGTAATGCAACACAGATACATGCACACATGTGTGTGCTTACACTTACTGTACTATGACCTACCTGAACATTGAAAGATATTGTCCTAATAAGCAATTATTCTTCTGTTAAGAAAAAATGACCTCTACAGCTATGTCTATTAAGCATATTAGTTCATACCTCTTAATATAGTTCCCTTTCAAATGGATCGCCTGATCTGATCTAGCATAGCACCAAGAACACAGAATGAGCTTAGTGATTTTCATTTTTATTTGATATTACATAAATTTACCTTCATAAACTTTTAAGGCTGCACTTTGATGACACTTGGATTCTGCAGTCACCAGAGCTGTCATTTCTACAGTCACCAGAGCTGTCATTCTGTGCTCTTTAGCCACCTCTCCATGATTTGTTGTTTCATCTAAGTTGATCTCTGGCTCATCAGGTTTGGCTAGTTTATAATTATTCCTATGTTATAGTTTGTCTATAAGTCCACTTTATGTTGTTATACAGAAAATATTATTTTTTTCTTTTCTTTATTAAATTTTATCATATTGAAATAGGGATTAAGCAAAAATCTCTCTCTCTCTCTCTCTCTCTCTCTCTCTCTCTCTCTCTCTCTCTTTCTCTCTCTCTCCCCATCTCTATCTATCTCTATCTCTATCTCTATCTCTATCTCTATCTCTATCTCTAATCTCTATCTTCCAATTTCATCTTTCCAAATCTATGTCTATGGCAGAGGGGGGATAAATGGGAATGAAAAGAGACTTTAATTTGGGCAATGAATGTTCAATGCAGTATGTAGTATTGAGTTGTATACTTGAAACCTATGATTTTATTAACCAATGTCACTCCAATAAATTTAATAAAAAATTTGTCATATTGGTGAATGAATTTTGTAAGGAATCTAGGTTTCATATAAATGTTTGAGGTAGGAGGCAGCCTTACTCTATAAAAGCACCAGAGAAACAAAATAAATCTAAATGGTCCTTGGTCAGACATGGGCAGGTGCACCAATCAACCACACAGTGAGAAAACTATAATGATGAGATATGTTATGGACTTGTTGGCTTCAACTCTATCAATTGTGGAAAACACTGAGAGCAATTAGATTTGACATTGATAGGCCTTTGAACTCAACACACTAGGGGGAGGAATTCCCTCTACCAACTGCTTTTAATAGAAGATCCTTAACTATTTGTATAAAATAGTTCTTTAAAGTGTGAAGTTATCCAAATTATAATAAATCTAAGCAAGGAGGCTGTGCTAATTCTAAATTGAAGCTTTACTCTAGGCCAGAAGGAAATGGCGTCTAAAAAAGGATTGTAAAATGATCCTTGAAAACTCCTTTGCACTTCTCTTTGTAGATATTCAGAAATAAATTTATAAAACTTCAGGAAAGCAAACTGAATTGGCAATTTATTAAATTTCTCTTCTGGTTTTATCAGTGCCTTTGAACTTTGTACATTTTTCACATCCATGGATTGTGAAATCTTCCATGCTTGCTTTGTAGTTATAAATATATGATTACTTTTTATTTTTTTCTTACAGAAAATTTTGCAAATACATATTTGCAATATGTGTATATGTATTATATATAATACAAAATGTATATATGTATACATATACACATTATGGAATGAAGGCAAAACAGAAAGCAGAAAAATATTTTTGGTAGTTGCTAAAGTCATGCATAATATTTCAGTTTAGGAATTACTCTGAAGATAATGTAAAATATTTCACACACTAAAAGTATAATATAGTAATTCTGGCTCTTAAATATTTATGGAACATCTGTTCCATAAAGCAAATAAAAAAAAATCCTAAGAATTACTTCATTTTGTTGTTTACTTATTAAGATTCCAACCATAAAATAAATCATGTTGTAATAAGTGGTTGAAAGATTATTTTCATTATTTTTAAACATGCTTTTTATTTACTAATATTTTTAAAAGTTTGATTTGTCTTACAATTTGTCAAATACTTTGAATATGTGAAATTTTTCTTATATGCTTCCATTTTTATATGCTCCTATTTTATTACATAAAATCCAATTTGAAAGTATTTGTTGACCTTTTTTGAATATGTGGGACAAAGTACATAATGATAAACCTGACATGTGAGATTGGGCTCTAGCCTGTTATGCAAAAAGAACCCAAGTCAATCCAAGTTATTTCATCTTCAAGATAATATTAGAGCTATCAAGACAAGAAGCAATATTTTTGCTCAGCAAAGTATTTCTCTTCTCTATGGTGAATTCCTGAGAGCAGAGATGATCAGTTTCATCTGCTCTCCAAGACAGCAATCCAGAGAAAACTTCCCCTCTGTGCCCAGGCAGGGGCCTCTACCTCCCCTTACCTCTCCCAGTTTCTATTATAGTTGTTGGTTTAGGTGTGGCTGCATTTTTTTAAATGGCAGTAAAATAAACAAAATAGGAGTTTTCTACTTTCTTGTACAAGAGAAGCTTTGTTAGATTGTGTTTGTCTATTCCTAGGATGATGATAGCTTTATCACATTTGATTTTAGGGTCCAACAAAAAAGAAGAAAAAAGAAAAATGGAAGCCTCTTCCAGAAAATTCAGAGAAATATTTAGTTCACTACAAATATGATAATATTTTGCTTAAAGATATGTTGCATATCATATCAACCCCTTTCACTAAGGATATTTGTGAAATGTTAATTAATATATACCAATGATTTTCTAGAACTTGACAGGATCTATTTATTCTTCTCCTTGTCTAGATTTATTAAAATCATGTGGAGCCTGTGGACATCTATAGTACATATTTATGCCTTTGTGACATATGATGAAAACTAGTTCATCCCGAAATAAGCGATCAATTCTTAAGTTTTTTTTTCATTCCTCATGCAACACTACTTTGAGAGAATCCCTTCACGTAACTATAAGAAGAGGCACCGTGGACACTGGCTCACTACCCAGTGGTCAGATTGGACCGTGCAAATAAGTACCACTCCTCAATGATACCCGAAGAAGTACAATCCCTTTGAATTAGATGCCCTCATAACTGTATGTATTTCCCCCCACTCCCCAAACCCCGCTTAATTCTGAAGCTTGAAGTGAAAGATTGAAGTCACATATGTGACTTCAAAGACCTAGAGGGGGTAAGATGATATGAGAACATATCCAAATCCAGGGATGTTCTGTAACAGATTTCTTGAGAGATCTCTTAGGAGTCTGAGTTTGCATGGAAAAACTCTAGAGGAGAGGCTAAAAACTAATATTCATTTTTTTTCCTGTTTGCATAAATTATAAGAAAACCCAAGATGCTTTGATCTTGCTAGAAACTCAAAATTGTCTTGGACAACAGTATTCATTCATTTGATTCAAATACATCAGAGGAAAATGTGGCAATTCTATATCAACAAATTTCTCAGGGACAAAGAATTTAGAGCTATTACACTGTGCAAATAATCAAGCCACCCACACAAGCAACTATACACATTTTGTAAAAAAGAGCTATTTTTATGCATATCTTTCAACCCAATTTATATGTTCATAAATTGATATCTTTAAATATAAAGGAATGTCTTAACTCTGTAATACACGAAACTACTGAAGTACCCTGCCTGGACTTCTGGTTGTCCCCAGAATGCCCAATTCCTAAGGTTTTAGTGTGCAGCTGCCTGTGAATGCACTGTAAATACTGCCACTTGTCCATTGTATTAATTTTGTCAAATCGCGAAATCTGTCCTTTGTGCATTAGAGACAAGTGGACACAAGCTTATAATCTTTGCAGAAGCATCAATTTCATCATATACAGCTGTGAAAGTATGCTGGGTGCATTTAATGAGGTTATTTGCACCATGTTGTTGTATCAAATGGATGCTCAATTTAACATTCCACTTCATTATTTTTTTAGATCTTCAAAGATGTCTGTGCTGAAACAAATATGTAGCATACAGAGCAGATCTGTATACTTCAAAATGTAAATTTTTATTGCTTGCCAGAATGAGTCTGCCAATCTAGGGCAGACATAAAGTTGATATTTATCATTTGGACTGGAATAAAATTTATGTGTAGTCTCTTAATACATAAATTATGAAAAGTCAAAATGTGCACAAGGCACTTATTACTGTGTTTGATTAGGAATATTTTACAATGTTTTGCTTGCTTCTGTGTTTCTTAAAACAAAACAAAACATTCCAATGAGTGCCAATAAAGGGTCATACAGTCTTAGTTGCCTTCCCTAAGCTGTCAGTGGGACATCCTTAGCGCTGCTGCGGAGGCGGGAAAGGCTCTGGCCACCTCCGCTGCACTCACCAGCCATTGAGCCAGGATTCTGGACAGTTGGTGCTCTCCCTGTGGGAGCCCACCGACCACCAGGGGGCAGCTCTTGCCTTGAATGTCTGCCTCCTGATGGTCAGTACATGTCATAGTGATGGGTTGTTCTGCTATTTTGTCTATTTGAGTATTAGCCTTTTATTATATAGGATGATAAATATCCTTATTCTTTCAGTTAGGTTGAATTATTTTATTTTAGTCAAAGTAACTGTTTCTTTTAAAATACTGTAATATTAAATAGATACTTATAATCATATGAGGAAATAGTAAAAAATAAATCAAAGAAAAGAAAAATATTATGAAAACTGCAATAGTTGGAGATGCCATATTTATATTAAGGCATTAATTTTTATTTTATTTTAGTTTTGCATATATAGGTTATATCTTTTGTAAATGTGATTTAAAAATGCACATTTTAATATGTTTATCAATTAATTTTACTGTTTCTTTTATATCTTTCCTTCATTTATTCCAATGAGTATTTAATGTTTTACTTTTTGATTTGCAGCTTTTTAAAATAACCTAAAATATTCAACAAATAAATATTTTCTATTTTTTCAGAAAATTAAATTCTGTAATATATTCTTTCTTATGTTACGTTCACTTAATTTTATTTTGTGACTTCCTATATGATTATTCTTTAAAATGTGATGTGTATTAGTGGTATACTTCTACTGTAAGACTATTAACTTACATTATTGCTTTATTTATCCAATATCATTATAAATGGTATTGCATTATGAATCATTAAGCAACAATATTTCAATACTTTTTTTGAGTAGATTTTTTTGAGTTATTAAGGCAAGATGAGTTTTATGTGTCCAGCTGATTTGTATGTCTTAAGATACCGATTTTTATTCTTTACCCAGAGGGATTGGATAATATACAAAGATATGCACTTAATGTCGAGCAGTTGAGCTAATGTAAAGCTTACTTGAATTTTCTGAATTTAAACACTATATAGTCAAAGGATTATATTGCTTTTTTCTTTTTTTTCTTTTTTAATATTTTAGTGTTTTTTTACAGAGAGGAAGAGAGAGGGATAGAGAGTTAGAAACATGGATGAGAGAGAGTCATTGATCAGCTGCCTCTTGCACACCCCCTACTGGGGATGTGCCTGCAACCAAGGTACATGCCCTTGACCGAAATCGAACCTGGGACCTTTCAGTCCGCAGGCTGATGCTCTCTATCCACTGAGCCAAAATGGTTTCAGCTATATGGCTTTTTTCTTAAGTCTAATATGTGACTTGATAGTGAACATATTGATCATGACTTGATTAATTTTGCTGTCTTAGTTTGGTGAAGCTATCATAATAAGTACCACAAACTGAGTAACTTAAACCACAGAAAAGTATTTTCTCAGAGCCTAGAGGCAAGAAGACTATGATCAAGGTGCCAGTAGGATAAGTTTCAGTCTGAGCCTCTTAAAAAAAACAACAAAAAAACTGTATATATATCCTATCTGATAAAGAGGGAATATGCAAATTGACTGTCACACTGTCACAAAGATGGCAGCACCCAGTCCCCTCAGCCCTACCAGAGTTCCCCAGTCCTTTCAGCCCAGGGGAGGGGGCAGGAGTGTGGTGCGGCCAGACCCACCCTCAGCCCCCCAACCTCCCAGGGCTGCCTGAGGCTCAGGTAACCAGCCAAGGCTTGCACTGCTGGCAGCAACAGAGATATGCTGGGGGTGTCACCTTTCCCTGATCGCCAGGTTGCTTTCTGTCCCTGAGGACTCCCAGACTGTGAGAGGGGGCAGTCCAGGCTGAGGGATTCCCCCTCCCCCCAGTGTATGAATTTTCATGCACTGGGCCTCAAGTATATATAAAATTGATTTCAGAGAGAAAGACAGAGGGAGAGAAAGGTAGAAACATCAATGATGAGAGAGAATTATTGATAGGCTGCTTTGTGCACACCCCACACTGGGGATTGAGCCTGAAACCCAAATGTGTGCCCTGACTGGGAATTTGAACTATGTCTTCCTGGTTCATAGGGCAATGCTCAACCACTGACCCACACCAGTTAGGCCTGAGCCTCTTTGCCTGTAAGTGGTCACCATCTCACAGTATGCTCACATGGCCTTCCCTTCATGCATGTGTGTGGAGAAAAAGTGAGCTCTCTGTTATTTCTTCTTATAAGGACAGTAATTTTATAGGGTTAGGGTCCCACCTTAATGACCTCTTTTAACCTTAATTACTTCTTTAAAGGACACATCTCCAAATACAGCTACACTGGGGGTTAGTTAAACATATTTGAGGGAGAGAGCACAGACATTTAGTCCATAAAACCAACCAAATGATTTCTCTGTCCTAAGATATGCTGTACTACCACACAAACATAGAAAATAAATGGGAATTCATTGTCAATAAGTAGAGAACAGCTGAAACTGGTATGGCTCAGTGGATAGAGCCTTGGTCTGTGGACTGAAGGGTCCCAGGTTCGATTCCGGTCAAGGGCATGTACATTAGTTGCGGGCACATCCCCAGTGGGGGTGTGTAGGAGGCAGCTGGTCGATGATTCTCTCTCATCAACGTTTCTGACTCTCTATCCCTCTCTCTGCCTCTCTATAAAAAATCAATAATAAAAAAAAATAAGTAGAGAACAAAAAGGACTAAAAATAAACTAACAAAAAAGCAAACCTGTAGTTTCTCTTTTTAAAGAACTTGTAGTTACTTTCCTTAAACATGTAGGCATAATTCCTATAAGACTTTTCTTCTATAAAAATATTTTTAAAAACTTCTCCCCCAAATTAAAGTTTTATATTTGCATATAAAACACTCTGCATAGTGTTTTAAATGCAAATAAATGTTTGTTTCATTTGTTTTAGATGATTTAAGGACATATCCTTATATTTATCATGGAACATATAGAATTTGAATCTACTCCTTCATCTGCTAATAGTTATTGGGCATTTAGCATGTTCCAGGCACTGTTTATGTAAGTAAAGCATAAACATAAATGTGATTTTCCATTGACACATATAAACATAATAAAGCAGGGTTGGGAAGTACTTTGCAATGGAAACAAAGAGAGACAATCATTCCCCACAGAGAAATCAGGAAGGCTTCTCCAATGAGTTTTACTTGAGAAAAATTTGAATAAAGTAAAGAGGCAAAATAACATGAAAATATGACGGGAAGTGTTTTCAAGTGAAGAAGATCAAGTACAAAGACCCTTATATGGGTGAAAGTGTTTTGGGTCATAGAAGGAACTGGAGAAGAATGAGATGGAAAATAGTTAAGAGATAAAATCAGGGGAATAATCTGAGACCAGATTATGTAAAAAATTCAGGACATGGTAAGACTGAAGTTTATTCTAAGCATGTAGGAAGCCATTGGAGAATTTTGAGCAAAGGAGTGATGTACAATATTAACCTTTACTTTAAAAAAGGATAAATCTGTGTAGATCTGTAATGAATGGTAAATGTTTTTATATGGCCTTTCTATGAAGATTGTTACTTTAAAATATTTATAATAACTAGAGGCCCAGTGCACGAAGATTCATGCAAGAATGGGCCTTCCGTACCCTGGCTGCTGGCACCACCTTCACTCTGGTCAGAGCTGCCTCTATGGTCTGGCCCAGAACCCCCTTTCCACCTTCCTAAGATTCCCAGAGGCACAGAGTGGGTGGGGCAGTGTGGGATGCCCCCAGTTGCTTGGCACCTGCATATGCAAATTAACCCCCATCTTTGTTAGTTTAATTTGCCTACTGACTCCTGATTGGCTGGTGGGTGTCATGAAGGTATGGTCAATTTGCATTTTACTCTTTTATTAGTGTAGATATGATTAACTGTACTGATATACTTCCTGATATGAAATCACCTGTGCATTCTTAGAGTTGACTACACTTAATTATATATGGTATCACATACAGTTTATTTCTTAAATTGTTATTATTTTTTCTGATACTCATATTTACATTAATGAAAAAGATTTTTTTCCTCAAACTTTTACAGGAAATTGGGAGAAACTGAGGCAGGTAATGTTAAAAAAATTTAAAGTGAGCATCATATATATATATATATATATATATATGTTAATGTTTCAATTACTTTGTATGAAGCATACCTAAAAATGATCTAAAAAGAGCTGGCAAATATAAAACTACATTTGAATTAGGAAGGTATATATTTTAAATGAATAGGTTGCAATCTATTATTCACCTTAGTTACTAGATGGGAAGTGAGAAGTTAATCTAGTATCTGAAAAAAATACAGAGATTTGGTAAAATAGCATTTTATTGACTTACAGGTTTACATTCTTTAGTAGAACAAAGAAGTAATAAGTAAATGGATGGATGGATGAAGGATGGATAGATGGACGGATGGATGAATAAATCACCATTTGCAGACTTTTTTTTTTCCAGGATACAGAACTCCTTTCACTAACATTATTTTATTAAAAAGCTGCAACAATTTTTGTAATAAAAAATCTAGGAAGTGAACTATTTCAATGTTTTAACAGAGGCAATACATTAAAGTTATTAAGGACATCCAAATGCCAGGGTCTAAATCCTGTATAATATCTGTTAAAAAAACACAGACACACAAAAGTCTGCCTTCCAGTTTTAGAATCTGTAAGATAGAGATAATAATATTTCATGATTTTATTGTAAACATTAAATGAAGAAGGGATTTAGAACAATGCCTGCAGAATAGTAGGTGTTCAATAAACATTTGCTTACAAAGATCGTGGGGGTAGTATTAATTGCATGGAGTTGAACGAGATTCAAACTTAGAAGTTGTCTCACAGTAGTGCTCTTTCCATTAAATAAAGCTAATAAAATTACAATCTTAAAAGATCTGCTAAATAAATGCCAGATCAATGTTCTCATATAAGAGATAAATAATAAATACTTAGCATTTAGTACAGTAACTGGCACATGAGTGTCATGGTTATTATAGGTGCATTTAGCTAAATTAGGACCTCAATTATTTTGAGGCTAAATTATTTATATAAATATAGCATGCTGTTAGAGAGATAGTAGAAAGGTATACATTAGCCAGAGATTTGTTACCAGTTTCTACTGGCTATAGGCAGTTATTTTCAAAGCATAGCTTGCTGTATCTCCTTAAAAGTCATTCAATCCAGTTTTCCTCTGGAAGTCCATATGGATGATGGTGTTTTGCAATGTTACTCATCTGATTAGGAAACAATGTCATTTTCAGAGATTGGAGATGCCTATGCTATTTGGCCAGGGTTGTTTGTAACTCCCCTATATTCATCAGTAAGCCTGGCAACAAAGGGTTCTGCATTCAGCAGCACCTGTGTATTCAAAAGCTTTTACTCCTCTTTGATATGAGCTTGCTCAGTTTGGAAGCATGACCAAGCTCTAAAAGTCATACACCAGCTGGGTGGGAGGAGAAGATAAAATTGGGCCAGAACATTTAATCCCAGCTCACCTGAAAATGTATTTCTAATTGTATCAACTGACCTAAAAATGCTCTACCTATCATGAATGCATGTACTAACTAACATGAATAGATGTATAATACTGCATAGTTTTTTTTCGCATAGTAATAAAATCAAATACAAGTGAGTGAGTAGTTAGTCCTGGTTATGTTATCATGTCAAATATTTGGCAGTGATAATTATAGATCCTGACATTGGAAAGTTTTGCCAGACATTTGCCTTTTTTTTTTTTTATCATCATTTCAAGTTGAATCCTTTTTTTTTTTTTTTTTCCTGCTAAGATATCTGCCTTTTATGGTCAGTGTTTTACAATGTAGTCTTAGAGAAAAACACTAACTTTATTACTGTGTACCCTGTTAAAAGAAAATTAATGTATTTTATTTAAGTTAATAAAATTAGAAGCTCAAATAGTGGAAGGTTGAAGGCTTAGAGTTGTTTTAGGAAAAATATACAAGCTAACATTTCTTAAAAATTAATTTCTTCATGAAATACCTCTATAATATCTTCCCATTACTCTCTCTGGGGAATAACAATTTATCCAGTAAACCCTTCTGCAAATGTAAAGTCTGCCTCAAGTACTTAGTAAGTTGTGTTCAAATTTAGTTATTCCTCATGTTCTTTTAAATGTCTTTTGTTAAAACAGTTTTAATTATGAGGAAATTGGGCGAACTCATGACTGAAACTCTTCAGAGAATAGTCTTAAAAGTCTGGCATCATATTTCCCAAGTAGTCTTTCTGCCTCAGAAAATGATTTATGAACCAGAGTTCAGCTGTATTTTGCTTTTGTTGTCGATGACAAAAGGCATGTTTAAGCATGTTAAATTAGCTTACCAGAGTGGACAGAAATGATGGTTTGCCTTAGCAGAATTTTGCTGCCAATGCATATTTCTTCTTTGTGTTTCATATAAGGAATAGTTAATCTGACCTCAAAGAGAAGAAACATATGTTCCCCGAGATAAGGTTCTGGAGATGAATGAGTCTGTCTGCTATATAGCATTTATTGGTCACAGAGAGGGAGGAAAAGAAGGAGAGTGGAAAATAAGCAGAAAATGAGACTCACTGAAAGCTCAATTCCAAAGGGAGAGAGTGAAGTAAAACAGAGAAATGACACAAAACGGAAAGGAAGTGGGGTGAGTGGCTGGGGAATGCAGCATAAGCACAGGTATATCGGTGCTCAGCAGTCTCTCTGGGCTCATATTTGTTATTTGTCCCTTAGCAACTGGTTCTGGAATATTAAACAGTCAATGTGCTTGTCCAAATGAATTAGGCTGTCAAAAATAAATAAATAAGCTCAATCTGGGGCCTACGGTCCATCAATTATATGATTTCCAACAGGCACAACCATTATCCAAATTCTATTTTAGGCTATGTCTGTATGTCATGAATGAATTAAGACTGCAGAGTACTTGGCCCACGTTGGTGTGGTTCATGTAGCTGGCAGGTAAAAGTGGTTTCACATCATTCATGTCATTAGGGCACTTTGGGATGGCTGGGTTGAAGTGCCACAACTGTTTTGCCATTTATGACACTGTCTTATTTTGTGTCTATATTTCTCATTTACTGCTCTTTTCCCATTTACTGCCACTCTATCCCATTTCCTAAACTGGTTATATTTAATTTTCTTAGAAACACTTATTATCCCAAGTAAATAGTCCTTGAACTCCCAACATGGCTTAATTTATCAAGCACCACTTTATTATATTAACTGATCTTATTTTCAAGATGCTTCACTTAGTTTTCTTTCTGCCTTTCTGATCATTTTTGTTGTTTCTCTCTTTCAAAAGGTTTTTAAACAAATTATGGTCAGTGAGAAACTTGTTCTTTGGTCAAACACATGTGGAAAACACTATAAATTATAACTTCTTTATGATTTACCATAGCATATTAGATTTTTTTTTCTTTTAAATCCTAGAACAAAGAAACCTATTCTGGTTAACTCAACATCTAGCACTATTTTTCAGTTTCTTGTTTGTTGCTGTACTTTAAAATGTCATGTGTCTGCAGGTAGCTCTATATAACAAGCCCAAGTTTCCATCTCAAGCATTAATCCAATAGTTCTAGCTACCTATTTGGTATCTTGGTCTGAATATTATGCCATAATTCTGAATTCAATATTAAAAGATTCATTATTTCCTCCCTTAATGAAAATATTTATCAATTGAAATCAATGAGCCATATGCTGTTAAATACTAAGAATAGAGTGATAAATAGGACATTGTTTCTGGGGTAAAGCTGGGTAAACTCAAAGTGGGTTGGGGATTGGGATAGATGAGGGCAACAAAGGAGATTGGAAAGTTAAACTGAGATCATATCATGTAAAGCATTGAATATCATATTATGAAGTTTTAAGCTTTCCTTGACAACAGAAGGCACCTATTGAAGAATTTTAAGGCAAGCAATGACAATTTTTTTAAAGACCAATATTACTCTAAGATGAGGAATACATTAAAACAAGTCAAGACCGGAGTCTGTAAAATCAATTTCCATAAGCCAATCATGATAACTTTATGGAACTTATCAGAATCTGCCTTATGTTGTTTTTGTGTATGTATATTTTTCTATTTTCTCTATTAAATGTGAAGCCCTTCAGAAAAGCAACTTTATCTTGTTTATCCTTGCATACTTGCCCATCCTTAACATATTTCTTTGCGTATACTTTCAAAATGATTGCTTAGTGAGTAAATAAATATGAACTTGCTACTGCCTAAAACATGTTGTAGAGTAACTTCTGCAAAGGAGTGATAAGCAAGCATACATTTAACAAGCAGTTAATGAGAATCAAGAGAAATAGGGGATTAATGATGGGTAAAATATGATCATAAAGAAAGAAAATAAAATTTCATGATAGAAATTGCTTGTTTAGGAGACATTATTTCAAAGGCTTGACAATTAAATACAAAGACTTTCACTTCTAAGTCACAGAACTTCCATCTTTCCAGCACCATTTTGTTTTAAACAAACTAACTGGGTAAGCAGTTATTGCCCAACCTGCCAGGTCTCTCTCTGGGACTGCCTATTCAGTGCCCTGAGCCTGACACATTCTCCTGCATGGAAGACAGACACTAAGCTATCATCAGGCCCCAGATTCTTGTTTCTAAGAGGAATCTTCCCAATGTTCTGGTAACACAGGTAAGTTCCTTGTATTACTTATGTGTGTGTCATGTGTGTGTCATGTGGCACCTGGCCAGCCCATCAGTAGAGCTATCCTCCCAACTTGGTTACCTACAGTACAACAAGAGGAGCAATACAGTTCACTGTCCTGTGTTGGCCATCGGGCGGCATTTGCTGAACAGGGGAAACCTGTGAAATTGCAGATGCTGGTCTTGCTATGTGTAAATATATATTATTTTTTCTGTGAGAAAAGCTTATTCCAATTAGCACTTTGTGTTTTGGTGACTCTGAACCCAGAGGAGACACAGTGGACCTTGGTCTCTTCCTGGAGGTTGGTGTTGTGATGGTCTCTGCTGTTCTCACTGTGGGAACCCTCATTTGTGATAGGTTGCTGGACCTTCCTGTTAGACGTTAACCCCACAACTTGGAAGAACTTGAACGTGGAGTAAAGTCACTGGGCAGAACAGTTTCAATGTGGTCACTGTTCAGTAACCACAGTTCCAAGTGGAGTTCAGTCCCAGGTACAGAAAATAGATAAAAGGGAATGTTAACATACTGATGGTTCCCTTTTTCATCCATAGAGAATGCAAAGTTGAAGGAATGTTTTGAACATCCACTGGTTATTGTGTTATTGAATGATGAGCTTTAGGCATTATCAGTTTCAGTAAACTTGAAGAAAGTCTTCTATGCTTTTGGCAAATGTTTAGAAAATACAATGTAGTATCAATAGTTTATTGAGTATTCACTGTGTTCCAAGCCACATGTTATATCATATGAATAATCTCCAACGAGCTATTATTATCCCTACTTTAATGGTAGAAAAATTGAGGCTCACACAGGTTAAATAACAGTTATTAACTGGCAAAGTTTAGCTGACTTCAAAATTTGTGCTCTTAAACTCTGCATTTAATGCTACCAATTTTATTTCAAACAAGAGAAAATGATTTCCTTCCTCATGAACTCTGAGATGCCTAGGAACTCCACTGGCTTCAGTCCGGGTTAATGATGCTAAAAAGTCATTTACTTCAATGTTTATTAAAAATTCTGCTATGCTAGTCAATATATTAATAAAACTGGAAACTATAAGCCACCATTAGAAAACAGTTTTGCTTTGGTTATATGTTCACTTGGATTAAAGATGTTATGTTCCTCATACCAGGAAGAATAGCTCAGCTTTGCCCAACAAAAGCAACCAGGCCTGCAGAGGGGTTAGTGAGGGACGACCAAGTGACTGAACAAGCAGGCTGCATGGAGCAACCAGGCTGTTGGGGGGAAGCGGGGGCGGGGCGGGCTATGAGGGGTGATCAGGCCAGCAGGGAGGGGCAGTTGGGAGCAACCAGTTCTTCAGGGAGGAGGGCAGTAAGGGGTGACCAGGATGGCAGGGAGGGGGAAGTTGGGGGCAACCTGGCCATCAGCAGTGCCAGTTAGGGGCAACCAGGAAGGCAGGCTGGTGAACAATTAAGAGCCAGCAGTCCAGGATTGTGAGGAATGTCCAACTGCTGGGTTAGGCCCAATCTTTGGGACCAGGCCTCTGGCAGTCAGACATCTCTCAATGTGTCCTGCATTGGAAAGGGTATAGGCTGGGCTGAGGGAAACCCCCCTCCCTTGTGCATGAATTTCGTGCACCGGGACTCTTTTTTTTTTTTTTTTTTTTTTTTTTTTTAATAATGTCAAAATAGTGGGAATAAAATAATGTAAGCTCAATCACTATGCAGAGTTTTTCCCATGGCAACAACACCAGGTACTCCCTAATAAAAGAGTCAATTCTGATAACGATGTGAGAACACCATACATAGAATAGAAGTATTCCAAAGATTATTGAGAAGAAAAACACTTACCATTTCCCTTGTAATGCTCAAATACAATTCAATGGGGAATAATACATGTACTCTGTTTTAAGAAACCTACAAAGGTCAGAATACCCAAATGCAATATAAGCTTTATTAATAATATACCAGTCTAATAGTTCATTGCATTACTATTAAGAGAAAACAAAATAACTTCTAATTTTTGTTTTAATTGTCCCAGAAACTTGTTATATTTAAAAATAAACAATCATTTGCTTGGCCTTAAATTTGGAAAATCGCTGAAACAAGTTTTTAATCTCCAAGTTGCCCTTTGCTGAAGCTTGTTGCTCAGTAGGCTTCCCAGCTGGGCCCCTGGCTTCATGACAGGGGGTGTCAGGATTCAATCCCTCAGGATGCTCTGCACAACATCACGGATCAGAAAAGAGTGCAGATGATGAAAGAAGATGGTGTCACCTCACTATATGAGGTCTCAGCAGGGGAGTCTCAGAAACCCTCCAACCCACTATAAAAAGCAACACAGATTGGAGATAAAAGGTTCAGCTTGCTGGGCAACTTGAATTTTATTGGGCTCCAAATACCATCTCAGCAAAAGCAAAGAGCACAAGGGAGTAAACAAGGATTACAAAGTTGGGTTCAGAGATCTTGTCTGGTTCGGAGACAGATATTAGAATCCTCCTACTCAATCAGCTCAGGTTCCCCCTCCTGACCATTATTTTAAACATATATTTAAGTTAGTAAAAATTATCTCGGTTTTCCAATTGATGTTACAGTCTATCCTGATATTATTTGAATCTACACAGTATTTATTACCTTTCAGAAACAAATGCTTTTGTTTCATGTTGTTTGTGTTATTGTTGGCAACTAATGACACTTAAAATTTTCATACAAATCTGTGATTATATATGCTATCTTTTTACATGGAGAAAACGAAAGCTGGTCTTGGTTAAGAAGCAAATCCAGATCGATAAAGAACAGAAATGCAGTTAGTAAAGTTTGGAATTAAGCTACACAATATTAGAATTAGAAGGCTTCTTATGAATCATCTAATGCCTAAAATATACAGATTTAGAATATTATTTCCACAAGATATTCTGAAGGGAAAAAAGCCGAATTGTCAAAGAAATATAATTAATGATGTATTCTATTCCCTCATCTAAAGGAGCTCATTGTACATTAGTATATTAAAAACCTGAGATTTTTCTAGAAAATACATTCTACAAAAAAACTGTTTGTTTCTTCATGGTTTTCCCAAGGTACCGTAATGTGGTGGTGACAACTCAAATTGAGTTGGCTCAGAATCCTAATTTTACTATTTATTTACTGTGTGTACCTGGCAAGCCAATTAGCAACCCGAAACTTCAATTTTCTCACCTCATAGATATTATTTACCACCTAAGGTTGGGGTGAGGATAAAATGAAACAATGGAAGTTAAAACTCATAGCTTTGCAGGGCTTCACACATACTAAGTATGTCTTTTTCAAATGGTAGCTTAATTATCTACAAGATACATCTGTGATGAGAATGTCAGGGGGATGTAGTTCTTATGGGAGTAAAAACAATGCATCATTTTGTAAAGGAAATTGGAATCATTAATAGTGAAAGCAAATGACACTCGCAACACACAGCCACTGGTTAGATGTAAAATCTTTAGAGGTCTAATATTGTCTTCTTTCCATGATAGTTTAGTCATCTTCCATAGGTTATGGATTAGGTGATTACATAAAGTAATGATAATGGGACACAATTTGATACTCTAGCATTGAAATTCAGATTTTAACCTGCCAATTCCTAGTGATATAAACAGGTAAATCACTTGAACTTTTGAGCTAGTTTACCTATTTGTACATTATAGATTAAAATATAATTCCTCTTTGTAAGAATTATTGAAGGTAATAAAACTGTAGCAAATTTACTATTTGCTTACAGTATCCTAGGCATGGTTCTTAGGTAATTGTTTTACATACATTAAGTGAGCAACTGCCCATGAAAATGCTGTACAAACTATTATGCTCTATGCAAATATTAGTTAATATTAACAGCTAATGCTGCATGGCCCCCCATGGTTTCTCAGTAGTTAACTAAATATCTGTATCACTTCAATGCCTAGTGATTACATGGAGAAAGAAAAAAAGGCATCTGTACTTAATCTCCAAGAACTTTTGAACTCTAAAAGAGAGTTTTTAAATCTGTGCTAATATCAAATTTCAAACAATGTAATATGGAATCTCTCTCTACTTTAAGGTGTCTGCCTTTAAGCAACTGTAGATGAAGACTTATCAGGGTTACATACAACTTCTGTAGATCCACCCAGGAGAGGTTAAAGTGCATATTCTGATTTTTCCTAAGAGGAAACTAAGTTTCAGACAAGCAAACCAATAACAAGTTAGAGTCAGGATATAAACCTAATATTTAAATTTCAAAGTCTAAGCCACTTTCTACTATGTCCAAGGTACAAAGAATAAAAAATAATTTAACAGATAATTTCTAAAGCTCAAGCTCTATCAGATTAATTTTATTAAAGGATTAATCTAATTTACTTTAGAAAATGATCCTTGGGCATATGTTATATATTAAAAATAAATTTCTTTCAAAAAGTTTTATATCAGTTAATTATTTTTATATTCATAGAGATTACAAAAAACTCTTGAGGAATGTTAAGACTATATATTTTTGGAAGCCTTGAATTATAATTTTCCATACTTCCTCTATGGGGATAGAAAGTAACTTGGATAATCTTTATATATTAGAGGTCCGGTGCATGAATTCATGCATGGGTGGGGTCTGGCCAACCTGGCCAGGGGGAGGGGACTTGGGTGGTTGGCCAGCCTGTCTGCTGATCCTAGTCGAGGGGACACTTTGGATATTAGCCTTTTATTATATAGGATATACTCTGAGTGGTCAGATTATTATGCCTTCAGAGATCATAATAATCTGGCCACTCAGTGTATTTGTTTTTGTGTTTTTACATGTATTTTTTTTTACATGTATTCTGTCTAAAATACAAGACAAGTGTTGAATAATTAGATATGTAATTTCCTAATCAATATATATTATTCAATATAAAAACAAATTCTTTGGGGTGAAAAATCTTGTGGGAAATTGCTTATATCATATAATCTTTATAGAATTTTAGAGCAGTAAACATACATTTCAATGAGTTTTGTTGAGCATCTTTGAAGTCAAGGTGTTGTGCTAAGCAGTAGATGGCTTTCCTGACTTGAAGGAAGTTAATAATCCAGTGAGTGAGGTGGACTGAGACAGAGGATATGTAACTCATAGGGAACATATTGGGTCAGAACATATAATGGGTCCTTTGTCCAACCTGGATATGCTAGCTAAGCTTCTCTTAGCACTACATCTATCCATTCATATTCAAGGCATAGAATTACTGTGAATTTATCAGATATTAGACTCTAATGATACTTCCCATAAAAGTAGCACAAACCTATACATCTTGTCCTCAAGGACTTTAAATCTAATTGACATCAGTGACTATGCTATTACAATATAGATTCATATCATAAAGTAAGCAGTAGAAGAAGCTGTGGGAATTAATGGGTTGAACACTATTCCAACTGGAGCACTCAAGGAAGGCCGTCTGAAAAAAAGAGAGATCATTGGAACAGATCATTGAAGGAAGAGACAGAGCATCCAACCCTAGCAAAGTGGAGAGACGGAGATACCATTCCAGCCAAGGCCAGGGTACGCAGGAGGACCAGTCTCAGGCTCCGCCAGAACTGAGCAGTTGAATAATATTTTTGAGAGGAGAAAAGGGACATGGGAAGTGATCAATTTAAATCACATTGTATACAAAAAAGGAAACACCAATATTTTCACATAACCCTGTAAAATTCTGCAGTCAAGTGGACAGGGCAGAAGCCCTGAGGAGGAGATGAGGGTCAAGATTAAAATGAACCTTCGAGCTGCTGGTAACAGGGAACCACTGACAGGCAGGAGTCACACAGAGTAATTGTGTAGTAGACTGATTTCCTGAGATTTGCAGATAATGAAATGGAGGTCTAGAGAGGGTCCAAGGCTTACTCAAAGGCACACAGCTAGTTAGGAAAAGAGCTAGAAATGCAATGCTGGTCTGGAGAGACCTGCTATACAGGCCTCACCCCCGGGCATTTGAATTATTCGGGCAGTTTCAAATAATGACAAATTGATTGTCTATCAGGTAACTGATAGAAGTGCCTCCCTCTCCCAGGAATACTCCTGAAGCATGTTCTTTCCGGAGTGAATCCTAGGACGATGCCTAAAATAAACAAAAACCTAAGGCCATGCTTGTTTGATTTGCAATATATTTTGGTTTCTTCTTTTCGGCATCACCCCCTTTTATACCTCATTTAGTTTTGATTATTCATTGTCTCTCAGTGAGTTTCTGAAGGATCGCTGTCATCTTGTCACAGAATGAGAGCTGTTTCCCCTGCGTTGCCTGGCACCTGCAGCCGCGTTAACACTGATTCGGATTAGCTCTGGGTCAGCTGTGCTGCAAGGAGAGGGTTTTAACCTCCTGTTGGATGTGGTTTCTTCCATGGAGTGCGTCTGAGGAAAACGCACTCACGAGATTCCTCTCTCCCTGATCTTTCCTGCGCAGTCCCTGCCCTCTCCCCAGAGCCAGCCCCATTTTCTCCCTCAGCCTGCGAGCTTCTGTGTTCTGCCTGGCTGCGCTCACCGCTCTCCTATGGCACCTCGGGGAATTGCCCTCTTATTACCACAATTACAATCTGTACACATTTCATTAAACTAATATCGCTCCGCACAGGCTTTCTCCACAGAACCGCACAGCTGGAGGCCCATTTCTTTTCCTCAGCTTAAACACTTTGACAGGTTAAGAAAGCGATTATGGCTGAATAACAGGTGTTGCACAACAATGTGCATTTGATGTTTAAATGAGAGAGCTTCTTTATTGACTGCCTTTATTGCAGCTAAGGCTCTCTTTTTTTCACGATGACTGGGTTTTTATTGTTTTTACTGCTTTTTAAAGTGTATTCTGTTGTTCCAGAATAGGTCTGAAGTGACTGTGTGTGATTATTTGTTATTCTGCTGTCCTTTCTTTTTCTCAGGTATTATTATTATTTGTGTTTCTTGCTTTACTATCCAGGTGAAGAATAGTTGCAGAAATAGGTGTTAGTGGGTCTTTCTTTGCTAGAAGTACACCCACCTCATGAACAGCTCCCTGAGGGCCTCTAATGGGATCCTTCTCCATTATTTTGCCTCTGTTTATATTGCCTACCTCAGTCCACTCACCTACTTCCATTGACCCAATGAATTAGCTCCCAAATGAGAAACAATAAACACAAATGGAGGAGTGCTTTGCTGTTATACTTCCTAATCTGAATAGTGCAGTTCCATTCTTTGTTCTTGACTTTGCTGCATTGAATATATATGTCGATTTGTAATTTTTGGCATTTATCCTTTATCTCTTGATATTTGTTTATTTTCCTTACTTTTATCAACGATAAGCAAATCTTTATTCCTTTTCTCTGTTTCCTTACCCAATATCATGCTCAGCAGGACATGGTCTGTTTTATTATTTCAATAAGATGACTTTTGCTGACTATTAAAATACCATTTTTCAAAGGCAAGTGCACAGTGAGAGAGAACACATGATTATGAAAGCATAGAAATAGATGATGAAAATAAAAGGTGGCTTTAAAATATTAGGATTGTATCTTTACATATCTAGTGTGGTGTTCATCATATTGTAGGCACTCAAAAAAGGCTTATTAACTCAAAGATAAGTCATAACATATTTTTTAAAACCAAAATCTAGATTTCATATTTACTTATGATAGTAAATAGCAGAAAGTAAAAAAGAAAAGAATAAAAATATTTCCTTTAACCAAATATTTTCAAATATTAATGTTTTCAGAATTATAAATCATCATAATAACCTCCTATTGCATGAGGTCATATTAAGTCATTTATGTGATTAGGTGAGAGACATGTCTTATCCAACATATGCATATTGCCTACTAGGATTGGGACAGTGCCTACTTCCTAAGTGTGTTCTATACCTGTGGCATTTTTAAGGAAGAAATAAATGCTCAATAAGTTCACTTGCAGATGAGGTATTTCTCAACTGGATTCATTAAAGAAATAAAAGGGGTTTGTTTGCATGCACCCAAGCCCAATAAAATGGGATAGGAGTATGTGACAAAGAAAGCAAAGATTTATCTAAGGAAATGGCACCAAGCCCAGAGACACAGGTGCACTATTGCTCAAAGACCTGGCTTCCTTATGGCTTCTAGGGAATGGGTTATATAGGGAAGAAATCACTAATCATGGTGACTAAGGGAGTTAGGGTCATGGACTCTGCTGATTGGTAGAGTAGTGGTCATTGACCACTACATTCAGTCCTAATGTCAGCCATTGTGGCATTTTTGTCTGGCTTTGAACAGTTATGGTCAGTAGGGTTGTTCCACTTTCTTGCATGGGTCTGGGGCTGAATCACAACTGAGGCCAAGATTTTTTCTTTGGTTTTTCCAAATCTCAACTCTGTTTCAATGCTCAACAGACCTGAGGCTTTGTTCTTCAAGATATTTTGACACTGATTAGACCCCAATTGTACTGAGGACTTAATGATTAATAGAGTGGACATGCAATATAAACAAAAGTGGAGGGATCTGCTGCTGTTAGATTGGACAAAGCTGGCTTAAATTAAGGAAAAAGTCACATTAAAGAAATGAAGTTCTTGTGGAGTTACAGATTTAAGGACAATTTTGTGTGCAGGCACAGGAGTGAGGCAGTGAGAATGCTTGGTTTTCATTTGATTCACCAAAGAACCTGTGACTTCAAATATAAATCCCTTATTTATAGTGAAATGTTTTGAATGATTATGAATAAACAATTTATACATGGAGGAATTATTTATTGAAGCAGTAGCTTAAGTATATTTTTTCCTACTGTAAAGTTATGCCCAGTTGAAGATGGAATTTGGAAAACTAGGTAATCTTTACTGACCTTATAAAAATATATTCTTAAATCATTTAATTGTTTCTCCCCAGAGCTAGAGACCAATTCTGATCCTCAATTCACAAGTGTGACACAAATGGATGTTTTTAACAATAATGCCCAGACTTGTAAGCTCTCTACAATTTAAAAAGTGCTTTCTCATTTGCTGGTAAAAGATAACAGAAATCCATCCCACTAGAGTACTGACCCATTGGTTTCCTGGGAACGGATGAGGCCTGTTCCATTTTTAGGTATTTCCAAGTACAGTGTGTGCCTAAGTCCTGGTGATGTCTCACTCAATGGTTAACAATAACAAAAAAGTTAGTAGCCTATGTTTGTGAGTTACATTTCTGTAAGAATTTCAATGAGATTCCTACGAACTTAGTAGAGCAGGATTGTTATTCTCATCACTTAGGCCAGGAAACTAAAATGCAGACATTCAATGTTTTTTCTTATGGTTGTTAGGCCATAAGTGGAGATGCAAATAAAAACATTAACCCTAGATTTTTCATTGATTACTTGCTTTTAAACTAATAAATAAAGAAAAAAATACTTATAACTTTAGAAATATCTTTGAAAAACAACAACACCCTCCAAATATGTATTTTTCTTTCTGGTTTAAAATTGAAAAAAATAATATTATCTTAAGAAACTGGTTTTAAAATGAAAGAAAATACTTTATAATTTAATAAAATGTTATAACTACTTACAATATGTTAAGATCTAGCAAAAATGTTAAGATCTAGCAGTAGTTAATGGAAATCCGCTGTAATTATTCTTTATTTTTTAGAGTTATCTGCTTTCTTCAGATAATTCCATAGCTGTGTGTGATGCATGAATTTTAAGAAAAGTTTTGCTTGAAAGATGAATGAAGGAAAGGTTTTGGTTGAAAGATGTATAAATATCAGATTGAGCTGATGTTGCTTTTGGTTTTTTCGTTTAGGTCACAATGAAATTAATTACATTATTTAGCATAACATGGGTTTCATTTATCAGTTTTATACTTTGGGCCATTTAGAAACTTTGAATCTTTAGGTATTTATGTAAAAGCATCTGCAAAAGTCAAATTCAGTTTTGCCTCTCTCTATTTCTCCCTTTTGAATATCATTACAAGTTATAACTATGTTTGAACAGGTTCTCTGATTCAGCCTATTGAAAATAATAGAATCAGTTGCCCAGAACAGTTCTGTCAATTAGATTGTATCTGCTCTGTCTTTCTCTTGTCCTAGAAATTAATCTTCTTGAAAGCATTTGTGTTATTGAAAGCAGCAGAGCCTGGTAATGCTGGCCATTACATTTACTTCATTTACATTTTTGTCCAATATTTTCCTCTAAGTTCCCTTCTTTCCCTTGAAGTCCCCATCACACCACTGCATCTCATCAGGTGTCCTCTCAGCCACACAGAGTCACTGGGTATAAAACACAGGTTCCCAGGTGCCTGGTACTCCTAGAGCTTGTCCCTTAGGCCAGCAGCAGCTGGGGTGACCCAGATACAAGACTTGTTTTCCTGTCTCTGAGTTTTCCCATTTGCAGGAATGATCATTGTTGCATTACCGCTAGGATTTGAAAACACAGTGTGATCCCTGTGGGTGGTACAGTTTGCCCTGCTGGAAGAATGAGGGCACAATGTGAAACTCAAAACCACAAAGAGCAGGAGGGTGAGTGTAGTCGAGCAGAAGATAGTAGCACAGCAATGCATTGTGATGGCAAATGCTTCTTTCTGTGTGTGTGTGTAAACAGAAAATTACACACTCACCTGCTTGGTTATGGGCACCAGGCACCAGGTATAAATGCAGTTTTCAAATACAATAGGGAACGGGAGAGCTTATTCAGTCTGGGGATTAATGCTAAGCAGAAAAGGAAATGTCAGGAAGAATAGAAATTTATGATTAATTTAGTAAGATTAATTTTCAACCCAGTAAATGCTAAGTGACTTACAAAGAACAGTGCATGGATCATAAAATGAAAATAAGTACATTTCTAAATTTTGGATTTCTGATGAAAAAGGTCTTAAGCTATCAGTCAATATCTCTGAAATATTTTCTTTATCTAAACCAGCCATTCTTAAACTCAGGCATGTATTACATTTACCTGGGATTTGATAAAAATACACAGACTCCAGTCCTATCCTGCATCCATGTGTTGACCTGTGCACTCTCTGGCAGCTTTCTGGGTTATTCTATTACACGCCCAAGTCTGCAGCCACTAATCTGAACCACAAAGGGGAAAACCAAAAACATTTCAAACCAAAAACAAACAATTTTTAAAGTATTTAAACAATTTTAGTTTATAAAATTTAATAACTTTAGAGCCATCTTTGACTCTTGTATCCTACAACCAATCTATGAGCAAATACTTTTGGCTCCTTCTTGGAAACAGAGCCCAAAGCTGACCACATTTCACGATCTTCTTCACCACCATCCTATTTAAAGTCACTATCTTGGATCGCCTAGGCCAGTGATCGGCAAACTGCGGCTCACGAGCCACATGTGGCTCTTTGGCTCCTTGAGTTTTTAGCAAAGGCCAGCTTAGGAGTACCCTAATTGAGTTAATGACAATGCACTTATCTATAAAGTTTAAGTTTAAAAAAAATTTGCTTTCAAAAAAATTTCAATCATTTTACTGTTGATATTTGGCTCTGTTGACTAATGAGTTTGCTGACCACTGTACTAGGCAATCATAATAGGAGAGTTTTCTTGATTCTGCCCTTGCCACCCCAACTCCAATCCTTCCAAACAGAAGCCTAAGGGATCCTGCTAACACTTAAATAAGACTAGGTTTGACTCCAAGAATCCCCATGGTGTGCAATGTGATTCAGAGTAAAACTCTCTTGAGTTCTGAACCACAACTTTCCCTCTCTCTCTCCCTCATGCACCTCTCTCAACCACTCTGCTCCTATTGCTGTTCTTTGCACAGAAGGAATGGTCACTTTTGCTTCTGTCTTTGAACAGGTGTCCTGGTTTGTTGCTTTACGTGGATCACTCTTACCTAGGTAATCCCCTCAATTACTAGCTTGCTTCCTGCAGACCCCTACTCAGCTATCTCCTTGTCAGAGGACTTCTTGATCACCCTTGTAGAACCTCATACCATACTGACTTAGTGTGTGTGTGTGTGTGTGTGTGTGTGTGTGTTCACGCGCGCTACCTCACTATTTACATGTTTACCCTTAATAGACTACGAGCTTATTGAAAGCCAAGAAAAGTCTTTTTTGCTCTGAGTGATGGTATATTATTAGTAATCAATAAGGATGATAAATAAATAAATATATTATTTTCTCCCAAAACATACAAAATCACTGACTTGATAGTATTCCTAAGAATTAGGTAAAATCTGTGTGTCATTTTATAAATGAGAAAACTAAGGCACAGACTCATCTATCCCTTTGAGGGCATTTATCTAACTGGTATTTACCCATCTCGTATAGAACATTATTTCTCCTCCCCATGCCCAAGATTTTTCTCTGGAATACAAGCCTCTCATCTCTTTTTGGTCTTTAAAATTAAAATTAAAATTTAAAAATGACTTTTGTGAAATATTATTACACATGCTAATAGTAACATCTGAATTTTTGTGGGTATTTTTTGGATTTCTATTAAGTTTATTGCAATGACATTGGTTAACAAAATTCATAAGTTTTAAATGTATCTTTCTATAATATATCATCTATATATTATACTGTGTATTCATCACTGTAAGTCAAGTTTCCTTCCATCACTATTTATCTCCCTGCTACCCTCTCCCACCTCTTTCACCTCCTGTCTCCTCTGGTAATCACCATACTATTGTCTGTGTCTATTATTTTTTTTTTCTTGATCCCTTTACAATTTTTACCAAGTCCCACAACCACCCTCCCCTCTGCAGCTGTCAGTTTATTCTCTATGAGTCTATTTATATTTTGTTTGTTAGTTTACTTTGTTCATTAGATTCCACACACATCTGGGTGAAATTATACTTCCTTTTCTTTGACTGGTTTGTTTCACTTAGCACAATGTTCTCTAGGTCCATCCATACTGTCGCAAAGGGTAAGATTACCTTTTTTTCTTATGGCCAAATAGTATTCATTGTGTAAAATGTACAACAGTTTTTTTTAATCCACTCATCTACTGATGGACACTTGAGGTGCTTCCAAATCTTGGTTATTGTAAATAATGTGGCAATGAAGAGAAAATATATCCAATTGCTTAAAAGAAATTGATGAACATGATACTAAGACTAAATTTTAATTTGTTAAGATTATAAATCAATATCTAATCTTAGGCTGCATGAGGGGTAGTATATTCTCTTTTATCATTCTTGCATATACCCTCTACCCTGTCCTCTCCATCTATAAATTGTATTCACAATGACTTCATATCCTCTCATCATCCCAACATACACGTGTGCCCATATTTAATGTCCCATTTGCACAAAGTCTTTGTTCACAGTCAGAAAAACAATATAAGTAATTCCATAGAAGATATTAATAACTGAAAAACTCTTAACAGATATCCTAGGGATCACTTATTTTTTAAAAAATATATTTTATTGATTTTTTACAGAAAGGAAGGGAGAGAGATAGAGAGCTAGAAACGTCAATGAGAGAGAAACATCCACCAGCTGCCTCCTGCACCAGTCACCCCCTCACCGGGGACATGCCCACAACCAAGTACATGCCCTTGACCGGAATCTAACCTGGGACCTTTCAGTCCGCAGATGCTCTACGGCTGAGCCAAACCGGTTTCAGCGGATCACTTATTTTCTGAATCAAACACCAGACCTGTTGTTTTACAAATGCTTTTTGTGTTACCTTTGTGTCCAAACAGTGTTTTGTGAGCTTAATTTTTAGGATGTTTATTTACTTATGGCAGTAGTAGAGTAGGCAATTTTAGATAACATATGATACATCATATCCATGAATTATTTTATTTTAATAATAATTATTTGAATGTGATCATAGGATTTTTAGGTCCTCACTGTGGAAAGTCTATTTTCAGATAGAAGCAGGTGCATTTATAAGATCCCTTAAACTCCACAGAGTAAACAACTGTATAGTAAATTATGAATATATATGAAGATTTTTAATTGATTTTTAGAGAGAGGAAGGAAGAGGGAGAGAGATAGAAACATTGATGAGAACGAAAAACATTCATAACTGTCCCCTGCACAGCCCCTACTGGACATCAAACCCAAAACCTGGGCATGTGTCCTGACTGGAAACTCAACCAGTAGACTTTGATGCCTGGGATGATACCCAACCAACTGAACCACATTGGCCAGGGCCACAATGAATATTTTTAATGCTGCTAAAATAATCAGTCTGCCCACACATGCTTAACTATAGGCTTTGCTTATTTGGGGATATTCAATATAATTTCTAGATAAGATATCATAGGTATTTATGATAGTAAATATAAGCAACAAAAGAACAATGTTAAACAAATGTGTCAGTGAAGTTTTTACATCTATTGAAGAGTGAAAGTTCTGTCTTCCCAAAATTCTTATGCTGAGTCCTCACTCCTGGTACCTTAGAATGTGACTGCATTTGGAGATAGGGCCTTTAAAGAGATACTTATGTTAAAATTGGGCCCTTAGTTGGGCTGGTGTTGCTCAGTGGTTGAGTATTAACTCGTGAACCAGGAGATTAAAGTTTGGTTCCCAGTTGAAGCACATGCCTGGGATTCAGGTTCAATCCTCAGTAGAGGGCGGGCAGGAGGCAGCCAATCAATAATTCTCTCTCACCATTGATCTTTCTATCTCTCTCTCCCTCTCCCTTCCTCTATGAAATCAATAAAATATATATATTTTTAAATAATTCTATAAATTTCTAGGGGGGATCTATGAAATAAGAACTTGTTATATTTTTTAGTGCACATTTACATTTATAAGTTGCAAATATAACACTTCGAAATTAATCCATATCCCAACCCTCCTCTTGCACAAGATAGGAATTTAGAGGACACTTTAACTCTTTTCATCCCTTCACATCTCTTATGCTTTTTATTTTTCTATATTTTAACACAATCCTGTTATTCTCATTCCATTGACTAGTCATTATTCTTTCACTGTTTTATGCAGTAAATATTTAGCACATGCTAACAAGCATTGCCGTATCTCAGTGTAGCTTTTGAAGGTCCATTTCCATTCCTAACATGGAGTTTTAGAATACCCTTCAGTGAATCTGATGGTAGCAAATAGTCATTGTTAATTGGAAAATATATTTATATATTTTTGCCTGCATTTTTTAGTAATAGTTATGGCAAAGATTAATACTCTCCAAATACCCAAGTACTCTTGTTCCACCAGTTAGATCTATCATTCTACCCAAAACATTTATCTCAAACCTGTCTATCCTGCTTCATCAAATTCCACTTGCTGGTCTCAGTCCTTTCTCCATATTCCCTGAATTACTACAGTACTCTCCCAGCTTGTTCATGCAACTTTGGGCTTTGTTCTGACTTCTAAAATGGAGAAGCATCCACTTGGGCACATAGTAAGAGTTCCATGGAACTGTAAGTTGTTATTTTGCCTGAAGACTTTGGACTCCTTGTGCAAAGAGACCAGAAGTCAGGAAGAATAGTCACCCTCCTGGCAAGGGCAATTGACCTTGACATTCAGCCTCATGTTGCACAAGAGGGGCAGGCTATTCACTTTGTTACCTGTTGCCACTTGCTTGATCAACTTTGAGAGTAAATGCTCTAGTGCAGAAACCACAGTAAAAAAAGGATAGGTTCAGCCGAAACCGGTTTGGCTCAATGGGTAGAGCGTTGGCTTGGGGACTGAAGGGTCCCGGGTTCGATTCCGGTCAAGGGCATGTACCTTGGTTGCGGGCATGTCCCCAGTAGGGGGTGTGCAAGAGGCAGCTGATCGATGACTCTCTCTCATCGACGTTTCTAACTCTCTATCTCTCTCCCTTCCTCTCTGTACAAAATCAATAAAATATATTAAAAAAAAAAGGATAGGTTCAGATCCCATAAGTGTGAGCATCATAGTCACATGACTCAGTAAGCTGCCTAGAACAACTGAAGTGCTAAGCTGAAGATAGAAATATCTAGACTATGGTATAGGAGAAAGTCCATGAGTATCAGATGCAGTCCTGAAACCAGCTGTATCAGTGGGAGCTGTAATTTGTCCCACATGCCTTCCTTTCCTAAGTTTTCCTCAGAAAAATAGGTACAGCAGAGACCTGAAAGGTCTGCTCCAAGAACATAAGCATACAAACAATAGTCTGAAAGGCACAGGAATGGGGTGGAGTGAATGCTGTGATGTTGCCCATGTCTCTTTCCAGGATCAGAGCTGATTATGTCCAGACCTTTGGACTCTCTGAAAATTGACTTCAGCTTCAGAGATCTGGTTTGTCCAATATCACACTGCTTTCTGGGGGAAGTGGGCATATGATTGACAGGTCAGTATAAGACTGTAACGGTTCAGTCCCCTTGCTGCAACTCAGATTGTCATCCCAGCTTCAGAGTTTCCATTTTAGTCAATTGAGGCCTTTGTGTAGATAAACTTGGAGCCAAATTTTTCCCTTTGCTCAATCCTACTTCTTTCTTTTTTCCTGCCACAGCTTGATCCTAAGACTACTCCCTAATGCACTCAATCTCAGTTCTCAGTGTCTCCTTCCTAGGGAACTCAACACCTTCAAACTCCCTTTGCTCTTTGAGTAATCATCTGCCTCAAGTAAAATCAATTTGTTTTCTGTTTTTTAAAAAGCATGCTGTACTAATCTCTAAATGCAACAACTTCCCTGAGGATGTTTGGCTTCAATGCTTTCTTTATCTGTGGTGCCAATGCAAACCATACCCCACTCACAAAGCACAGTTAAAGTCTCAATCCACATTGACATTTCCAAGTCCTGATTATCCAAAACTATTTATACTCAGTTCCACTAAGCCATATAGTTGATATTTTTATGTAAATATGTTTTTCTGCTAACAAGAGAATTATTTCTTAAGATTTGAGGTTATAATTTAAAGTGTTTGTGTGAAATCTCTAATGCATCCCGTGAAATTTAGCACGTTATAAAACAGCAATAAGTACTTGTGGTTTGAAGGTTACATACCTGAATGTAGACTATGCATTTACTTCTCTGCCTTTTCCCTTGTAGCTCCCTACATTTGAGTGCTATTTTTAGCTATAGTCTTGCTCTTCAGACTACCCCCCCCGCCACCCTATCTTCAGCATTAGTTACTGATCCAATTGTGGCTGTAAAAAACTGCCACAGTATTGGGGTTTCTCCACAAATGTTGACATTTAAATGAGTGTCTGAGTGAATAAAATAATCTGATTAAGTCAAGCCACCCTCCCCCCAGATCTAGGATATTCTGACTGAGCCATAATTAATGGATCTTTACATAAATCTATACACCCACATGAATCTACTTCACCCCTCTGCCAATGTTCCAATGTCCCCATGTCTTGTCTTGTCTTGGCCACCTAGATAAAAGATCTGGTTACTGGTAAGGAGATGGTTGTAGCACTCAGCCTCTGGGTTATAGCATTACGTATCTTCATGTGACACTGGGGTCTGCTATTCTCTATTGCACCCTATCTGGTAATTGAAGATAGTGGTACTGCTCTAAAACCTCAACCAGTGCCTAAGTGACCTGGTACTTCATTAATTCCTGGCAATCCTCTTACCCCAGATTTAAACCCTGCTTTTGCCTTTGACCCATTTCAGAAGTCCTTTGGTGTATGGACAAATTGTCTGACACAGAGTCATTTCAGAATTAACTTACTACTCACCCTCCTTTATTGTTACATCCTAGAATTCAGATTTAAATGCTTGATATGTAACTTTGTCCAAACTTGTGGCCCTTGGACATAAGCCTTCAAATGCAGTTGTACCCTTATTTCTTGGGTGTATGGTATAGGGAAGACTTCTATAACAAACTTTACTGCCTTCATTCCATTCTGGATGCCATGGCATTGGTTTTTTTAGGTCTTGGCCTTTCCTTGTATATTCATTTTCTAGAGCTGGCAGAGCAAAATACTACAGAATGAGTATTTAAACAACAGAAATTATTCTCTCATAGCTCTGAAGGCTGGACTTCCCATGTCAAACTGTTAGCAAGTTTGGTTTCTTCTGAGACCTCTCTTTTTGGCTTGTAAATGGCTGCCTCCTTGCTCTGTGCACTGAATTCTTAGAGTCTCTTTGTGTATCTTCATCTCCTCTTCCCATAAGTGAAATTGGTTTAGGGCCCACCCTACAGGCCTCATTTTAACATACTTATCTTTGGAATGGCCTTTTCTGTAAATACAGTCCCATTCTGAGGTTTCAGGGGTTAGGACCTCAGCATATGAAAAAAGGACAGAATTCTGCCCCATAACATATAGCATACATATTGCTCTGTTCTCACATCCTTAAGTTCTCACTCTTGAGCCATTCATTCACCAATTAATTTCTTCCACAGCAGCTCATCACTATTAAAAAAACAAACTAGCTGAAACCGGTTTGCCTCAATGGTAGAGAGTAGGTCTGCGGACTGAAAGGTCCCAGGTTCAATTTTGGTCAAGGGCATGTACATTGGTTGCGGGCACATCCCTGGTAGGGGGTGTGCAAGAGGCAGCTGGTCGATGTTTCTCTCTCATCGATGTTTCTAACTCTCTCTCCCTCTTTCTTCCTCTCTGTAAAAAAATCAATAAAATACATATTAAAAAAATAAAAATAAAAAAAACAAAAACAAACTAAATAAGTGACCAAATATTTTGAAGTCATTGTTTCTACAAATCCAGTTTAGTTTTCTAAATAAAATAATTTGCTGGCCTCCACTTTAATTTGTTAAGTAACAAGTAATATGTCATTAATATTTAGAAAAGAAAACCCTCTTGCTTCCCTCAGATCCTACATATTTCTGTACATTCCAAGGAAAAATGTCATATTTTGTTTAATTGGATAAATATACATTTCAAAGATAGTAACTTCTAACTGTTTAAAATGGTAGCTTTGATCTGTTAGCAATTTTTCACTTCAAAATAGCCCCACTTATTCTCAATATACTCTAGAAAATTGTTTTTTTTTCTGGGGGAGTGAATAAAAACTTTATTTTTCATATAGTCAAAATATATGTAAGAGATTTATAATAACATAATGAGAACTTGAGAGGCCAGAAAGATCCTGAAGATTTAGAGATGCTGGTCTAAGATGTCATATATTCATACATTTCTTCATAAGTGTATCAAATCAAATCTACAGCTGAATTTCCTTCTGGTAATACACTGGTACACAGACAAAGGTAAGGTTATAAGAATAGAGAACCATAATATCCATGGCAATTGTCTCTTTGTTACAGTGTTAAGGGAAGTACTAGGATCTGCGCTATTTTATCACAACTCAGAGACTGTCTACTCCTGATGGCAAATTTCAGATGATAGATTTGTCAGGAAATTAAAATGCCCAGGACTGGATATCAAAGGACTATCTGAAAGATCTCCATTACTGACATCAGAGAAAAGAAAACTTGCAATGATATATAATTTTAATTGGACTCTCATGACAGGCTGACCACTTGCCAATATTTATTATAAGAAAAAAATAACATGAAAGGAAGTAAAACTTACTATACATCTTCCCAGGCTGCTTGGAACAGCTGTGACAGTTTTTAATTCATTTACAATGCCCTTTGTCCTGGGCTTTCATTTTTAAATTCTGTTTGACAAAGAAGTAATGGGGGGGAGCCAGTGTGAAATTGTGTAATGAGGAACCTGTACATTAGGTATTGCATGGGCAATGGAAGCTGTCCTTGAACTGTGTACCATAAAAAAAAAAAAAAAAAAAAGTATGTCCTTTTATTTTATTTTTTTACTATATGTAAAATAGAGGAAATACTTTCAAATCTCTCCCCCAAAATTTGTTGTCTTAGAAGTGAAAACCAAGGAAGAATTGCAGTTAGACTATATACTGGATTTACAAACGTCAATTTTATTGGGTCCTTGAAAGCTCTTACCCCTGCTGAATCTAATTATTTCTCTGGCAGCTATTGGGAGAAGAGACCCCCAGACTTTAAGTCTATTTGGTTTGGCCCTCAAGATATTGGCCCTTGCAGCATTTAAAAAATAAATTTTTGGCCCACCATTTTCAGAAAGGATTCATTTTTCTTGAAAAAAAGGAAACTGGAAGATCTGATAATACTGCTTCCTCATTCTTGCTTGGTAAAACATAAACTGTGTACTTATTAGTCTTATAAAGTTGAGAGGAAAATGAGGTTTTTTTCTTCCTCAAGTAGAACATATTTTTCTAACTTTATAAAAAAAAGACTACTAGCCGAGACCGGTTTGGCTCAATGGATAGAGCGTCGGCTTGGGGACTGAAGGGACCCGGGTTCAGTTCTGGTCAGGGGCATGTACCTTGGTTGCGGGCACATCCCCAGTAGGGGGTGTGCAAGAGGCAGCTGATCGATGACTCTCTCTCATCAATGTTTCTAGCTTTCTATCTCTCTCCCTTCCTCTCTGTACAAAATCAATAAAATATATTTAAAAAAAAAAAGACTACTAATAATCAAATTTAAGTTTTAATTTAGTTTATTCTCCTACTTATAATTGTAAGTTAAATGAAATAAAGATTTTTTTTACATTTTGCCTTGAGATCCTCTAAAAGACATTCCATTTGAGATCATGCCAGAGTCCAAACTTGAAATTATTATAATTATGGGTTTGATCATCACATTTTATATATCTTTCTCTTCACTTTAGTGTCTATTATTGAACACCTGTACTGAGGTCAAACTATGACATGGGTTTTTAGAGATGCAAATATATATATCAGTATTTTCAAAGGAAGGCATTAAAAGCGATTTAAAGAAATAAATGCAGAAATGGAATATTACTAAAATAACATGAGACCATACATATTTTGAAACCCATGGAAATTATACAGATAATGTTACAATCTTGCAAAAGGAAGGTATCAATCCAAACCAGAGAGAAGGATAAAGACTTGAAGATGACTCATAAGTTGCATGTGTTAAGCCCAGAGTCTCAGAAAACATTAAAGATTATTCAAAATAACAGAAATGTAAAAGCTCCAAAGCAGAAATGATTTTAACATATCTGCAGAGGCTGGTTTGGTATGAATAATTCAGGTTAATGAGAGAGAAAGGATGAACACTCAAGATAACAAAAGGCATGATAGAATGCAGTAGTTGGTTGAGGCAAAAGAAAATGTCTTCTATCCATGGTCACTTTTATTTCACTTTTGAGTTGTTTCTGTTTATCTTAACTCACTAGAGTTAATAGGCACTGTGTCATTGGAAAATTCATTCTAAACTAAGTAAGTCTGTTAAAACCCTAAACCCATCCCCATCTTATGCAGCTCTGATCTTAGGCACCAGAGTATAGGTGAATTAATACTCCACTTTTGTCTCTGACACCTAGACACCAGGAATTATAGAGAGAAAGCCTCTTCTCAAAAATCACCTGGCTAGATTACAAAAATCAAGGTGGAGTTGTAGCCAGTTTAGCTCAGTAGATAGAGTTGGCCCAGGGACTGAATGTTTCTGGGTTCAATTCTGGTACTTCTGTTGCAGACTAGATCTCCAGCCCTGGTCAGAGCACATACAGGAGGCAACCAATCGCAATGTTTCTCTCTTTCTGTATCTCCCCTTTCTTTCCACTGTCTCTAAAAATCAATGGAAAAAAGATCGTCAGGTGAGTATTAACAACAACAAAATCAAGATAGAGATACACGTGCCACTAACTATGCACATTTATTCATTCAAAGGTAAAGAAGACATATCCTTGCCATCAAAAATTTTTCAATTGTGTAGGATAGACTCAGCTATGCATTCATGATAACACTATCTTATATGCATAAGATAAAGGTGCTAATTATAGTAATAGAACGTATAAGACATGGGATGGTGTGGAGGTACTGCTCTTTCTGAGAGACTAAACAAAAGTGATGCCTATTTAGAAGAATTTAAACAGAAGAATGAAATTTTGCAAAATAAAGTGTATTATGTACAGTAAATGGGTATTCCAAGCAATATAAATGACATGGACATTGACAGAAAGGCATGCAAACCCCTGTAATGTTAGGGGCACTACAGGTATTTTAACATTACTGGAGCCTGAAAAAACCTGGAGGGTAGTTCTGAATAGTCAGGGACCAGATCATGAAATAATTACTTCTTCAATTTTCTGTCTAGGCCATGGAGAACCACTGAAGTGTTTAAGTTAGGAAAACACATGATCAAATTTACAAATCAGAAAGATCATTCTACTTATAGTGAAGAACGCAGATTAAATATAGTCTAGGCTAGAGACATGAGACTAAGTGAGGTGGCCATTATAAGAATCCAAATACAAGATAATGAGGACTTGAATCAAAACACAGCAGTGAAAATAGAGAGGACAGAATGTGAGAACTATTTAGGAAATAAGATTTACATGACTGGATTAATTAGTAATAATACTAATGCTGATTATGATCATAATAATAATGTATAATAATAAAAGCATAATATGCAAATTGACTGAAGACCGAACAGCAGAACAACCATTCAGATGACTTTCCAGACAACCACGCTGTGGCATGCACTGGCACCAGGCCAGCCAAGGTGCGTGTGATGCAATTGTCGGGGCAGGGGGCACCATCTCCCCACAATCACCTTTCAGAGAGAGGCCCAGGCTACCCTCTGTGGAGTGATCTATGGGGGGAGGGGAGACGCTCCATGATCTATCTCTCCAAAGATGGAGGACCAGGCCACTGGCCAGCAGAGCGATCGATATTGGGGGTTTGGGGGTGGTCATGGGCTCTGCAAATCGTCCCAAAGAGGGAGGTCCAGGCAACCCTCTATGTGGCGTTAGATTGCAGACTCGTGGCTGGGTGGGACGTCTCTCTGCTGGGTTATCAATCCAGTGATACTGAAGCAGGTTCGTGGGGTAGGCCAGCAATTGCCCCACAGAGGGAGGCACAGGCACCCTGCTGGTGGCCACAGAGGGAAGCACAAGCCACCAGGCTGGCAGTGCTGTGGTGGGTGGGGAGGGCCTCCCTTTGCAGGGCAATTGATTTGAAGGTCCTGCAATTGATCACCCCACAGAGGGAGGCCCAGGCCAGTCAAGCAATCGCAACCCATGCCTGTGGTCTGCAGAGGAAGGGGACTGGTGATGGGGGAAGGAGGCACAGATGGCAAGCAGTGGCAGTGGCAGGGCAGGGCCAGCTGCTGGCAGCCAGGGGAAGGAAGGCCCCTATAGGCTCTGATCACCAGCCAGGCCTAAGGATCCTACCCAAGGAGTCCCGGATAAGGAGAGGGCACAGGCTGGGCTAAGGGACACCTCACCCCCATGCACAAATTTTATGCACCAGGCCTCTAGTACCTAATGTTTATTGAGGGTTTATTATAGACCAGACTTTATACTCAAAGCTTTTATTTTCAAATTCAACCTAGAAAGCAGGCATTTTTTAATTCCCCTAAATCTTGTCGCCTCTGATGGGTTCCAGATCAGTAACCCAATAATGTAGGCTGAATGCCTTCACCTTTGATTAATCTTTGCCTTCCATCCTACATTACATCCAATTCATCAGTAAAAATTACTGTCACTCCTCACCACCTCCATGGCAACAACTCGTGCCCAGGATTACTTGAAACTGATTTCTAAATAGTTTCCCTGTTCTTGCCTTGTTTCTCTTCAGCCTATTCTTCAGACTGCAGTGGGAGTGACAATCTCCATTCCATGACAACGTCTATTCCAGTTGATTCCCATCACACTTAGACTTAAGTTAGAAGTTTTTTATGAGGAGCATTGAGGCCCTATGTGAGCAACCACTGGTTACCTCTCTGACTATTGCCTACCAGTTTTCTCCACTGCCCTCATCCTACTGTAGGCAGAACTCTTTGCTCTTCCTTGAACACACACAGACCTGTTCCTACTTCAGGGCTTTTGAATTTGTTTTTACCTTTGCCTGGAATTCTTTTCTGAGGATTCCCTCCCACAGATCTCTGTTCAAATGTCATGTTCTAAAAGATGTCTTCTCTGACCACTCTATCTAAAATAGCACGTCTTCCCAGTACTCCCATCACTCTTTATCCTCCAACCAACTTTCTCTTTCTTCACTACAGGTATTGCTACTGATTAATATTCTGTTACTTATTTGTTAACTGACTGCCTTCCTTGGTGATATAAGAAGGGATTTTATTTGGCTTGTTCATTATTATATCTTAGGGACTAGGGGCAGTATCCTTCATGCAGTGGGTATGCAATACTTCCTGGATAAATGTATAAATGAATGAGTGGTCTTTTATAGATGGACAACCTGAGGCATAGAACAATAAATAATTTTTCCAAGTGCAGATAGCTATAGAGGTCATAGAGCTGGATTTCAAGCCTGTGTAGTATGAATAAGAACATACATGTTTAGCCATTACAGTGGCTTTATGTGGTTAGAGACTCATAGAGGGAACTCCAGTTCAAAACAGGAAGTATTAAAGGAAGGATAATAGATTTCTTCTTCTTTCTTTATTTCTTCTTCTTTCTTTACTTAAAACAATGAACCAGATATGATTTCATAGGAAAGGCGTATTATGTCTAGCAAAAAGAGAGGGTTGTAGAGTCAGATATTGTGGTATATTAGGAAAATGACTTGGAGTAAAATATATTGCTTTTATATTTATTTCTGCCACATAGTTATGTATGTAGACTTTCTTCTCCCTACATGTAAAATGGTTAAAGATAATTCCTATGCTGAATATTGTGAGAATCTAATGAAATAATAAATGTAAAATATTTTGCAAAATATCATGGTAATGCTGGTTGTCTTTATCATTGTAGTGGGGCCTAAGTTTTTCTATTGTGTGTGCAATAATTGTGGGTTAGAGCATATAATTTCTTTTCTTTCTAATGTGCTATATATTTTATTGTTGCACAGGTGCACTATATGGCTAAACACCACTTGCATAGATGCTTTTGGCTCTCACAAACTAAGCTGATCTCCTGAGGAGCCACATACTTACCGGGGAAATTTGGCTCAATCTGTGCTAACTAGCTGATGTAATTGACCTTCTGTCTTACATTGCATAATTGCAATCCTTGTATCAGGAATTGCTAACTGTGAGATCTGCAAAAAAGTCCAGAGACAAACTAACCCTTTGTACTTTCCCCCCTGTTAAATCCATTGCAAATTGCTGTTACCAAAAAATTTAAGCAAGCTGAGAATGAGCCTCCAATGTGTGTAAAATAAACAAATACCAAAATGCTATCTCTAAGATCTTTGATGTTTATTCAAATCAGGGGTCTTAAGAGGGCTTGTTTCAAGATAAGTAAAGGGAAAAGTTTAAAAGCGGAGTCATGGCATGCTTTCTGTCTCTTCTCTTAGAAATGCATGCATCTTATCCTTAATGGCTGCCAGCCTTCTTGTCAGACCAATTACTTTAAAACAATTGTTTCATTTGGAGTAGACGCTACAGCCCAAGTGATTGTCCCTCATCAGTGACACATTCAATTAAAACAGCTCTGAATAAGAGTTCTGGAAGGCTTACTGTGCCTTGTCCAATCTTATCAGTCAACAAAGAACAACCTCAGAGACTTCGGCGCCGACTGGTTCCACTGTCAGGTGGTTTGAACATGTTGCACCTTCCCAGGGCTCCTCAGAGTCCTTCGTCCCTGTGCCTTTGACAGCCAATGACAGGCGCCGTCTCAGCAGTGTCTGGGCCCACAATGCCAAAAAAGCTTATGGCAGTAAATAAGATGGCAGCTGTGACAGTCCTGACAGCTGGCTGGAGCTCGGGGTGGCAGGCTGAACTGGACTGCGAGCAGTTGGAACAGCAGTGAGGTATGACCGCCATTACTGGTTGGCAGATGTCAGTTTCCACACTGCTAGCTACTACATGATGTGACTGACACACTTGCATCATTATACAGACAGACAGAACTTTAAACAAACTCTGGGCACCTAGCACGTTCTATACATTCCTGTGATGTCAGGAAAAATTAAACATCCTCATTGCCTTTGTTGTATGGGTACAATTGAAGAATAATTTCTTGAAATAGTAGATAATTGGTCCTTCTACATAAGAGCTGGAATCAATGAAAGGAAAACTGTTTTTAAAGAAAGATTGATTATGTTGGTTGTTTTTAGAAGGGGTTCTGTGTGTCACATGCATCCTAGGACTCCTTTGTGGAGAAATTGTATGTGTCCCCCATACCTCTTGAATATCTTTCTGTACTTTCTTTCCTTAAACAAACCCTCCTCTTAATTGTTTTTCCTATTTTCTGAAGGAGAAACTGCTGATAAAAAATACCCATTATCAGAGGAGACGGGTGTTGTACAATATATATCATCAAAACAGGCAAAATGAAAGGAAGCTGTTATATGAAATCGCCGTACCATTGTGAGTTCATAAACAGGGAAAATGGATTTCTGTGGCCACATCAAATCTGTGCAGAGAACAGACTAGCTACTTTGTCACAAGGTCAAGCCAGGTGGGTGAGCAGGCTCCAGGTCTGGAAACTTGTCATGGATCTAATGTTGAAAGCTGTCACACTAGCTCTGCCAGCAGGTAGCAGCAGAGCAGAACCTAGTCACAGAGAGGAGTCAGCCAAATGACAGGCACAGACCAAGGCCATGCTCTCACACCTCAACCCTCTAAGAGGTTTGGATTGTTTCACCTAAAATCACTTCTCAAAATGTTCAACCCTCCAAACATCCATTTGCCTAATAACTATATTCTAATAAGATGTTGTCATAGATGTAGTATTTTATATATAATAAGTTGCCACTCTAAGCATTGTGAAATACTGTTGTTATTTTTTAAACCTATTTTATAACACTTTAAACATTGAGTCTTAAGTGGGTGAAATACTCTGGAAACCCTGAAACGTAGGCAAAATAGTCAGTATGAAATTTATAAAAATGCATCCGAGCTAAAACTATTTAGTACAGTTAAAAAATTGTATATTTGATAAACGATCTTTATAGATGAATGTCTCATTAGGCAAAGTGATCATTATGCCAATTGACTTTAAGTAAATTAGATTTAGGTAACTTGACATGCTCTCTCTAAATGTGCCTTCCCACTCTGAAATTTCAGGATTCTGATGTGCATAACAAAGCCATTGCCCAAGATAGGGTTTGTGAAGAAGAATGGCAGTTCTTGCTTGGCTCTATTTTCAAATAAGGTCAAGATTTCTAATATAAAGAGATGATAAAAACAATACAAAAATAATGAGTATTTGTTACAGGCCAGGTATATTCCTATGCACCTATTCCATATACACTTATTGAGCATCTACCATTTTATGCTGGTGTAGTTCTGAACTTACTCAAGTAGTCTTCACGTTGACCTTGTGGCTTATTCCCAAATGTGGCTGGAAGTGGAGGGGTGGGCATGAGAACCTAAGTAGAGAAAAGTTAAGTAATTGCCTAATTAAGTGGTGAAGTGGGGTTGCAACCCAGGCAGCCTGGGTTAGGGTTTGACTGCCCCAGTAGATGGGCTCTGCTGGTAAGTCATTAGCTATGCAGCTCCAGGGGAGTTCTCTGTTGGGAAAAATACAGAAACAAGTGGAGGAGATGTAGATGATATCCCCTGCATGATTAAAAATGTAAGAGCTATGACTTCTCAGTGACAGCACTATTAGAAGATCATACACCACTGAGGGAATATATTAATCTTTAGGTCCTAAACTGAGAAGAAAAGAGGGCACCTATCAAAGGGAGTAAATGAGGAACAAGACATCCCAGACAAATCCTAAGGAAAGAGCCACAGGAGGACATGCTGATAATGTTCACATTCTTTCTTTCGTGTCTGGTTGTTTATGGGAACCCAGACTCTGTTTCCTCACCTCCCTGCCTGAATACTTCTGTAATAGGTGAGAGTTGAACATTTGCAGGCTGTTATTCCCAGGACTTCTTTGCCGTAACAGTGAGCAAGGTGCTACAAGCAGGAGCTGGTGATGGGAATCCTGTCTGTGTCTTTTATGCTGTGGAACAGGTAAGTGACCAGAAACCTTAGAAATCTACTACATATATTTGATACTAAACATCAGACATCACCCTGCACAATGGAGACTGTCCATTTCTAATACTACTACTGACAATATGTTTGATGTCCTTAGTCAAATAACATTTCTATTATCACATGATTGAAATCAATTCTAATGCATAGTACTTTCATAAATGTATTAGTAAATGAAACAGATATATGCTATCTATCTAAAATTAGAAATTCAGGAATCAACGACTCAAAAAGTAAAGAAATAAAAAGAAAGCTTTTATTATAGATTGAGATTATTTAAAATTGATGATTTAAGCTTTAATTTACAGTATGAGGGGGGGGTGAGGAATGAAAGACAGTTTGGTACAGAAATGTTTGCAAAGCATAAAATGTACCTGCAATAACAACTGACCCACTGGGGACAGTCTTTCCACAGAAGTGAAATGCCTTCCTGAGCTCGGCTGGCGATCTGTTTATAGCCTAAAGCTTGATCATAATGTTAACCTTGAAAGGTCCTAATGAAATGAGTTTGGTGGTCTCAGTCTATATATTTTTAAATGCACTGGTGCTTGCCTTGGAACATATCTTGATGGACTGTCTGCGAAATAGCACAGCATGTATCTGAGATTACAGTGTGACCTGTAGTTTCCACACTATAATTCCTGTTTCCCCCCCACATGATGCATCTCTCAAAATTCAGCCCAGAAAGGAGAAATGAGTTCTTAATGACAATCTGTACATTATTGATGGAGCAATAGGGTGGTAAAGAGATAACCCTAGGTGTCTTGTTTGCCAGTTGATTAACCAGAGTGAATGCATTCCCTAGGCAAAACATGCTTTGCAGAAAACCAGTTATCCATTCAGTCTCTCACTAATGACAATATTGTAAAATATGAGATCTTCCTCTTTCCTCAAAACCTTGGAGGAGTATGACTCTTTAAATCAGACTGCAAATTAAGACAAAATTAAAATGTATACAAATCATTTGAGTCAATGGAGAACTATTAAGACCTTAGGTTGAGGTAAATGACTGAATTTTATTATTTGTATTTCATAGTAATGATAATGGGTCTCCTGGACAATCTCTCTTAAGTTTTAAGGCATGGCATCTTTTATTTAATAGTTGATTGATTTTTAGAGAGAGAGGAGGGAGAGGGTGAGAGAGCCAGAAACATCCATATGAGAGCAAAATATTGATTCACTTCCTCCTGCACAACCCTTACTGGAAATCAAGCATGCAACTCAGGCATGTGGCCTGACCTGCAATTAAACCAATAGTGGAGGACGCTTCAATCTTTTGGTGCAGGGGATAATGTCCAACCAACCGAGCCACACGGGCCAGGGCAAAGCCATGGCATCTTTATACATCTGGAAGGCATATGAGTTTGCTATGTTGACTATTACATTTGATTCAAAAAAAATATTTAGAAGTGACCACCTTATAGGTTTAAGTCTTAGTATTTGAGAGACTGTCTAGTGAAGTTCTAATGTGATTGTGCCATTCTTTCTGTGTCTGGTTTGAAAGCAGGCTAAATCAAACTGTAGCTTTCCACTCTTCTGTATCAACTTTGGAACCAGTTTGGCAATGTCAGCAGTTTACTCTCAGTATCCTGGAGGAAAAGACATTTAACTTTTCTTGCATCTCCCGCTTCGTGACTTAAACCAGCTTAGGACGCCCTTCTGTTATATGACACAGGGCTTGAATGTGGGATGCAATTCAGTAGCAAGTTTTTCACAACTGGAAACTGTGCATGCCTCACAACTTTCAGTGTCAGTGTCAGGTTGATAAATAGCTTGCATTCTTTATATTTAACTTCTCTGAATGGAACTCAGGATTTTTTTTTCCCTCTGAGGCCATTAGGAATTTATGAACCATTTTTCTTTTCTCTAGTCTTCAGAGAAGAATCTACGTGTAGAAAGAAGACTCCAAGGCATTTGCCATTTTATGGAGTAAACCATTAGCAGGTATTAAATAGAAAACTCAGATTTTAGGAATTCTCAGGAACCGGTGCAGATGTATTTAAAGAATATAAACCAAGCACAAACCTTTTACTCTTCCTCATTGAGCATTTTTTCTTCTGTGTCCTTCAGAAAACATAAATTATAAAATTATTAAGATTTAAGCCATTTCTTTGAAAATATCCATTAGTTACCATGTATTAGTGGTCCTATCTCCACACACCACTGCCGTTTTCTCATTACTCTTAACATACTTAAGGAATGTTGGGTTCAAAATCCCCTGTGACTTTTCTTCTTGTCTAATGCAAAAAACTCAGGCAAGACTACAATAAAAAAAGGAAGATGAATTATTTAGCCTGCAGAAGAGAAGGCTAAGTGGGTTTGAGGATCATGAAGGAAATTTAATAATAGTTTTCATGTAAGGAAAAGATATTGTACAGAGATGGATTGCTAGCTATTCTCTGCATTACTGAAGTCATAATAAGAGGAAATAAAACATGAGAGGCTAGGGTAGCAATGAAGAAACATTTCCTGATGTTGAAGTTTGTTAGTTATGAATATGTTCACTTCATTATTCAATATTTATTAAATTTCTTATATGAGGTCACATTGCCCAGGATGGAACTGTTTACTTAGGAGTACTTTCATAATATATTTACCTCTTGTCTCAGATGATTTAGCTTGCCTTATTGAGAGGCAGAGAAACAGATCATGAGACTTTATGACTTTTGTGATTTTTTTTCAAAGACTCACAAAAGAAAATGTGGGATGCTAACACAAATGTTCATACTAACATTACATGGATTATCCCAACACCCGTTTTTGGAAACATAGGAAAAATATTGAATAGGAGCATTCGTAAATGGAATCCTTGAGGCTCCAGTATCTTAAGTCTCTGTAAAGCAGAGTCTAATGATGGTTGACTAATCTTCTTGAGTTCCATGTTCTTTTATAGAGCTGACTACATGAAGCCTCACAGCTTCCATGGCCTTAGCTACTGTTCTAAGCAGCTCTCGCTGCTGAATGAGATTATGACCACTGACTTGGGCTAAGATATTTATTTCTCTGGTTTGCTATCAATGCCACACTAAGCTGCTTGTTACTTAACTCTAATTTCTGCTTCATGGATATCACCCTTCTTTCCATGTAAGATGTTTATTATTCTTATCCAAAGTCTTCATTATCACTAAGGTTATTGAGGGTCTTGTCCTCATTAGACAAATCATGTCTTATTAAGCTATTGAGTTGTGAGGACTTGCTCTTTCAGTCAAGATTGTGTCTATATTTTGCCAAGTTTAAGAAAAATGTGTAGGGTTCAATATTATATATTAACATAAAGCTCAAAATTCTAACTGATATTTGGCAGTATATACTAACTCACTTCAAACAGTTAAAACACTTATTTTAAATGAGCTCCTGACTCCCAAGGCATTCCTCCCTATGTGGTCTATCTTCTTGGTTAGGTTGCCTCCATGAATATCAAGTCATGGATACTGAGAAAATCCATTACAGAACCATCTTACCATTTCCTAATTATAAATTAGGTCTTCTTGTAAATAAAGTCCCTAGTCACCAGTTTTTCAAATGAACCTTTCCATAATCTTATTCTCTAATTTTATTTATATAGGTAGACATACCAAATTTTAAAACCACTTGTTATAGTTATTATACTTATTATCTTTATTCACAATGAGATGCATCTTAGCACTCTTAGAACATTTGTTTTTGCATTCGATCCTCATAAATAATTTGTAGCCAAGATATAATTAAATAGCATACATATGACCCAGGTCAAAATTATTTTTCTAAAGATAATTCCATTTCATAAACATGATTCTAATCTAGGGGTCTTGAACTCAATCAGAGAAGGGTCCAAAATCTAAAATCCAGCCTAAATTGCGGGCCGAATGGTTTACTGAAGAGTCATAAACTGTCATTGTGATGGAAAGGCAGCGGAGTGCAGTGATGACAGCGCGGTGCAGGCCACATTGCAAGGCCTGGCGGGACGGATTTGGCCCGCGGGCCTTGTGTTTGACACATGTGTTCTAATCCCATTGCATGAAAGCATACAGGTTTATTTAGTCAGAGCAAAAATTAAACATTTTCAAAATATGAGTAGCTATCTAACAGTATTTCCATTTATTGTAGCCTAACAATATACAGAAAAGTGACAAATAGGTTAAGGGAAAGACCAGAGGAAGTGCTTCCTTCAGAAATAAAGAAGGTATGCAACTTGCCGAAGGCACACCCAAATGACAGAATATAAAATGCTCACATTATAGATTACTTGAATCTGTATTTACATAATTCTATACTCAAAGCCCTTACTTTTCCTTTTCTATTAAATCAACTTTTACAGTAAATATAAATGTTCTCCCTAACCCAGATAATAAAAGGATAATATGCAAATTAACCAGCACCCCGTCACAAAAATGGCAGTGCTCATAGCCACAAGATGGCAGCACCCAGTCTTCTCAGCCCCATTAGAATCCCCTAGTCCTGGGGAGGCAGCCACTTAGAGCGGGTAGCATGAGCAGCCTGGGAGAATGCTTGCTTCATTGCCTTGGCGATGAGGCAAGCATTCTGCGCCCAACTGCAGATGGGCCCCTGGGCCCAGGGAGAGCCCTTGGGCAGCGGGAGCAGAGTGGCCAGGTCCTGTAGAGAGCTACTGGTGTATGGATTTATCCTGGGGCTACTGGTGTTTTATAATAGTTCAAATTAAAATTGTAAATATGCTACTGGCTTCTGTTAATCACTCCTTCTCATTAGAGGCCCTTTGTTTCTTACCTGGGTTCCTAGGACTCTACTTCTTTGGGTTTTCCTCTTGCATTACTAGCAACACTTCCTGTTTTCCCATCTCCTTATTTTGAAAGGACCCAGGCCTTAGTACTTTGACCTATATTTATTTATATTAAGCATTTACTCTTTGGGGTCTCATGAAATCTTGTGGCTTCAAATATGATGCGTGTCAATGGCTTCAAATTTATATTTATTTTTTGGAACTCTACTTTAAACTTCAGGCATATATAGTCAACTGCCTTCTTGATATCTCCCATTAGATGTCCAATAGATATCTTATACTTAACATGTTCAAAACTGAACTCCTAACTCTGCCCCAACACAAACCTGCTCCATTTCAGTCTTGTATTGGTGGCACCCTTGTGACACAATAGTTTAGATAAAAAAACCTAAGAATCCTCTTTTACTTTTTTGTACACTTCACATCTGATTATTAGAAAATTGTTGTTGGCTTCATATATTTCCAGAAGTAGACCACATTTCTAAAACATCTCTACTGTTGCTATAACTGGTTCCAGTGTACCACCATCTCTTGTCTGGATTACTACTGTAGTTTCCTAACCTTTTTTTTTTTTTTTTTTTTTTGTCCAGCTTCCTCTCTTGATTCCCACAGTCTATTTCTAGCAGAGCAAAAAGAGTGACTCCATTTTAGTATGAGTTATGGAACAGCTCTATTCAAATACTCCAAATGTTTTCAATATTCCACAGAGTTAATGCTGTTAGCCTTACAAAGTTCTTCCAGGACCTGTTAGATTAGCTCTTCTGTTATCTTGCTGACATTATTGCCTATTACCCATTTCCTTTCTCACCCTGCTCCAGCTACCTATTCCAGATGCCAGACTCTTAACTGTTCCTCACACACTCCAGGCAATTCTTGTCTCAAAGCTTTTGCACTGGCTTTTGCCTCTGAGCAGAATGTTCTATCAACAGATACTGTAAGGCTCATGACTTCATTTCCTTTAGCTCTTTCCTCCTATGTCAGTTGAAGATGACCTTGACTACTCCTTCCCTCCTGATCTTCCTTACTTAGCACTATTTTATCTCCTTTGTGGCATTTATTATTTTTTAGAGTGCGATGCAATTATTATGATTTTTTTTTTACATTTTGTCTTTATTCACTAAAATGTAAGCTCCACAAAGCAGGTTTTCTAGTGGTTTGTTGTTGGATGAATTCCAACAGCAGATAATGCCTGAGACACAGTTGGCAATCAGTTAATATTTCCAGAAGGAAAAAAAAAAAAAAAGAATAAATTAAAACAAAAAAGAGAAAAAAAAGTGTTTTATTGAGGGATCTACAATATATCTTTTAAGTGATAGCTTATTCTCTTGATAAACTACAGAAATTAAACAGAATAATAATTTACAATAATTAGGGAAAGAATAAACATTAGAATAATAATTTACAATAATTGGGGGCATTTAAAACAATATGGAGGAAACTGGGTATTAGTACAAACTAAAGAGGTTTCATCACAGCCTAGAGGAGCCTGAGAATTAAATGTAATGTATTCTGGATGAGATTGTAGAACAACAACACAAGGATATTAAGTAAAAGTAAAGAAATCTAAAGTATGCCGAAACCGGTTTGGCTCAATGGATAGAGCATCGGCTTGAGGACTGAAAGGTCCCGGGTTCGATTCCAGTCAAGGGCATGTACCTTGGTTGCGGGCATATCCCCAGTAGGGGGTGTGCAAGAGGCAGCTGATCAATGACTCTCTCTCATCGATGTTTCTAACTATCTCTCTCTCTCCCTTCCCCTCTGTACAAAATCTATAAAATATATTTAAAAAAAAAAGAAATCTAAAGTATGGACTTGTGTTAATAAAATGTATTAATATTGGTTCATTAATTGAAGTAAATATTATACATCATGCTACTGTAAGATGTTAATAGAGAAACTGAGTGTAGGGTATATGGGAACTCTGTACTGTTGTAGCATTTTTATCAAAGTCTAACACAGTTCTGCAACAAACTTTTTTTTTAAGACTAATAATGTTGACTAGGAAAATTGATGTTTAATTTAGAACATTTTTTCCTTCCTTCTTTCCTTCTTTTCTCCCTTCTTTAAATTTATTTTTATCACATGGGATTTTTAAGTGAGACCAGTACTTGAAAAATCTGTCAATATAACTATTTAGAAAATGTTATGACAGTAACTTGATTTTATATGTACTTGCATGTATCTTATGAGGCCAAATAATTATAACATTTTAGAAACTAACTGTTATAATGTTCTCAGAAAATCCCCTTTCAAGAAAAGAAATGAAAATAAATTTTAACATTATTCCTGACAAATAACTATCTGGGGAAATTTACCTATGGAACTGTGGATATTTTAATATTTGTCCTTTTTAGAAAAGATGCCAGAGGGAATACACTTGGAGTTAGCACTTATTTTGGTTAGTTGAAATATAAAGTAAAATTCACAAGAAAATAGATTAGTATATTAGAAAAAGTACAGTTAGTAATTTGAGAAAAACTTTGAAACTAAAACCAGAGCAAAATACAATAGTGGAGAAACACAAAGACTAGTTCAATACCTATCGATATATATGCGATATACTTGAAAGTAATCAACAATTTGTGTGTTTGTAATTTTGATCACAGCACAAACTTGGAAGACAATCAAACTGTACTATGCTTTAGCAAGATACAGTGTTATCTATACTCTGTCTTTACTGTACCAGAATATTTGTACTAAAGTATCACCATTCTGAATAGGCGTCAGAAATGCAGTTTATGGCATTAAACCAGTTATAAGGACATGAGAAGTTACAAGGTCGTAGTTTGCAAGCACAATTTGGACATAGAATTAGGTAGCCCTTTGAGACTAAGGAAGAATTGATAGAGCCCACAATGACAGAGAAGAAAGACAGAGACAAAGGTTCAGAAAGAGAGAGAGGTGGTAGAATCACCTTGAGATGTGGCACAGACAATCCTGTAAGAATTTCAAGGTCGAATTTACAAAAAAAAATAAATAAAGAAAGAGTGTTTTTAAAATTTTTTTATCATATGTAAATGTAAACATGCTTATTTGAGAATTTCTGGGGTGCTACAAATGAGTTAATAAGTTGTTATCCCTGTTGATTCTAGTTTGAACATCATAGTTAATAAATCATAGTTATATATTCACAATGTTCCTTTTATTATAGCAATATATTACAGCTTGGTGGAAGCCCCAACCCCTTCCTGAACCTTCCCATTTTGGGGGATCAAAGAATGAAGGTTTTCTAGACAGCCTATCCTCTTCCTTATTTGTTGTCATCCAGGAAGAGGTAACAGGATTGGAAGGCAGAAAAGCCTATCACACAGCATGTGCACTTTTCTTAAATGGGTTGAGTGGAGGCTGTGAGGGTGCTTATGACCTGGAGACTTTTCCAAACCTACATGGCAGTCCAGGCGTGGGGGTGGGGTAGAGATTAACTCACAGACAAGTCCCACAGATAAAATCTTCTATCTATTGGGTTACTTTTTGAATGACTTAGTGATTATTTATCTTTCACTCTTAGTAATTACTCTGCTGAGAGTGAAAACTGACCATATTGTTGACCTTAAATTTTGTGGTTTCTGGCTTCAGTCTTTAATATTGGGTAATTTTACTTTTGGGTACATTGTCACCACTGACTTCCAGATTGTGTCATTCAGATGGTTATTTTTTGATTTAGGAAAAACATTTTACCTAACCCTAGTTTTACCTGAGTAGAATTTTTATTGTTGTTTTTACAATAGTAGTCTGTTTCACGGGTACATATATAATGTTAAGTGAACATTCCCTTTATATTTTCTCTTTCTCTTTCACTTTTAAATAGATGTAGAATTGATGTACTCAAAGGGAGTTAGCTAATTGGATAAACGAACTGCAGTCAGGCAGAACAGATAATGTTTTTATAGCCCTAATGGTGTTCCAAAGAGAAGTCCAGTGCTTTCCTTCATCAATATATCCATTCTCAATCTAATAACATTCCTTATTGTTACCAATCCAGGGAATTTAGCAGCTCCTCAGGCCAACCCTGTCCCACAGGAGTCTAAAAGACATCACTAGAACTTATTGAAACAATGTTGTCACAATGTTTTTAAAGTTTGTGAGGGAATTTTGGAGCTAAATTAACAAATGAAATGTTCGTCATTATGAAGATCACTAGAGGCCAGTGCACAAAATTTGTACCTGGGAAGGTGACCCTCAGCCCAGTCTCCAATCTGGGACCCCTCGAAGGAAGTCCCTATGAGCAGTGGGACATCCCTCTCACAATCCAGGACTACTGGCTCCCAACTGCTCACCTGCCTGCTTTCCTAATTGTCCCTAACTGCTTCTGCCTGCCAGACTTATCACTCCTAACCACTCCCATGCCAGCCAGATTGATGTCTAACTGCTCCTTTGCCAGTCTGTTTTCCCACAACTTCCTTCCTCTGCCAACCTGGTCACTCCTAACTGCCCTTCCCCTACAGGCTTGACTACCCCCAACTGCCCTCCCTTGCAGGCCTGGTCCCTCCCAACTGCCATATCCTGCTGGCCATCTTGTAGTGGCCATCTTGTGTCCACATAGGGGCAGGATCTTTGACCACATGGGGGCAACTATCTTGATCTTGTGCGTTGGAGTGGTGGTCAATCTGCATATTAATATTACTCTTTTATTAAATAGGATAGAGGACTGGTGCATGGGTGGGGGCCAGCTGGTTTGCCCTGAAGGGTGTCCCAGATCAGGGTGGGGATTCCCTTGGGGTGTGGGGAGGCCTGGGCAAAGGGCCTGTTGTGGTTTGCAGGCCAGCCATGCTCCCTGGCCACCCAAGCTGAGGCCCTAGTATCTGGGATATATTTATCTTCTGTAATTGAAACTTTGTAGCCTGGAATGGAGGCCTTGGCCCACCAGGGCAGGTAGAAAGCATGGCTTCCTCCATTGCTGGGGGTAACCCTAGCCTGCTCTCTCCAGCTCTGTGGCTGCAGCCATTTTCCTTGGGATTTATCTTCTATAATTGAAACTTTGTATCCTTGAGTGGAGGCCTGGGCTGGCCAGGGTGTGTGGAAAGCTTGTCTTCCTCCATTGCCAAGGAAACCCAAGCCTCCCTCCTCTCTCTGTGGCGGCAGCCAATTGGTTGGGAATAATTTGCATATTTGCTCTGATGGCTGGTGGGCATGGTGGGTGAGCCTAGCATAGTGATGGTTAATTTGCATATTATTCTTTTATTAAGTATGATAGGACTAACCAACCTGTTAGAATCAGAATACCTACAACTCCTTAAATTTGGACATGGCTATTCTTAGGGAGCCTTTGCCATTCTCACAGGTCTTCTTCTGGTCAGACTGAATACTTCCAGAACCTTGAGTGGAAGGATTCTAGATCTTCATCAGGAATTTGTCTTTCTATGGCTATTTTGGGGCTTATTACCTTAGTAAATAAACTTTATTGCTCAAAATGAACATCCTACTTTGCCTGGTATTCAGAATGTAAGCCATAAAACCAGTACTTCCCTTTATTTGTACCACCTTTACTTTTTCTGACATGCCCTCACTACCATATACATTTGGAATTGTCATAACTGCCTATTTTAATTTTTCCACAGTAAACAATTTTCCTTCAAAATCATATTTCTCCTATCTATCTTATTTATTGTTTCTTCTTCATTCTAAGACATCATTCTGCTTTGAAATGCTACCATTTTTTGTATCATCTCCTGTTATTCTCCCATTAAATTAGCAATACTGAAGTTAATAAACTACCACTGCCCAGCACATTTTCTGGCATATAATATATACCTAAAATATTTGTTGTTTGAATAAATAAGAAATGGATACCAATAATTCTCAGGTATGTGAGAATCATTTACTGTTCCAATAAAATTCTTCAAAGATTTTTTGAAAAATTGATAATTACCTTGCATCAAAGTTATAAATACTGACTTATTCTCTTTGGTTTTTCTCGGTATAATTTATGACAATGCATATCAGAACATTAAAATGTGTTATGTATTATGGTTGTCACTATTTCCTTATTTTTGAGTCTATGATTGATTTTTAACATAAGGAAATACTAACGAAGACTATCTGTATACATGCTTACCTATTTTTTAAATGAACTTTTATGGATATTGTTTGTTTCATTAACATTTATAGTAAAAGAAAATTTGAAGCTATCCATGATAGAATTTTGGTGTCTGACAATAGTTTAGAATCCAGTAGTTAGTACAAATCTACAAGATCTGATAGTACTGTGGTCCCAAATTTGAGATGTTTGACCTGAAATTCTCTTGCTGGATTAGGATTTAAAAGCAACCTCTTCAAATTATAACTTTTTGCTCTATCTAACCACACCCATTTTTAAAACCTATTCTTGGACTATATTCAGGTCTCTCTCTTCTCTTTGCTCTTTAAAAAAAATAGATTTTTAGAGTGGGAAATAGAGAGGAAATGGGGCGAAGAAGAAGGAGAGAGAAAAATAACAATTTGTTGTCCCACTTAGTCATGGATTTATTGGTTGATTCTTGTATGTGCTGTGACAGGGAATCAAACCTGCAACCTTGGCATATCAGGATGATGGTCTAAGAACTGAGCAACCTATCCAGGGTCTCCTTTGCTCTTTGTTGATAACTGTATATTAATTGTGCACAGTCTTGCTTTTCTTTAAAGTAGAGAATTTGATTAAATAAATGATAGACAATTAGTGAAATGAATAAAATTAACATCGTACTATTTCTACTGAAATTTATAATGCTTTAGCATGCTGCCAAATGGCCAAGTCCATTCTTCATTGATTTCTTGTCAATCATTACATACATATTTTATTGTTCCATTTTACTTCATTGTTCATAAATACCCACTTCAGCCATAATTTATTACTTGTCCTATGCTATTTAGGTCTGCTTGCTGGTTCTAAATGACCACAATACCATTTTACAGATATAATTTACACTAGATAGAAAGCTTAATACCGCTTCTCAACATTTGATCACTTCATAATGTCATGTTTTTGGATTAATGGTATATTGTATCCTATTTCACCAAGTTAAAATGAGAGTCTAATAAAAATTATAGTGTCTAAAAAGTATAAATTTAGTGTTTAAAATAACTACCAGAATATATATCTAGAAGTCACATTTTTCTTTTAATTGATCACTGTAGGAACATTCTGATAGAGCTGTTGTTGAGTGGACATCACTGTCAAAGAACATGATTTCATGTGATATTGTATGACTTAATGGGAGATATAAGTTGAAATTGGCTTTTTCCAGCATATCCTTGTCTCACCTTTCTTCCCATAAGATATGTGTAAGTATTTAATTGTAATTTTTAATTTCATATAAACTTTATTCCTTGTGATTAGATCATTTGACAGAAACCACTGTATTAAATCACTTTATATATTGGGCTGTTGGGAGTTTAGCTAAGCTACTACATCGTGTTGATGAGTTGGCATCCATTTTGTTTGACCAAGTTTCCAGTAGGCTCCTTAAATTGACACTAGGCCACTTATGTAAGTGCATGCCCTAGATAATAGTCCAAAGAGTCATCAGCAAATGTAAATCCCTTATAAGACTTTCCTACAGACCTGTGATCAATAGTCCCTCTTGCTTAGATATGACCCCATGCATAGAACTTACCAAAATACTATGGACCAATCTGGCCTTAGCCCAGAAGCCCCAAATCATTCCACACATGGATCCTAATAAAGGCATTAGCTCAGATCTTATGTTTCTCTGTCTGCAGGCTGCCTTGACCTCCCTGTGTGGCCCCTTAAGCTTCTGTGTACTTCTTCCAGGACCTGCAAGTAAAAACTTCATTCCATATTCTCTTGCGGTCTGCTTTGAATAGTGATTTATAATTCAATTTAACAAATGTTAATTTAACAAAATCAGAACCTGAGTAATTTCGTTGGCTAAACCACAATATAACTTTAAATTGAGCAAAATTTAGCCATATCTTTTCTTCTTACAAACAGAAGCTCCAAAGAATTAAACCATTAAAAAGAACTATGACTCTGGTTAGAAAAAATGTATACTGGATTAAATGATTATAAAAACCAATATGAGAACATTTAAACAAGTATAGAATGGTATGGAAACATTTGCATGGATTGATAAAAAGAAAGATGAGTGTCAGGCTTAACAAACCAATTAACTTTCATCTGGCAAGAGAGTCAATGAGTTCTTAACAGGAGTAAAGCAATGGACATAATTTGTTTACAGATTAAAAAGCCTCTTTGACATTAGCTACCACATCATAGATAAGAACGTGAAATCAGCAAGTTATTTATAGTAAAATTATACATTGAATGAAAAAAAAATGCACAATAGCAAAGAAGGCTGACAGGCATTCCAGATTACATAGAAAGAAGAACTAACTGGAGGAGGGGGCTGCAGCTGTGTCACATGCCATCTCTGCTCAAAGAAACATCTGCTTGAGGGAGCAGAATTGCAATCTGAGAGAAAACTAGCATTGCCAATCAACAGTACTGATTTAAAAAAATTAGAATCAATTGGGTCTGTTATTAGAAATTTATTTCCTTGATTTTTCTGCTTTGAATTTCTTAGGACATTTGGAAGAGTTTTTCCACAACAATAGCTATATACTTCCTGCTAAAATAGGTTCTACATAATAATGAATAATTAGAAAAGGACATACACAATGACAAGTCAGTTTTTTACTGCATTCCTTCAGTCACACATTTAAATTTCCTCTTCTTCATTTCATGTTTTCCCACACCTATAAACCCAGCCTGGCACAGCCTGTATCTTACAAATTCTGTATACTTCAGTGAAGTTATATTTTTCATATTTTCACATCAGTACTGGGTCAGATTTCAATATTTTTCTGCCTCAACTATTTTAATAATTTTCTAAATTCTTGTGTCTAACTCTAAAATTAGCTTTTGTATATTATTACAAACTAGATTAATAAAATAATCCTCCAGAAGGTTAATTTTGACAACTCATTTTCCACCCCCTATCCAGGGAGTTTTGTTACTTTATCACTTTCTTTCTCTCCATTATTCTCAAACTTATTTTATTCAAGCCTCCAACACCTCTAACCTATACTATTATAGTCAGCAATAGCAACTTCAGCTTCCAATTACATACTTAGTCTTTAAAACATGCACTGTACTAATAGTTTTAAAACATTATTTTATAAATTGTATAATGCTAATTAAAGAAAATATTACTATAAGATTTTATAGATGTGGGGAAGGAGATCAGAAAGGCTAGCAAACTTGCTGTAGGCCACACAATTAGCATGAGAAGGACTCAGCATTCAACTGATAACTCAAAAGCCACCTTTCCTTGACATTTCTTTCTTTTTTCTTCTTCAATGTTTTATTGATTTTTTGAGAGAGTGGAAGGCAGAGGGATGCCAGTGTAGAGCGCAGAAACCCATCTTTTCATGTATTGGCTGCCTCCTGCACGCACCCTACTGGGGATCAAGTCTGACCAGGAATTAATCCGGTGACCTCTTAGTGCACAGGTTGATTTATGCTCAACTACTGAGCCACTGACATTTCTCTTGTCCTTGCTTTACTTAACAAACTCTTAATACTGTAATACTACCAATTTTTAAAAGATATTATATGACTTTTAATTTAAATTTCTTCAATGGAATCTACCCATCTCACCTACATTGCCTCTGGATAAAGTCTAAACTCCTTGGTATGCTATATCAATCTCTTCATGACCTGGCTTGTTAGGCCTCATCCCTCTCATTCCCCACTCACTTCCTTGATGGCAAGTTCTCCTGATGTTAATGCTCTATGGTTCTCTTAGAATCTCCTCCCCCCACCCCCACCCCATTATCCACTAGAGAATGTGTCCTAGTTCTATTTTCTCTGTTCTAGTCTATTGTTTATACGCTTCTTTCATGGGAAGGCTATCATTTATTTCTGTTATCCCAAAGCCGAGCACAGTGACTGCCACATAACCAATGCTCAATAAGAGATGCTGAATTAATGTGTGGATTATCCCAGTGCTTTCCCTCTGTCTTATGTGTGAATTTTAAATAATTTAGCTTTTATTTACACCCCGAATTTTTAAAATGTTTTGATTATGTATGTTCATGTTTAATTTCTGTCCCTAGTATACGAATTTTTGTAGACTAAATTTTCCACTTAATCTTATTTATTTAAAATACAAATATTGAGATATCATCAAATAGTTTTCAAATGTATGTTTAGGCAGATGCATATGTTACCTTTATTTGATATGCTTGACTATTTCTTTGTTGAGCATTAAGGCAATTACAGTTTTACCCATTATGGATAAAAGCATAATGAACACTAGGGTGAAAAAATTTTTAACTAATTTTTTAAATAAAACTTTTCCTTAGGGTACATACCTAGCAGAAGTATTAGTGATCAAAGCATGAACTTCAACATGGCTTTAGAGAAGTTCAACAAACTTAGCCTGTGGGCCAAGTCTGTCCCTTGGCCTGTTATTAGAAATAAAGTTTTATTGTAACACAGCTACAGTCATTCATTTAGCTATTGTCTAAAATTGCTTTCATATTGTGCAGGCACAGTTGAGTAGTTTAACCCATGAATCTGAGGATATTTACTCTCAGGCCCTTAATAGACAACCTGGTGAACCTGCCTAGAGACATGCTACTCAACTTATTCCTAAAAGGCAGGTTTCCTTACCAACAAAAAGTCGGCTGATTTTGCCATACCTTCATCTGTGATGAGAATTATGATGATAGTGAAACATTTATGAATTGGCTTTTCTCTATGATAGTCTCACAGTTTGTACTGAGAGGGAGATCAAAAGATCCAGACTGTACCAAGGCCCTGGCAGCTTAGAAAATTGCCCTGAAGCTTGATTATATGAGCCTCCAAAGATAGTCTGCTACTTTTGGAGTCACCGTTAGCACTGCAGTGATGGCCAGGTGCTTCCTCCCTCTAGCTAATGAGATCTATGGAGAGCAAGCCCTCAGCTAGTTCGCAATGCCAGCAAAGTCTGAGAGAAATGTAAGAGCTCTAACCTATCAAGTTTGTGATACTATCTACTTTAGCATCCTGAACTGTTGCGGTTGTTTTGCCTTCCAAGAGCACAGCTTAATAGTCACAAAAGTGCCTTAAAGCGAACTTTAGGCTATTGAATAAAGGTCTGCTGACTTGCTTCAGCAAGACATTACTCTGAGATTGCAAGCCAGGTGTGAGGGGGCTATCATGTTTTATCATTTCTGTGTAGCAAAATCAGGTAACATGGGTATATTACAGGTCTGATTATCATCTTGTAATCCAATGTCACCCAATTTGCCAACTAAAACTGGAATAAAAGCAGGAGCTTGTAGCAACACCTAAAATATCTTCTGAGTCATTATCTCTTTAATGAAAAGCAACACTGGACAATTTCAACGCAAATTGGGGTTTAACATCTCATTAACTGAATAATGGCTTATACACACCATGCATTTCTAAGTATCTGAAATGTTATATAAATGTTACACCAAAATGAGCAAAGAGTTCATTCTTCCATCCATCCACACATGTCAATTAATATATTTCTGTCCTTCTTTATTTTGTAATAATAGCTTGTTTCTTCCTTTATCTCCCTCAGTCATTAAATAGACTAACGTAAGATTTTTAATCACCCTATTTGTTATATTTCTAGGTATTTAAAAATTTTTCCCCACTGTGGATTATGGGAAGTTTTATTTTGATTTGCCATTTGACTGGCATATTTCTTTTCTTGGGAGACTCAGGGGGTCTGAAATTAAAAGAGAAGTTGACTTTGTGTAGGAAAGGCCTTTCAGAACATAAATTACTGCTGAGCTTCTCCCAGTGCCAATAAAACAAATCTCGCAACTTTGTAATTGAAGCCTACTGAGACCAGTATGCCTCTATTTTTTAGTTCATTTTAAAGTATTCCCCTGCAGGAGAGATATTTTTTCTTTCAGGAATTAAGTAATTTCTGGGCTGATTTCACTTCCTTTGCACAAACTTTGCCTTGTGTTTATCATCTTGGTTTTTTCACGCTTACAAGCCCTGGCTGCTGGGGCTGGAATAGCTGTTTCATACCAGGCTTGAATATCTACAGGCATTTTCCTCCTGTTTCACACTGAGCTAGCAATGAATCCCATCTGTTCTTTATCATTAGGAATTCACAACGTGCTCAAAGCTATTCTTCAATTTTGGTCTTAAACTTTCAAGGCAGCTTTCTAGATAGATACATATGTACATACTTACACACATACACATACATATATGTAGGGGTTGGCAAAGTAGGTTTACAGTTGTGAGTACACAAACACTTTATTCTTATACTATTATTTATTCATTACTAGAGGCTTGATACACAAAATTTGAGCACTCTGGGGGGAGGGTCCTTCAGCCCGGCCTGCACCCTCTTAAAGTCAGGGATTCCTCAGGGGATGTCCTACTGATGGCTTAGGCCTGTGGACATATTTAGTGCTGCCATAGAGGCAGAAGAGGCTCCTGCCAGTGAGCCTGGCTTCTGGTTAAGCAGAGCTACCCTTGTGGGAGCACACTGACCACCAGGGGGCATCTCCTATATTGAGTGTCTGCCCCCTGGTGGTCAGTGTGCATCATAGCAACCAGTCGTTCCTCCGAATATTAGCCTTTTATTATATAGGATTGTATTATTTGCCATACAAATAACTGTAAACCTATATTTTTTCTCACATAGATTTTGGATAAGAAAAATACATAAGCATCTGGAATAAATACTTGTGAACACTCTTCATTTGTATATGCTGACTGCTTTATAATTCTCCATGAAATAGTATCAGATGACTAATTGTTTGATATACCATATTTATGCTATTAGAAAAAGGCATGTTGTTTTCTAAGACTCATAGATCTAGGCCAGATAACCAATCAGGAGTTAACATTACTGATTTTTTGCTTCAAGCAACTCTTCATTGATTCAGACAGTATTTGATGTGTTGTTAAAGTCAAGAATATCAGCACATGCCAGAACTGGTTTGGCTCAATGGATAGAGCGTCGGCTTGGGGACTGAAGGGTCCTGGGTTCGATTCCGGTCAAGGGCATGTGCCTTGGTTGCGGGCATATCCCCATTGGGGGGTGTGCAGGAGGCAGCTGATTGATGACTCTCTCTCATCGATGTTTCTAGCTCTCTATCTCTCTCCCTTCCTCTCTGTACAAAATCAATAAAATATATTAAAAAAAAAAAAAAGAATATCAGCACCAAATTTCTCACAGTCCATTCGTTACAGTATCATTATTAAAATATAGCAGTATATAAATTAGCTACTGTTACATGTGTTTCAAATAGAAACAAAAAAACACTATACAAAAAGCTCTACAAAATAATTGTCTTTATGATTTGTAATATTATTGAAAACAGAGTGTGCCAGTAGGGACCACCCTGGTTAAAACCTTTATTTGGGACTTAGCCTCCAAAACTGTGAAATGATAAATTTCTGTTATTTTAAGCCACCAGTTTGTTACCGTAGCCCTTGGAAATAGAAAAAAATAAAGATATGTTTGTGTTTAGTTAACTACTAATACACCATTCTATTTATGCATCCATCTATCTCTTTTAATAATCAATTAATCTATTCAAATTCATTCCATCCATCCATCCAAATAAAGAGCACACATGTTCATGTTAAAGACAAGTTGGAAGATCCTCTGAAAGTTCTTAGTTCTTCAAAGCCTTAATTTTCTCATCCGCTTTTTTTTTTCTTTCATTTTTCTTAATCCTCATCTGAGGATATTTTTCCATTGATCTTTGGAGAGAGAGAGAGAGAGAGAGAGAGAGAGAGAGAGAGAGAGAGAGAGAGAGAGAGAGAGAGAGAGAGAGAGAGAGAGAGAGAGAGAGATCAGTGTGAGAAAAACATTGACTCATTGACTCATTGACCTAGCTGGTTGGGGATCAAACCCACAACCCAGGCACATACTCCTAATGGGGAATTGAACCTGAGACCCTTCAGATTCATGGGCCAATGCTCTAAATACCAGCTAGGGACAATTTTCTCATCTGAAATATGAATAAGTTTTAGTATTAAAGAAAATAATTTAAAATGGTACCAGAAAAGTCTTAAGAGATCAATAATTATACATACATATAAATATATACACACATAGATAAACATATTTATTCGCATGCATAGGGCTTCATAGCAGCAACTTTCAGTTGTCTGCTTTATCCACGTTCCCTTTATTCTTTAGCAATATCTACCTAGCTAACAATGTATTTTTTATGTCCATGTGTACATACAAGTGTATAAATTATAACAGAAACTGCTGGCTTTTCCCCAGTATCAACATTCTCCTCCTTCTAAAAGAGCTTCACTGGAATATATAAAAATATGGAATAAAAACTATATTTTCCAGCTGCCCAAACCCACAAGTTGTGACCCTGGGCCTCTATTTCTTAATATTACGAATATAGTGCTGCACTACCTTCAGTCAGAGTGTTTAGAGGAGAATATACTTTGTCAGGTTACATCCAGATGCTGACATTCTTTCAATGAGATTAGCCATAGTTCAAGAAGGCGATTTGACTATTAGGTGGCAAATGCATGTTGAAGATAGAAGAGCAAAAGATAGAAGGAAGGTTATTTATAGTTTCTGTAGTAGTCAATTAGTTCTAACAGATATCTGTGTATGAGTTACCTGAGAACAGTTAAATCTCAATATAATTTTTTCATGTAAAAAATGAAACATATAAATGGGTTGAACACAGGAATATTGTATAAGTACACTCATACGTAACTATTAAGTCTTTTACACTTGTAAATTCCTGGTGGATGTGGAATCTTCAAACCAGACCCGAACTGCAGGCCCTCAGACATTTTGTAGGAGAAAGATCAGGTTTTCCTTTAGGTCATAGTTGTGCCAATCTGTATAAATTCTAACTTAAGTGTTCTCAAGCACTGCATATAAAAGGCAACAATACTCACAGCTACTTCAAGCATCTTCCATAAGTTGATCTGGTTAACCAGACACAAATTAGGGCAAGCCCTCAGGGACCCTGGAAGTAGATGTATTTTTGCCTTGATTTGCCATGTGTTTTTCATATGTATATTTAGTCCAATTCTGCTCGTGAATCATTGGCATACACCAGTATCTTTGACTTCCTCTGTTTTGTCTGATTTTTCTCTTTATGGAATTTGGGATTGTCTATAATAATTGAATATAAATAGTTTTGGCCTTTTCCCCATGTTCTTTCAATACTCTCTTCTCTTCTCCTCTTTCTCCCCCTACCCCCTACCCCTCTATTCCTGCCTCTCTCTATCTTTCTGCAAAAACATACATTTTCTATGTCATCTAATAAAGTTGTAGTTTCTAACTGGGACACCTGATTGTTGACCTCAGAAGTTTGCTATAAGAGCTGAATAACCTGTAGAAAAGGTCTTCTAGAACTACGTTATCTCAAAACACTTCTGTGTCTTATTTATCCTATACTACATATAGCAAATATTAAGAGAGATCAAATGCATTATCTGTCTTTGGTGCCAAGACATGACTAGAGCTTTCATCAGTGGGTTTATTTATTCTCTGTTCTTTTCATTCGTACATGCTTATGTTTAGTTATATGCTAGGTTCTGTATTAGGCAATGACATAACCAGTGTGAATTAATAAATGTATGAATAAATTCCAGAATTCCACTTTTGAACATTGTTAATCACCAGAAGCAATTGAGCAAAAAATGTATCCCTGTGGATGGACAATAATAAACCCAGTAAATAAATTTGGCTTAAATAGAAAGAAAATGCATTAATTGACCACCGAATACCTAATCAATAAACTGTGCCCATCGATTATTATCTTCCTGTGTATTATTCAAATAAAAGGGTATCTACAGAACATTACTTTGAATTGTCTTTATTTTAAAACACAACAACAACACCAATAATAATGTTACTCTACACTCTACTTCTCTGATATTATTTCAAATAATCATTTCTACATATTAAAATAAATATTTTTTTATTTTTTTTTATTTTGGACCCTTAAGAACTTTAAGTGCTTTTATAAAAGCATTTAACTCAGCATTATATATGAGATCACTTTAAAACTATTCAGTATTCAAACACTAAGTGCTGATGAAATGTGGAGAAAAGGGAACCCTCATACACTGCTAATGAGAATGCAGATTGGTGCAGCCACTGTGGAAAGCAAAATGAAGTGACCTACAAAAATTAAAAATGAACATCCTTATGACACAGTGATTCCTCTTCTGGAATTTTATCTGAGGAAATCTGAAACACTAATTCAAAAGGACATATGCATCCCTATGTTCATTACAGTGTTATTTACAGTAGCCAAGAATTGTAAGCTAGCTTACAAGGTTCCATCAGTAGTTGAGTGGATATAAAAGCAGTGTTACAGTTACACACACACACACACACACACACACACACACATACTACTGGGCTGTAAAAGAGAAGGACATCTTACCTTTTGTGACAGCATGGATGTCATTATGATAAGCATAATAAGCCAGTCAGAGAAAGACAAGTGCAATATGACTTTACTTATGTGGAATCTAGTGAACAAAATAAACTAACTCATGGACTCATAGTTGTAGAACAGGTTGTCAGAGGGTGGGAGTTTGCAGGGCTGAATGAAAAAGGTGAAGGGAGTAAGTAAAATAAAACAATAATCACATACACAATAACAACAACTCATAGACACAGACAACAGCATGGTGATTACCAGAGGGAATGTGGCATGGGAGTGGGAGGTAGAAGAGGGAAAAGGGGGGGGATGGTAATGGAAGGTGACTTGACTTTGTATAGTAAACACATAACACAATATTCGATGACATGTATAGAATTGTACACCTGAAACTATATAATTTTATTAATCAATATCACCCCAATAAATGCAATAAATTGTGGGGGGCTGTTTCTCTGTTTTCCATGTCCATCATGGAAAATGACAGGTTCCTGAGTGGAGGGGTTTGGGATTAAGATAGAAAGAGACCAGAGGCAGAAATAGATTCATCAAGCTGGGCTCTAGATGGGCGCCATCTCTCTGATGGAGAGGCAGCAAGTTACCCCCATGCCATACAGCAGGTTTATTTATAGGGTCAAAGGAGCTTATTTGCATCTTAACTAGGCTCTAGCATTACTGGATTTACATATCTAGACCGGCCCCTGCTGACACCTGGACAAAGGTAAGTAAAAAAATGAATAAACCCTCAGCTCTAGGTCTCAGCTGACAATTTAAAGGATGTCCATGCACCTTCTCAGGTGGCCCTCTACAATAAATAAATAATAAATAAGAAAGAAAGAAAAGCATCTGGATAAAGAAGCAATTTTAAATACAGTAAGAGAATATTTTAAATGCTCAAAGCAGCATAGCATAGTGATTAAAAGATTACTCAGTAGTCAAACTGTCTGGAACACAATTCCAGGTTCCTCACTTGCTGGGTCATTTTGGGCAAATTATACATCTCCATCTTCAGTTTCCTCATCTGTAAAGTTGGCCTAATAATAATTCCCCTATGGTTGATTATATTAATTGAAATAGGCAGAGCACTTAGAAAGTACCTGGCCTCCCTTGAATGTTATACAAGTGTCTGTTATTGTTAGTTAGGCTGCCTTTCCAGTTATCATTGATTTTTATCTTAGAAACTCTTCTTTGTGTAGGAGATATTTGCTATACATAATTGATGTGTAAGATACATGGCTTTGAGCATCAAGTATACCTGACTCAGTTAAGAAATTCCAACACAGAGTAAGAATGAACATACAAAATCATTTACTAAAACAAAATTATTAGTAAATTTATAGATGAGTGGAAATATTTAATAACAAGTAAGATGCATGTGATATACCGTATTTTTCGGGCCATAAGATGCACCGGACCATAAGATGCACCAATTTTTAGAGAAGGGAAATAAAGAAAAAAAGATTCTGAAACAAATAGTGTCCTAAAATATTTTATGTGCATTAAAACCCAACATCACAGTCATAAACACATGTAATCAACCCTGTAAAGTAAACAGCAGCATTTAGAACCATTTTAGAGCCGGGCAAGCACACAGAGACCACACAGAGCCGGGCAAGTAAAAAAACTTTTTTTAAAAAGTATATGTGTAGGCTATATTTGGACCATAAGACGCAGGGACTTTTTCCCCCCACTTCTGGGGGGAAAAAAGTGCGTCTTATGGTCCGAAAAATACGGTATTACCTTGATAAAATATTACACATCTACAAAAAGTGATAAACATGAAGATTTTATCATGACATCAAAGCTTTATTTCTGTTATATGAAAAAAGAGACAAAAACCCAAATTCTGACTCTAATAAAAAGCATTTAGAAGGACTAGAGAATAAAGAAACATGAAAAGAGTTGATTTTGTAATTTCTGATATTTCTGATATAATGTTAATTGTATAACATTTTTAAAAAAATTCAAAATGATGCTATTTAAAGTAAAAAACAAACAGAAAAACTACAATATAATGTTTTTTCAAAATGATTACTATATTGAACATTTCAATATTTATGTATATAATTAGCTATGTTATTAGCTTCATACTTAGAAAAAATATTTAAATAAGTACTTTTGATATTAAGAAACTATCAAACATTGATGATAATAATGAGGAAACATATTTATAGTAAGAAATTTGACCTGCTTCTAAGGCCAAATCTTCCATTGGTTCCTAAGTTCTTCATAATATTTTTTTCAAGAACTGTATTTTAGCAATTATGTTTCCCCTTTTCCTATATCATCATGTTTTTCCCTTTCTACTGGTCATTTTTGTTTGAAAATTCTTCATTAAAAGCAAACAACTTCCTTTAGTTTATGTTCCAATCAAGCTACTTTACATCTTTCTGCCTTTCTTTACTGTAAAAACTCCTAACATTGATAGTTCCTGAAAAACATGTGTTTTATCAATGATGCATATTACCTTCTGTTCTCTCTTCTACTTATTGGTATCTGGCATCTCTCCCATTACTTCACAGAAAAACCCCTTCTTTTGCACACCAGTGATCTTCATTTTGCCAAATCCTATATTTAGTACTTTGTTCTCATTTTATTTGACTTGCCAGAAAATCTCACTGAAGTCAACATCCTGCTTTATGTACTCCCTTTCCTTGGCTTTCATAACAGCCATGGTTCCTCCTGTCTCACTGCTGCTCAGTCTGTCTTCTTGGCTTGTTTCTTTTTCTGTGGATATCATCTCAATCTTGGGTCACAGGCTTTTGACCTTGGTTTTATTTCGTTTGTCTTAGCATTGCATTCTTGATCTAAATCAGTGTCCTAAATCATGAGCACCTGAAGTTTCTCTATTTTATATTCCAGTCCCAATGCATCTCTCATTATCCACGTGCCTATTAGATATCTCCACTTGGGTACTTTCTAAATTTTGAAAATTTAGCATGTCATAAAGAGAACTTTAGATTTCTTTTTCTTCCACACCCCATTTCTGAATGTTCCCTTTCTGTATTTCAATTACTGCCATAGTCATCCTCCTCATAACCCCACGATCTGCCCAGGTCCAAATTCTGCAAGTCCTTTTATTCCTCTTCTTGTCTCTCTCCTCACTTGCAAGTAAAGAGGAGGAAGCATCATTATCAAGTCCTGATTATTTTTCATTATTTCTCATCTCCACTATTACTGTCGTACTCTAAGTTTCTGTCATCTCTTTCCTAACCCTTTGCATTTGTCCCTGCTTTCACTTTTGAACCCCAGTTTGGTCTATTATCTTCATGATAACTGGTTTTCTTGTTAAGAATGGGTCAAATTACATATTTTTCCTGCTTGAAACTCTTCAATGACTTCCACTACATATATATATCAAACTCCTTAAAATTTATGATAGACAATTTCCTGGTCTGATGTGGTTTTATCCTTGAAACATTCCATACAATATTTTCCTTATGCCCAATATGTACTCACCTTAGATTTATTTTCATTTATCAAATATTTAAAGTACATGCATGTTACTTTTCTAAAGAGGATCTCTTCTCTAAAATGATATCCCCTCCACATATCATATATACACCTAATCTCACTGCATCAATAGTTTCTACGTCAGTGCTGTGTTTTATATGTGTATACTACTTTTATACTATTGAAAATTATCTTGTGAATGTATGTGTGCCTATGCCTATTTTCTATCACACCTAACTAAAATATAAGCTTTATGAGAACAGAAGCTTATCTATTTCATTTGTCTCTATCAGAGTTTCTGGATCAGTATCTGATATATAGTAGATGCATAATAAATATTTGATGAATGAATGAATGAACTAAAAAATAAGGCATACAAATAATACTTTAAAAGGGTGTACATGGTTGTACTGAACAAAAAATTCAGGAGAGCATCTAAATTGCAGCCATTAAAATAATCTAAAGGCATTTTAATAGGAAAAAATTATATATATTTTTGTATAGCATTAAGATTGGGATATATATCTTGATTTGGGAGATTAAAAAACAGCCTGTCTGGCATGGCTCAGGGGTTGACCATCAAACTACGAACCAGGAGGTCACACTTCTATTCTAGGTCAGGGCATATGCCCCCAGTTGCAGGCTTGATCCATAGTGGGGAACATGCATGCAGGAGACAGCCAATCAATGATTCTCTCCCATCATTGATATCTCTCTCTCTCTCTCTCTCTCTCTCTCTCTCTCTCTCTCTCGCTCTCGCTCTCTTTCTCTCTCTCTCTCTCCCCCTTCCTCTCTAAAATATATATATTAAAAAAGGAGAGAGATAGAAAACCATTCTAAAAGTCAAACTCTGGAAAAATAAAATGAGATGTTTTAGTAGTTTTTTTGAATAAAATCTGATTGACCACGGGGATGGTTACTATAGAGAGAACTTAGACTTAGGATACTAATTTATCTTCATCATATATAAGACATCCTCTTATTCCCACATGTTCCCTCTTCTTTACTTACCATAACCCAATGTTATATTAAGTTATCTTAAAATATGATTCAAAGAATCTAATTTATTAGATTTTATTTTCCTCTTCAATGAGTTGCTCAGGATACTGGAAATATCATGTTTTAGACCTGTCTCAACAGCACACCAAGATTTATATAGATTATAAAATATCTAATCCCTTAAAAATTGTTATTTCACAATCTAGTCCCACTTTTCTGACCCTCTCAACTAATCACCATAAACCCTGAATTATTTTCAGAGAATGTAGAAATAATGTATTGATATTAGAAGAGGCAACGTAAGTCATCATGGCACTGGAACTGTTACCTTTTCCCAAGAAGATCCTATCCAGCTTCTTGTTATGGATAGCTTACCATTTCAGCATGTGACCATACATGGCAGGGAATACAGGAGCTAATGGACATGGTGGTCTTTTAGTACTACTTATAATCAGTGTCAATTGTCCACTAGTCAAATGGCACACATAAAATAGACTCCACCTAACATATGAACTGAAGAAAAGGTGAAAAGCACTGACTACACTGGATGTTGTGTACAGAATGTAAAGGAGTAGAAATCTGACTAGTCTCTCAGGTGCACTGAAACCATCTAAATTAGCTAGAGTTCAGGACCTGAGATCAATCTGACAGGGTCTGGATCTCTGTTTTACTCTGAACTTGTTGTGAGCAAATCATTTAACTTCTCTCACTTATTTCACAACTAGAGGCCTGGTGCGCAAAATGTGTGCCCTGCAGGGGGTGGGGGGTCCTCAGCCCAGCCTGTGTCCTCTTGCAGTCTGGAACCCCTTGGGTGATGTCCAATTGCTGGCTTAGCCTAAGCCACCAGTCAGATATCCCTCTCGAAATCTGGATCCCTTGTTCCTTACCATTCAGCTCGCTGCTCCTTAGCACCCACCACCACTGCTGTATTCACCAGCCATGAGCCCAGCTTCTGGCTGAGCATCTGCTCCCCCTGTGGGAACGCAGTCACCACCAGGGGGCAGCTTCTCTGTTGAGCATCTGGCGCTGGTGGTCAGTGCACAGCAACCAGTCATTACAGTCATTCCGCCATAATGGTTGCATGGGCTTTTATTATATAGATGTAAATTGAGGATAACAATGACTCACACATTCTATGGTTTGGTGAAGGAACAAAAAACTTAATTCATGCCGAAACCGGTTTGGCTCAGTGGTAGAGCATCGGTCTGCGGACTGGAGGGTCTCAGGTTCGATTCCAGTCAGGGGCATGTACGTCGGTTGTGGGCACATCCCCGGTAGGGTGTGTGCAGGAGGCAGCTGGTCGATGTTTCTCTCTCATCGATGTTTCTAGCTCTCTATCTCTCTCCCTTCCTCAATAAAATATAAAATTAAAAAAAAACTTAATTCATGTAAAGCGCTTATTATCAATGCTTCATAATAGCCCACAAATATTAACATTTTAATAATAATTCTATGCCTTGGTGCTTTATGAAAGATTTCTTAAGCTTACTACTTTCACTCCTTCTCTGAGAGGCTATATATTTTTTTAATAGGTTGAGAATAAAGATAAAATATCCAACAAATTAGGATAGAGGAAGGGTGAAGACGGAGACTATAGAAGTTCCGGACCAAGGAAACATGTCTTGTGACTCAAAAATAATGAGGTTGACAATTTTCCCCCCACAGTAAATATGAAGGCAAATTCTTAAAAGGAGCTTTACGGTGAAAATGCTCTGAGCAAAGACAGTGCATTTGAATACATTTTGTTCCCCCAAGAGACTCCTTTGAAGTAGCACATTCATTTTGGTTATGTATCCTGAAAAATGAAAAACAAAACCACCACAACAAAACAACCCTACTTAGTATAATCATGCTAGCAAAGAAGATTTGAGGTTTCCCTGAGGAAGTGTAAAGAGCTATGCCTGGACGGATTGACAAAACTGATGGCTAGAAGGAACCGCCTCTGAAGCAGAGGAGTGAAAAGATAGCTTTCCATCCCAGTTGGGTGGCTCAGTTAGTTGGAGTGTCATCCTGCCCACCAAAAGGGTTGTGTGTTCAATTTCCAGTCAGGACACATACCTAGGTTGTGGGTTTGGTCCCTGGTTCAGAGGCCCAGGCACGGATGGGAGGCATGATGATGTTTCTCACATCATACTTCTTTCCCTCTCTCAAATTAATTAAAAGCAAAACAACATATCCTGGAGTGAGGTTACCAAAAAAAAAAAAAAAAAAAAAAAAACAGATAGGTTTCCATTGAAGCTTTTGTTACCTAGTCATCTTAACTCTTTATCTCTAATGCATTCAGGGGATAATTCCACTTTTTGTCTAAATGACACTACCATTCCCAAAGGTTTGCTAGTGATTAGTAATTTTTTTTTTTTTAATGATTGAACTGACCAATGTAGGTAGTCAAAGTCCGTTTTGAGAGGCAGACTTTCAGTTCTCTGAAATGCTGAGCCTGATACAAACAGAAATAAGTATAAAAGATACTGGCAAGGGCTCCTTTTAAGACTTCATTTCAAAGCCTGGACGCTCCATCATCAATGACTGTGCAATGAAGCCCAGCAAAGGAACTGCCAAGCAATTCCCTGATCCTCCGCCAGGATAGTCCTCATCTTAGAATCAGGCCTGCTCCATGCATATGCTATTTCTGTTTTGCCACGATCCATTCTAATTAAAAGTAATAAATACTCTGTTATAAATGGCAAATAATATTGTTTATTTTTGCTGTAGATAAACCAGAGGAAAACTCTGTGGCCAGGGACTGTAAGCATGAAGCATGGAGATGATTAGACTACTTCTTACCTTTAGAACTGATCAGAAGGGATATAGAAAACCAATTAAGATGTTTGATAAGAGGGAACTATTTATCATTTTGATGAGCCTAATTAGAAAGTAGTGCAGTGGATGATTCGGCAGGCAATATTTTTTTAAAAAATTTAAATTTATTTATTGATTAAGGTGTTACATATGTGTCCTTATTCCCCCATTACTCCTTCATCCCCCAACTCATTCCCTCACCCCCCTGTTGCCTGTGTCCATTGGTTAGGCTTATATGCATGCATATGAGTTATTTGGTTGATCTCTCCCCCTTTCTCCCACGCTCCCCTATATTCTTTCTGAGGTTTGATGGTCTGATCTATGTTTTTCTGTCTCTGGATCTTACACTGTTATTTTCTAACTATAAAGCCTTTGAGAAATTTTCTAAGTTTTCTGACCTTCCTGAGACTGAATTTTCTCACATTCAAACTTGACCTGACATATTTTGTCACAATTGTTGTGTAGAATTAGTGAAATGTTGGGGACATAAAAAACAAAAAATACAAAATATTGTACCTGTCACAGAGCAAACATTCACAATATTAATTTCCTTCTATCATTCCATTACATAGTCTAAACAAAACATTAAAAATCTGACCTCATCCATGATCCAATTAATACGAATGAGAGAAGTCAGAGAAATTTGTTTCCTATGACTTGACGTGCAGAGTTAATTGCACACCCCTGGGATTTGCATGATGGAGACCAGATTTGGATGAAATTTCCCAAGCACAAATAAGATAACATCCTTTCCCCTGAGGACGTTAACATTTGGTAAATGTTAATGATAAAGCATGTGTTAGGTGCTTAGTCATGTGCTACAAATGTTTAATTTGGATTGATCTTTAGCAAATAGCTTAAACAGCAAATTCATATTTTAAGTTCCTGTTTGTAATGGTAATAATTTGTTCACTTAAAACTTTGTCTTTTGAAATATCTTTATGTGTATGTTGACTGAAAGTGAATCATTTGAGAAATACATTAAGTTTGATGACTAGAAAAAATCATAAAACTGTCTTTATGTAAGTAATATATGTAATGACCATACACATGATCATTAATTTTTAATATTTTTACTTTTAAAAATACAAACCTGTTGCCTGACTCTGAACGCTATCTGCATATGCCATTGGGAAAAATGGTTTTCTGACTATGCCTGAGGAACTTCCCCAAAATGTAGGCTCCAAGCTCATTTTTTCCTAAGGATATTTCACTTTATGACACTCTTTAGAAAGAGTTAAGGTTTAAAATTGACTATGACTATTCTCAGCATTTGTAAAATACCAAAGTTAGGAATGAAAAATGGAATGAGTGAGGAATGAGGGTGAAACTCAGTGATTAAAAAAAAAAAAAAAAAAAAGGCTTTCAGGATACATTTAACTGACTGACTCCTGACCTAATTATTTTCCAGATAACCAAAGTTTGTAGTCATTATAGGCAGCTAAAGTGTGCATGGATGTATATATTTTAAATAGGAAAATCTCTCTGACCTCTATTACACACTCTTTTGGATAAATAATTATTACTGTTAGTTATCCCTCCGGGTTGTAATAGATTGAGGCCTTTGAAATATGTTGAAAACTTTCTTTTAAACGAATGATTCCAGACTTATTTTGTTCTCAGTGTTTAATCCTGCAGAATGATTTCAGCATTTAATCCAGCAGGTTTTGGTTCTCTTTTGATGTCAGTCTTTCAGGAGTCATGCTGTGGTCAGTACACCTGCCGCAGTAGTCACCGCTCTCTCCTAGGGGACGCAGAGTGATATACCTGCAGTGAAAACAGAATGAGCCCCAGAGGCAGACAGACCTGTGGATTCCTCATGTGAGCAGATTAGTCAAACTAAATGAGACTCACTGTTCTCCCTGTAAAATGAGGATAATTGAACTAAATGAACAACATCTCTGAAATATGTAACAGGATTCCTGGGACATATAAAACACTCAGTAGATTACTTTTTCCTTCCACACTCTCCCTTGCTGCTGATATGCCTTTTGTTGTTGTTTTTGGAAAGCACTCATCTAGCTGGATAAAACGTTGCCTAAAACATGGTAAATTGTTTCTGATTAAATGCCTGCGAGACTCTCCTATGGGTTTACATTTGTCTGTTTTGGCTGCCTACTCCTAGGATGTTGGCTGTATTCCAAAGAATTGAGACTTTTTTCCCCCCATAAGTGAACTGTCACCACATTATTGCAAAATGCTAACATTCCATGTTCTTTATGTTCCTGTGTTAAGGCAGCCCATATGCTAAATGGAGGGCTTGAGTTTTCCTGCTCACATATGACATAAAGAAACCAATGGAAATGTGCAATGTATCAGTTAAGCTATCCATCATGCAGACTATGAAATTTCCCAGACTGGTTATTGTATTGAATATTTTCCTTAAACACATTTTAATTCAGCCAAATTGGTTTCATGTATATTTTACTACATATGTTTCAGAAGGTGCCAATTTAACATTTCTAATTTATTTTTTATAGATTTTGACAGTGAGTTCTAAGCAATACAATTGTTGCTGAGTATTGTTTTATTTTTAAATATATTTTTATTGATTTTTTTACAGAGAGGAAGGGAGAGGGATAGAGAGTCAGAAATATCCATCAGAGAGAAACATCGATCAGCTGCCTCCTGCACACCTCCTACTGGGGATGTGCCCGCAACCAAGGTACGTGCCCTTGGCCAGAATTGAACCTGGGACTTTTCAGTCCACTGGCTGATGCTCTATCGACTGAGCCAGAGCGGTTAGGGCTGAGTTTTGTTTTTTTTTAATACACTTAAGAAATTCTCAAAAGTAGAATCCCCACAGAAATGAATTCTAAGTTTGTTTTGCAGAATTAGAGTTTATTTGCAGAGCTTAATTATAATCTGGCAATTTTAATTGTAATCTGTCACTCTATAAGTATAATCAGACACCTGTATTTTATTTACTTTAAATATTTTCTCCACTATGATTTTGGTTATTCTATTTAATAATAAAAAGAACTTCTGTGCATGCTTAATTAATATTAAACTTTTTCAAATATTATAAGAAAGTACACAGAAATCACTACAAAGATGGAAAATGTACACAATAAAAATAAAATAGATTTTAAAAGAGCAGAAGATATATTACTGGATTTTATGTCTGCCTAGATTTATGTTTTCTCATTATAATCTATTCAAGTGATTCTGAGAAAATTTGATTGACTGATTATTTTATTCATATAGTATTTATTGAGAATTCATAAAGGAAGATTGTTTTGTCTAACCAGTGTGACTTAGTGGTTGAGCATTGATCCATAAACCAGGAGGTCATGGTTTGATTCCTGGTCAGGGCATGTCCAGGTTGCAGGCTCAGTCCCCAGTAGGGTCATGTAAGAGGCAGCTGATTGATGATTCTCTCTCATAATTGATATTTCTTTCATCTCTCTTCCTCTCCCTTCTTCTCCCTAAAATCAATAAAAGCATTTAAAGGTATATTTTGTAAAATATTATTTTATTCAAATAATTTCTAATTTCTTAGCAATAGACAACAAAAGAGAAAACTGGAGAAATAAACACTGATGGATGTATTTTCATACTGAAATTTCTACTGAGTATTCAGGCCTGAGACCAAGGTTTTTAATGAGATTATTTTAATAACTTGGGTGATGTTATTTTCAAAAAATAGCCACAATACCTGCCATTCCACATTCTCTTTTTTTTTAATTACCTTGATTGTTGAGAGTATTACAGATGTTCTCTTTTTTACTTTTCCCATTGACCCCCTCCACTCCACACTTGCCTCTCCTGGCCTTTACCACACTATTGTCTGCCTATGGGCTATGCATACGTGCACATACGTACCCCAGTTAATCACTACCCATCCACCTCGCACTCCAACCTTCCCACTGAAATTAGTCAGTCTGTTCATGGTTCTATGTCTCTGGATCTATTTTGTTCATCAGTTTATTTTGTTCATTAGGTTCTGCATATGAGTGAGATCATGTGATATTTGTATTCTTCTTACAGGCTTATTTCACTTAGTATAATACTATCCAGGTCTATACATGCTACTGCAAATGGTAAGAGTTCTTTCTATTTTACAGCTGCATAGTATTTCATTGTGTAGATGTACCACAGTTTTTTAGACCACTCATCTGCTGATCAGCATTTGTGCTGTTTCCTAATCTTAGCTATTATAAATTATGCTGCTATGAACATAGGGGTGCATATATTCTTTTGGATTGGTGTTTCTGTTATTTTTAGGATATATTTCTAGTACATGGATCACTGGGTCAAATGGCAGTTTCATATTTAATTTTTTGAGGAAACTTCAGACTGTTTCCTCAGTGGCCACAGCAGTCTGCATTCCCATAGTACACTAGGGTTCCCTTTTCTCCACATCCTCGCCAAACACTTGTCATTTTATGGTATGTTGATGATAGCCATTCTGATAGGTGTGAAGAGATACCTTATTATTGTTTTAATTTTCATATTTCCAATGATAAGTGACTGTGAGCATTTTTTCATGTCTCTTGGCCTTCTGTATGTCTGCTTTGAAGAAGTGTCTATTTAGGTTCCTTTGTCCAATTTTTAATATGATCGTTTGCTTTCTTTTTGTTGCGTTGAATGAGTTCTTTACATATTTTGGAAATTAACCCTTTATCAGATGTGTCATTGGCAAATATGTTCTTCCATGCAGTGGGCTCTCTTTTTGCTTTATTCATGGTTTCTTTTGCTGTACAGACATTTTTTATTTTGATATAATCCCATTTATTTATTTTTGGCTTAATACCTTTTCCCTATACATCAGTCAATATATTGCTAGGGGAGATGTCTGAGATTTTGTTGTGTATGGTTTCTTCTAAGATTTTTATGGTTTCATGACTTACATTTAAGTCTTTTATCCATTTTAAATTTATTCTTGTGTATGGTGTGAGTTTGTGGTCTAGTTTCATTTTTTTTGCATGTACCTGTCCAATTTTCCCAACATCATTTACTGAAGAGACTGCCTTAACTCCATTGTATGCTCTTGCCTCCATTGTCAAAATCAAGAGCTAGTTCTTTGAAAAGATAAACAAGATTGATGAACCTTAGCCAGACTCATCAAGAAACAAACAGTCTCATCAAGAAACAGAGAAGAGCCAAATAAACAAAATCAGAAATGAAAGAGAGGAAGTAACAACTGACTTCACAGAAATACAAAGGATCATAAAAAACATACTATGAATAATTATATCCCAACAAACTGGACAACCTGAATGAAGTGGACATATTCCTAGAAAAATATACTCTTTCAAAAGTCATCAGGAAGAATCAGAAAATCTGAATAGACCAATAACTACTGATAAATTGAAACACTAATCAAAAAACTCCCAGCAAACAAAACCCCAGGTCTGGACAGTTTCACAGGGGAATTTTACCAAAAAATTCAAAGAAATACTAAAACTTATTCTCCTCAAACAATTTTTTTTTAAAATCAAAGAAAAAGGAACACTCCCAAGTTCTTTGCATGAGGCTAGTATTAGCCTAATTCCTAAACCACATTCTCTTCTTACAATGTGACTTTAACATTCCTTCCAGTAGAGGTAAGATCTGCATTCCCTCTCCTTGAATCTGGATGTGACTGTGTTTATGGTAGAAGTGAGGCTACATGACATTTGAGTGAGTCAGTCATAACAGTGATACAGCTTTGGATTGATTTTCTTAACTACTTGCTCTTGGAACCTACTCACCATGCTGTGAGGAAGCACAAACAAGCGAATGGAGAGGTCTACATAAAGAACCAAGACCTCCTGGGCCACCACCCTGGCAAGCTCTCTGCTCATAGTCAGCACTTAGTTGCCAGCCATATAGACGAGCCGTCCTCATGAGAGTGGGTTCTCCTGCTTCTAGTTAGGTTACCCTGTTGATGATGCAGAGAGCAATGAAGAACCATGGCCCTGCCACCATTGCAGATCTATGAGCAAATAAAAATAAGTTGTTATTTTAAACTACAGCCAAACCTCGATTCTTAAACATCTCGCATTTCGAATAATTCTGTTCTGGACCAAGTTGTTCACAGAAAAATGTCTACGTAAGTTGTGGAATCAAACTTCAGTTTTGGACCTGACTTGACAAGCCTTTCCTGCTGATACCTCAGCATAACAAAAAGCATCTCTCATGCAACATACAAAGGAGGGAATTGTCTATTTTGTTGCTGACTAAATAGAGAATTAGCACAGTTTTAAAACATAAGGAAGCCATCAAGAGTGCGAATGTTGCTAAGGCTGTGAAAGGAGCAGTGATCACAGGCAGTGGAAGAGGGAGTAAAAGGGCGGTTGATTTGGATCAAGGAAAAGCAGTGAGGTGGTGGCAGCATTTCCAAGGCAGTGGTGTGAAAAAGGAAGATGCTTCATACCAACCTCCTGAAAGACAACCCTGGAACAAGTGCGGAAAGTGGTTCTTTTAAGGCCAGTTGGAGGTTGTTCGATAATTTTAACAAAAGAAGTATTTATAGATTAAATAGTACATTAGATATGTACTATATATAAAAAAAGGTTAAAATAGAAAATTGTTTGTGGGTTTGGAATGGATTAATTCAATTTACATTATTTCTAATGGAAAAAAAATGATTCTGCTTTCAAACAAATTGCTTCTCAAACAGCCTTCACAATGAATTAAGTTCAAGAACCAAGGTTCCACTGTACTAAGTTTTGGGTGGTTTGTTACCTAGAAATAGATGACTGATGCAAAGAATCTCATAAAAATATGATACTTAATTATTCTATTAACTTTGTGTGAGTTAAGAGTGATCATTGTCTACTTTCATAGTTGTGAGTCAAACAATTTGGCATGAAAGTGAATTGGCAGAATTAAGAAAATAATTTAGAGTGGACATAATGATACTTCAGCTTTAAAATAACAGCAAAAATAGTTAAGAAGCCAAACTGAAAGAGAGTTTATAGAAATGGTGGACATACTGATGGAAAAACCATTACCCTGGATGCAGAAGGAAAATCAGGAGACTTTCTTTACTCAGAAGACTATTGTGTGACCAAGAAAAACATTTATTGTGTTAAGCCACTGAATATTTGGGTTGTTTGTTATACCAGTTGGTACATTCTGACTAATATAATATCTGAGTAAAAAATTCTATTTCATTGACTTTTTCCTCCTAATTCAGTGATTTGTTAAGCATGTATACCTATAAATATATCTACATGTATATGTGTGTGTGTCTGTGAGTTTATGAAGAGGCTAAAAAGGGTAATTCCAATGTAATACTCATATTTGGAGGCTAGTGATCTGAATCCAAGTCAGCAAGCTCAGTGTACATTCATGATAACCTATAATTAAGTCACTACCTCTTTTCCAGGTACTTGTCTCACAGAACTGCTTACAGAGGCCATTGGACTGTGTGGACAGTGCAGGACAGACTATCAAATATGGCCTGGAGACCCCCAACCCCTGGGAGCCCTCTTGCAAGGCCTGCGAGAAGGACCGGAAGCAGAATCCATGCTTGTGGAACAAAGATCACAGGGAGAGAGATATAAGGGAGGACCCCATGCGTATTCCTTCACTCATATTTGGAAGGCTGTTCCCTGAGTCCACCGGTGTACTAAACAGTGTGCCTCCTACTTCCTCAGAAGCGTCCTTGGCCTTCTTGGTCTTCTGCAACATGTATACACACACACACACACACACACAATTTGATACATTATAACCATATAAGATGTTAATTATAATAACAATTATTATACTTATAATAATATTTAAATAAATTTTAGTTCTTTATATAATCTAATATTTTATAGCAATGAAAATTATATACTATGTATCAACTTAGAAATAGATTTAGGCTATATTGTTCCCAGAGAAACTTTTATAAAAAATACAATATTTACTTAAAATAAAATAACTATATGATAGTTAGATATTTGATATGATATACATTAAATTGTTAATAATATGCTAATACTGGTTGTCTCTAAGTAGTGTCCACAGTGGTATGTGGAGGAAATCAAAGTTGGCAGGGACCATCTATAATGGAAATGAGATACAAAAATGCTGAGAATGCCCAGTAGTTCTCTTAGATTATTGTAGTCTAACTTAATTAATGAAATTGCACTTCTTAATTTAATTAATTAAGTTTATAACCATAAAATGCTTCTCTCTTTGTTATTACTTTGACATTCACTTGACTTACCCAGGTCAAAGAGTATTTAAAATCACCTTAGGCTCATGGTTATCCCCCTTATTCATTTTTTTTTTCTTTCTTGTTCTTCCCCTTCCACTCCGTTTGAAAAATTCAACTGGGCTATGATAAACAAAAAAATAGAAAGTAATAGACGTATGAATTTCTTTCCTTCCTTTTCAATGACAAACTGGTGTTCTTTTAAGAATCATGGCCATGAGGATAACCAGAGGTCTAGGTTTTGGAAATCAGTTTCCTGCCCTCCGGTTCTCTAGCCACCTTCCCTAACCCCTGACAGATTTAGGGGTTATGATTTAGAGAGCAGTAGTTTGACCTTTATGAAGAAATTCACAGTAGCAAAATGCCATATGAATTCTGATGTTCTTTCATTTGAGCTTTGGCCTGATAATGACTTCAATTTAATTCACTAAGAATGTTAGGGCCATTTGGCTGAACTATCAACAATAAAACAATTGTTTACTGAGTTTTTATGTTAGGAATACAGCAATGAATATAACATACTTATAAGCTATGATCATTCTCTTAAAGGACTATAAAACTAGATGAAGTCATATTAATAATTATGAAAATAATACAATTTATAAGCATAACCTTATCAATATAAATGAAATATTATGGAGATCCAGAGAAAGAGAAGTCATATATATCATTAGAATATCTCTTTAGTATGTGACATTTGAGGCAACCTATGAGTAATATGTAAGGTTTTTGAGAGGTAGAAATAAAGCAGAACTAGGAGAAAACAATCTTAGAACTTAGGGACATAGCACTGTTTCATAAAGTTTTTTTAAGGAAAATAAAAGATGAGATTGGAAAGAAAAGGTTGATTAAAATTATTTATACTGACCACCTGGTAACTAAAAATGAAACAGAATATTTATTGATCTCTGTTGCAGAAACTGGCCAGTTGTCTGCTCTTCCTCCTTTGCTTAGAGTATTCACAAGCAAGCATCGCTTGAAATCAGGTGTAACCACGTGACTAAATTTTGACAATGACATAAGGTGTGTTACCTCCAAAATTGGCTCATATAACACTGTATGTTCTTTCCCGTTCAGAATAAATTTTGAATACTCATATTACCTGATTTTAAGACTTGGAACAAAGTTACATTAATCAAGTCAATGCTGTTTTTGGTTAAAGTATAGAATCATAAATCAATAGAATAGAGCAAATAATCCAGAAATAAGCCCTCAAATTGACTGATTTATGACAAAGGTGTAAAGACAATGGAATGAAAAGGGGATAGTCTTTTCAATAAATGGTTCTTTATCAATCACACATTCATATTTTAAAAAGGGACCTCAACACATACTTCATATATAGGGATTTAGGATTGGGAAAAGGATTGACAACAAATGGGCCACAAAGAGAAATTGAGGAGTAATGGAACTGATAAATATTATGACTGTGGTGATGGATACATGACTGAGTATCTATTACAACCTATAAAACTTTTATACCATAAACAGTGAATTTTACTATATATAAATATTTAAAAAATTAAAAATATTAGGGTACAAAATCCTGTATATTCAACTTCACTGGCACTACAAATCCTAATATCTATATACTAATCCTAAAAGCCTAAATGACTAGCTATGATGCACACTGACCACCAAGGGGCAGGCACTCAACACAGGAACTGCCTTCTGGTTGTCTGCACTTTCACAGTCAACCTCCCATGTCCAGTGTACGTTCCTTCTGCACTTGGCTTGGCAACTGTCACCTCCTCTCTTGACCCTGCTGGGGCCTTCAGGTGTAGAGCTGGGATAGGGAACTGGTCATGGGTGGTGGCAGATGTGGCCCTTTTCCCAAGGGGGCCGAGGGCCTGCTCCCTTTTTGGGGCCAGTGGCAAACCGCCCCTTTCCAGTCCCTGCCCTCAGCTGGCAGGTTCTAATTGGCCCATGATCCCTTCCCCATCCCTCCCCCTAGTTGGCAGGCTCTGATCGGCCTGACCCTGATTGTCCCTGATTGCTGGCCAGGCCTAGGAGCCCCACCCATGCATGAATTCATGCACTGGGCCTCTTGTAGTTTAATAATACAAATTCACAAATACTATTAATTCTTTCCAACCAATAAAATTTCAGCAACAACATGGATTCTTGGGAATATGCACTCTTGTTTCAAGCTAGATTAATAATGTCATTAGACAAGAGAATGTAGGAAATAGATACACGTAGGCATATCATCTTCAATTGCAGAAAATCAATGATAAGAAAAACTCATGAAAGAAGACAGAAAAAGTTACCTTTTCTATACAGAAACAAGGCAATAAAAAAGGATTAAAAGAGAAAAAATAATCAATCTAGAATTCTGTACTTATGAAATTGTTTTTCAAAAGTGAAGAAGTAAAGACTTTCTCAGACAAAAATGAAAGGAATTTGTTGCCAGTGAATCTGCCTTGTAAGAAATGTTAAAAAGTAGTGTTTTATTGAAAAGGAAAACTATGAGTCAAAATCTTGGATCTACATGAAGAAACAATATGTGAAGGTAAAATAAAAACTTTTGTTTTCTTATTCTTAATTGATCTGATGGACAAGAGTTCATTCAGAATAATAATAGAAACAAGGTATGTATATATACATGCCTAATGTGTATACATTATTATGTATTCTTATCTACTGGAGGCCCAGTGCACAAAATCATGTGCAAGTAGAGTCCCTATCTTAGCCTGGCCTCCATCGCATGACATCTGCCACCCCGTGACACTACGTGAAGCTCCTTACCCAGGATGCTCAATGATGCTCACGGCTACTGCCCCTCGATTGCTCCAGAGACTCCCCCTGTCCTGCCACTGCTCCACAAAACTACCCCCCGCCTGTGACTGCTCCACAAAACTCCCCCTGCCCACGACTGTTCTGCAAAGCTCCACTCACCCCTGGAGTGCTCCACAAAAATCTCCCTGGCCACCGCAGCTCAAGTCCCCAGCCACCGTGCCATCACCCCCTCTTCATGGTGAGTGGCTTGGGGGCCAGAGGAAGGACTGAGAGGTGCTCCATGCACCTCCTGGTGACCAGTTGTTTGGTCATTATGTAAAAACCACTCAGTTTGTATTATATAGATATGTAAAATAAATAGAAGCAATGACTGAACTGATGGTGGAAAGAAATTAGTGTTACTCTGTTATTGCAAGGTATTCATAATATCCTTGAGATGGTATAGTATTATTTGAAAGTGGACTTAGATTAGTTGTATTTTCAAACTCTACAGAAACCACTAAAAAAAAAAGTGTAACTGATATGCTTAAAAAATGGAGAGCAAATGAAATCATATAAAATGTTCAATTAAAACTGCAAAAAGGCAGAAAAAGAATGGAAGGCAAAACAGGAACAAAGAACAAGGGCCACATCTAGAAAACAAAAGTGAATATGGTATTTACTAAACCAACAGTGTAAAAAAGCAACTTAAATGTCAATTATCTGAATGCCCCATTTAAAAAAACACACAGAGGTTGTCTGAGTGGATCATGATATAAGATCCATATATTTAAAAAAAAAAAAAGAAATATCTAAAATCAATAATCTAAATTTTCACCTTAGAAAACTAGAAAAAGAAGAGCAAATTAAATCTAAATTGGACAGAATAAAAGAAATAAGAATTAGAGCAGAAATCAAAGAAAATGAAAAGGAAAAAATAAATAGAGAAAGTCAATGAAACCAAAAGCTGGTTCTTTCAAAGATAAATAAAATTGATAAGCCTCTAAGTAGGCTAACTAAGAAAAATAAAAAAAATCTCATATTAGTAATAGCAGAAATGAGAGACACAGGATATCATTACAGATCTCATAGGAATAAAAAAGATAGTAAAGAAATAATATGATCATTTCTATGCCCACAAATTTGAGAAACAGATTAAATGGATTAATTCCTTGAAAGATATAACCTGCTAAAACTCACACTAGAAGAAATAGATGATCTGAACAGGTTTAGTGAAGAAATTGATTCAATCTTAATAATCTTTCAAAATATAAAGTAACAGCCGAAACCGGTTTGGCTCAAAGGATAGAGCGTTGGCTTGGGGACTGAAGGGTCCCGGGTTGATTCCGGTCAAGGGCATTTACCTTGGTTGCGGGCATATCCCCAGTAGGGGGTGTGCAAGAGGCAGCTGATCGATGACTCTCTCTCATCGATGTTTCTAACTCTCTATCTCTATCCCTTCCTCTCTGTACAAAACCAATAAAATATATTTAAAAAATATATAAAGTAACAGACCTAGGTAGTTTCACTGATGAATTCTATCAAAGTTTTAAGGAAAAATTATAAACTTCACTATCTTTTCTTTAATGAGGACAGAAACAGAGGAAACACTTTCTTACTCATTATATAAGTCCAGCATTATGTTACTACCCAAAGCAGAAACAACAACAACAGAAAACACACATTACAACAAAAAAATCTAAAACGACAAGACCAATATCTCTCATGAACATAGATGCACTCCTCAACAAAAAATGGGGGGAGAATGGAGGGGAGGGGTTCAATGTGGAAACAAAGAGGAGATCTGCAATACTTTCAACAATAAATATAACATGTGGTACATTTACACAATGGAATATGATGCAGCTGCAAAAAGGAAAGAACTCTTACCAATTGCAACAGCAGGAGGCACCTGGAGATTATTATGCTAAACAAAATAAGCCAGTCAGAGAAACACAAGTATCACATGATCTCACTCTATCTGGAATGTAATGAACAAAATAAATGGATGAACAAATTAGATCCTGAGATATAGAAGCATGGAATAGATTGATGTTTAGAGGAAAGACAGGGTTTGGGGGCTGTCTGGGGAGTGATTTACCTGGGAACTTACATGCATACTAGAGAACCGACGCATGGAAATTCCTGTAAGAGTAGGCCTTTCTTCCCCAGGCTACCAGCACCAGCTTTTCTCCAGCACCGGCTTTTCTCCGGCACTGGGACCTGGGCTTCTCTTCTCTGGCTGCTGGCAGGCACCTGGGACCCAGGCTGGCTTTCCTTGGGCCACCTACAGGCATCCAGGACCCCTGCTGGCTTCCCCTTGGCTGCCCTCAGACACCAGGGACTCAGGCTTGCTTCCCCACAGCCTGACTTTGTCTGGAAGGATGTCTGGAATGAAGTCCAGAAGACATTTGGTCTAATTAGCATATTACCCTTTCATTATTATAAATATGGATATAGACAATAGAGCAGTGAAGACCTGTGAGGGGGGGGTGGTGTGGAGTTGAAGGGTGAATGGGAAAAAACAAATAAACAAAGGGGATATCTGTAATACTTTCAACAACAAAGAAAAATGAGTAAATAAGAAAAAAAAATATATTAAAGGAATTATACACCATAACAAAGTAGCTATTATTCCAATTATGCAAGAGTGGTTCAACATTAGAAAATCAATTACCATGTTCTATCTCATCAATAGACTAAAGGAGAAAAATCACATGATCATATCAATAGATGTAGAAAAAAATATTTCACAAAATCCAACATTAATTAATGATTAAAATCCAGTAAACTGGAGTGTATGCGATCATTCCCAAGTTGCTAAAAACAACCTTTAGCTAATACAATTTTTAATGGTGAAAGCTTCCATGTTTTCCTACTAAGTTCATGTACAAGGCTAGGATGTCCCCTCTTATCACTCTTTTTCAATACTGTACTGGATGTCTTTGTTAATTCAATAAGGAAAAGAAAATACAGATTAGGAAGAAAGACATAAACCTGACTTTATTCATAGAGTTCTTGACTGGAAGTAGGAAGATTTAGATTCAAAGCCTTGTTCTCAAACTTAATCTCTATATGACCTTGAGCAAGATTCTTAAGTCTGTTTCCCCACCTATATAATGGAGTAATGCAATCCTTAGAGAATTTTCTCAAGGAATAACACATGTTATATGTGCTTGCAGGCGTTTAGGAGAATGTAGGCATATGAAGCTCATTAATCACCTAGAGGCCCGGTGCATAGATTCATGCATCAGTGGGGTCCCTCAGCATGGTCTTCTCCCTCTTGCAACTCAGGACCCCTTGGGGATGTTGTACTGCTGGTTTCTGCCCAACATTCCCCAAGGGATGTAGTAGTGTGCAGTATGCAGCAGCAGCTGGGCAGGAGCTTGAGCCTGGGCCAGGCACTGCTCTGCTCCTGCTCATCCTAACTCCACTCTGCCTGCTGCTGCCCCCACTTAGTAGCCACTACTCAGTACCACTGCCACCGAGGCACAAAATGCTCGCACCGTCACAGCTGTGCTTGCTAGTTGTGAGCCCAGTGTCTGGTGTCCATCGGTCAGCTGAGTGGTGCTCCTGCTGTGGGAGTGCACTGACCACCAGGGGGCAGCTCCTGTGTTGAATGTCTGCCTCCTGTTTGTCAGTGTGTGTCAGCAACCAGTTGACCAGTTGTTTAGTTGTTTGATCACTTAAGTTTTTACTAGTATATATATAGATGTTAGGTGAACCTGAGTCAGAGAGTGTTTATGAGTGACATGGTATAGCCAATATGGGACCAGTTTTCTTTAAATAAAATAATAAAATTGATCTCTTCTAATAAAGCCTTTTTGCTTTTCCCCCTATGACTTATTCTAGTCTTTGACTATAAATACCACCAGAAAGAAATAAAAATTATGACAAAATTATTACAAAAAGGAGAAACAAAACAGGAAATTTGGTATTAGTCAGATCTGGATTTGAACACTATACTCAGCAACTGTCAGCTCTATCACCACTAATTAAGTTGAAACTCCACGTCTGTAAGATAGGCATGACATCAATATTAAAAATTTGCAAAGAAGATTAAATGAGAAATAGCAAATAAATGCAATGTGGTTCAAATACATGGAAAAGTAAAAGTAATTCTACTTTTTTAATAACATTTTTATTAGTACTACTAGAAGCCCAATGCACAAATTTGGAACTGATTGGGGCAGTTTTGCCCAATCCCTGAGAGAGGTTGGCCTGCTGGGGAGGGACCATGGGAGGACTCCAGTGCATGTCCATCCCATCTTACTCAGTCCCAATCCGCCAAACTCCAGCAGAAAGCTAACCTACTGGTCAAAGTATCTGCCCCCTGGTGGTCAGTGCACATCAAAGTGAGCAGTTGAGTAGCCTTAGCATATCATTAGCCTATTATGCTTTGATTGGTTGAACAGACACTTAGCATATTGGGCTTTTATTATATAGGATATTTATGTTCCTGAGTTTATGTGCCACTATATTTGTTTATCATCCAAATGTACTATGGTTCTCTCTCAAAAAGTAATTTGTTAATATGAAGAGTACATATAAGATAATTTTGGGAATTTTTTAAAGAATTCAATATGTTTTTCTCATTAATACTTGAAGTATTAAAAATAACATGGTCTTTATTTTTCACCCCAATGTTGAAAGGTGGTTTGCAAATTGAGAGTGATTAAATAATAGTTTGTATGTGTTTGTTAGGGAAATTAACTTTTTTATTTGTAGAACAAACATAAAATTGCAAGTTTGATATAATGAATTCTTGGTAATAATAGCAAACCTCTTATTTGCCTTCAGATATTGCAGGTGAATACATTTGATTAAGCATTATGGCTTATTACATTTTGGAAGCTTGGTACTAATGAATTGTATACCAAACTTCAATATTCAATTTATACTGTGGTAACTTTCTAAATACTAATGGAAACAAAGAAGAAACAAAATCTAAAATAATAGCCAAGCCTTGTTAATAAAAATGCTATCTGGCATATATTTGTTTTTTCTCCTCTTAAAATGAATATTTATGCATTTAAAATCTATTTCTTGGAAAAAATTTTTGTATTAATTTTGCACTTACTTTAACAAGGTCAAGGACATTTGAAAAATCTGATAGTAGGTGCTAAAATAAGTTTTCTGGGAATAATATTGCCAGATTTAGAAAAAAACACACAACATGTCATCACTTACTATTAGTAATTCTGCAGGTTCCACATTTTATCTGAGCAAAGATATATACAAATGAACTGACAGTCAGGTATTTTGAAATTTCTAGATTTACTATTTTATTCATATAGACTAATATTTTAGCTGTTTTACACTCTAGAAATAGTGAAATAGAAAATATAAAAAAGTTATATTTTAAACTTAAAATCCTGTACTATTCACCTAATTTATAGAAAGAAGAGAGTGAAAGAGAAAGGAGAGAGGAGAAGAATAAAATTAAGAATTGGGAATGAGGAAGGTAAAGGAAAGAAACCTAAACTAAAACTTTCATCTTAAACTGTTGAGTTTTGATTTAGCGTAGTGATGTCTTGATTGAAAGTAAAATGCCCATCACAAATATGAATGTCTTTTGTTCCCAACACTTTACAGTATTTTATGGCCTATTTCATTGCATCATAAATGTCATAATGACCAAATGTTCCATGAAATGTCATAAAATGACATGAATTACAGCTATCATCTAGATCTACGTCTGGAAAACTGAGTTTCTGGCTCATGCTCAGGTAAAAGTGTGCTTTTTGTGTTTGAAATCTTTGTGTACTTTTAAACTGAGTTAATTAATTTTATTTTATCATCCAAATGTACTATGGTTCTCTCTAAAAATGTAATTTATTAACTTGGAGAGTACATGTATAACTGAATTAAGTAGCTCCTAATTATAATGCTGTTATTTCTTCAATTTAAGATTCTTAAAATCCCATCTTAACACAGCTCGGCATGACAATGCTTTACAACTGTTTCATTTTTTATATTAGTACTTGTGCTGCTCTGGGACTTATTAAGGAGTTTGAGATTTTATCAGACTGTTCAAATTCAGTAACGAATGCCATGTTCTTTGGCTACGCCATTCTTCCATTATTCCATGCATGCCAGAATGTAATTTGATAGTTTACTAAATGTGAGTAAGGAAAAAGAGAAAAGATCATAATGATGCTATTCACACAATCGTGCTGCCTGTATTTGAATTACTAAGCCTATTTGCACAAGTTAGATTTACTACTTAGTTATGATCCAGCTGGAAATTTAGCATGCTAGCTGAAAAGTAGTTTTTGAAATGTCTATTTTCAATTTATATCAACATTTTTAGTGTTTGCTTCTCTTTCGTCTTAATCCAAACACACACACACACACACACACACAAAACACAAAAAACAAAAAAAACAAAAAAAACACAACAAACAAACAAACAAACAAAAAAACCAATAATGCAACTCATGGACTGCATTTTAATGTACCTATTTACTCAACAAGTATTCCTCGAGTCCCTTCTGAGTATGGGCACTATGGTTGGGGAGAAGAAATAAACATAGCAGCCGAAACCAGTTTGGCTCAGTGGATAGAGCATTGGTCTGCGGACTGAAAGGTCCTGGGTTTGATTCCCGTCAAGGGCATGTACCCTGGTTGCGGGCACATCCTCAGTAGGGGGTGTGCAAGAGGCACCTGATCGATGATTCTCTCTCATTGATGTTTCTAACTCTCTATCCGTCTCTCTTCCTCTCTGTAAAAAATCAATAAAATATATTTTTAAATAAAAAAAGAAAAGAAATAAACATAGCATTTGCTGTTTGTGTCTTCATGACACTTATCCAGCTGCTCAGAAAGTAAATATGTAATCCTAACTCCAGTTCTAAGAGGACTCTGGTTCTGGAAGCTAGGACATTTTCCACAGAATACCGTTACTCCAGATCCACAGAGGAATACAAAGGGAAGCACGTGAAATCAGCATGTTCAAATCTAAGCTATTCATATTCCTTTTCACTTTTTAGTGAATTTTTCCTACATGTTACCATTGAATAAGTTGCAGGCAAAATAAGTTGCAGATAATAATTTAATCTTTCCTGCTCTGTAGGAATGCATCTGTGTTGACAACTAATGTATTTGTACAATGAACACTTTGCTATTCTTGATGCTCCGGTCTCACTCAGTGTATTCCTGCTGGGAGGGGAGAGTAAGAGTAACTGCATATCCTGAGGACACCCTGGACATCTGCATCTATCGAATTCTTTCCTACTCATACCTTCTTCAGCAAAACATTTGTCCCTTATTTCTTTCAACACTCAGTTAATTAGTCACCATTTGGTTTATCACCAATCCTCAGCCTGGCATTCAATAAATTAAGTGACAGAACTCCTAATAAAAGCTATAGATGAACAAGAAGAGACCCGGAGTCAAGGAAGCATAGATCAGATCTCAGAGGGAAGGTAGGAGAGGGTGGGGATAAGAGAGAGAGATCAACCAAAGGACCTATGTGCATGCATATGAGTCTAACCAATGGTCACGGACAACAGGGAGGTGGGGTCATGCATGGGGAGGGGTTTGAGATGAGAATGGGATGGATGAGGACAAATATGTGATACCTTAATCAATAAAGAATTTTTAAAAAGCTATAGAGTGTTGAAAAATTATTTATAGAAATGTGGTTTATTTTATATGGTACTTTTGCCTATAAGAACCATGTTTTCCTGAAATAGTAATTTATTTCTATGTAGAATTAAGCTAATATGATTTTTAATTTTTTTCATTAAGGTTAGACAAAGAGCCATTAAATAGTGGGGTTTGTCATATTGGAGGCTTATGTGGTTGGACAATGAATTCTAAGACAAATATAGATGCTTAGCTTATTATAGTGCCCCAAGAGAAAAATCCTAAAGCCCAACTCAGCAACAATAGTCAGAGTTTATATAAGGCAATTTATATATTCCAAGGGGAGAAATTACTACTATGCTTGGGGCACTTTATAATGTGGAAAAATATAGTGAGAAAGCTTGTCAGCCAAATGTTTAAATAGTACTAAGTATATATGTGAATAATTCCCTTGACTTCAATCTTTGTGAAGTGGATCTTAATCACAAAAAAAAAAAAAAAAAAAAAAAAAAAAAACTGGGGGAAAAATGTCTATTTAAGGATTTTGTAAAGTTCTGAAACTTCCTAACTGACTTCATTTGCCTAAAATCTGCTTATTATGCCAATGCATAGTATTTTTTCCTCAGGATTTTTTAAGTTCAGCATATCATGAAAATTTCTTACATTTGGAAAAACTACATAAACCTATACTTAGACCAATCTATAGTTTCTAATTAGTAATTTCAACTGCAAGAACTTCAGATCCAGGCAGGGGAAACATTTAAGTACTTGGAGAAAAGGGTTGGATGACAAATGAGATGGCCAATCCAGTGAGGGATATTTATATTATAGGGAGAGTAGTGTATTATTTAAAGTTTGCATGGTCAATCATGTTTCCTATGTGGTTTGTTAGGCCCTAGCCTAACTTTTAAATTTTGTTTAATTTGGCCTCTTAATGTCATCTTTTACAATGGTGTATTTCTGAAAAAAGTTTCAATTTCAAGTATGTATATATACTTTTTTCTTTGTACATGACATTAGGCTAGGTATAGTAAAGGACCAAGATAACGGATACATCATCTATTCATGGAAAGAGCTTAAGCAGTCTAAAAGAAGAAAGAGCTCAGTATGCACAATAGAAAAAAAAAAAAGAGAGCATAATAGAATAAGTTAGGGAAATGTTTTAAATAGTAAATGCTTTTCTCATGTTTTTATTTTTTGAGAGTATGCTAAAAATGTCAATTGTTCATAATAGAAATAAAAACATTAAGGGTTCATCTCCAAACAGAAGGAACGAATATATGTGCATTCATTATAATCCCACTATATTTTTCAGTTCCTTTGTTTTTGAAAGGGCAGAGCACAGGTAGAGATTTTCAGTCCTATGAAAGCATTTTACAGCTTTGTCTATATGAAAAATTTGGTTGCCTTCTCTATCTTAATGTTTCCTCTGGAAGTCTATAATTTCTTAAAAGATGAAATTGACATTTTAGTGTTTACTGTGTGGCTGCACCCAGTAATGTTCAAGGCTTGGAAAACTGAATGAAAGTCAAATTAAAGAGATGTTTAGGAAGCTGCAGAATCTGGACTTTTAACAAAAGGTTGCTCTTTGAATTGCACATGATGAGCTCTTCTTATTAAATATTTTGCATACATTATTATTATGTCCCACTAGTCCTCATTTTCAGCAGTTTAGTGATTTTGTTGCCCTGCTGGAATGACTGAACTTAGAGTTCAGTTAACTGCCTATATGGTACAATGGTCTAACTTGCTGTTTGAATAGACTAGGCTTCTCTATAAACTATGTGAGACACTTATTTAATAGAGTAGGAATAAAAAATGTGACAAATTAGCTGATACATAAAGCAAAAAATTCCATAGGGGTTGGAGGATTGCATCCAACTAACAATATTGTTATAAGAAAAATCTTCCCAGATGTTGATGTTGTCTTAAAACAGAGGGATAATTTATTGTTGGAGAAAATTTATCCAGAGTTTAAAGAAAGCTTTTCCTTTTATTATTTGTTTTTGGACAGATCCAAAAATCTACCAACCATATCACTTAATTCACTAAATATAAGTTCACAGAATACCTGCTATGTGACAAATTCTGTACTAACTTTTATATATACAGAGGTTCAGGATCTGCTCTCTAAGCTGAAGGAACTTATATATGAGGTTGGGAAAAACACAAGTAAAACAACAATTAAATACAACATGGAAACTGTAAATTCTACCTACCCTTCAAGGAAGCTATAACTCTTACTTTAATTTAAAATTTTCAGATCTTCCAACTAATTCTATGAGTTGAACAAAAACTTGATACCAAAACAACAAAAATAATGCAAAATAAGTAGAACCTTTTCACCATGAACATATATGTGAGATTCTAAATAAAGTATGAGCAAGTACAACCTAATGCTATATTAAATAAAAAACACCTCATGTAGTCTTAAAATTAGTTGATGTTAGGAAATCTATTAATGCTAGTTATTACCTAAACAAGTTAAGGAACAAATGAAACAAAATCATTATATTTATAGATATCCAAAATTATGTATTTTAGTACTCATTACTGAAAAAAAATCATTTTGTAAACAAAGAATGAGATAAAGAGCATCTCTCAGGAAACTATCACAAAATCATTTCTGCTGATACATTAATAGCTTTTTAATTGCAGTCAGAACAATGCAGGCATGCTTACTCTTGCATCTTTTCACTAATATTGTACTAAAGATTTGCTTAAACTTAAATATGGTTAAAAAATTAGCACTTCTCCAAATTTTTATTTAAATATCTTTCCTTAATTTATTATGTGTCCATAATCCTTGCATTTATTTTGAGCTTCTTTATGATTATTTATGATTAGACTAGAAGCCCAGTGCATAAATTTGTGCATGGGTGGGGCCTCTGTAGGTGGCCTGAGGATCAGGCCAAAACCCACAGTCCAATGCCACCTGCATCTCCTACCTGCCTCTCCTGCTTATCCCTACCCCACTGTGCCTGCAGTGGGCTCAACCCAATTAGTCCAGATCCAGGAGGGGTCCCAGCAGCACTCATCAGTCATTAACCCTGCATCTGGCATCCTCCTGAGGGGAGTGACCTATGAGATTGGGCTGAAACCAGCTCTCCAACATCCCCTGAGGGGTTCCAGATTGCAAGAGGATATAAGCCAAGCCAGAGGACCACACTGGTGCACCATAGAGTAGAGTAGGGACTGCAGGAGGGCTCCAGGGTGTGGCTGGCCCATCTCCTTCAGTCCCAATCAACCAGAAACCAGCAGCAAGCTAGCCTACCAGTCGGAGCATCTGCCCCCTGGTGGTCAGTGCACATCATAGTGCACGGTTGAGCAACCTTAGCATATCATTAGCATATTAGTTGAACAGTTGACAGTCACCAGACACTGAGCATATTAGGCTTTTATTATATAGGAGTGAAATTTTCACCACCACACTATCCTCCACAAATCTGCAAATATAGGAGCTTGCAATCCCAAAGACTTGATAACTTAATTGATTGATATTTGGAATGCAATTTTCTATAGAAAACTATGTTTCTAGCCGAAACCGGTTTGGCTCAGCGGTGGAGCGTCGGCCTGCGGACTGAAAGGTCCCAGGTTTGATTCTGGTCAAGGGCATGTACATTGGTTGTGGGCACATCCCCAGTGGGGGGTGTGCAAGAGGCGGCTGGTCGATGTTTCTCTCTCATCGACGTTTCTAGCTCTCAATCTCTCTCCCTTCCTTTCTGTAAAAAAATCAATAAAATATATTAAAAAAAAGAAAACTATATTTCTAGACTAGTATATAAAACCTATTAATACTAGAGAATGAAGTTAATAAAAAAAGGGAACTAACTTACATTCTATGTAAATGAAATAGAGAAATAACACTGAAATAGTGAAATAAAATATTGTTATGGTACAAATAATAAATAAAATATATAAATATAACATGTTATAGAAACATTTCAATTTTCCTTAGATGTTATTCTTAAAACATGAGCCACAAAATGGACTATCACATAATACTAATTTTTCTTTAAATACAATGCATTTGTATGTAGAGAAATATCACCCAAAATTTACTTAAGATCAGTAAGACCTCTTGATGATTTTGCTTGAACCTCTAAACCACATGTGTCAAACACAAGGCCCGCGGGCCAAATCCGTCCCGCCAGGCCTTGCAATGTGGCCCGCACCGCGCTGTCATCACTGCACTCCGCTGCGTTTCCATCACAATGACAGTTTATGACTGTTCAGTAAACCATTTGGCCCGCGATTTAGGCTGGATTTTAGATTTTGGCCCCTTCTCTGATTGAGTTCGACACCCCTACTCTAAACTCTCAGAAGATTTTCTCATAGTAACTTAGATTAGATTAATTGAGTTATTGAAAACAGGTGTGAAAACTTGAAAATAAATACTCATGATTGCCTTTGAACATGGATATAAGGTTTTGTTTTGACTCTGAATTTCTTACTCTTTTTAGACTAGAGTTAAGTATTTAGGGTTCTCTCAGTACTAAGGGTGTTGCAAATCCAAGATGCATTATACAAAAAGAGCTCATTTTTGGTTACTGCAAAAAACTGTTGAGATTTAGCCACCAGGTGTCAGTAAGACTTCCAAGCAATAGGATTTGGCAGAGTCCAGTGATTTTGTTTATTCAGTCTCTAGGAGCAAATTAATACAGTTTTTGGTTATATCTTTTTTGTTGTTGTCATCCCAGGGAAACAGATGCAATCCATTGACAGACCCATTAAGCACAGACAGAATTTAAATCATTTTTTCTTTCTGCATGACAAGGCCTTGCTTCACCACACTTTCAGAATATAGACTGATTTTTAATTTTTAAGAATTAATATCTCAAGATTCATAATGAATAAGGTAGGTTGGCCCACTCAGAAGAAGAAAAAAAGATACATCTGAGGCAGGAAACAAGGAGGTAGTGCATCTTGCTAAATTATATATAAACTCTCACGAAATGTCAATTAACAAAGAAAAAGAAAAGGTGAGCACTCTTAGACTGCTTATAATATTACACAAAGCAATATTGTGTCAATTTTGAAATTTAAGTAAAATGTGTTCTTTTAAAACTAATCATCTATACTTTTGTTTCAGCATTCTCACTTATTATTGTTTTAGTTGCTATTATTGTCTTCATCATTATGTGTTTTTCTCCCCTCTGCTGCTGTTGCTGAGAAGCCTTAAATATATATCCATTTGACCTTGTACCAACCCACCTAAATACCCTAGTTTATTTTTCCTACTTCATATAAACCATGAATTAAAACTTAAAATTTTCATAGCATATCAATGAATTATTAAGAATTATTCTATAGCCAGAACCGGTTTGGCTCAGTAGATAGAGCGTTAGCCTGCAGACTGAGGGGTCCCAGGTTCAATTCCTGTCAAGGGCATGTATCTTGGTTGCAGGCACATCCCCAGTAGGGGGTGTGCAGAAGGCAGCTGATGGATGTTTCTCTCTCATCGATGTTTCTTACTCTCTATTCATCTCTTTTCCTCTCTGTGAAAAATCAATAAAACAATATATATATATATATATATATATATATATATATATTAAAAAAAAGAATTCTTCTATTGCCCTAACCGGTTTGGCTCAGTGGATAGAACATCAGCCTGTGGACTGAAGCATTCTGGGTCCAATTTAAGTGAAGGGCACATGCCCAGATTGTAGGCTCGATCCCTAGTAGGGGGCATGCATGAGGCAGCCAATCAATGATTCTCTCTCTTTCTCTCCCTTTCACTGTTAAATAAATAAAAATTTAAAAATAAGAATTCTTCTATAATTATCAAGAAGTAGTGTATAACTTATTGTTCTATGTACAAATAAGATTTTTGGAACTTTTCTTGAGGATTGCTGTAATAGTCACTATGTCCTGGCAAATTGTTTGGTTTAATTTTGATTGCACTCTTAGTTTCCGCAGAGGTAGACATTTAAAGTCCTTGAGTAGCTAGACTTTCTGGATAAAGTCTCAGCAAGGTCACAAAGTCTGTTGACTCATATGGCACTTTCTGTGTAGAACACAAAATTCGACATCATCTTTGAATCAAATCCAATGAAGTGAGATCCCAGCTGTCTTAGTATTTGTTAAAAAAAAAAAATACTGGCCTAGTTTAAATTGGCTCTCAGCATTATTTTGGGTAGCATTTAGTTTCTTAAGATGGCAGGAATGATACAAATTTATTTTAGAACATTGGAAAAATAAAGAAAACACCAAGGTTAAAAGAGACAACAGATATTAATATCTTTAGCTAGAACTCTCTATATTTTATTTGTTATATTACTTGTTTCATTGTTTACAATATTTAGAAAAGAGACAGTGATACAGAATTTCTGTTCCCAGGATTATAAATGATAAACTACAATGATTCGTTGTAGTTTAGATTATATTGTTTCTATGCCTCAGCAAGGTGAAGTGCCTGACAGCTATTGTCAAACATATAGCACCAGCATACTAGTATATTTTATTTGCTCCTTCAAATACAACACATATCTAGAAAATGAAGTAGGAAAGAATTATTGTATAAAGAGAGGTGTGGGGTAGAGAGAAAGGTTAATACAATTTTGAATTCTCTATAAACTAGGTCCAATATTATAAGAGAGTCACTTATTTCCCTCTGGCCACAAAAACGTCTGGGTCTGCAGGTGAGGAGAGGGTATAATTGCCATACTGTGAGTGAACAGAAACATATCATCGTTTTTTGTTCGTTTGCACCTGCTCTTTTGCCTCAAGGCTTCACCAGAACTTTGTTAGTGGACACTCTATTGATATTTGCCAGGTTAAAAAAAATAGTCCCAATGTGGTTAAATCTTTCCATATAACCTTTTATTTTATTTTGTGTTCCAGAAGGAATGTGAGGAAGGGTCAGTCAAGCATCACAGATGTTCTGCCATTTAACTCAGAAGGCCCTCATCACCATCACTATGGATGTTCTCATTCTGAGTCATTAGTGGGCATTTTTCCATTGAGGGGTGTTAGGGCAAATCAGTCAGATGTATTTCTAGTGCTTATCACAGTATTCATGACAAAGTAGATACTGAAAAAAAATATGAAAAGAGCCAATGCATTATCTTTAAGAGATAACAATCTGTTGCCAAGTATTAACGGCACAAAACGAATCATATTTTTCACCTGCCATGTTTCATCCATTTAGTTGAGTCATCTGGTAGAAATAAACCAAGTCAGATACTGTTAACATATAGAAGTGGCAGGGGGAACACACACATCTGAATGATAAGTATTGAACAGAATTGTAACAAGGCAATATTGGACATGTAGATGATATACAACATACACAGTTTTATTTGGGGCAATGAATAGTAACAGAACTAATGGAGTTCCATGTCTAGTATGAGTGGTGTGTGGAACACCATTTAATAAAGAGTGATATTGTCAAGAAGAAAGCCATACTTTGAAAGTGTGTAGGCGAGAAATGGAATCCAAAATTGAACTTTGGTTATACACAAGCTGTGAAGTTGGAACATGACCTGGGAATATTGCTAGATTTATCACTTTTGATGGTTTTCAAATTGCTTAGGTGCCCAGGATGCCCTTTTACACTCTCCACCCAACTGACTGTCTGCTCCTTTCCTACAGAGCACAGGACTCTGCTGTAGTGATCCCTGCATTTATCATGTTCCAATGTGTCTGTTTCAACGTGTTTTTCTCAAACTAGAGAGGAAAACCATGTGGAGATTGCAGCTGGTACCAAATGTAGTACCCACCTCATTGTATAAGACAGTCTTCCAGAGAACATTACTCAGACTCTCATGTATTATATACAAACCTCCTAGGGAAGATTATCTAGCTCACTGCATGAATATTTAGTTGAGGATTTTTCCAAAGTGATATGTAACTTCCAAAAAGCCCTACAAATATCCTAAAATGTTATACATAGCATACAGGTCACTTTGAAGAGAACTTGTAACTTATCAGAACATTTTGGCATTAAAAATACTTAGATGTCAAATATTATATAAGAAGTAATTAGTTTCTAGATTAGCATCTTCCTTGATGGTAGGCCTGAGTGCTTTCTATTCTAATGTGTTTTGGTTGTAATATGTATCTATGACTTTGGTTTCATACAATGTAATTGTGACTTTCTCATTTTTATGCATTCAGTAAATATTTATTGAGCACTTCCACTTAAAAAAATTACTACTCTCCCAGGGAGATACCAAAATGTTTAACATTTTTTATATATAAAATAAATAGTCCCCCCAGGAGCTTACAGGCCAAGACAGAAAATAAAAAAAAATCTTTATAAGATATAAAACAGTAAGTTCCCAGAAAAAGGTGCAAATTAGTCATCCTAAATTGAGCTAGCGAGGGCAGTGGGACTTTCTAAAGATTTTTCTTTATAAAATCACACATCAAATTTCTTAAAATATGATGAATTTGAAATAAATTCAATAATTAATTGAAGTTGAGTTCCAGTAAACATAACAGTGCTGGGAAGTGAAGCATATGCGTTTATGTTGAGTTGACAAATATTACCTGATTGAAAATGTGTCAAACATGGTGATATGAATGGCTGACTCAATCACATGAATGACTGATGTGGATTCAGTGATGAGTATTGCTATTAAAATAACTGTAAAAAGAATCAACTATAGTTAATACTACTCTATTGCATATTTAAAAGTTACTAAGAGATTTAATTTTAAGTGTTCACCATAAGAAAAAAAAATGGAAGAGTCTATGGTGACAGGTATTAATTAGACTTATTTTGGTGAGATTTTATAATATACTAGAGGCCTGGTGCATAATATTTGTGCACAGGGCTGGGGTGTCCCTCAGCCTGGCCTGCACCCTCTCCAATCTGGGATCCCTTAGGGTAAGGTGACCAGATCGTCCCACTTTTGGCAGGACAGTCCCGATTTCTAACAATTTTTCCCTAGTCCTGCAGCGTTTTAAAAAAGTCCCAATTTTGGGGAGGATTGGAAAGATTCTTTCCAAAAATCGGGACTTTTTAAAAATGCCACGGGGATGTCCAAATTCTGGTTTAGGCCCAACTGGATCAGGCCTAAACTGGCATTCGGACATTCCTCTCATAATCCAGGACCGTTGGCTTCTAACTGCTTACCTGCCTGCCTGCCTGATCGCCCCTAATCACTCCCCTGCTGGCCTGATATCACCCCCAACTGCTTGCTCACCCACACCAGCCTGATTTTGCCCCTAACTGCTTGCTCCCCTGATGGCCTGATCGCCCCTAACTGCTTGCTCCTCTGTTGGCTCTGCCTCAGCCCCCACCACAGTGGCTTTGTCTGGAAGGAAGTCAAATGTCTGGAAGATGTCCAGTAGACCTGGTCTGATTAACATATTACTTTTTTATTGGTATAGATATAAACTAGAGGCCTGGTGCATGAAATTTGTGCATGGGGATTGGTGGGGGTCCCTCAGGCTGGCCCCTCTCACAATCTGGGACCCCTTGGGGGATGTCCAAAACTGGCAGTCAGATATCCCTCTTGCAATTCGGGACCACTGGTTCCTAACAGCCTGCCTGCCTGCCTGCCTGATCACCCCTAACCACTTGCCTGCCTACCTGATGGCCCTATCTGCCTCTGCCTCAGCCCCCACACCTGGGATCCAAGCTTCCCTCCTCCTGCCAACCACAGGCAACTGGGACCCAGGCTTCCCTCCCTCTGGCCAGCTGCAGGCACTCTTGATCCAGGCTGGCTTCACTGGGCTGGCCGCAGGCACCAGGAACCCAGGCTGGCTTTGCCTAGGCAGGGACCTGGGACCCCAGGTGGTGCCTCCCAGGCCCTGGCTTTGTCAGGAAGGATGTCTGGAATGACGTCTGAAAGATGTCCAGTCTTTCCAGTCTAATTAGCATATTACCTTTTTATTAGTATAGATACTGAATCATTATGTTGCACACATGAAACAAATATAATGTTGCATGTTAATTATACCTTGATTAAAAAAAGCAATCTGGCCCTAGCTAGTTTGACTCAGTGGATAGAGCCTTGGCCCACAGATTGAAGGGTCCCAGGTTCAATTCTGGTCAAGGGCCCATACCTTGGTTGCAGGCTTAATTCCCAGGCCCATCAGGGTGCATGCAGGAGACAATCAATTGATATGTATGTCTCTCTCACATAGATGTTTTTCTCTCTCCATTTCTCCTCCTCCCTTCCATTCTCTCAAAATTAATAGAAAATATCATTGAGTAAGGATTAACAACATCAACAAAAGCAATCTGCAGAAATGCTGGGGAAGCAGTGGCTTTGGAGTGTTATAGGAGGCTGAATGCAGATAGTTACTAAATGTAAAGTAAAACCCTACAATGACTCTAGAATTTTGGCATGGGTCTCTGGTGTATGGGAATGTATTTCAGAAAGACATAAAACAATTTAGAAAGAAGAAAAAGTCTATTTGAGGAGAAAGTTAATCAAGTACTATATAAATGAAATCTAGATTAATAAGGTGGATTTGACCTTTTATTTTATTTTATTTTTAAAAATATATTTTATTGATATTTTACAGAAAGGAAGGGAGACAGAGAGCTAGAAACGTCAATGAGAGAGAAACATCGACCAGTTGCCAAAGTACATGCCCTTGACCAGAATCGAACCTGGGACCCTTCAGTTCTACCGCTGAGCCAAACCGGTTTCGGCTGGATTTGACCTTTTAATACTGAGAATCTTAACTTTTATTCATATCCTTATATAAATGAAGGTTTTGAAATGCTAAGTTCAGCACACATAATACCAAAGTGACCATATACACTTTTTTTTTTTTTTTTTTATCAATGATTCATTATGGACAATTTTAGTATTTTATGTTAAAATTCTAACTGTTACTTAAGGTTATACATCTAATCAGATCTCAACATCTAAAAGCATTATTCTCCTCTTAACCTGTAGCATACTACACTAGTGAATATTTCGTGTCAGTTGGAGGACAAGATTTTAGATTTAACACGCTTCTTCTTTTAAATATGTATTAGCTTTATGAAAGACTTTATTTCAGCTGGGGAATTGGCCTCTATCATGTTCTGAGCAATGTTTTCTATCTAATCTCCCATTAATATTAAACCAAAGCCAACAAAAACAACAAAACCTTACAAGAGAATGCATAAAATCTTTGGGGGATACAATTATGTTTATGCATATAATAGTAGGCTGCTCTTTATGTTAGTTTTAAATTAACATAATTTCATCTTAACCCACTAACTACAAACTAAACAGATAGTATTGACCAATGGGAATAGTTTTAGTAAATGGAATAATTTTTAAAATTGTGTAGATGCAAAGTTGGCTACAGCTTTTGTGTAATATCACATGTTAAAGGAGTAAGGGACAGTAGCATGTGGAGATAGTGGTAGTTTGCTTTAGATTTCACTTTAATGTTAGAGAAAATTTTATTTTCAGGTTTAAAAAAAAGGTACTTTTTTTCTTTTATCTCTCTCTCTCTCTAATCTTACTATTCTGTCCTGTGATTTTCCTCTCTAATGATACTTGTCCCTTTCCAGATATATCTACCCATAAACAAAATCAATCAACTCTTTCAATTAGTTTGCTCATTCAACAAGCATTCATTGAACTAGTGAGTAAAGATGTAAAAAGAAACATAAATTATATGAACTTCATAATGGCCATTGCATCCTCACTACTAAATTGATTTAGTTCCTTATGCTATTTTCTTTCTCCGTAGGTAGAAAAATGCAATAAGACCAATAGTATCTCCATATTTTCATGAGTGTGTGCTATTTCCCTATCTATAAAATAGAAAACATAATCAGGCTCACCTTTTAGGATTGTTTGCAAGGATTAGAGATGTTTAATCTAATTTAATAGACAGTGGGGCAGTCCATTAAATGTGTTTTTCTTTTAGTACATTTTATGAATAATATGGCAAGAACAGATGCATTCATCATGCAGTTAGACCTTGGGCCATCCACTCAAAGATATATCTGAGTTTACAGAGAGAAGCAGACTTACAGATCTGCCTCTAGAAAGCAGGTCTGGGCCCTGGCTTTTTTTCAGAGAAGAGGGTATGTAGAGAATTATACTCACCCTGAGAGCTCATAAGCCAAAATGGGGATTGGAAAAGGGTTGAGTCACGCATACTCTATTCATTCTCTCGGGGAAAGAGATGAGTCCTCATACTTTGTTTCTCTCCTGAGAAATAGAAACTCCCACCTTTCTGTGGAACCAAGAGGAATAACCCCACCTTACTACTTATCATGACCTGTATGTAAGGCACTGCATCATTCTGACCCTATCCACTCTCCATCATCGTGTCAATAACCTTTACCTCACTCACCGTCCTTAGGAACTGACCTTCTACCTGCACCCAAGCAAACCAGGAGCTTTCTTGCCTCAGCTGACCTGGTGAAGGCTATTTCTTCTGACCAGGTACCTTCCTCACATTTCTTCACACTGTCATCAGTCTCAACTTCCACGTTCCTCCTCAGGCAGGGCTCTAGAGGAAGAAGGGTCAGTCCTCACACAGTGTGGTCCAGCACTGAACTCTCTCTTCCATAATTTCTTCATTCATACTCCTCTTATTAAAATGTAGTCTTCAGCCCAGCTGGCGTGGCTCAGGGGTTGAGTGTTGATCTGTAAAACAAAAAGTCGTGGTTTGTTTCCCGGTCAGGGCACTTGCCCAGGTTGCTAGCTCCATCCCCAGGGTGGGGCATGCAGGAGGCAGCCAATCAATGATTCTCTCCCATCATTGATGTTTTCTCTTTCTCTCCTTCTCCCTTCTTTACTGAAAAAAATAAAAATATATTTAAAAATACATAAATAAAATAAAATGTAGTTTCCATAAGTGTCAAACTCTTTTCTAGCTAGTTTTCTTCGGTACTGGAAATGCCTAAATAGTCTCTAGTAATAAATATTTTTTGAACGAATGAATGAGACAGATGCAAGAATATAACTATATTGCTGAACTCAACTATATTTTTCAAAGAAATAAAAAAACACATTTCAGTCATTTGGAACTCAAATGATTTTCAAATAAAATACACTAAGAAAAGGACACATAAAGAGTTATTTTTTTCCTAACAGTGATTTAATGCTATAACTTATTGTTAATAAGTAGAACATTTTAATAAGTGATAAGTTAATTAAATTAATTTTTTTCAGAAGCTTAGAAATAATGATTTATCAATTCATACAACTAGCTCACATTATTAACCAAGATAGAATGTAACAATTAGTTATTAATCATGTGCTGACTGATTTTGAAATAACTGGAATGATTTAATTATTTTGATCTGGCATACCTATTGGAGTAATACACCCTGCATGACCAGCATTGAGCTGCCAATAAAAAATCATGTTTATAATATCATGGGAACATTCTCAGAACAAACCATTACCTACACAGTACTCTATATACTCTGTGAACTTAAGCTTTTTAGAAATAAAGGTTCTTTAGAAATATAAACAACTATTAAACCTGGTTATTTCTAGGAGGTGTTTGAATTATGGTTGATTTTAGTTTCATTTAATCCTCTAGTATGTTGTTTTTTTTTTTAACAATCTTTTGTCTTCAAATAATTTTTTTTTTTTAATATGGAATTTTGTAAAATTTTGTAATTTAACCACATAAGGTTTCTCTGTGTTGTGGACATCTTAATAGTTGAAAATCAGTGAATAGTTGAGACAAATGTGGATTTCAGTATTAAAGTCCTTTTAAGATGAAAAAGGTGTATGAACCAGCTGGATGCGTTAAACCTCAAGGGCTGGGATAAATGGAATAACAAAGTTGGGATAATAATCTCAGGGAATCTTTCCCGCAGTGGGTGGTGTCTGAGTGAAAGAGACTCTGCCTAGAGGAGCAGGAGAGCACTCCCGGGGCCACTTCAGAACAGAAAGAGCACTCACTTCAAGGAGAGATTCGGAGGACTATTCCCACATTCAAGCTGCACTCAGTGCTGAGGTAGAGAGGGAAGCTGGCTGGGACTCTGCCCTGAGTTCCTACTTTTGCTCTAGCTGCTTTTAGGCAATAACATGCTTTCTGGAGCATGTGCAGGCCAAGCTCACAGAATTTGATGGATCATTTTCTTTTCTTTCTTTCTTTTCTTTAAGATTTGCTCATTTCAGAGACTTAGTCCCACACATTAATTCAAAATTACATCTGAGCTTTCATAGTTGCTAATTAATTTTGTAATATGTAGCACAAAGCAAGGAAAAAGCTCTTTTTTTTTTAATAGCTCATTCATTTTTATCTTTCTTTCTCTGCCCTACCTCTTCTCTGTGAACACAAAGACTCCTTCTATTTTACCAGCATATAGCAGTAAAAACCAGCAGGCTTCTTTCTTAATCAGTTTGTCTAAGTCCCTTGCCTGAGGGCCTTGGTCCTTAGTAATAAAGGTCATTAGTTGATGTTTTCAACATACAGAGATTGTCAAATGCTTCCCTCAGCTCATCTCCCCGTGATTAGAAACAGGCCCAGCTTGTAGTTTTTAGTAATATTATTTTCTTGTTGTGGGAGAGATCAAAGGCGGCCTTCTTGGAAACTAAAAGATCTTTTAAAACTAATGGCGGCTTCCTGGCATACTGGAAGGAATAACACACGGTATAAAGGCACTCAAAGCCCCAGGGAGGGGGGACATGTAAGGAATCGGTCTGTGCACTCCGGGTTTCTTCACGGAGTGGAATTAAATGTGAAAGGAGCGCACACTATGGAGCTGTGGGCAGCCCTAACGTGCCCGCCCTCCTTCCCTTCCACATCCGCTTCCCAGGCTTCTAATTGAAAAGACACTTTGTAGTAGTAAAAAGCTCTGATTTCCTTTGAAATCAGGATCCTCAGGTTTTCTTTCTGGCAAGCGTTTCTTAAGAGATCACTGAGCTTATTAATCAGTTCTGTGTCCTGAAGCTTCTAATGTTGGGAGAGGGATAATGCAGACACCTCGGTGTAGGAAAAATAGTGGTCTATTCCCCGTGGACTCTTTGGACAGGGGCTGTGTGCTGGGCTCCCTGCCCGGACCTGATCTGTGGGACCTAAGTGCCATGTACACAGAAAGCACCTGCCTGATCTCTATGGGGGCAGGCCATAATTACGTAATTATCACTGGCCATAGAACAGACTAATTTATGTGCTTCAATGTTCTTCATGCATTTCCTCCATGAACTTGGAGGAAAAAATGGGAACCTACAAAGTATTAGAAATCTTGAAAAGGAGGAAAAAGAATTCCATTTGAGCAGAATTTAAATAATCTTTAGGGAGAAAAAGCATTTCCAAAGTTTGGACCCCTAACAAAAATTTCGTAATTCATTTTCAAAAGTGGAAAATAAGATTAATGAATGCAATTATCAGTGTGTTTCTCTATTCTTCCAGCACTTCCCTCAACATTATATTATGCAATAAAATAATTGTCCTAAGAATGAAAAGTCTTTGCTTCCATATTTTCCAGCGTAGAAAAATTGCCTGTTTTGTGTTTTTTTTTTAAGTTCATTGAGACAGACAATACAGGAGCCAGTTAGAAAGGCAAATTTACTGGATTTAAAGATCAACCTAATAAAAAGCATGATCGGTTTCATCATAGGTGACCACCTTGGATCAAACACTGGTGACTTATCTAGGCTGATTATGCTGTTCCTGGAAACGTGCCTCTATTCTGTGTCCTCCACTTGTCTCCCAGCATTCAGGGCCTCACCAACCCCAAATGGGGGCAGAGCATCCCATAGGCACCTGCCTATTGATACACATTTTTTTTTTTTTTTTTTTTAATAAAGAGGATTTGTGGAAAAAGAAATGAAGGGAAAATGCTATTTTGAGCACCCGAGTGCCAGGCTCATTCCTAGCTTTATCTCTTTTAATCCCAACAAGAATTTTACTCTGAGGGGTAGCCATTATTATTTCCATTTTTCAAATAAAGACAGTGAGACTAAGGAAGCTGAGACTGAGACCATACATTTGAGGAGGGTGGGAGGCAGGTTTTAAACCCACCTTTGACAGACTCTAAAGATAGTGCTCTTTCTTCTCTTCCATGTTGGTGAAAGTACTTTTGAAAAGATATGTTGATTGCGTTCATTCTCCCCCACCTCTTTCAGAAATTTATGTTGACTATTTACTTTTCTAACTATGTGTATACTATGCTCTTAATTCTCATAATGAATAAATAAAATAGTAAAATAAATCAAAAGTTATCTCTTTGTGCTATTTTAGGTTTTTCAATTTATTCCCTTGCTCTTTTGTTATTCTTTGAACCATTCCTTCCTTTCTCCTTCTAATCCTTGTCTTTTGCAAAAGTAGTTGGAAGTAAAGAGGAAAAGTAATAAATAAAAATTTAAAATTCACATTGGCCCAAGTACTATCTGGGCCTCAGGAAGTGATTCTGAAAGACTAACTAACAGAATGGTACAAGGTATGATCATTCATTCAGCTCATTTTTTGAGTTCCTAGTGTGAGCCTTCCATGGTGCTGGTCACAGGCCTTCACATTGAGAACTATGAAGTTCGATATGTCAAGATTTAAATATGAACCAGGTAATGATAAAGAGGATGATATTACCAAGGTGCTGAGGGAAGACATTGGTGGGGCCCTTAACCAAATTGGATGCTGAAGGTGTTGAAAAAACACCATCTCCATCAAAAGTCGAAGCTTCAGATGAGTCCTAGAGTTTTGAAAGAAATATTTGAATCCAGAGTCTGTGAGATCCTCTTTCACCTCCCGCATGGTTCAGGGTCCTGGTTCAGGATTTGGGTTCTGAGGAAGGGCCACACACAAATGAAAAGTGACTAGAAGAAATTTAATTTAGCGATATGGGGGCGCCAGGCAGTAGTTCAACTCTAGTGGGAGATCTACACACTGCTCTGGCCCTGCTACCCCTTTTCTTGAGGCTATGGGGAAAACACCCATAGCATGGTAGGCAGGAAATAACAGAAATTTACATAGGACAAATAGAGGTGGAGGCTGCTTTAGCAGACAATGTCTCAACTAAAGGGTGAGAGGTTAGAGCAATTAATGTTGTTGACAGCCTTCCTTGCTTCCTCTCCCCATCTCCGTATTAGTGAAACAGTAATTGGTTTCTGGCAAGAGTCTACTATGGAAGGAGGGATATTTATCTATGGTTCTAGCCTTAAAAAAAATGGAAGTAACTAAAAATTGTGATTCATGAAAATAGGTTCTAGAAAAGAAAATGTGCTGTGAGTATAATGTCTTTAGGCTTTCTATTTTTCACCAGCAAGGCAGGCTTGGAGTAATAGGCTGAAACCCACCATGCCTTCTCACTGTCCCTTTAGCATTAGGCCACACTCTTAAGTTGTGGATTATGCTTGATATTCATAGACAGAACAAAACAGCTCTATTCTTCTGCATTTACTTAGTTCTTTTTATTGACTCTTCAGTTTTGTGGATGTCTTGCTAAGTTACTGAACAAAGTAAAGATTCATCATTGGCAATCAAATATGACTTCTGTTAGACTGAAGACACACACACACAAAAACAAAAACTGAGATAGATAGATAGCTTTGTTTAAAAATAATCCTAGTTAAATTATCTAATGCAAATTTAAATTTAGAAATATTTCTCTAAGAAAAAAATATAACTGTAGAAGTTTCATTATTTATGATGTGTTTAAAGTTTTATAAATAGCAATGAAAATTTTAAAAGAAAGTAAATCAAATGTATTTTTATCATGTGTCTAAGAATCACTGAAGTTTGGAAAGCACTCAATGATTTAAAAAATATATTATGCTACTGTGACTCTTCTGAAATTACATTTTAAAGGTCTACTCAAGAAAATGAAGACAAAACTGACCTTGATGTAGGTTTCGTTGTTGATGGTGATTTGCAGAATACAGTATTAAGAGATGGCCTAACTTAAGTCCTGGAGTCAATAAAAATTGGCTATTGTATTTTTAAGGAAAACATGTAGTATTAATACCAAATTTTTCTCTTCAATGTTGGTGGTTGCTTAAAATGTACATTCTACAAACAGGGAAGATATAGTTTCTAGCATTCTGAACCATTTTCTTTTTCTTCTCCTTTCTTTCCCTTTATTGTAGTCTTCTCCCACTCACCCCACCTCTTTTTCAATTTGAAAATGAATATATATCTACTAGGTATATGCTAATAGGGCTTCAATAAAGTTTTGGTTTAATATATTCAGTCTCTTATTCTCCCACGCTGACTGAAATTTTTAATGGCCCATAAATCATGCACATATAATTTCTTATTCATAATAAATTTACAATGGAAAAGTTGGCATTTTCACTTGACAAATTAGGGAAAATTTAGATTTGCCTCAAAATAACCTTGTATAGATGAGACAGTTTGAGAAATGACAGTTGATTCTGGCTCATTTCTATCTCAAGACCACAGATGGCACATCCTGAATCTTCTTTGGCTGAAGGTTAGCAAACTATGAACTAGATTGCTTTATCAAAAAACCAATCCCAATAAGCAAAGAATCTTGTCTGAGGGGTCAAATCCTCAGCAGGAGGAGGCTAATAATGTCAGAAATCCTTAATAGAGTTTGAAATAGCATCAGGAAGCAGGAGTATCCGGGCAAGAAAGAATGAAGTGAAGCAACTGATCTGAAAATGTTTATTTTGCATGAGATACTAAATGGTACAAACTTTGGGCAAGGAAAGTGACCTAAGAAATGCTATCATAAAATGTCATAAAAGATGTTCTGCTTAGAAATTTATGCCCTGTAGGCAAAAAATAGTTTGGGCAGGCATGCACTAATGAAAACCTAACTTTTAAATTATGAAGTCATTGTTTAACAGCATTTACAATTGATCTGCTTTTGAACTCATATATATATATTATGAAATCAACACCTCTAAGTTCTACTCCAGGAGGCACCATTTTAAAGAATAGGATAGGAATGATGCTTCTGGCATTGTATCATTGAACATTTACAGATTTACAAATTTTCTTGCATATTTATAGTAGCATTTTAAATATACATATCAACCTTAAGTAGAGAACTTCTAGAATATAGCTAACTTTTAAAAATCTTATTTAATTATTAGACAATTAGGATGATGATTACATGAGCCAATAACCTTGGTTATATGAAACTGTTTAAAATAACCAAGAATTTATGAGTCTTCCCATGAATTTAGAAATTTAGAACCACTGTTTGCTAGCCAATATGAATAATAACATATACAGATATAAAGTTCCATATATATATTCTATCTAACAAAAGAGTAATATGCAAATAACCATCACTCCAAGACACAAGATGGCTGCTCCATGTAGTCAAAGATGGTCGCCCCCATGTGGACACAAGATGGCCACCACAAGGTGGCCAGCAGGGGAGGAAGTTGTGGGCAGTTAGAGGTGACCAGGCCAGCAGAGGAGGGCTGTTGGGGGTGACCAAGCCAGCAAGGGAGAGCAGCTGGTGGGAACTCACACCTGCAGGGGATGGCATTTTGGAGGGTTGGGCAGGCTTGCAGGGGAGGGCAGTTGTGAGTGATCAGGCAAGGAGGGAGGGCAGTTAGGGGTGACTGGGCCAGCAGAGGAGGGCAGTTGAGGGGAACCAAGCCTGCAGGGAAGGGCAGTTGGGGTGGACCAGGCCGGCAGGGGAGGGCAGTTGTGGGGGACCAGGTCTGTAAAGGAGGGCAGTTGGGGGGGCCAGACTGGCAGGGGAAAGCAGTTAGGGGTGACCAGGCCTTCAGGGGAAGGCAGTTAGGGGCAATTGGCCCAGCCAGAGAGCAGTTAGATATAGATCAGGCTGGCAGGCAGAAGCAGTTAGGGGTAATCAGGCAGAGGCAGGCGAGCAGTTGGGAGGCAGCAGTCCTGGGTTATGAGAGGGATGTCCAACTGCCTGGTGGGATTGGGCCTAAATGGGGGATCAAACATCCCTCAAGGGGTCCCAGATTGGAGAGGGTACAAGATGGGCTGAGGGCCATCATTCCCCCCCCCCCCCCCGCATGATTTTCATGCGCCGGGCCTCCAGTATATATTCTAACAAAGGTAATATGTTAAACTTAAGCTCTTGATAATCTATCCCTAAATATTTATCTATTTAAAATCTCCTCCATCTATGGTAAGGCTACTATATCCTTTCATTTTCTCATATCAAAAAACTCGGAGTCATCTTGATATCCATAAAATACTGTTAATTCTTCTATTAAGTTAATTCAGAATCTGATAATATCTTGCCACCTCTTTTGCTTCAAGTTCTGTTCCAAAATGAATGAGGCAGTTCTATTAATAATGTTATTGAAAGATCAATATGATATATTAAGTGAAAAAATCAAGTTGCATTTTATTTCTTGTTTTATGCTATCACCTGTGTTTCATTATTTCTTAATATACATATTAATTTATTACACTTATATATACCTTTGTTTTGCTTGTGTATATAGTAATAGGTACTTTGGAAGGCTGATGGAGAAACTTGTTGGGGTAAACAATTTCTTGGGGAAAAAGTGAAAGAGAGGTTTTTCTTTTGATTGATAACTTCTGATATCTTCTCATTTTTATATCAAGTGAATATATCACCAACTTTCAAAAATAAAATTTTATAATACTATAGTTATTCAAGGGCATATTTCATTTATTTTTCTCTCAAGGATTATTTACAATATCTATACAGTACTCTAGAAAGAGAAATATCTTAAGATATTGTACTTTTTTCACAATAAAGTAGGTAAAATAAATTTAAATATTTTGTGGTATAGATAAAATTACACTGATTATTTTATCTCACTATGTAGAAAATGTAGTTAGGAAGTAGAGAGAAATTACTTAGTCTCTTATGAGGCTTCTTATTTAGTAAAAATTAGATAAAATTATAAAAATTAAATATATATTTTTGTGTATAATATATAAAAAAATCATTAAATTAATAATGGGTCAAATGATCTTTCAGGAAAAATAACAAAAATCATGTCTCTGTAGACAAATGTAACCAAAATGGACAAAGTACCAGAAATATCCTTGTAATTGGCTTCATCCAGTAAAATACCTGACTTTAGAGAATCATTTATTTCTTCTTCTTCAAGGATCCAGAATTGTGATTAGAAACAGTAATCAACTCTAAAATAACAGAAGTTGGCTGGAAAAACTATACCTAAAACGTTAGATAATTAAAGTGAATGAAACAGGAAGCCCTCACTGGGGACATAAAATGGGCTACTCTAGCAGAGCTATTAATTATTGCATTAGAGCCCCTAAATCATAGGTACTTGTTATCTTTGCTGACTTAGGTCAAACTGGATCTTTCCACTAAAGGATTCAAATGAGCTTAATGCCTCAGCTGGTGGATGCCAATGGCAAGGAGATTGTGAGATGCACTTCCAGGAAGATGTATGATCCAGGAGGCGTATGCTTTTCTCCATTAGTGTAACAAGGCAAAGTATCATTCACTTTATCTCTGGAAGTATTTTTTATTGTAACGGATACAGCTCATCATTTAACTCAGTTCACTAAACTAGCATTCTACTATAATTTTACCAATAGAAAGAGTAGGCCTTTCGGGGGTGATTTACTGACATTTCTGAAAGTAGAATCATCCTTTCAGAATTCTTAAAATGTTAACTAAAGGTTTGAGTGCAGAACACATGGACTGAAATTAAGGTTTTCTGTTTCTCTTTTAATTACACAGAATACAATCAATGCTTACAGGATCCACATAAAATATTTTGAAATTTCAGGGACTTAGAAAGTATAATTGATGCTACTATTGAACACCAAAGGGAAGCAACAAAAAATGGAGTAAAATAACAATATACTAATATAGTGCTAGTATGTACTCTATGAATACCTGAGTTGTTTATAAATCAGGGCCATTGTCTCATGCCACAGGTTATCTGCATGAGAAACATCCAGTATCTAGATATTATAACACCTACTCTTTGGGTTCTTGGTTTTTATGCAGAAGAAAGTATAAAGAGTTTAATATGACAAATATATATTTTATATTTTAAAGACATATAGATAATATAGATACTATGGTATCTTTCTGGTAAGAAAAAAGAAATTTGGGGATAGAGGTGGGGTAACCGATATAATTTAAAGTGCAATAGGGAAGATTGAGTAGTTATATTATGAATCTAGAAGATAAAGTGAACATTGATATGCATTGTTATAGTGATGCATCAACATGACAATTATCAGGTAACAATGAAGTATTTTGGGCATGTAGTTTACTGTAGAAATAATAGCATCTGGAATTAGATTCTGAAAAGAATGCTTATATGATTTTGTTGCTTTGGAAATTGAGTAAGTCATTGAATACCTCAGAACCTCTATTTACTTATTATGAAACTAGAAGTAATGTTAGCAATATTAGTATTCCTATCTAAAATCATAGGGATATTATATATATTAATTCAGTAATAGGTAACACTTGGCATAAAATAAATGCTCAATAAATTATAGCCATTATTCTGTGCAGATTTTGCTATGTTAAGCATTTCTTGTAAATGTAACTGTTAATGCATTTTGTTTCTTTTGACAGTTAGTGACCTAACTGTAACTATTAATCAGGTGTTAGCCTGGTAATGTATAAGTGTGGGGTAGGCTTGCCTTCCAGAGAGTAAATGGTCATTAAACTGCATAAAGAAACAAATCTGTCTTTGGCTTGACATTGAGGTTGGCCTGCTTTCTCTATCGTGCTTTTTTCAGGGTTTGCAATTCCACCTTGTAGATGTACCCCAACAGCCAGCTGGAGCCTATTACATATTTCTTTCTGGCAGTGCCACTCTTGGTCAGGGAAAGGACTCTGGTCAGAATTCTCACTGTGAATCCCATATCTGCCTCTTTCAATCTTTTAGAAAATGACTTTTCTGTGGCTTAGTTAATTATTCTAAAACTAAAGACCTGGTGACAAAATTGGTGCGGGGTGGGGGGATGCCTCAGCCCAGTCTGCACCCTCTCCAATCCGGGACCCCTCCGAGGATATTGACTGCCTCTTGCAATCTGGTACCACTGGCTCCTAACTGCTTGCTTGCCTACCTGTTTGCCTGATTGCTCCTCACCCCTCTGCCTGCCTGCCTGATTGCCCCTAATTGCTCCCTTACTGGCCTGATCGCCCCTAAATTCTCCTCTACTGGCCTGATCACTCCTAATCACCTCTGCCTTGCCCTACACTCAGGACCCAGGATTCCCTCCTCCGGCAGGTTGCAGGCACCAGTACCTGGGCTTCCCTCCTTCTGGCTTGATGCAGGAACCCATGACTGAAGGGCAGGAGGCTTGTCCCTCTCTCAGGCCATAGACTGGCAGGTCCCCATTCCTCTCTTGTGAGCTCATTTGTGCCTGGCTGGTCCCCATTCCTCTCCCCACAGTGTTGAGTGTCAGAGCCGTTAAGGCTGATGGTATGAGGGTGTGATGACCATTTGCATATTAGCTCTTTATTATATAGGGTGAGGATAATAATAGGACTAAACTCAAAGTTTTATTTGTGGAGTAATTGAATTGATACATGTGAAAATAACTTAGGGACTCTCACATAAAAAGGTATTTGCGAATGTTAGCTATCTATCATTCTTAGAGACTGCTAGGAATCTAACTTTTCTCAATGATTAAAAAGCGGGAATCTAAAAGAACCATGTTCATTCCCAGAACCTATGTTCAAGATCTTAGGAAGTGACATTTATATGATTCAGGAATTAATTTAATTCTATTTATTTATTTATTTATTTATTTATTTATTTTTTAAATCAATCTTTATTGTTCATATTATTACACAGGTTCCTCGTTTCTTCCCCCCTCCACCAAGTTCCCACCCCACCCTCTGCCCCCTCATCCTTATCCATTGGTGCACAGTTTATGTTCAGTCTCTTCCTCCCTCCCTTTCCCCGATAGTAAATCCCTTTTCAGATAGCAAATCTGTTACTTAGCATTTTCTCATATCAATAATACCTCCACATGCCCAATGATACACTTCACACAAAAGACATTTCCAAATAGGACAACCAGCCTCATCCAGGCCCCACCCAAGGCACTCACAGATCAACACCCCAGCACTATACTAACTCAACACATCCAGATATAAGCCTTCATCACTTGATTCAGTAGACCCTCAAGTTCCCGCAAAAGTTTCCAGCCATGTCTGAGGGGCAGCCGTGGGGCAGGGGCAGGTGAGGAGCGAGCTGTTTTGGGCCAGGCTGCTCTGGGCCTGGCCTCTGTTGCTCTGGTTCGTTCCACAACCAGCTGCTCCGTGTCTGGTCACTGCCGCTCCCGACCCAGTTGCTCTGGACTTGGCTGTTGCTGCTACAGGCCTGGCCACACCCGACTCGGCTGCTCTGGGCCCAATTGCTCCAGGCCCGGCCGCTCCGGGCCTGGCTGCTCCCAGCCTGGCAGCCGCTGCTCTGGGCCTGGCCGCACCGGACCCGGCTGCTCTGGGCCTGGCCGCTCCCAGCCTGGCAGCCTTTGCTCCGGGCCTGGCCACACCAGACCCGGCTGTTCCGGGCCTGGCCGCTCCCAGCCTGGCAGTCACTGCTCCGGGCCTGGCCACACCAGACCCGGCTGTTCCGGGCCTGGCCGCTCCCAGCCTGGCAGTCGCTGCTCCGGGTCTGGTCACTGCCGCTCCCGACCTAGTTGCTCTGGACTTGACTGTTGTTGCTACAGGCCTGGCCACACCCGACCCAGCTGCTCTGGGCCCGGTTGCTCCGGGCCCGGCCGCTCCGGGCCTGGCTGCTCCCAGCCTGTCAGCCGCTGCTCCGGGCCTGGCCGCACCAGACCCGGTTGCTCCAGGCCTGGCCGCTCCCAGCCTGGCAGCCGCTGCTCCAAGCCTGGCCACTCCCAGCCTGGCAGCCACTGCTCCGGGCCTGGCCGCTCCCAGCCTGGCAGTCGCTGCTCCGGGTCTGGTCACTGCCACTCCCGACCTAGTTGCTCTGGACTTGGCTGTTACTGCTACAGGCCTGGCCACACCCGACCCGGCTGCTCTGGGCCTGGTTGCTCTGGGCCTGGCCGTTTCGGGCCTGGCTGCTCCCAGCCTGTCAGCCGCTGCTCCGGGCCTGGCCGCACCAGACCCGGTTGCTCCGGGCCTGGCCGCTCCCAGCCTGGCAGTCGCTGCTCCGGGCCTGGCCGCACCAGACCCGGCTGCTCTGGGCCTGGTTGCTCTGGGCCTGGCTGTTTCGGGCCTGGCTGCTCCCAGCCTGTCAGCTGCTGCTCCGGGCCTGGCCGCACCAGACCCGGTTGCTCCGGGCCTGGCCGCTCCCAGCCTGGCAGACACTGCTCCTAGCCTGGCTGCTCCCAGCCTGGCAGTCGCTGCTCCGGGCCTGGCCGCACCAGACCCGGCTGCTCTGGGCCCGGTTGTCCCGGGCCTGGCTGCTCCGAGCCTGGCCGCACCCGGGCTGGATGCTTTGGGCTTGGCTTCTGCTGTTCTGGGCCTGGCTGCTCCCAACCCAGCTTCTCTGGGCCCGGCTTCTCCGGGCCCGGCCACTCCGGGTCTGGGTGTTCCTGGACTGGCCACCCTGGGCTTGGCCGCCTCTGCCTCAGGCCTGGCTGCCACTGCCCCAGGTCTGGCTGCTCCAGTGCTGGCCGTTGATGCTCTGGTTCTAGCTGCTACTGCTCTGGGGCCTGGCCACTGCTGCTCCGGGCCCAGCTGTCACTGCCTTGTGCCTGGCCACTCTAGGCCTGGTAGCCGCTGTTCCAACATTCTGTCCCTTTTTCTTTCTTTCTTTTTTTTTTAAAAAAACGCATTTATGTTGCAATGTTGGTTGGTGAGTTGAGTTCTGACTTAGTCTTTGAATTTTTCAAGATATTCTTTCCATTCTTTCTTAAGTAATTTTACTATCATTTGCTCTCACTTGATTTCTTCACATTGAGAACTTCTATAGTTTCTTCCTCCCCGTCCTGGAATCTCAGCAGGTTGGCCTGTGGCACCCCTTTGTTCTCCGGGGGCTCCTGCACTGCTTCAGCCTGTCGCCGGGGTTGGTGCAGCCCAGGAAGCATCCCTGGTCCTTGGCTCAGTTGCCTGGGCTCAGCGGTCGAAGGCTCAGGGTCACACCCCCCCCCCTGGGGGCCCCGTTGCCCGGCTCCTTGCTGGCGCCCGGCTGGCTGGCCGGTGTCCAGCGGGGGCTCCTGCTCCTTGTCGCGATCCTCCAGTCTGGAGCTTTCTTTCTCTCTCCCGCTAGGGGAGTCCAGGATCAGAGTCAACAGACTGTCCTCTGCGCGCAGTGTGCGCGATTCCGGGGGCTTGGCCTTTTGCGGTGCTCCCAGGACTCCACCTCACAGCCCCGTCTCCCCCTGCCCAGCCTGGGTCCCCAGGCACTGGCCCAGACTGGGAGTTCGGGGCGGTCCGGTCTGAGGCTCAGCGCTGCCGAAGGCTTTGTTTCTTCTGGCTAGGGTAATCCAGCATCAGAGTCAACATTCAGTCCTTTGCGCACAAAGCGCGCGACTCCGGGGGGCCCCCCCGCCTTTCGTTTTTCCCCTGGGATTCAGCCTCCCAGCCCCGTCTCCCTCTGCCGGAGCCTGGGTCCCCAGAATCTGGCCCATAATGGGGCTCAGCGCTGCCGGGGGTTCAGCCCAGGCTGGGGGTTTTATTTCCTTCCTGCTAGGGAACGCCAGGCAGCATCCAACCCTCTCCTCTTCTCCGGCTGCGACCTCTCAGTGCGCGCGTACATGTGAGTGCGCAGCATGTCTCCGTACCTTAGGCTTTTTTTCAGCTCCTCTGATTTTCCTTCTGGTTTTCTCCCACCTTCCTATTGTAGAGTTTTCAGTCAGTCGACTACCTGTAGGTCTGGGTAATGTCCACTCTACATTTTAATTGTATTCCATTGAAATTGTTGTGAGCTGCTGCGGTTAGGTGTCTACCCGAGCAGCCATCTTGGATCCTCCTAATTTAATTCTTATTAATAAAATTAAACACATATCTTAAAATTTGTTAACAGTGTTACCTAAATTTGACTATAGCATTCTATCTGGTTTAGAATTTTACAATGGTTGCTTTTTACCAATATATTAATCTTATTTTGCCCTCACTACTCTCCATTTACAAAATAGATGGTGGCTGAGTTACAATTTCTTTTTTTTAAAAAGATAAGCTGGATATATAGACACACCCTTGAATACTTTACATACAGCAGAAGTTGACCATGAAAATGTTACTGATCCAAAGTTCACGTGCCTGATGCTTCAAAAGGCCAAAATTGAAAACTCATAAAAATAAACTCATAAAACGTCTTTATAAATTTGGATTTTTTTTTACATTAACAATATTTAGAATAAACAAAAGAAAACCCAGTTTTGAAAAAAAAAAAGTTATCATTTATATGTGATATGTGGTTAGCCCATTCTCCTACCCTATCACATTCAACTGTTTGACTACTTTCTTAAATGTTTGTGTACTACATTGTAAATGTAGGTTTAATCACCCTTCATGAACTAAACAAAATACCACCTTCAGACCAGGAGAACCCTGTCTGGGTTGCACATAATTAGCCAAGTGTATTTTTCTTTTTCTTTTTTTGAGTCCTATCACATTCTAAGTGAGAATCCATTCCTCTCACTTTCTCTCTCTTAAAACAAAAATCAGTGGTGTTGAAGTCAGTGGTGACTTAAAGATTCTCAAGTCACCCTTAGCTATTTTTACTCAGGTCAATACAGCTTACATTCCAGCTTGGAAAAAGAGGAGATGATTTTCTTTCTCTTCCATTCTCACATAATTTACCTGGAATGAGAGCATTGTCCTCAGCACATCTGTTTGTAAGACAGACCAATGAGATGTTTATAACAAAAATAATGTTGCATGATGAAGCACTTCAGGTATGTGAAAAGTGAATCTCCAAAGAGCTTAGAGCTGTAATTTGTATTTGTTTCTGAAGATGAACACCTGTAATTGTAATTTTTTCCTTATGGTAACTATCTTTATAAAATTAAGAGTGATTTAGATTTATAGTTGAGAATTAATCCATATTAAATTTGAATTCTAAGGCAATTTCAAATAAGTAGAAATGCTTTGCAAAACTGGGAAAACAAGGACCTCACCCAAGGGTAACCTTTCTTCCCTAGCGCACTGCTGGTCATGTGGTTTAGACCCCCTGACCTCTCATATTGCTGGTCCAGCAGTTTGGACCCCTCCCTGCCCTTTCTTCCCCAGGCATGCTGCTAGTCATGCAGTAGACCCATGTGGAGGGGAAACAGGCAAGGGGGCCAGAGAATAGCCCGTAAGCATTAAGACCCAGGACAATGAGGTTCTGACCCACATCAAATCCATCTAGGCCTCCGTGTTTTAGGTCCAGTTCCAGAAAAGCAACAAAATCAGACAAGCGACCATGTGGCTGGACATAGGAACCAGCTGCATTGACCTCCTGCCCCAGCACCAACCAGTCAGTAGAGACCATGACCCTGAAAAGACAAATCTGGAAAACTGATGACTATCCTTATTGGGATCCTCCCTGGACCTCCCCTAAAATCCTGCCCTTAGGAGCCCTTAGGACAGAGGACCATTTGCTCTTCCTCCCAGGAGACGTCGGGTGCCTTCCCCCTCTCCTATCCATCACCCCCAGCACCTTTGCCTTGTCTTTGTTTTTCTCCCAGCTCCAAGGGCCTTTCTTTTACCTTTGTAACTTATTTCCTGAGCCCATGTCTTCTATCACTCTCTTTTACTTCTGTGACTTTCTTTTAATTTATTGTGGTTGTTGTTAATCCTCACCCAGACATGTTTTTCCATTAATTTTTAGAGGGATTGGAAGGGAGAGAGAAAGGTGAGAAAGAGGGAGAGAGAGAAACATCAACTGGATTTAATGTTTGATTTAAACCGGGCCAGGGATTAAACCTACAACCCAAGTATGTGCTGCTCCATTCAGATGTTATGGGCTGAATGTTTTTCTCCCCGCCCCAAGGTGGTAGTATTGAGAAGTGGGTTTGTGGTGTGTGTGCTTAGATCATAAGGGTGAGGCTCTCATGAATGGAATTAGTGACCATATAAAAAAGGCCTGAGGGCCCTGACTTATGTGGCCCAGTTGGTTGGGTGTCATCCCATTCACCAAAAGGTTTAATTGCCAGTTCAATTACCAGTCAGGGCCCATGTCCTGGTAGCAGGCTTGATCCCTGTAGCAGGTGTGCAAGCGGGCAGCTGATTAATGTATCCCTCTTACATCAGTTTCTCTCTCTCCCTCCCCCTCCCCCTTCCTCTCTATCTAAAAATATCAATTTTAATTTTTTTTTTAAAAAAGGCCCCTTCCACCATGTGAAAACACAACAAGACGGCTGCCATCTAAAAACCAGGTAGTGTGCTCTCACCATACATGCACTCTGCTTGAGCCTTGCTTGATCCTGGACTTCCTAACATCCATAATTGTGCTTTGATTGTCAATAAACTGCCAAAGCTATCTTGTAGAACCTTGAGCAAACTAAGAGAGCAGGTCTAGACTACAATCTAAGATTAAATGCAAACATCTGTTGTGTAGTTTTAAAACACTTTATGAGCACTTTTTAATTTTTTTTTGCTACTGAGTTGTTTTCATAATGATCTATCTTTTATAGAATTGGACAGGCCTATAAGAAATTACTTATGTTATACTGATTAAACTATAATACTAGGTAAATAAACAAAGTGATCACATCATCTTGGAATTTATAATAACCATGGCAATGAAGTTATAGTCAGATATACAATTTAGATTTAAAGACAGCTGCTCTCTAAAACTTTCTTAAAGAGCTGGATTTTTCTAAGAAAGAAGCCCAGAAAGAATGGGAGGTAATATAAAAAGTGAATTCTTATAATACAATTTTGAATATAAAGTAACCAGAGGCCCAGTGCACGTAATTTGTGCATGGGTAGGGGAAAATCCTCTCAGCCCAGCCTTCACCCTCTCCAATCCAGGAACCCTCGGGGATGTCTGACTGCTGGTTTAGGCTCAATCCTGGAGATCGGGCCTAAACTAGCAGTAGGGCACCCCTCTTACAATCCTGGATCGCTGGCTCCTAATCGGTTATATGCTTGTCTGCCTGATCACCCCTAACTGCCCCTTCTGCTGGCTTGGTCAACTCTAACTGCACCCTGCTGCCATCCTGGTCGCCCCCAACTTCCCCCTCTGCTGGCCTGGCCGCCCCTAACTGTCCCCCTTGCCAGTCTAGTCGCCTTTCACTGTAACCCCTGCCAGCCTAATAGCCCTCAACCACCCTCCCTGCCAGCCTAGTTGTCCCTAAATGCACCCCTTCACCAATCTGGTTACCCCTAATTTCCCCCACCCCCAGCTGGCCTTGTTGCCTCTTACTGCCCACCCCCCCCAGCCTGGTTGCCCCCAACTGCACCTGCTGCCAGCCAGATTTCCTCTCATGCCACCTCCCCCCCTCTCCCCCCCTTGTTGGCCTGGTTGCCCGACGAAGCCTGCTGTCCAGTTGTTTGGTCATTCCTCACTAACCATCCTGTTGGCCTGGTCATAGGCAGCCATCTTATGAGGGCATGAGGGTCAATTTGCATATTGCCTCTTATTATATAGGATTTGGTCCAGTTACCATGTAGCTTAAAAACAAACAAACAAACAAACAAACAAACAAAAAACAAAACAGGGGGATGTTCTGTGGAAAATAACAGTGTAATCTGATCATAAATTTCTAACTGAGCAGGTCATGTCCAGGTATATAACTTCTCTAGAAAGAGGCTTGTATTAGCTGAGCACCCTCCCTCTCTGGAAAACACCTGTGCCTTTCCCTTCCTCCTCTTGGTTCCCTTTGCCTTTCTCTTCTAAACTCCAAGAGCCCGTCTTCTGCCTCTACCTTGTTTCCTGAGCCCAGTTTGCTCACTTCTCCTGCCTCCATAATTTGCTTTAAAAAAATCTATCTATCTATCTATCTATCTATCTATCTATCTATATTCATTGATTTCAGAGAAGAGGAGAGAGGGATAGAGAGAAACATCAATGATGAGAGAGAATCATTGATTGGCTCCCTCCTACACGTCCCACATTGGGGATCAAGCCTGGCATGTGCCCTGATGGGGAATCCAGCTCTGACCTTCTGGTTCATATGTCTACCCATGCTCAACCAGTGAGCCACACTGGCTGCACCTCCTTAACAAAAACAAGCAAGCAAGCAAACAAAAAAAAAAACAAAAAAACAAAAACAACAACAACAAAAAACCACTGATCCTTGCCTTAAGCAAATCCTTTCCATTGTTTCTGTGTATCTAGGTTAAAATACTTTGGAAATACATCATTTCAGATCCTCCTTCTAATTCCACTCTCAAGAAAGCACCTATAATCCAATCCTGTAACCATCCTCCAGAGTTTAACTATCCTAATCTCAAATCCCTGATTTCCTTTCTCCCACTTTCATATAATCTTCCTCATGTTTCCGCCTTAATCTCAAGTGCGTAAACGAAGCTGTGAGCGGTTACTCTGACAAGCATTTTTCTCAGGGTGAGATCTTGCTTCCAGGTGCAGTCTTTGTTTTACTCAGTTTTTGTATGAAAATTCTGTACAGTCTCAGGTGTTCTTATGTAGACAAATGTATGCAATCAAATGCATGTGAGCGGTTTCATTAAAATTGGATCCTAGCGCCTCAGTCTAAACTCGCTGAGTCAAATTACCTGGAGCTCGGCTTGCAGGGGAGCAAAATTTGCCACTGGTAGATGAGTTTCTTTGCCATGAGGACAGTTTAGGGTGATTATTTTTTTAAAAGACAAAAGACTCAGGAAGAAACTTTGACCTTCCCTCTATCTGCCTGGTAGAATTTAGATAGATGACTTGCTCCAGGATGGGAGCAATCACCATAGATAATTACAGTATTGAGGCTGGATAGTAAGAAGCTAGGGAAATTCCTTGACAGGTGTAACAAGGGAAACTGAGACAAAAGGATTAAACAAGGTCGAATAATTTGAGCAATTTACAGCCAACTAATGAATCACAAGGTTTTATCTTCCCTAACCAAAGACACTTAAGAGCAAATGGTTTACACATTCCAGACCATCCAGGGGCTGACCTGCCTGGGTCCCAGTCTTTTCCCAAGGTCCCTGTCCTTTGATGGTGTTCTTTCAAATCAAAACTAACTAGAGAACAACCCTGATCCCTCTGTATGTGTATTTTGATAAATCAATGTATTGAAGGACACACCTGGAAAGCTAATGAATGTTCTGTTAAGACACTCCCCTTGAATCCTGACCCCCCAGAAAAAAATAAAATAAATAAAAACACAAAAAAGGACCCTGTGTCCTCTCTTCAGAGAATACACATACCTTTCTCCCTTAGGTGCATCTCTCTGCTCTCTTTTTCCTAAACTCTAAGGTCCCAAAAGAATAGAGAATCGAAAGTTTTAGTGCAGATCCACTATTGGTGATAACTGAAGAATTATGAATAATTTGAAGGAGTAAAATAAAGTTTACTACACTTTTTCTCTCTTTTACTTTGTTTCATTCTCTCATTCTTTATTTTCTTTCTCTCTTTCACCTCGTTCTCGTTCTCTTTCCCTCTCTCTTCCTCTCTCTCTCTTTTTTTCATGTGGAACTTGATCTCTAAATATATAGACAAATAATCTTGGCAACAACCTCAAAAAATTAAACATCATGTGAGGACTTAGGAAAGAAGGTATTTGTAATTATCACCCTGTCTCTGTTTATTGTAGAATAAAAAAGAATTATTTTATTTCTCATGACTTTTCTTCTATTTTGATAAGATAATTTAACTGGGAGAGTAAGTAATGGCTGCAGACATCTGGATTTCAGTAAGATCACTGATAATGTTCTCATCGCATTTATTTATTTTTTAATATTTTATTGATTTTAGAGAGAGGAAGGTTGAGAGAGACATGGATTTGTTGATTTGTTGTTCCACTTTTTTGTGCACGAAGGGCCCAGTGCATGAATTCATGCACCTTGAAAGGAACTGTGGGCTATGAGTCTGTGGTGGGCACAGGGGTGGGTCTTGGCCCATCCTCCATGCCTCGACCCAGTCCCTGCCACTGTGTCCCGCAGTCCCCTGTCTGTCTGCAGCCTCTCACCCACCGCTGCTGCTCCCACATGCTGATGGCGCTGGCCCTGCTCGCACCAGCTGATGGCAAGGAGCGACTGTGGCCAGTACTAGCAGCAGCTGTGCGTGGAACCGGCACTGTCAGCAGGTGAGAGGGGCATGTGGCACTGTAGCGTGTGGGAGCAAAGAATTTTCAGTAACTACCAGAGGCTGGTCCTGATGATAGCAACTGGCTCCCTGTCTTGATCTGGTGCCCCTGCTCACTTGCTCCACCATCCTGCTGCAACTAATGCCCGCCTTATTCTGCATGTGCCCCCTGGTGGTCAGCACACATCATGGTGACCTGTTGTTTGGTTGTTCCAATGTTTGGTCTATTTGCTCATTAGCTTTTTATTATACAATATTCATTGGTTGCAGAGTTGTGTAAAAAACTGAAAGGTATTATCGGTCTTCACCCTAATACACACACAGTTCAGTCCCCTGAACATCTGATGCAGTGACCTTACCCTCATTATAAAAGAAAAAAACAAAAACAACAACAACAACAAAAAACAACACCCGTGGTGGAAATTTAACATGCTAATGAGACATGTTACATGTGAATAAGCATGCAGTTGTACTGTGCAAGTGTCAAAGAGTCCTCGCCTCCACATACTTAAAAGTCATACTTAGAAGTTATCTTTCCGGCCTCAACTGCTTTAAAACTATTCCCTGGTTTTTGTTCGGAAAACAAATATCTCTTTCTCCCCTTGGATGCTGTTTACCTCACACAAATGAGCTTTTTAATAAACCTTTCTCCTAAGTACTATTTTTGTGTGTGTGTGTGATGAACTTTTGATTTTCCAAGAACACCAGATGCCAGAAACAGAGTTATTTGAATTGACTATATTCTCATATCAAGACAACAATAAATTATGGTTTCAAACGAAGATAAAATTACTTTAGTCTATATTAGTACAAGTGCAGTATGACAAGAAAGAAAGATGAAAGTTCAAGGTGTGAAGAAATTAGGCCATATTTTGATTTGTTTGTTACCAGGGGAACACTTTAATATGAATGCACAAAACAAACACAAAACAGTAACAGCAACAACAACAACAACAAAAAACTACTGTAAGGCCAGACAATTGGAAGAGGTGATTAATAGCCTAACAGCTCTGCACATGAGGAAAAGCAGAGGTTACTGGCAAAGCACAGTGAGAGGAAAATAGTGGGAAAGGTAGATTTTCTGGTTTCCAAAGTGTAAAGACCAATGATATGGAAGAATTACATTTTGTGTTATTCTGAAGGCTGAAGCAAAGGCAGTGGGTGGAAGCAGATGGAGAGTGTCAGCTCCACCTTAAAAAACATTGTGTGTGTGTGTTTTTTTTAATGACATTTTTTTAAGAAGAAAAAAAAATTCTTAAACTTTGAAGTAGACTCAAAATTGGACAATGCTCTGCTGAAAATGCAGTAAAGATTATTTCTTCATTGGGTGGTAAATTAGGCTTGGCTCTGCTCCAGGCTACAAAGTTGCAATTGTAGAAGGTAAATAAATTCCAGATACCAGGGCCTCTGCTTGGGTTGCCTGGAGACATAGACAGCTTGCAAACCACCACAGGCCCCTCACTTAGGCTGCCCCATGCCCCAAGGGAACCCCTACCCTGATCCGGGACATCCTTCAGGGCAAACCAGCTGGCCCCCACCCATGCACCAGGCCTCTAGTAATTAAATAGAACACCTGGGCACTTGTGAGCCACTATGGCAGAAATTGGTAGTTACTATTCAACATCCTTGCTGTCCTTCCCCTCCTTTCTTAGAAAGGGATATTCCCCCACCCCACCTCAATTTTATTCAAGTGGCACAGCTAAAAGATTACATTTACCCCTTCCTTCTTTACTAACTGTGACAATGTGCATGGATTCTGGCTGATGAGATATAAAGACAAGCTATCGGTGAGGTTGCTGGAAAAGTTCCTTACATGAAGCTGAATCAGCTGGGAGGAGCCTCTTGCTTTTTGCCTCTTGCCCTTTCCTTCCTCTTGTCCTTCTTCCTGTTGTAACATGTGCATGGAATTTGGAGTTATCTTCTCGCTTTGTGGCTAGGCATAGGAGGATGTGCAACAGAAAAATGAAAGGAGCTTAGGTTGCTTCATGACATTATGAAGTCATTTTAGCAATCTCATGTCTGCCTCTGTACTTGTTCTCCTGTGAGCAGAAGAACATCAACTCATTTTAGACTGGAGTCTAGTCCTAGTTATGAGTGACCAAACACAAGTCCTAACTGATAGACACTCAGTGATATAGCAAGTGATTGTGAGAGGGCAGGGCAAAGTGAGGATAAATCCCTGACTCCACTGTGAGGCAGGGCGGAGTTATCCTCCATTTTGTGTAACTGGACCCTAGCCCTCACTCAGCCAATCAGGGTCAGCCAAAGCAGTGACATCACCACCGGTATAAAACCCCTGGGCTAGGAAAAGTTCACTCTCTTCCACCATGCTGTTGGCGTGAGTGGGACAGAGCCCATGCTAGCATGGAAGAGGCTCTTTAGTTTATTGCATCGGACTGGTGGTCCTTGGGGATCACAAAGTCTGGGTGTAACAATTGTATGCAATTTCCGTGTCTGCAGTGATAAGCACATGGTTTATTCTGCATGAGATCCAATGCAAATAATCTTTGCACAAGGATATAAATATAATAAAATAATTTTTGTGTAATGTAATAGGTCACTTAACATGGAAGTATATATATTGGGTCGGCAGCTAAGTAATTGCGGGTTTCACACAACAAAAATTCAGTTGAATTTTTAGGTTTGCAGACGTAGTACAAATGTAAAACACATTTTGTTATTTGATAGTTGGCTATTCAGCTGTTAATCAGTAAAAAAAAGTTTTTTGATCTGTTTTGTAGTTTTCGTTTGGCGTTCGTTGAAAAATGGAAAATCGAAAGGAACATTTTCGTCATATTTTGCTTTTTTATTTCCGCAAAGGGAAAAACGCATCGCAAGCTCATAAAAAGTTATGTGCTGTTTATGGTGACGAAGCCTTAAAAGAACGGCAGTGTCAAAATTGGTTTGCCAAATTTCGTTCTGGTGATTTTTCACTCAAAGTTGAAAAACGCTCTGGTCGTCCAGTTGAAGTTGATGACGCCCTAATCAAAGCAATAATCAATTCGGACTGTCACAGTACAACACGTGAGATTGCAGAGAAGCTTCATGTATCACATACATGCATTGAAAATCACTTAAAGCAACTTGGCTATGTTCAAAAACTCGATACATGGGTTCCTCACGAACTGAAAGAATCACAGTTAACGCAACGCATTAGCAGCTGCGATTTGCTAAAGAAACGTAATGAAAATGATCCATTTTTAAAACGACTGATAACTGGCAATGAAAAATGGGTTGTTTACAACAATATCAAGCGGAAAAGATCGTGGAGCAGGCCAGGTGAACCAACTCAAACAACATCAAAAGCTGATATTCATCAAAAGAAGGTTTTGTTATCAGTTTGGTGGGATTACAAAGGAATTGTCTACTTTGAACTCTTACCACCCAACCGAACGATCAATTCTGATGTCTACATTGAACAACTAATGAAATTAAACAATGCAGTTGAAGAAAAGCGGCCTGAATTGACAAATCGAAAAGGTGTTGTATTCCATCATGACAATGCAAGGCCACACACATCTTTGGTCACTCGGCAAAAATTAATGGAGCTTGGTTGGGATGTTTTGCCACATCCACCATATAGTCCTGACCTTGCACCATCTGATTACTTTTTGTTTCGATCTTTACAAAACTCCTTGAATGGTAAAAATTTCAATAATGATGATGATGTCAAATCGTACCTGATTCAGTTTTTTGCTAATAAAAACCAGAAGTTTTTTGAACGTGGGATTATGATGCTGCCTGAAAGATGACAAAAGGTCATTGATCAAAATGGGCAATACATTACAGAATAAAGTTATTTAGTTCCATGAAAAAATTGTCTTTGATTTTCTTTTAAAAATCCGCAATTACATAGTTGCCGACCCAATATATATACAATTTTGTGACTTAATAACTATTATAACTATTTTACTCAAGTAAATATTCATCTTAGGTCAAATTTAAAGCTACTTGTTCTAGACTCTAGAGTAGGGGTGTCGAACTCAATCAGAGAAGGGGCCAAAATCTAAAATCCAGCCTAAATCGGGGGCCGAATGGTTTACTGAACAGTCATAAACTGTCATTGTGATGGAAACGCAGCGGAGTGCAGTGATGACAGCGTGGTGCGGGCCACATTGCAAGGCCTGGCGGGACGGATTTGGCCCGCGGGCCTTGTGTTTGACACATGTGCTCTAGAGTATTCATGAACAGGTTCTTAAATATTTCTGCCAAGAAAATCCTGTACTGTTACATGGAAACACAGACCTGGCATTGGGAAACCACCCATTATGCTTTTAAAGTGCAGTCAAGCAGACACTGATGTCCCTTATGGATTCTCTGTTGCTTTTTGCCATGAGGATTGATTAGAGTTTGATAGTAAGAGAAAACATTCTAAAAAAAGAGTGAGGTCATTGGAGAATAGCATATTTGATGCAACAAAAACACCTTGTTGATATCTAATCTATACTAATAAAAGAGTAATATGTTAATTAGAACAGATAGACTGGCCGTCTTTTGGATGTCATTCCACACATCCTTTCTGACAAAGTCAGGGTCCGGGTGAAGCTGCCTGGAATCCCAGATGCCTGTAGCCGGCCCAGGTAAAGCTGCCTGGGGTCCCAGGTGCATGCCTGGGCAAAGCTGGTCCAGGTCCCAGGTGCCTGTGGCTGGCTGGAGGAGGGAAGCCTGGTTCCTGAGTGTGTGTGTGTGGGGGGGGCCAAGGCACAGGTGGTTAGGGATGATCAGGCAGGCAGGCAGGCAGTTAGGAGCTAGCGGTCCCAGATTGTGAGAAGGATGTCTGATTGGCAGAGGGACCCCCCTCCCCTGCCCTGCACAAATTTTGTGTACTAGGCCTCTAGTTAAAGATAAAATACTAAAATTTCACTAATTTTCACTACAATACTCAGTCTTACCTCCCACCCACCCTTCCTCCAGACAATAGAAACAAAATTGATTATAAATAAAACAAATCTATCAAGTCACATTAGTTCCCTTTCTTTTCTTTTTCTTTTTTTAATATATTTTATTGTTTTTTTACAGAGAAGAAGAGAGAGGGATAGAGAGAGTTAGAAACATCGATGAGAGAGAGTCATTGATCAGCTGCCTCTTGCACACCCCCTACTGGGGATATGCCCGCAACCAAGGTACATGCCCTTGACCGGAATCGAACCCAGGACCTTTCAGTCCGCAGACCTACGCTCTACCACTGAGCCAAACCGGTTTCGGCTCATTAGTCCCCTTTCAACAGTAATCCTCAATCTCATAGTTTTGACCTTTGCCACACATTGGGGCCTTTCTTCTTCAGTCTTGCTACGGCTTCTGGGTGTTCTCTCATCAATGAAGCCAGAGTAGACAGAATGCTATGAGAGTTGCATTTGATGATTGAAATACCAAGAACTCAGTGGTGAACCACCAGGTCCCTCTTTCATCTCCAAGGGTGAATGTTGGCCCTTTTCTTTGTTTCCTGCAGTGGCTCTAAGATGCAGGCTTTCTCCTGGCCACTGTGTGGACTGTAGGACTCTGTGCAGAGGGTGGAAAAAGTGAGAGGTAAAGAGAAGAAGGTTATTCATTTAACTCCTGAGAAACCATAAATAACAATCTCCAAGTAACATAATATTGAATACTATTTAAGCATTGAAAAATCATTTAGTTCTGTGGTTTAAAGAAATGGCAGTGTAACTTTTTCAAAGAAAAACGTATCACAGAATTCCAGTAACTCAAACTGACAACAGCCAATAAAAATGGAGCTCTTCTGATTGAAGTTTGAAATAAGTAGCAAAGCCCCACCCTATTCGATTCTCCCCACCTCCCTACAAGAGACTCTTTTGGTTCTGCCTGAAAGCTCTGAGTCCCACATGACTCTCAAAAGGAACAGAGTATAGTCTGCTAGCTTCCTGCCTACTTTACATCCTTCCATCTCCTTCTACCATTTTACAACTTGGATGCTGGAAACTGAGACTGGAGAGTTTCAGCAGTTTCCCCAATGTTACACAATTAGAGGAAAAAATGAAGCTAGACTGTTGTTTTCCTTTTTTTTTTCTTCTTTTCTTTTTTTCTTTTTCTTTTTCATAACACAATACTGTCTGGGTACAAAGGGAATAATTAACACAATTTCAAACTTCTTTTCAAGTAATTTCCCACTGAATATATTAAACTGCAAAGAGAGTGGGTTGTCACATAATTTTGGATTACTTTGGAAACTGAAGATAATCCTGGCTAATTATCCAGGGACTTGGTCAGAGATTGAATGAATATTTATTATCAACTGACTATGTGCTCAGAATTCTAGAAGATATAAAAGAAGGGTAAAACATGGTACCTTAAAGAACTATTTTATTAGGCAAACTATGTGTGTGTGTGTGTGTGTTGTGTGCATGTATGTTTAAAGGATGGTATTAATTGAACTGTATAGATTTAATAAAAACTTTATTGTAAAAGGAAGAAGAGAATCAGATTTTCTTGAGAGAGAGAGAGAGAGAGAAAGAGAGAGAGAGAGAAAGAGAGAGATAGAGAGAGAGAGAGAGAGAGAGAAAGAGAGAGAGAGAGAAAGAGAGAGATGAGAGAGAGAGAGAGAGAGAGAGAGAGAGAGAGAGAGAGAGAGAGAGAGAGAGAGAGAGAGAGAGGAGATATATTTAGGAATTTAGTTATTTGGATTTTGCTCTTTGAAGCTATCAGCAGGTTGTTGGAGCTATGCTGTTCAAGGTCTCATGGCCTGTCAAATTCCTGGAAGGTAGAAACTTAAGAATTTTTCAGAGAAAGATAGGTATCATTAGGTAAAATAGATGTTATGTGAAAATAGAATGCAGAAATGGCACCAGGAGCTCAGAATGTTCTAACTTCTGAATTTTCTGAAATTAGACTCAGTAAAATGTTCTTCAAACTTTAGACTCATGAGTCACTAAGCTGTATGAGGGGTTTGATATGTGTTCAATCAAACTTTTCTAAATAAGTCAGAGTAAACCTATGCAAATTGCCTGGTAGAGTATTTAGTACATAGAAAGCAAACTATAATATACAGTATTTCACTATTATGTTGAAATATTATAATTTCTGGAACTCAGGATTCCACATGGTTAAAGTTATGAAACCAAAACTTCAAAGCTGCTGGGCTCCTCAATTTGTTGTGGACAGAAAGGAAGAAACACTGAGTGGAATTGGGGAGCAGGAAGCCACGGTCCCATTTCTTCTAGTGAGTGTTCAGTTGCCCTCAGGTAAGATTGACATGAAGAATTCCAGTTTTCTTTCCTGATAATTAGAGAGTAGATTGTGATTTCAAAGGTGCCATTTACCTTTAAATTTATATAATCCTATAGTTGAATCAAGTCAGGTATAATTTGCAAGTATTTTTAAAATTTGAATTCCTCCATAAATTTACATGAGTTTAAAATAAATAAAACAAACAAACACAATTTCTATGTGAACATTTTTTTCATATGAGCTCTCTAGCCTTGTACTGTATGTGTAAACTTGTAAAGTGACTTCCAACTAATCATCACTGATTGAGAGACAAGGGAATTTTACTTTCTAAATCATATAACATGTGGGAAGCATATGATTGTTTTCCTTGACTTTAACAAGATCTTAATTCTATCTTGAAAAGCTGACTTAACACAAGTTTAATCTTGTTCATGTGTTATTATAGAGAATGGATCTGTTTTTCTATTTAATAGAAAATATGATTGTGTTCTGATGAGAGTGACATTTAAAATTAGTTTCCAAGACCCAATGTGCCCATTGAAACCTCACAGATGGGAGAGGAGAAAGTGTCAGAGAACGTCATACAGTTGGCTTTGCTTCTTCTGTCTATACTTTTCTCCTGATGCCTGCTTCCTGGCATTGCCTCTGGTGCTTCAAAAGGAAAACAAGTTGCAAAATAATATATTAGAGCACTGTACACTATTTTAATACTTTTTAAAGGGAATAGCGTTCTCTGCTCTCCTTTTGCTGACCTCTCCAGCCCTTTGTTCATCCCTCCACCCCCTCCACCCTCCAGTCCCCCAATTCCTCAGGCCATTGCAGTGTTTTCCTGGGAAACAAAAGAAAAAATGAAAAAAAAAAGCAAAAGTTCTTGGTGCTTTAACAGGTTGAGATTTCTATCTGCCTTCTCACAAGTTCAAGGATTCACACTGCAAAGACAGACACATGTATTTTGAGCAAAAACAACAAGGAAAAACAAGAAGCTGTGTACTCTTCTATATGTCACAGTGTTTTTAAAATTGCCCATCACTTGGTAACCATGTCCTCCTCCCCAAGGCAAAACTTCAGAACTATATCTTCTTAGGATAAGCCCATGATAAACGATTTCTATGCTGTTGACATTGTTACAGCCTGTAAATCACATAACACAGGGGAAAATCTGACTTTGAAATAAGATAATATCTTATTTGTTAGATAACTTCTGCTTGGAAAAAAAAAACAAATTCAAGATGTAACATGATTATTCTGGCAAAATTATGCTTCATCTTAGATTTAAGTATTGCTCAGTAATGATTTCATGTGTCCTTTCTTATTCCCCATTTTGATGGTTAAATTTAAATGACAACTTGACTGGGATAAGGGATGCCCAGGTAGCTGGTAAAGATTATTTCTGGATGTGTCAGTGAGGATGTTTCTGGAGGAGATTAGCATTTGATTCAGTAGACTGAGTAAAGGTTGACAGCACCAATGTGGGTGGCCATCACCCAATCTTTTCCTTTTTCCTGCCCTCTTTCTTAAGGCCTTCAGAACCCAGAACTTGTATTCGCATCCTCCCCTCCTCGATCACGCCCCTTCCAACCTCCCCCATACACACCTTACTACAGATATTTCTCAGGCCTTTGAACTTGGGCTGAAGTGCACCCCTATCTTTCTTGGCTTTCCAGTTTACAGATAGCAGATCATGGGGCTTCTAGGCCTCCTTAACCAGGTGAGTAAATTCCTATAACTTCCTTTTATATGTGCCAATATATGTTCAATTGTTTTAGTTTCAGGAGAATCTTGACTAGTAATATGTCAATTATATTCTTTTTTTCTGGGTCTTGCATATAAAAATACATGTACTTATCCATTTTCAACAACATTGCTCTCAAAAATGTTTTTCTATTAGGTTTTTGTGGGATATTAATCTCTTTTAGACTTCATAAACACACACACTCTCTCACACACATACACACACACACCCCCCAAAAACACACACAAAGATATCCTGCTGGTGTGGCTCAGTGATTGATTGTGGACCTATGAACCAGGAGGTCATGGTTGGATTCCGGGTCAGGTCAGGGCACATGTCCAGTTGCTAGCTCAATTTCCATTAAGGGGTATGTGGGAGGCAGCTTATCAATGATTCTCTCTCATCATTGATCTTTCTATCTCCCCCTTGCTCTCTGAAATTAATACAAATATTTTAAAACAAAGAAACAACCCTGATTTCCCCACAAGGATCAACACTAAAATCTCCCAGGATATGTTATCTTTCCTCTGCATTAGAAAATGCATTATTATTGTTTTACATCCAGTTTAATAAAAATGCAAATGTGTTGTTTCGGGACAATTTTCCAGCATCCTTACAATTGTGATGAGTTACCCGAAACAATGTTGGTTTTAACAGTTTCTGAACTAAATGCATCAGGTAACAGAACTCAAAGGAATTATCGAGTAGTGACACAATCCCTTAAACAAGTAACCCTCAACATTAGAAGACTCCAGTCTGGCCCCTGAGAAAAAATCATCACTGTTATGATTGTAAAACAGGATGAGGCAGAAGTTGACACTTACATGAGGTTTTCCTTCTAGAACTAAAAATAGGTCAACCCAAAGGACTAGTTGAATGGACTCTCTTACAAATGGTGGGCTCCCCATTACCGAAGGATTCAGACAAAACAGATGGACACTCAAAGAGGGGAATTCTGCATGGGCTGGGAGATGCACCAGGGGAGCTGTAAGCCCTTTCTCATGTCCAGATTCTGTGGCCCCAGCAACCATACATACGGTGAGGGCATTAAAAACAGGACTGAGAGAAGACAGACAGTGTTAACCCCTCCCTTTTCTTCCAATTTCTCCCTCCTTTCTGGCTCCCCGGAAAGGCATCTTCTCTTCACAACAGAGATGACAAATTTTACTGGTATGTTCAACCTCACCTATATTCTCTTAGCCTATTTTCCAAGTTTGTTTCTGTAGTATTATGGGCACCATTTAAAAGCCATTAAGAATTGGGACCATTAACTATGTTTCCAAATGTTCTGAGACATCGTCTCAAGGATGAGGCCTGTAAGGTGGCGGAGCCGGAACGGAGAAGAATATGGGAGATTATTCCCCGTTCACTGGATTTTTACCTGATGATTTACAAGGAATGTAAATTAGGAGACACCCACAGAAGGTACATTTAATGACATTTTAATGCATCACAGAATTTACGACAAGGCATGAATAGCTTGTGCACCCAACCATTGGAAGCAGATGCTGCAATAATTCTACTTAATACTTAGTAGCAAAGGAAAGCATATTGTTTTTGTACGAATGTTTATGAAACATTAGTAAGAATAATATGCACCATTCAATGCTGAACATATAATCTGAAATCCTTCCCCATAAATATTTATAAAGGAGACATTTTGGTTCTCCGTTGTAAATTGATTTTAAGCCCAGATTCTAAGATGCTGCATGGTTTTCTTATTCTGGGTATATATTTAACTAGATTAAGACTAAGTGACTCATAGGGCAGCACCATTTTTACTGTACCTACTTGGTGAGAGCCTAAAGAGATTGCTTTGAATCAATTCATAAAATATACTCTCCACTACAAAAGCTCAGCTAGTGGCTTGGAAATGGAATTTTTACTACTGTGAAGCTAGTAACCACTTACTGTATTGGGAAGAATTAATGAGCTTCATTAAGTAAGCGGAAGTACACAGTTTCTAAATTATATAGCAGTACTTGGTATTTATAATATAAATAATTTAAAAAATGCCTTTTCCATCAATGCCTAAAATGTTTGTTTGGTTATTCACAATGACCAATTATAGATATTAAAGAGCTAGACTTTATTTGAGAAAACCCTCTATTTTTCAGTATTATGGTAAATGAGACTTACTGTTTAAAATGCTATAGTTCTTCACCACTAACTATGGTTGCAAGGCTCTTAGTCACACCGTTTTCTTTCTGGCAGTATCTTTTCCATTTGCAGTTGTATTATATTTCTTTTAATGACTTTCACTTGCCAATGTCAGGTTTGTGAGTGTTTTTTTTCCCCCTCTTCCCCTTAATAGGGGAACCACTTTGAAGAAATAGGATACTCTAAATGCGATTTTCTTCCAGTTAAAACGATCCTAATTACTGATTGCTCTTCAACATTGCAGTACTGTCTACCCTTAGCTTCCTGAGTTTGGTCAAATATGTCAAGATTATAAAATGGATTATTTTTATAACTTTATTTATGTAAGCACTTAAATATGCAGTAAGTCTATCCATATGGCAGATTTAGCTTTCTTAAGTAATATAGTGAACTTATTGAGGAGCATTAGACAGAACATGAGCCTTGGGAAAAGTGAAAAGGACTTTCTGGTCTAAAGAGTATCCTACAACAACTAAATGGAGAAAAGACAGATTGAAGGTGGTTGGGTGCGATGCAATGCAGGGATTTAAAAGAAATGCTGAATTTATCACATTAATACCACTTATTTGTGCCTAACCAATTTGAGCACAATGTGATTGGTCATTTACATGCCTGGGACTTTCGGTCACAGCATAATGACGCTTGCACTCTGTAATCCATTGCTTCATGAATCACACTTAAAAATGCTAAGGTTTGTAACCTCTTCTCTGATTGTTTCTCTTGGATTTCCAAACATTTCTACACACATTTATTTGACTAGATGGCCAAATTTAAAGAGATCTATATAAAATGTTAGGAAACTATGACACACATTCAAATATTTTAAAAGCTATTTTGAACAACTCTTACAACTAACTACTAGAAGTCAAGACATTGTAAAACAGAATTGGTGAAAATTTCTTCTTCCTTTTTTAAAAACTGTATTTTATTGATTTTTTTACAGAGAGGAAGGGAGAGAGATAGAGAACTAAAAACATCCATCACCTGCTTCCTGTATGCCCCCCACTGGGCATGTGCCCGACCAAGGACCAAGGTATGTGCCCTTGACCAGAATCCAACCCCGAATTCCTCAGTCTGCAGGCCAACGCTCTATCCATTGAGCCATACCGGCTTTGGCAAAAGTTTCTTCTTTTTCTGTTTTCATGAGTTTACTGTATATTATGAATTTATTCAACATATTAAAAGCTTTTAACAAATTTTATCTCAATTACATCTAGCATACCTCTGTGAAATAAATTTTATCACCAAAGTAAATGTTTATAAGAATATGGTACTAAAGAGCATTGATACTTAAGCAGATATGTGTTGTAATTGGAATAAATTAGGGTAAATTGAATTTTCATTAGAAAATATCAATGGTTATTTTGAAGTACAAATTGACATTATAAAATAAAGTCTTCATAAATGTTTGACTTTTATCTGTACCACAAACCTTGAAGAGAAATAATGATAAATAATGAATATAATCTACATACCACTTAAAAATAAATAGAACTCAGCCAGTGTAGCTCAGTGGTTGAGTGTGGATCCATGACCCAGGAGATCATGGTTTAATTCCTGGTCAAGACACATGTCTAGAATGTGGGCTTGATGGCCAGTGTGAGATGTGCGGAAGGCAGCCAATAAATTATTCTCTCTCATCATTGATGTTTTTATCTCTCCCTTTCCCTTCCTCTCTGACGTCAATAAACATATATTTAATAAAATAAAAATAGCTAAAGATAGAGAGTATGGTTTAAATAAGCTTTAGAGTAAGCCTAGGTTTATAGTGTTTTGGTGTCTTAACTGTCTAGGATTACCTAATCAAGTTATAAATGTTGTAATTCCTTCATTAGACTCTGCATTAACAACATTACCAGGAGACTGAGTCTGGTTCATTGTCCAGGCTGGAACCCCATGCCAGCCCCTGCTTATTCATACATTCAGGCCCACATGACTCCAACAGTCACTAAAATACTATCCTCCTCTTCTCTATTACCTCCATCATCATTTGTGATCTGTGGTTCTCTCACTTCTGTTATGCCCAACCCTTTCTAAGAATGTCTTCTCTCTATTTCACTTGGAGTCTGTCTGGAAGAGACCTAGATAAAAAAGTTGCAGTAGCAATTTTATATATTCTAGAGCATTTAATACTCAGCATAATCCTATTTGGAGAGATCAGAGAACAAGCTTAGAAAGGTTAAGTACTTTGCCTAGAGTCAAATAGCTAACGTTGAGACCAGTTTCTGATTTCAAAACCCCCTTTCCCCAACTGAATTACAATGGTGACAGCATGAATGCCCAGGGAGTATGTACTCATACATGCAAACCTCTAATATTTCCCTGAGGCTAATACCTTATCTACCAGGATTTCTGGTTCTGTATAGGATGGGTCAAAGATTATCAAAGGCATAGCACCATTTAATTTGCTAAGAGATGATGAACTAAGCCTAATGTCTCCAATTAGTCTGGGAAATGGACTATTTAATGAAATCCATAAATCTTTTTCAGAGATAGTTTTAAATATATATTTTTGAAGTGTGAAATTCAGTAGAGTTCTGTGGGCAAAATTTTTTAATCAGTTGCTTCTCTGAGAATTTATTTTCTCTAAAAACTTACTTTGTACTTGACATTGGCATGTAAATAAGAATTTGAGAGAGAGAGAATAAGCTGGAAAAAATAAAAGAGTAAGTGATATTAGGAAAAGACTTGTGGAAATGTCAAACTGAAATTATGGATTGCTGGGATTGCTATTCTTATAAATTATTTTCTTGGATATACCCCTATGACATGCTTTCATAAATATTTTCTTTGTCTCACTAAATAAAGTTCAAACTCCTGGTGTTTGTAAAGCAGAAATACTGTGCTTTATTACAATAACATACTCAGTGTTTCACATTTAGTTGTTGCTCAAATTAGTTACCAAGCCAATATTTATCAATGAAAGAGTAAACTTTAACTCTTGTATAGTGTATGCTACACCATATTTACTTGACTATGAACTGTTGATCATCTTTGAATCATGAGTATAAGGAGCACTAATGAAATCTATGAAGCAAAGCTATATTAATCAGAGCAAAGTCCTTAAAGATATGCTTGTAAGTTTGTGTGTATGTGTGCAAGAGTAGGTGAGTTGCAAGTATGTGGGTATTTTAGTGCTTATAGTCTTATCTCCTGCAGTGGATTTTCAAACATAGATTTTTCTGTAACTTATTTGATTGAACAGCATTTACATTACACTTTTAACATCACCTATAGTGCACATGTGCTCTAAAAGTAATTCTGAAACTTGAGAACTTGAGAAAATAGCTCCTGGCTTCTGTTCCATCATACCAGTGGCTGATAAAGGTGAGAGCGGTGATAAGAAGGTGTCAGAATCCTGGGCTCTGATATTGTTGATGGTGATAAGCAAAGTAAGACCATCATTCTTGAGCAGAGGTTGGATGCCTTAAATGCTGGATTTGTTCAGGGATACTTACATTTTATTCTTTACTTGTATAATAATTAAACAACTTTTATTAATAAAATTATAACACTAATTTCTTTATATATTTTTAATCTCATGGCACACATAAACTAATTACTAAAATCCTGTGGCATAACAAATTTTTTTTCTGAAGTGATTAAAAAAATAAGTATAATTTTGATTCATTCACAGGGAATAGCTCTTGTTGTGTTGGCTGCTGTTATTTACTTATTTATTTATTTCTAGGGGAAAAGAAGTCAGTGCCTCTGACTCAATAGTCAAGTATAATATTACATGTTCATAGTGGCACAATTTACAATAGATAAGATTTGGAAATAGCCTAGGTCCCCATCAGCAGATGAGTGGATTAAAAAGCTGTGATACATTTACACAGTGCAATACTATGTTGCAGTAAAAAAAGAAGAAATTCTTACCATTTACAATAGCATGGATGGAACTGGAGAGCATTATGCTAAGTGCAATAAGCCAGTCAGAGAAAGATAAATATCACATGATCTCACTCATTTGAGGAATATAATGAACAACATAAGCTGATGAACAAAACCAATAATCATATTAAAATGCTCCTTTATTTAACTGGATATCAGTCATCTCTTTATATACAATGCTAAGAGACTGTCCAACCATCTGACTTGTTGCTATGATGCCCATTGATCACCAGGGGGCAAACGCTCAACTCAGGAGCTGCCAAGCTGTGGTGACTTGGCAGCAGAGGTTCTTGGGTAACCCAGCCCGGAACCAGAGAGGAATGAGCCTGATTCCAGGGTGTGTCAATCTAGGACCACCCTCTCACAATCTGGGACCCTTTGTGGGAGGTCAGAGAGCCGGTTTTGGATCAATCCCCACAGGCCAGGCCAAGGGACCCCACTGCTGCATGAATCTGTGCACCAGGCCTCTAGTCTATTCTAAAAATACTTTATAAGGCTCGTAGTTAATAGTAGTTTTTAAATACCTAATATGTGCCATGTGCATTAAGTATACATATTATTAAAAGTCACAACAGTCTTGCAGTGTAGATTTTTTTCTGACTTTTTATCAGAAACTAGTGGACCAATGCATGAAATTCATACACATTAAAAGGGAATTAATTAGAGGAAATATTTTAATATTACTATTTGCCCTTTCTCTATCATAGAAATGTCAGAGATGAAAGAAAATTAGTAAAATGTATATGAAAATCTTCCTCCTGTCAGAGTCTGGGGCACAATGAAAGACCCAGAGTCAAGTCCCTGCCCACTCTCATGCTCCTCAAAATCATACAAGACCCAGATCCCGCCAGCTCTATATGCATTGAATGACATCCAGACCCAGCCAGCCCCACCCCCGTCAAACCCCGCTGGGCAGAGGGCATGGCCTGAGGTCCCCTAGACTGGGCTAGGACAGAGAGATGCTTTGAGGTCCCCTATCAAGCCCTGTTGAGTCTGTGGTGGGGAGGGAAGGAGGTGTGGAAATGACAACAGTGGGAACAGCCTCAGGTCCCTGCTGATTGCTCCTTAAGGCTCCTTATGGGAACTCAGCCTCTGCTGTGGGTGCAGCCATCTTTGTTGTGGCCTGCTGGTCAATTTGCATATTCTCTCTTTATTAGTTTAGATAAAGATGAAGCTTAGATACTTAAAAAACATACCCAGGACTATTTATCTAGTTAGTGGCTAAATACAAACCCAAGTTTGTTTTGGGTAACCTACAATCAGGAAAATAGAACCCATTTTAGGTATTTCAAATAGTTAAGATTTAACAAGGGGAATCAGTTTGCAAGTTTTTAAAAAAGAAAAAAAAGAAAGAAAAAGAAAATTGGAATGCGTATTAACTCAGAAATTAGAAACTGTTAGAGGCAGCTGTGACCTGGAAGGCTAGGGGAGCACAAGGGAAGATGTGTTAGTGCCAGAACCTTGGAGCACAGAGGAAAAACCCCAGTGGTCCAGAAGCAATGTGAGAATAAGAAGAAAGAGAGCTGAGTGAGAGTGAGGCTGAGAGAGGAAGTTAACTATTAACCCCTCTCCTCCTGATTGGACTCATCCCCTAGTAGCCCTTGCTATTGATCAAAGAGGAGCCATCTGGCAATATACCCTGGGAAATCCAGTTTCCAGGCAGTCAGTGTAGAGTGGGGTGAGGGATGGAAGGAAGGGTTGCGGCATAATAACAAAACATTGGTATAAACTGACCTCTTGAGTCTTAATATTTGTACTGGAATATGCTGCCTTAGAACCAGGAACAATGCACAAATACTTAAAAGTTCCATTTTCTAATTTTTAAGAGTTTTTGGAACTGAATAATACATACCTTAATCTTTTTTGTTACTTTTCCTATCAGCCTTCTCGAAATGCAAAGGTATGCAGCTTACTTTTATATTTAAGCAGTCGTGTAAAAATCTTTAACACTGAGTATAAAGTCTAACCTTTGACATGACCTAAAGACAAAAAAAAAAAAAAAAAAAAAAAAAAAATGCTGACCTGATTCACTTTCTTTTCATAGACCTCTGGTTGGCATGCTAACAGAGGCTGTTCATCTGAAACACCCTGGGCCACTGAAAACTCACTAGTGGATTGGTAGAAACGGGTGGGCACACAGTTTAGTAAATATCAAGATACAAGTACTCTCTTCTGTAGTGTATTGGGATTTAATGAGAAAGAAAAAGTTATTATTTTCCGGGGAAAAAATGTTCTTTTAAAAAGCTGACTCTTAGAGATGTCAATGAGGTTGACCCATCGGACTTTGGTCCTTTCCCCTTATATATTTTATTATCTTTAGAACCAACATTGACTGAATAAAAGTAAATTAGTTTCATATTGCTAGGTTTCTTCTGCAAGAAAGCAAACGCTGTCAGATAATACTTTATATTCTGCAGATAATTTTATAGAAAATGAATAAGTTACTATAGAGAATGATGTGTTGAAGCAGAGACTAAATAGGCAAAAAATACAGTTGCATCTTCAATAAAAAAAAGGAGAGAGAAGGATAAGTCCATTATAATATTATAAAATTAGTAAGCTTCTAGTTAATAGTGTTAAATGCATGACATGTAATAAGCAAAGATAATTTGGTAGAAAAATAGCTTTTCTATGACTTTTGCTTTTATTTTTTATTATTTTACCTGGCAATATTTTTATTGATGTATAATAGACATATATCATATTAGTTTTAGATATACAACATAATAATTTGATATTTGAATATACTCTGAAATGATCACAGGTCTGGTTAACATCTGTCACCATACATAGTTACAATTTTTTTCCCCCCTTAGGATGAGCTCTTTAAAAATTAACTCTCTTAGCAACTTTAAAATATGCAGTACAGTATTATTAATTGTGGTCACCATACTATAATTTACATTCACATGACTCATTTATTTTTAATTGGAAGTTTGTAGCTTTTGACCCCATTTCCCCATTTCCCCACCTCATCCTCTCTCTCCTCTCCTCTGGGAAACACCAATCTGTTCTCTGTATCTATGGCCTTTATTTTATTTTATTTTAGATTCTACATATAAATAAGGTTATTTGATATTTGACTTTCCCTAACTTATTTCACTTTGCATAACTCTCTCAAGGTCCTTCTAATTATTGCAAATGACAAATTTTCTTAATGGCTGAATACTACTTAATTACATGTGTATACATATATTACATTTTCTTTATCCATTCATTCATCAATGGATATTTAGGTCATTTCCATCCTGACTTCTGCTTTTTAAACTATATTGCCTATTTGTTCATGGTAGCAACATGTAATGGGACATTCACTCCTAACTATGTGGCTCTCTAGACTGATCTAATAAACATGACTACTGATAGGAACATCTGACCAGAAACTAGGAGTAGATATGTGGTTTCCAAACAATATATATATTAGTCAGTCATAAATTAAATGTAATGATTTACTAGAACTGGGCCACCACTTTTAAAGTTAAATTGAGTAAAACATGGTAAGATTGATAGGATAGGATAGGATAAGATGAAATAGGACAGAATGGTATGAAATGGAAAGAAATGGAGTGGGAAGGGATGGAATGAGATGAAATGAGATTGAATGGGTAGAATGGAGTATTACAGAGTAGAATAGAATCAGAATAAATCTGTAGTTATATGATATCTGGTAAAATGCTTACAATGGCTATACCTCTGTGTGTGTGTGTGTGTGTGGTCTTAGTACAAATTATGCTTCTCACTATAAACTGTGGTAAAAATATTTGTTTTTGAATCTGAAAAATACAGTGAGAAAAACCTAGCTGAAATAATTATGTACTTCTTTGTTGCACATACAAGTCAAGTGACTGACTAATTTTTCCTCCTCTGTTAAATGAAAAGGAAAGGAGAATTGACTTGGTGCTTTAAAATGCTAATTCTTCATGGAAAACAAAACAAAACAAAACAAAACAAAACACACAACAACAACCATTTGGCTTAACCTTTTCCTTCCATTCTCATTTTATTATAAATGAAAGTAAGAATTTGGACTTGTTTCAAAACTAGTATTTTATTTAAAAAAATACATTTTTTATTTTTATTTATTTATTTATTTTTTACTGATTTCAGAGAGGAAGCAAGAGGGAGAGATAGAAACATAAATGATAAAAGAGAATCATTGATTGGCTGCCTCCTGCATGCCCCCTACTGGGGATCAAGCCCACAACCAGGGCATGTGCCTGTGACAGGAATTGAACCTGGAACCTTTCTATCCACTGAACCAAATTAGCTAGAGTTCAAAACCAGTATTTTTCTTTATCACCCTATAGCATCACTGTCACTGCCAATCATATAGATTTATCTCACATATCTGACACTTTGTTATGTAGTGGTTAGTTTTTAGGCTGTCTTTATATCTTAATTGCACATCATATACATTACTGGCTATTTAGGGATGGAGAGAGGAGGCAGTTGTGATTGTTCTCCAAAACAGAAGAATGAATAATACTGATAGAGCTTGTGACTTGTCAGGTTTTATCAACTTGATTGTAGTAAGCAGATTCTAAGATGACTCCAAATATTTCCCACTTGCTAGTACTCATACCCTTATGGAATCCCATCCCCTTTACTAACTTGATTCTTAATAGAATGTAACATCAAGGGATGTCACTTCTATGATTACATTACAAAAGATTGACTTATTTTTTTATTTTATTCTTTAAAGTATTACAAATAGTAGTACATATGTCTCATTTCCCCCCATTGACCTCCTTTCCCCCCACCCCAGCCCCAGCTTCCGCCACCCCCTGGTACATGTTCTCACTCCTCTACCCCACCAGTGTCTTATGAAATCAACTGAAGGACTTGTATGCTTGCATAGAAGCATAACCAACGGACACAAGACAAAAGATTGACTTCTGTCTAGCTAGCAGGTTCTCAGTGTTGCCATCTCTGCTTTCACAGTTCGGTGAAAAAAGCTGCAGTGTGGAAGAGGTTCACTTGGGGTATGGGGCCCAGCTCATAGCCAGCAGGAAACAGCCCCTCCATCTCTCCAGGAACAGCCCCACAGCAACTGTTCCAGTGAGCTCAGAAGCAGGAAATGTCTTAAACATTCAAATGACACCCCAGTTCTTGCTGAAAACTCAATTGCAATCTTAAGGAGAGTGGGACCTATTTATGCCATATCTAAATTTTTAAACAGAAACTTGGAGATAATAAACGTGTGCTGTTTTACTTTGCTAATTTGGAAGTTGCTTTGTTACAAATAGACATTGATAACCAATTTCCTGGAATTTATGCTGATTATTAAACCAGGGGCATTTGACACTGTCTGGAAATATATCTTTGGCTTTCATAACCGGAGGTGGGCTGCAGGAATCTAGTGGGTAGAGGCCAAAGAGGCTGGTAAATGCACAGGGCAGCCACCCAACCACAAAGACTTGCCTGACCCCAAATGTCAATAGTGCTGACATTGAGAAACCCTGGTCTAAAGCAGATCACAGTACATTTAGATAATAGAGGTTTGATTTTATATTCCACAAAGAATGTCTACTACTTAACAGGAAATCACTCCTAAATATTTTTTTCTGAAAATACTGTTATAAAATCAATGGCATTTCATTCTCTTTTAAGGATCACGGTATATTTTTCTTTAGAAATGCCTCTGAAAGAAAAGTATGAAATATATCCCCATTAAAATACTTTAACTTTATTTTTCCTAGAGATGTGTCCATTCATTAATATGTAGATAAGCTAGAAGTTGATAATTAAACATCCAGATGGAATAGAGAAATCGCACTATGGTAATACTTGAACAGCTAAATTTATCTTTCTCTATATTTGGTAAGTTATGCTTCCCCCTCAGGCTAAGACTCATTATGCCAACTTATATCCTACATTGAAGTGGTTGACATACAATGAAAGGAGATCCTAAAATCCTGGTGGGTGTGTCTGTAAATTCCCACTCTCAAACTAAAGTGCTTCATGAATAAATCAATAGAGTTGTCACAGAGTTAGAATGCTTCCATTTTTCCACAAATGGAACTTTAAGCAACCAGGGCACATTGTAAATAGCCAGTATGTTTCATTTATGACCTAATGTGTTGAGAAACAGCATAATTTGTATTGCACACAGTTGATATATTTCTGGTACATAAAACAACCTGAGTGGTAAGGAAATAAATATTGAAATGATGGTGCTCCTACCCTATTCAGAATAATAATTAGCAGAATTTTTTTTTAAGGAAATGAAAGTGACAACTATTATTCCACTGAAAAAATAGCTCTTCAAATTAAAGCCAAGAACTGCTATACTCAGTGTTAGCATAAGTACATAGTCTCACAGAGTCATGGTCCAACTATAGTCATCAAATAAGCTATGTAACTCTTTAGTCTTGACCCACACAGACCAGAGAATACTGGTTAAGGATATAGCTGCCACCACTTCTTACTCTTCAAGCATATTTCTGTCCTAAATTTGTTATGTAGACTAGAGACTTCTGAAAGGCTGATTCATGCCCACATTGTGGTTTTGTTTTGACCGTGTTCATTGAGAAATTGTGATTGATCCTCATAGATTTGAAAATATGTTAAAGGGCACAACTTGCAAAGTGAAAGATATTAGCTCAGTATCACCCCTGCCCCCTCTTCAATACCCAAAAATTCAGTGGCTCTATAAAAATCTTAGTCTTTGATTGGCATTTCATGACTTCCTTCCATCTGTTCCCCCCTCCCCACTTTTTTTTTATTTAATATTAGTACTTCTTACTGTGAAATTTTTACTTCAGTCAAATTCAATCAGATCTTTTCTTCTGATTTTTGTATCAGAGGTCTGAACTAACCGTTCTCTTTCTGCACAAATTGCAATATCCTAAAATTCCAGTTAAGGGTTATCTCCTTCAATATGCCATCTTAAATCCCCAGCAAGAAAATAGTTCTCTTCCTCCTCTAAAATCACATCATATTGCTTATTGTATGTTTCAGTGTCCATTTTGTATTGAATTGCATGTACAAATTATCTTTGCATTTCTCCAATGTACAGTGTCTGCTACATTAATAGAACATGTAATTACCTGATGTAGACCTTAATGAAATGCAAAACACCTAAATTTGCAAATTCAGATACTTGTTGCCCAATCATTGAATCTACACTTCTTGTTTGACTAATTTGACTTGACTATTCCTATGTATATTATTCTCTTTATAGAGAAATAACTACTAAATTGACAGAATAGCACTTCCATGGTAATTAGCTAGTTAAAACTGGTCTATAGAAAGTTCCTCAATATATTGTGTCAACCCTTAGTCTAGCACTATCAAATTAGCATACTGATTTTCCTTTTTCCTTCCTTTGGTAATGAGAGATTATCTAATTTATCTCAAAGATGTCTGAAAGTCTAAGCTGTTGACTTGCCCTGGAATGAAGGTTTATTTTATAGGATAGACAGGAAACACAATGTGGTTAGTGTGTAATTGCTATAATGTGGGGGAAATACAATTAAATGTAATTAAGCGGGCTTAATGATCAAAATGTTAATACAGTACTAGTTTTAATATCTGCCCTTAAATGTGTGTTTGTCTGATGAATTCATAGTACCTCCCAACATTCATTTGGCTTGACTATGCTGCCTTTCACAGAAGGAAGTTGAGTGGTTCAGAGAAAGAATAAACAACTCTCCTTCTTGTATGACATGTTTATTTATGGCATGTTTGGGTTCTAATAAAATAGAGCAATTAAGCATTCTAATGTCTCCCTTGAAGAGTAAGACATAAAGAACTTAAAAGTGAAAATTAAAGAAAGATAATATAAACATAGATGGTAGAATTATGCTTTCTTATTAACCTTCACTGCAATCTTGTAACTGAAATTACATATCCTGCCATATTTAGAAGACTAAAGATTTACCTGTTAATAAAATATTCTGCTTCTTAGATTGAAACTTGAGTTAATTCTACTACCTTGCCATCATATACTAAAGCAGCAGGAACTATTTATGAAAGACATCAAAGTTCTTTTCTGAGAATAAGTATAAAGTCATAAAACTTTAAAAATTGCAATGCCAAGGATTTTATGTGTATTTGTTTGTGAATTTACTTGTACAATGAAGACTTCAAATATATGATTCTTTAAAAGGAATTCTACAATAAATTCCCTTTTGTCTGTAGAAAAAAAATATATAAAAACTATGACAATAACTTTTTGTTTGTTTGTTTTTGGAGAGCAACAGCTTCTGAAATACAAAGCCCTTCACTTGAATAAGTAACTTCAATTTAAGCCAAATATATTTGAGTACTACTTCTTTGGGGGATTTAAATATATAATTGATAGAGAAGAAGCAGAGAGGTAATTTTGTACTTGCTTCACCTAATATTTTATATATTATATACTAGGGACCCAGTGTATGATTTCATGCACCTTGAAATGAATTGTGGGCCCCGAGGCTTCAGTAGGCACAGGGGTGGGTCTCAGCCCATTCTCTATGCCACCACCTGGCCCCTCCTGCCATAACCTCTGGTTCCCTCTCTGCTGGGAGCCCCGCTCCCACTGCTGATGGCCTGGAGTGATTGGGCCAGTGCTAACAATGGGTGTAAGCAGGGTCAATGCTGTCAGTGGGTGCGAGTGGCAGCTGCTGTCCCAATCCCTCTGGAGCAGGGGGAGATGGAGAAGCCCTCAAGGACAATTAGAGATGGCAGCCGCTGTTTGTGTTCACTGACAGTACTGAGTGATCAGGACCAGCAGTGGGTGCAAGCATGGCTCTGGCACCAGCAGCAGGTGTGAGTGAGGCTGGATCCAGCAGCAGGTACGAACACTAGGTTGGACTGCGGTATGCAAAAGCAAAGAATTTTCAGTAACCACCAGAGGCTTGCCCCTATGACAGCTACCAGAGCCCCCGTTAACCTTCTCCACCATCCCACCATGACCAATGCCTGCAATGTTGTGTGCATGCCCCAGGTAGTCAGTGCATGTCATAAAGACCAGTTGTTCTGCTGTTCAGTATAGTTGCATATTAGCCTTTTATTATATATATATATATATATATATATATATATATATATCCTGTATAATAAAGAGGTAATATGCAAATTGACCGTCACTCCAACACAGAAGATGTTTGCCCTCATATGGTCAAAGATGGCCACCTCCATGTGGACACAAAATGGCTGCCACAACATGGCCAGGAGGGGAGGGCAGTTGTGAGTGACCAGGCCAGCAGGGAAGGGCAGTTAGGGGTGACTGGGCTGGCAGAGGAGAACAATCAGGTGACCCAGGCCTAAAAGGAAAGGCAGTTAGGAGTGACCAGGCCTCAAAGGGAGAGCAGTTAGGGGCAACCCGGCCAGCAGGGGCATGGTTAGGCATCGATCAGGCTTGTGGGGAAGTGGTTAGGATGTCATCAGACTGGCAGGCAGAAGTGGTTAGGGGCAATCAGGCAGGCAGGCAAGCAGGCAAGTGGTTGGGAGCCACAGTCCCAGATTGTGAGAGGGAGCATAGTCCCACTGGGATTGGGCTTAAACAGGCAGTCAAACATCCCTCGAGGGTATATATATATATGATTTGATTCTTGGGAAGCAATTGGATGATAATGTTGGGAGAGAAGCCTAAAGAAAGGCATTTAGAAGAAATAATAAAGAATAAACAAGACGCTATCCAGCACTTTCCAAACAGTGGTTCTCCTACCAGCTGCTTTGCAACTAACAGGAATACTTGTTAAATATGTAAATTCCCAGACTCACTCAAACACACTGGGTCAAAATCTTTCAGCATTGGACAAAAACATGAATTTTTAACAGACATCTTTGGATTTTAAGGCTCATTAAAAATTGAGAACAATTGCTAAAGAAAACAGCATAGTTTTAATATTTTATAGGTATGCTAAAAAGTGTTTTTAAAAAGCATCAGGACACCCATCTTTAGCACTTTCTCAATCTCTTCTTTATAATTTAGTATTTCTACTTCAAGGTTCTCTGCAGACTGTGTTTGCCTGCTATCTAGTCTACCAGCTGGAAGATGTTTACATCACAAACCCTGTATTTTTACATCTCTGTTCAATAAACCAGCCAAGTCTGACACTACATTCACTTGGCCTCAAATTTCTAGGGAAGGGCTTCTCATTGGCTCAGCTCAGAATAAGTGCACACCCTGTGTCTCAAGCTACCGCCAGCCAGACAGGGCCATGAAATAAATCAGGTTACATTATTTCATCTCCAACTACCTATGAATTCATTTATTAAAAAATAAAATTTTAAATTGAATTTATACTATTTGACAGAGACAGGACACAGCATCTTAAACAATTATAAATATTGGGAAATGTCCCCAAGATGAACTATCAAATTTTGGGTAGATAACTTAAAACATGTCAGCTAAAAGTGGGAAAACAATAATAAGAATCTGTGTCCAACAACTAGGCTTAATACAGTTCTATTAAACAGTTCTTAATACAGTTCTTACTACAATTTAACTGAGTGCACATAACATTATTTTTCAGTTAAAAGATAAGATATAACCATGAAAAAATAGAACAAAAATTAATTCCTTGAAAAATATACTAATATAAAATGTAGAAAAACTGTTCAAGATTTTTGTTATGTTAAACATACACACAAACTCTAAAATGTCTAACTATGACCCTTTTGCTTTTTGATTGTTTTAAAATATATTTTTATTAATTTCAGGGAGGAAGGGAGAAAGCGAGAGATAGAAATATCAATAATGAGAGAATAATTGATTGGCTGCCTCCTGTACTAGTGTCTGAGCCCACAATCCGACCAAGTGCCCTGACCATGAATTGAATCATTATCTCCTTGTTCATAGGTTGATGCTCAACCACTGAGCCATGCCAGTAGGGCTAACTATGACTCTTTTGAAAAATAAATTTAAAAAATCATTGAAGACATGGGGAGATATATGAAAGCGGCATAGAGAATGCCACTGAATTTCAGGTGTTTCTTCCTTTATTTAAACATTTCTAATTTTTACAAATTTCCACAAGAAATACATATCACTTTAAAAATGACAAAAAATAAAAGAGGGGCTATCACTATTTGCTGCTTATCAAGAATTTTGAACATTAGATGATTACTTTTACATCTGATAATCACTTAGGAGGCAGTGCTATCTCAGCATTTATAGAGCCATAGTCATTGATTTGCTAAACACTTCTCTTATTGAAGCCAACCATGGGTAGAAAACATAACTTGCATTTTCTGCAAGGCATAGACTAACCCTAACCATTAAGGCTGTCATAGAATAAATACTCAGTATTTCATTCTTGAGATTTGTTGAGTCCACATATGGCTTCTTCCTAAATCCATATAGTATTTGAGTTGACATCCATATAAAATTTACCTGTACCTAACTGAGTATACACAAAAAAAGCCCACTGTAATCTAGTTACCATTTATGTTTTGGGCCATTTAGCATCTGCATATTCCTTTTATCTGGAGGAAATGTCAATATAGGTGGGAGGTATTTCCCACCTATCATTAAAAAGTAAAACAGGATAAATATTTTCCTCTTCTCCAGAGATAGCTGTAAAGTGGACTTGAGACACTAAGTATGCCTATCCAGCATTTTTAAAAAAATATATTTTATTGATTTTTTTACAGAGAGGAGGAGAGAGGGATAGAGAGCTAGAAACGTCAATGAGAAAGAAACATTGACCAGCTGCCTCTTGCACATCCCCTACTGGGGATGTGCCCGCAACCAATGTACATGCCCTTGAACATAATCGAACCTGGGACCCTTCAGTCCGCAGACTGATGCTCTACCACTAGGGGTGTCGAACTCAATCAGAGAAGGGGCCAAAATCTAAAATCCAGTCTAAATCGCGGGCCGAATGGTTTACTGAACAGTCATAAACTGTCATTGTGATGGAAACGCAGCGGAGTGCAGTGATGACAGCGCGGTGCGGGCCACATTGCAAGGCTTGGCGGGACAGATTTGGCCCGCGGGCCTTGTGTTTGACACATGTGCCACTGAGCCAAACCGGTTTCGGCCCTATCCAGCATTTTAATCTCTGTGATAATTATACAAAGATGCAGGGACAATCAGAACTGTTCAACTGCTGACTTGGTTAGTTCTGGATTTGAGTGGCATTTGTAGGGTATCTACTGCAGACAGCATAAGCTGTGTAACCCACATTGTTAATGTGGCCAGACTTAGTCTCTTTTCTTGATCTTCCTGTTAACTAGTCTTTCTGAGGGTTCTGAGAGTAGCTGTGTGGTTAATTTCATTTGTCAACTTGACTGGTAATGGGTGTCCACATTAAAATTATTTCTGAGGATGTCTGTGGAGGTGTTTCTAGATGAGATCGACATTCTAATAGGTGAACTCAGCAAAAACACCCTCCCAAATATGGATGGGAATCATCCAATCTATAATCTGAATAGAAGAAAAGGCAAAAGGAAGAAGGAATTTTTCTTGCTTCATTAAAATGTTTTAAATTTTTATTCTTTGAATTCTAAAACAAATATATAAATGTAGAGAAAAAATAGGAAAAGGAGAGAGTGGAGGAGGAGGAAAAAAAAGAAAATTTATAGATCAAATGCGCTGAAATTGCCGAAACCAGTTTGGCTCAGTGGATAGAGCGCTGGTCTGGGAACTGAAAGGTCAGATTTGATTCCGGTCAAGGGCATGTACATTGGTTGCGGGCACATCCCCAGTAGTGGGTGTGTAAGAGGCAGCTGGTCGATGTTTCTCTCTCATTGACATTTCTGGCTCTCTATCCCTCTCCCTTCCACTCTGTGGAAAATTAATAAAATATATATTTTTTAAATGCCCTGAAATTAAGCTAAAACTTTACTGTGTACAGTGTAATTTTAGGCAAATTACTTAAGTTTTCTGAGTCTTAGTTTTTCTCAGTTAAATAAAAAAAAAAGATGTAATATTTTTTTTAATCTGTTGGAATAAGTAGAAGAGATAATTCATGTAAAGCGGATAATAAAAATAAAAACCTGCACATGTTATGGACTGAATATATATTAATTATTTGTTCTTTCCCCAACATTATTTCTGAGTAGATATGATCCCTCTATATGTGTCTCTCTGTCATATGAACAGAAATGTGTAAACGCTAAAACTAGTTAAAAAATTTGTTAACCTGACTCACAGAGGCATCTGGGTAACTGAGCTTCATTTTAGCTCTATAATAATAAATTCAGGAAGGCAGCGGCCCAAGCTGTGTAAAGTTAGGGAAAATGAGAATGAAGGATGAGAAGTTTGCTCAGCTTTATCTGTTCTCTGTATTATCCCTTAACAATCATACTGTGCACTGCATTGTAGATGAGATGCACCTGGGCCAGCCACTGAGCTCTCCGGCATGGATTCAGGCAAGACTGAATCCTGAATTCTTTTAGTTATGTTATGCCTGAAGGGGAACAGTTAAGCTTCCAGATTCTGATCTTTTACTTTTCAACATTATTATCCACACGTGCTGGTCTAGAGTTCAATCCCTTTTGAGCAGACTAAAATGTTAAACCTTCATATGTCATTGTAGAATGTTAGTGAGCTGTACTAGATATATCCCATTTAGTGTTGGAGGAAAAATTTTTTTCATTACGATTTTGTCCCCCTTGCCTTTCCTAATGATGCTCAACAATATAGATATCCCAACATCTCTAAACATACCATTTTTCCTTTGGCTACATGGATTGACTTAGAGAGGGGGGTGGAACCTACAGAGATGTTGAGATGTTAGACTTTTGAAATAGAAGACCTTACTCTTTTACTCTGGACTTGACCCTGGAAGAATAAAGCATAGCACTTTATGGAAGCCATCTGGCACTAAGAGTTGTTTGTATTTAAGCCAAAATAGCAATAGACTTATACTAAGCACACATTACCTTTAGTATAAAGCTACAAATGACCAGATCTTTTTCTGAACTTTTTAGTTATGTAAGAAAATAAAATACCCTTTTTTCCTTTAGATAGATTTAATAGGGTTTTCTGTAACTTTGAATGGGATACATGTTTTTCCTTATAAAATATAGCAGCCAAAGGAATTAGTATGGTAGCTGCAGGTAAGAAAGAGTGCCTGAAGGGGCTTATGGATTCTTCTTAGTAACATTGATTAATACCCATGATCTCATTGAGAATTTAAATATGTGTCCTTTCTTATCTCATGCCTTCCCTTGATCCTTCTCTGGGGCTACATTTTGCTTTATATAATCCCTGAAGAGTGGAGTGGAGGTTTGTTGAATATAGACATATTTCATTTCCAAATCAACAGTTTATGTAGGACTCCTTAGTACTATTCTCTGCTTGACATATTAAACTTTTTGGTATCTAATTGCCTGAAGCTTTCCTGAACTTCCATCATTCAAAGACTATTGTTCTTTGGAGCATAGGCTGATTATTTCCCAACTAATAGCCTGGCCTGAGGAAATCTCTGGGCATGGCTGTGTTGTAAGACTGGAAGGTATGAATGAAGGAACAAGCAGATACTCTACTGAAAAAAGGTAGGACTGTGGGTAGATTAAGGAGGAGGGCAAAACTATTGTAGTACCCTGAAAAGAAACTTAGGGTTAAATAATTATGGAAACAGTTGCAAATAGAAGGAAGAACCACAAAACAAAAATTGTCAGAAGTAATGGAACACCTATCGGGATAAAAGGACCCAAGCAAATTTAGACACAATTATCAGGCAAACTTATAAGAAAGAAAACAAACAAACATACTAGTTGCTATTTCTGAATATGCTTTTCAAAATCTTCCATGTTTGGATATTTGATCTGCTTCACACAGATTTTCCAACCTCTGAAGAATGCTTTTCTATTTTTCAATCAGAGTATGATTTTTCCACCAGGCATGTGGTACATTTCCTTACAGTTGCTTTGTCCCCAATTGGGGTTTCTATTCCAGGTTTTGCCTAGTGTACTTTGGTTTCAGGGAAGAATAAGATTAAACCTTTCTTGCCATTTTCTGGGTTTAGGGCTAAATCTTCTTCCAATAGTTTCCCAACAATTTAATTCAATTCTGACACTATCCTGAGTTGGCACAGACACCATAGGTTAAGGACCCAGCCCTACAAAACAATTCAATCTGAAGAAATCGCACAAATGTGTCTTTATCCACAATTCTGTCCAGCTAGCTACAAATTTGGCATTTTCTTAATCTTACCCTCGGGTTTGATAATTCACTAGAATAGCTCTCAGATCTCAGGAAAGCACTATAGTTATGATTACAGGTTTTGTTAGTTTGTTGGTTGTTGTTGCTTTTAAATAAGGGATACAACTCAGTAATAGCAAAAATAAGAGATGCATAAGGCAAGGGACACAGGGGTGAGGGATGAAGAGTGGGGTAACATGAAGCTTCCACGCCCTCTCAGCATCACTTTCTCAGGAACATTGAGGATGTGTTTGCCAACCTAGAAGCCCCAGAAACTTGCCATTCAGAGTTTGTAATTGAGGTTTCATTACATAGTCATAGTTGGTTAAATCATGGGCCATAAGGTGGTCAAACTGAATCTGGGCCTTCCCCCAGGGGATTTTGGGTTGTGTTAAAAATTCCAAATTTCTAATCACATGACTGGTTCCTGTGATAACCAGCCCTTGTCCTGAAGCTATCTAGGAGTCACCTCATTAGCATTAAGTCGGAAAATTCCAAGGATTTTAGGAGGTCTATGCTAAGAACCTGAAACAAAAATAATACATATTTTTCTATACTACAGGTTTTCTCCATGAAATCCCAGAGGTGATATGTAGACCAAATGGAAAGTCTTTATCAGTTTCATAAAGCCCTGCTCTTTCTGCTTGCTTGGGTCTTCACTATTTTCTGGACAGATCAAAACAGTATCTCTGAAAAATATTTAAAGTTGTATGAGTAGCTTTTGATGGAAAAAAAACACTTATTCATATATATATATATATATATATATATATATATATATATATGTATTTTACAAAATGGAATGTAAAATTCTTCATGATCATTATAGTAATTCTTTTTTGTTCTAACTAACCATTATGAGCCTAAAGTTTGCACAAGTCATTTCATCTTGGCTACAGTTATTCATGGCTTTCCTATTTGTACATTATTTGCCTGTAAGAATCTCACTTGTTAAATTTGTATTTCCATAATTACAACTTAATATCTTCATTTCTAAAAGTTGATTATTGACTTGTATTATTCAAGATATGTTAGATAATAAATAACCATAAAACTGGGTGGCTTAATTGAATCAGATATTGTCTCTTACACTTTTTTTATGTCTAAAAGACCAGTAGTGGTCTCTCCTCACAGATACCTGGGTCAACAGCTTTCAAAGGCTTCATCTTGACACCTGTGCCTTATATTGCCTTGGCAGAAGGAAGAGATCCTAGCAACACATACACTGATTCTAAAAGCTGTGCCAAAAATGGATGTGTCTCATTTGCTCACATTTTACTGACTAATGCTCCATGAATCTCTCTGTTAAATTAATGGCAGGTTCCATGATCCTATCAGGTTTTGATAGAAAATCCAAACATTTAATCTATTTTCCCAGAGAGATTTTGAGTAATTGAAAGGATTTTTCCTGCACGTGTTGCCATAAGCCATTCAATGTTTTAAATAATGAGTTTAATGGCCATGGCCTTGATTTTATGTTTGCCAAGAGTCTGCATTTTAATTGGCATTTTTAATGCAAAGAAAGACTTGTCTTTTTTACTGTTTGGGGTTGAGAAATCTGCTTCCAAACCACCAAGTCTCCTAGTTTATAGACTCTTCCTACATTCTTTAAAATCTGTTTTCCTGAGCTCATTTTTTCTTCTGAGACCTTGCTAAATGTAGTCGATAACAACCACTATTAACCATTAACATTCTCTGTTCAAACGACTTCTCCTAGGACTACAAATTAATGAGTTATATGAGCTGCCTTCCAAGCGATTGTTAAATGTTATAAAATGCTATGAGCCAACCTTTCAGTCTGCTATATCAGTTATCTCCCTGCTTAGTATGTAGACTTTATACCGATCCCATGTGTTTTAGCTCTGTCATCACAGCAGCATCCAGTATAAATTTCTGTATCAAGCAGGATAGGTTAGTCCCCTTTTCCCCCCCTCTAGATCTATACTTTTCACTTTCTTCAGGCATAGAGGTGGGACAGTTGATGTTTTTATGTGTTTCAATGGATTTATTTGTCTGCATTTCCACTGGTGTTCAATACAGTTCATCAAGTTCTGGAAGGAGATCAGGGTTAACTGGAATGTAGGGCCAGGATACTTACTCTTCTGGGTTCTTTCCCTTGGAGTCACTAGGGTTAGGTAGATTATTCTACTGAAGGGTACAGTATTGCCAGGTCTTCTCCGTATAACTACACTACACAGGTTCTAGTAATCTCCTTCTATTTCCCCTTTCAGGTTTAACATCATCTTTCTCCAGTGTTACAAACCACATGAACTATTAATACATTATTCCTGGTTTGTAGTTCCTCTGAACACCACACCTTTGTAAGTAAAGCCTTCATTTAAACCTCAAACATGAAGTTTGAGGGGCTTCAGGGTTCTTTTCCATTAGGTGTTGTTTCAGTGTTACACAGTCTCTCAGTCCTTACAGCTTAACATAAAAAAGGTTTATTTCATGCCTAGCTACCTCTTTCATATGTGTGAGCAGGAAGCTCTAGTTTCTTCAGTCGCTGGGCAACACAGGCTTCAGTTTGGTTCCTTTGACTCACCGAGCCATAGGAAGAGTGTACACGTGTGAGGGTCCTTCTGCTTCTGCCTGGATGGAACAGATATTACTATTGCTTACATTTCTAATTCAAAGGACTCCAATCCTGGGCCAGGGTGTTGGCCATTTACCCTGCTTCTCACACAGAGTACCTCAGTAATAACTTTCAGTCTTCTCATGGGCTTAAAGTAAAAAAAAATGCAACCACCCTAAAATACACCAACAAAAAAGAAAACTGCAAGAATTTAAGAATCACTGTGCAAATGATTCAAAGTGGTTTTTGAAACATAAAATTGTAAAATTAAGGCCAACATTAGAACTCATGCTAACTTCATACATTTGCCTGATAAGAATGATGACAGTGTGCATATGTAGAATACTAGTGGCCTGGTGCACAAAATTCTTGGGGGGGGGGGGGGATATGTCCCTCAGCACCCTCTCTAATCTGGGATCCCTCTTGCAATCTGGGACCATTGGCTCCTAACCACTCACCTGCCTGCCTGCCTGATTTCCCCTAATCACTCTGCCTGCCCCCAACTGCCCCCTGCCTGATCACCCCTAAATGTCCCTCCCCTCCCCCCTGGCCTGCCTGCCCTCAACTCCCCCTCCCTGCTGGCCTGCTCACCCCCAACTGCCCCCCCCCCATCTGCCTGATCGCCTCTGCCTCAGCCCCACCACCATGAATTTGTCTGAAAGGACATCTGTAAGGTCTCCAGGTCTAATTAGCATATTACTCTTTTATTAGTATAGATGATTCTCTTTGTCCTCAAGCAAATAAACCTGTTAATACAATATGCTGCACAATTACCCAAAAAGGAAAGTGGAAGCTCACAAACAAAAAGTAAATGAAAATTGAATTGTATTCAGCTCAGTTTATGAGCCTTCCAAGTCTGCTCAGCTTGACTCCAACCCTGGGCCAGGGTGTTGGCCATTTACCCAGCTTCTCACATAGAGTACCTCAATAATGACTTTCAGGCTTCCCTTGGACTCAAAGCAGTGAACTCTATTCTACCATTTTGAATTATCTTACCACCCCAAGAGTGAGAGCAGGTCAGTAAGAATGCTACTGCGCTTTCCTGGTATGAGATGAAGCACCTCCAGGTCTTCGGTGTGATCCAACTGGTTTCATGGAAGCTGTGGGAAGGTTCTCCCACAGCTACCCAACAGGGCCAATTTGCAAAATGCAGAAGATTGGGAGAGGAAATATGAAATCATCTATGACCAAAACAAAACACAGAAGACTGAAAGATTGCTTTCCCTTCCTCTCCTGACAATTTTGGATTGGTGGCATCGTATAACCTCTCTGCAGATATTCCACAAGACCAAGCAGCTGACTATTTCCTGCGAAGCTAAGGAAGTTCAGCCACAAAGCACTTTGAACTTGCTTGCCCTTCTTTACTGCCTCACTTCTACTGTCTCTTCCAATGTGGCGTTTGCACATGTTGTTTACTTCAGGAAATATTTGCTGCGGAACATAGGCTTAGAAAACGAATACATACCAAGAATGATCATAAAGAGAAGACACTTTTACTAGTAAGTGAAAGACAGCACGCTGAAACCAACTTAAGAATAAAAATGAATATTTTTCCTTTTGAAGTGAGTGGAGCTCAGAGTGTATATTCCAAGAGTTGAATTTGATTTAAGCTGGATGCAGAGACTGAAAGTATCAGACTCTGCCTTTCTCTTTTGGCTTTGTTTACCACTATGTCCACTTCATTCTCAAGCAGCTCCATTCACACAGTGACAAAAATAGTTCAGGTTCTAACCCCAGTGTAGAGAGTACATACATCTTTCTCAGTGGTCCCAACAAAAGAATTGGAAATACCGTAACTCCCATTAGTGGGCTTGGATCAGGGTCCTTCCTGAGAACTTCACCCTGACTCTGCTTGGCCTCACCTGGGTAACAAGCTGACAAAAAAACCACATGGACAGAAAGTACAGGAGGGATAGTTACAAGGGTAAAAAAAAAATGTTTATTACATGAACAGTGGTAATAAACCTAGGGCAAGTAAAAACAAGTGAAGGGCATTAAAAATTCTATTTGTGTTGAATAGTAAACCTATACAACTAAACTAATTTCTTGCTTAGTGGTTGGAGGTTTATGATATTTTTATTAAAAAAGTTCTACCAACACCAAATAACTGGAACAGTAGAAGAAAAAAAAATGAATTTCATTGAAAAACATTGTTGATTTTGCCAAAAAAAAGGATGCATTACATATGTAATTTATATTGTCAGTCCATTAATAAACACAAAGCCAAATGAAAACATTACAAAAGAGAGAGAGAGAGAGAGAGAGAGAGAGAGAGAGAGAGAGAGCGAGAGAGAGAAAGACCTTAGGGAAAATATGGAGTTAAATTCCCCACTTATCTGAAAGCAATAAAGACCCATTGTTTGGAGGTAGGAGGTAAATAAGGTAATAAAATCTAGTAGTAGTTATTAAGAATTCTATCAGTAATTAATGGAATTTAGGTACATTTGTTTTTCTTCTCATCATTCTAATTTCAATTTCCTCTTGACCTTTATTATACTTTTGCCCCGTTAGAGTCTTTTTTTTTTCTTTTCTTTTCTCTCTGCCACTTGTATTTTCTTGTACGTTTATGAAATTCCTTGCTCAGATTGCTGTTGTTTTTTTAAATGACAGACATAGACTCTTTATTAGAAACTGTAAGAAATGTTGGGACATTTACAGATAAAGCTTCATTTAGTAAAATTCCCAGAGAAAATGTCAGCTGCTAACAGACTCATTCTGTTATCAGTGTAAAGGAAGTTCTTGGGATATTGCAGACAAAAGAATTTCCAAAGGTCCTCTGGGGAGGATGGAGTTTAGTGGAACGTTTTATTGATGATGTAAAGTTAAGGGGGTTTCTCTCTCAGGTCCAATTTCTGTCTATATCACCAAGGAAGAGGGCTAGAATTAAGGCCACTGCTGCCCAGAGTTTCTGCTCCATATTACAGTCCAGTCAAGTCTAGGATCTGGCTGTCTGGCTGGCTCAGCTCATGCTCCAAGCTGCAGTCCATTGCATGTGGGCTCCATATGGTCATGGGCCATGGGGCTGCTTAAGGCCACATGGAAGTTGAATGAGGGTCATGGAGCAAGCGAGTGAGAATGAATGAGAACAAGAGAGAGGCAATTCTTTGTGTGGAGATTTTTAATCTTTCATGATTTCATGTGCTTGCAGTGGTTTCACCCTCCTAGCCAATTTGTGGTTCCCCATCTCTCTCTTTGTTAGATCCTTTTCCCCAGTTGTCTGCAGGGAAGGGTCCAGTGGTTTCCTGGGGAGCTTAAAGCTGTAGCTTCCTGATGAAGCTTCCCAGATGACTACGGTACGCTTATAATGGCTGGCCTCCCCTTTGCTCTCTTCCTATTATTAATATTAATAACTAGCTACTTTCCATGGTAATATTAATATCTAGCTACTTTCTTATTTCCAAAAAGAAATCTGTTAAGTTTAACTTTAAATTAATCATTTAACTTATACTGGTTTGGCAGCTGCTATTCAAAATTTCTTACATGAATCTGGCTGATTTACTTCTTCTGGAAAGACAGTTAAACATATTGGTCTAGATTTCGGTAATAGAACACTTCTCATGCCAAACTCTGAAGTAGGTCAATGCCACTTAGGAATGAAAAAAGGAAGTGTTCTAGGTAGCAACTGAAGTTAACATAAACTCTGATTTAAAATGGTTCAAAACAAGTAGGGGTTATTTATCTCACATAAATCTGAAGTTAAGCAGTTAGTGTGGATTTACCTTTCCAAGCTTTATACATTTTCCTGGTTTGTCGTCCTTACATCTTGTCTTGAGTCCATGTGTTTATTAGTTTGCCACAGTTGCCATAACCAAGGGCCATAAACCCGGTGATGTAAACAACAGAAATTTATTTTCTCAGAGCTCTGGAGGCCAGAAGCATGAGGTCAAGGTGCCAGCAGAGTTGGTGTCATTCTGAGGCCTCTCTTTTTGGCTTGGAGATAATCTACTTCTTCACAAGGTGTTCCTTCTGTGCATGTCTATGTGTCTCATATCCTCTTCTTCTTACAAAGATGCCAATCATATGGGACTGGGCCCACCCCAGTGACTTCATGTTAACTTTCTCTGTAAAGATTCTGTCTCAAAATACAGTCACAATGTGAGATTCTGGAGGTTATGTGGATTTTAGTGGGGGAATCACAATCTGCCCTTAACACTCTGGTTATCACCTTGCGATCTTAAGACAATTGTCACAGCTCTACAACTCATTTTTATTTTTAAAAATATTTTTATTGATTTTTTTACAGAGAGTAAGGGAGAAGGATAGATAGCTAGAAACATTGATGAGAGAGAAACATCAAACAGCTGCCTCCTGCACACTCACCACAGGGGATGTGCCCACATCCAAGGTACATGCCCTTGACAGGAAGCGAACCTGGGACCTTTCAGTCTGTAGGCCGACTCTATCCACTGAGCCAAACCGGTTTTGGCACAACTCATTTTTATGATAGAAACAAAAAGAAAAGTAAAAGAATATAATCAAAAGGTTCCCATACCACCATCCCTTCCTATTGAATTTATTCACTTACAGCTCATTGGCCAGAACGCTGTCACATGGCCACTCCTAAATACAAAGAAGGCTGGACAAATGACAGGGTTTTTCAGTATATGTAGGAAAAGGGAAAAGGATGATTAAAAGTGGGTTTTGAAATACAGTGTATTTCATAGAATTTTATAGAATATTTTACAAATGTATATTTATTGATTCTCTATTAATGACAGACACTATGTCAAGCACTCAAGGTATATGAGTGATCAAAACGCAAACCCCGCCTTCATAGAATATACACTATGGTGTGGAAGACCAACAATCCAATAGGGCATAGGCAATTACAGTTCTGCATGGCCACTGAAAACAAGGGAGTAGCATCATGTGCTACAGACATTCATTGGAGAGGCAAGGAATCTAATCACGAAAGGCTTCACAAAAATGTGAGGCACCTATGCCTTTTCCATCTTTGATATGCAAGTAATTTAATATGTACATTGTAGAGGAACTTTAAGGAGTAAGTAGCTTGGTATGCCAGAGAGCACAATGAGAGGGTTTGGCACAAAATAATTAATTGATTGATTGATAATTTATTGATAAATTTTTTTTGGTTTATTTGTTTACTATGTCACAATAGCAAACATTTTTGTTCATTAGATACTATTTAAAGGTTCCCTTGTACTCAGTTATTCCTCACAATTACTAAGTGCAGTAGTTACTATCATTGTCTTCATTCTACAGATGAAGAAATTAAGACAATGAAAAAATAAATAATTTGCTCAATGTCATATAGCTATTGAAAGGCAAAGCTGGGATTTGAGCCTGGCCAGTTCACCTCCAAAAATCATGCTCTTAATTACTGTGCTATCAGGACTCTCCTGATTGTACTCTGCTGCTAATATTTATTGCAGGTAGTGTTAAGCACGCACTAGTATTAAAACTGTAATCTTGCCTGATGTCTGAGTTTCTATTTCTGGTCATTTATCTACCTGGTAGGTAAGTAGTTTCTATCTAACTGCTTCTGTACTACTTTAAAAAGAATATAGATACTTTTAAGTAAAGCCATGAAGTAATTATTTTCTACTGAAATGGCAAAAATAGGGAAGCTCTATACACTGCATCAGTAACTAAATAAAATGTCTTAGTTTTCCTCAGGCCATTCATTTTCTACAAGTCATGTTTTGTTTGTTTTTTCTTCCTCTGGAATATGCTTTAATCATATTTTCGTTAATTTGGCATATGGACAACTTGGATAGCTGTTTATGGAAATTGGTTTTGATTCATTCTGGGCAATGGAACATAGAGGTTTGTTTTTATGTAGCAACTATCTCTTTTCTTGTTTTAATTTTGTTTTGTTTTCATATTTTGTTTATTTTTTGGCCAAGCTTGATTTGGTTTTTATTTAATCATTTGTTTTAGGATATAATTAAAGGAAATATATTCACTAACTATAATGTGACTTTTACATTAGCTTTTTATAGACATACATTTCAGAGTTAGCAAGGCCTCAATGTTGCTTCACTTCCTTTTGGCTGGACAAAGAGCCTGCCAACGTGTCATATGCAACAATGGCATTTGAAGAGTACATTGGAGAGAAAAAATGGAACAGATTTTGTCATTATCTTTCATCTATAACATCAACTGCTAATCTACATGACAGTAGGATTATTTATAACCAAATGTTATGCTTTGTGAAGTCAGCAAATCCATAATCCAAATATATGTTGTACATAAGCAATTGTGACTCAAGAAACCTTTTTCTTCTTTGTAGCCAAAGACAATCTTGGTAAGCTTATAACTGTTGATTTTAGAGCTTTCTGTTACCCATTATTCATATCTCCACAGTGATTTCTTGTCTGGGTATGTTCTAGCTTACCATTTATACTATTGAAAGTTATATGGAATGAATAAAAAAAAAATTTGTGTCAAGAATTATCAAGGTGCCTGATAATTCCCAAGGATGTTCTCTTTTGTTTTATTTCTTGCGATAGAACTATTTCCATTTTATCTTAATGCTGAGGCATGCTGTACTATGTTGCTTGTGATAAAGTATAATTTCTATTAAAATTGCAATTGATTCAGTATAATAACCGTATTTTGAAATAGACCGTCTCAGCTTTCTCTTGGCAATTATAGTACATTTTATTTTGGAGTCTGTATTAACTTAGCACTTGAAGCCAATTGAGTTTTATTACATTTTAATTTTCCCAATACTGTGATGGCATAAATTAACTAACCTCTGATGTGTTTCAGCCTTGCCATTAAGAACTGACCAACAAACACTTCATTGCGTTTATAATGGTTACACAATTCTGGCTCTGCTCAACTCCAGACTCAACCCTAAGGTCTCACGATGGTCTCTAAGCCGCAGCTTTCTCCTGTCTCAGGCAGCAGTGGATGACGCTCACTGGATGGCTGTGAGAGGTGAATGACAACGCAAGACTTGGATTCTCTAAATGGGAAACAAGGATTCCCAGGAAGAAAAACCGGTAACCAGGAGGCACAGAATTCTTAGACCCAAAAGGGTATGTCTTCTATGAGCAAGGATTTCACTGAAAGATTTTTGAGGAGAAACATAATTTTCTATTAAAACCAAACCAAATGTATTATAGCATGCAACTCAAAAACTTACGTAATCTACATCATATTCTTCCTTGGGAAACCTTCCTTAACTATTCTAGGAAAAGTTAGCAAATTCTCTTCTTAACTTGTCATTTAATTACTGCTTAGTACTACTGCTGCTATGGTTACTATCACCAGTACTATCACAAATAACATACTAATTAGCTCCTATTCACGGAGTAAATTAGTAAATCTAAATTACTAACCCCCAGTGCATATATTATTCTTTTAGAATCTTCCAGTCACTTCTGAGTTTAAGTACAATTATGGCACATACAGAGGCTGTGTTCTGTCCAAGGTCACTCAGATCCAGGATTTGTATTCAGGTCTGTCTGATTCAAGACTTTACTAAATGCTGCACCCCACGGCTTTTTGGCAAGTTGATCACATTGAGCTGTAAGGCTACATATGCTACACTGCAGACTACATACTCTGTAGAGGACAAGCAATTCTGAGGAGTAATTTGTGTAATACTGATAAATTAAATTATTTTCCCTGCCTGCTTGCCAAACTAATATATTACTGAGAAGAAATATGAGAAAGGCAGTTTCTATTAGTTAAAATATATTTTTTCTTATGTAAATGGAGGTGCTTAAAAACTGCCAAAGTCCTTTATATCTTTCACAATTCTAGTGAACAGAAAAATGTCTCCACTAATGTTTTTATCATATACTTTTTGTGCAAACATATAAATTTTACTAGAAATAGCTAAGATGAGAAATTCTCAGTTGGCCTCATTGTAAGAAAAGGAACCTGTTATAATTATGTTCTCAGAGTTACCATTATTTATGCTTATTATTTTTAATTAGCGGTCCATTGCACGATATAGCACGCAGTAGGCCACCCTACTCTTCTGTGGGAGCCGGTGGGAACTGCAGTGCGCCACCTGGAGCCGCGCTGCTTCCATGGGAGCTGTGTGGCTTCCACAGGAGGCGGAGGTGAGCCACTGATGCCCATGGGAGCTGGGAGGGAGCCATGCTTCTTCTGCTGGAGCTGGGAGGGAACCGCGCGGATTCTGCAGGAAGAGAACCTTCTCCTCTCCGGGCCTGCACTGGGCCATGGAGGCTGTGGGCCAGACGCCCTGTCCCTGCCCGTCTCTGCTCTGGCTCCAGGACGCCAGCCTGAGCAAGGGCACAGCGGCTCGCCAGCCCCCCTGCCTCTGTGTCCATCTCTGTTCCAGGCCTCACCTGCACACACAGCCTCCTCCTGTCTGGTCATGACACATGATGGAGTCTCGGCCTAATTTGCATATTTCCTCTTTATATATTTAGATTCTTTTTAACTCCTCATTAAACATCTGCCATGTAATATACAATACAAAGGTACCACGTCAGGAGGCTTTCTGGGTATATAAGGTATTTCTAACCCATGCACAGAATATCAGATTAAGGGTTGTTAAAGACCATGTCTGCGATGGCTTTGTTGGACAGATGCAAGCTGCATCCCTGGACACTTATTAAAAAAAAAGTCCATCACCTTGCAAATTATCTTTTCATTTACAGCCCGTAGAGGGGGCAACAAGAGATGAACTGCCAGCTTTTGAAGGCTCCCCGGAGGATGCAGTCTACCAACCACCTTCTAGCCCACAGCACTGCAGAGCAACAGACAATGGGACATGGAACACTTCATCTCTGCCAGCAGGCACCACCACTGCAATCCGACTGCAACTGGCTTTTATGGATAACATTTCCTGACAGAGCCAGAGTCTAACATTTTCTAAAGCTAAACCCGCTGTGTATCTATTTCACAATATGACAGACTCAACTGAGTGTCTCACAAATAAAGTCTAAACCAATGGCATTGCTAGTATATTAGAAGTCATATATCAGATGCAGAGCTAGCTATGCTCATCTCATCCTGAAAATGAATGAATGAACATTTATGACTACAGGCTTGGCTAGCTAAATAAATACTATGGAGTTTGAACTATGACTGCCGTATTCATGCCTGTAATTAAATTTTGAGAGTTTATGTAGCATAAACCTTGAACAGTTTCCTGATGGCTCCTGGAAGCCGGATCTTTTCAACTGAATATGCTGATCTAACACCACTGGCCCCAGATCTGACCCACAGGCTTTCATGGTTTACTCTCAGAGTGAAACTGATAAATCACTTGTCCTGATTCCCGAATATCCTTCTTTTATGTTCTGCACTGAATGCAACATAGTTCATTTTCATTACGGACAAGTATAAAGCTTTGGGCAGAACATTCTACTGAGATGCTGTAGAAAATGCATTTAGCACACACCTTGGAGCATATATTAAGAGAACACATTTAGTACGGATATCCTTTCCTATAAATCAAGGGATTAGAAACTCTGAAGAGCTACTTTTTCTTTTTTAACGTTTAGAAAACTATGCTGCTTTAAGACATTTACTGGTATATATGTAGCTGAAAGAAACGGGAAATTTGGAAGCAGTAGTGATGTTACTTTGTTCATAAATTTAGACACATTAGCTAGGTTAATCCCAAGGGCTTTGTATTTACATTTGCATTATTTCCCTTGCAATTCCCTCCAGATTGTGAGGCCTAGATGTTTTTAGCCATGTAATCCACACTTTGGGCAACTGTTCTGAGGACTTTGTAAGAACACTTAGAAAAGCATGAGGAATCCTGATTGCTAAGCATGAAAAGGAGAGTATGCATAAAATGGGAAAGGTTATGGTTTTTTATTACTCACTTCTCTGCTCTCCGTTGTTCAAACATATGTGGAGTCAGCATGGCTCAGTAGGAGGAACACGGGCCCAGAGCAGCAGAGCTAGCTATTCCTCTTCTGGCTCTTACACAAACCAGGTCTGTGCTCATAGCCCCAACAACTTAGTGTTCCAGCTAACGACCTTTCATATTTGGTTCAGGTTTAACATTTTATTATTCCAGTTTTCCACAGCATATTATCAATTTACCTCCCTGCTCCCTATCTCATGCCAAAACTTTCAGGAAATATTTCCTAAGTAGAATTTACTTTTTTTTTTTTTTTTTTTTTACTTAGCATTATCAGTTTCCAAAATCTACCGATATGCTGGGGAATATGGAAATATGTGCTTTAAAAAAGACTCTTGGTTCTGGCAAAAATATTTCCAAAATTGTAATACACTGAATGATAAGAAAAATGTGCCATATTTAGATGATTATTTAAACATAACAAAGTTGTTACTTATTGGGTAGAAACCTGTTAATATGTATTTTTTATTATTTATTTATGTTTTTGTTAATCCTCACCTGAGGATATTTTTCCATTAAATTTTTAGACAGAGTGGAAGGGAGGAGAAGAGACAGAGAGAAACATCAATGTGAGAGAGACATGTTGTTTGGTTGCCTCCACATATACCCTGGCCAGAGATAGATCTTTAAAAGAGGCACATGCCCTTGACCATTATTACCAGGGACCCTTCCATACACAGGCTGATGCTCTGTCTACTGAGCCAAATTAAAAAAAAAAAAAAAGAATTTACACAGTATATACAGAGGGGTCAAAGACTGAAAAGATGACTTAAGTAATTATACATAGCATATTAAAAGAAAAAAAATATTTATTTATTTATTTTTAAAATAGATTTTATTGAGAGGAAGAGAGAAGGATAGAGAATTAGAAACATCGATGAGAGAGAAACATCGATCAGCTGCCTTCTACACACCCCCTACCAGGGATGTGCCCGCAACCAATGTACATGCCCTTGACTGGAATTGAACCTGGGACCTTTTAGTCTGCAGACTGACGCTCTACCCACTGAGCCAAACCAGTTTCGGCAAGAAAAAATATTATTTTTGAGCTCAGGGATTTATCTGCTTGAAAAATAAGTCTGTTATTTTTTCCCTTGTGTTTTTTTTTCCCCTGAACTTTTTGTGCTAGACTTATTGTATATACAATTGATAAAAGAAGAAGGGAATATATATATATTTTTCATTTATAGGATTTACTCTTCAATTAAATGCTCATATTACTGTCTTCTAAGTTCTCTAAAAAAGACTCTAACAGAGAAAAAAAAAACTGAAAGAACAATTAGGGAAACGATACATAGACAACAGAAGTAAGGAGATTCTTTTTTGCTGTACTTTTTCTTCAATTTCCCCACTTAATTATGTCTTTTGAGATAAGCATTCAAATAATTATCTTCAGATCACACACTTTTTTGATGTTAGAAATGAGGAGTAAAAGTGCTGAGGAAAACAGCCTTTGGGGAAAATGTTAGCTCTCTGAATATGAGCAAAGAGGGAAATGCTCATCGCACTGCTAATTGTCTGTGCTGTGTAGTGGGAGGCTGTCAAACAGTCACAAAGAGCCCCAAGCTGAAGCAGCTGATGCTCTTGTGCATAGAACATATGTTCACTTCCTTCGTGGTTCTGAGAGTCTTTGCTTTTATTTCCACTGGATTCATTCATAGTTTCTTCCCTCCCCAATTTGAAATTGTTCAATAATAAAACATCAATCATTAAAAAGGACATCCTAAAGTAAAGTCATGTTTAAAAAATTTTTTTAAAGGACATTGACTATATGATTGGCATTAAATAAACACTTACTGAATGTTTTCCATGAGGTAGACACTATGTTATGCTCTGAAGATATGTCATAGTCAAGCAAAGAGTGAACATAATTTTTATATGTTAAATCATTTAGTTAAATCATTTATTTTTTAACACAGACCTAGAAAGAAATAGAAGCACAGAGAATTGAAGGTTCTTGCCCAAGGTCGCAGTGAACGTTAATGTCTGAACTGAGTTTCAAATATCTGAACCTCCAAAATATAAGCAGGTGGTAAAGATATTAACAGATTCCTAACTCCTGGAAGTGTTCATTTCTTTATAATTATACACTGTACCTGAGCATTGCACTAACAACCTTCCCACAGCTTAGGAGAATGCTCTGAGGAAAAAAGCAAAGAGATGATGTCATTATGTATTACTAGAGGAATTTGTGCATGGGGAGGGGGTGTCCCTCAGCCCAACCTGCACCCTCTCCAATCTGGGACCCCTTGGGGGATGTCTGACTGCCTGTTTAGGCCCGATCCATAGGATCGGGCCTAAACAGGCAGTCAGACATCCCTTTCACAATCTAGGACTGTTGGCTCCCAACTACTCACCTGCCTGCCTTCCTGATTGCCCCTAACCACTGCCTGCTAGCCTTATCACCCCCTAACCACTCCCCTGCCAACCTGATCAATGCCAATCTGCTCGCCTGCCAGCCCGATCATCCCCAACTGCCCTCCCCTGGTACCCTGGTCACCCCAAATGCCCTGCCTTGCATATTCTCCTTTAATTAGATAAGGTTTTTTCTTTAGTATATTGGATAGTCCTAACTGGTTTGGCTCAGTGGATGAAGCATTAGCCTGCAGACTCAAGGGTCCCAGGTTTGATTCTGGTCAAGGACATGTACCTTGGTTGGGGGCACATACCAGTGGGGAGTGTGCAGGAGGCATCTGATAATGTTTCTAGCTCTCTCTCCCTTTCATTTCCTCTAGTAAAAAAAAAAAATCAATAAAATATATATTTTTAAAAAGGAAACATTTTAAGATTTCTCAATATCTGTCCGGCTGGTGTGACTCAATGATTGAGACCCAAGGCTGCCACTGCTGGAAGGGGATTGCACCCTGGCCAGGCTGAGACCCCAGCCCAGTCAGTCATCTCAGTCTGGCCAGGATTGCATGGTAGGGGTGCACAGCCCCAGCCCTGGCTGCCTCCTCTGGCCTGAAGATCGCATGGCAGGGGTGTGCAGCCCTGTTGACCTGAGACCCCAGCCCAGGCTGCTGCCATGGCTAGGGGATTGTGCAGCTTGGGTGCTAGGCCCTGCCAGCCTAAGATCCCAACCCATGTTGCCACCACTGGCCTGGGATTGTGCATATCTCTTGGCACCATCATGGCCAAATTATCTATAATAAGTTAAAGGTTATGCAAACAGAAGTGATAGCACTTCAAAAATATCAACAGAACTGAGAAATGCTGGATTTGCATCATAAAAGACATACACCTTGCAAGACTTTGAGCAGGACAGAAGAAATACATTTACCATGAAGAAATTGAAAGACACTATGTCAATATGGGTAAAGTGATGTGGAAAACTGGAAAAAATTATATGGATCATTAAGGCCAAAAATGCTAATGAGGTAAAAGAGGTCTTTACAATCTGATTTATCTAGGCTAGCTGTCTACATTTATTAAATTAACTGGACAATTACTCAAGTCCCCATTTTTGCAAGCTTGAATAGATTTTGGTATTGATTCCTTGTTTGCAAGCTGGAGCAGAAGAACCTCAGTGCATTATTGGCATTTCCATATTGGTTACAGATGGTACTCATTTTTAAAAATCTAACTATGCACTTAATTACAGTCTCAAAATTGCTAAATTACATTCAAATACTTATATCATTCTTAAGATGACTTTAAATATAAATTTCCAATTCAGTTATGCTAAAACAATGTTCTAACACAAAGCAACTTGAGCTGCACTTAACTGCCTATAAACCATTGGATAGTTTCATCACTCTTATAAATGCTTGACAAATCATATAAGCTTTAGCTCAGTTTCAGTGACAATTTGACTCTAGCGTTTTGATTCAGTTAGTTAACATAGTATCTATTCAATATTAATTTTCTCTTTCTACACAATCCCAATATTGATTTTTTTGTTTTGTTTTGACTACAGTTACTTAGAGGCAAATGAAATATAATAACATATGACCTCTCCTGTCATGTGTAGGATAAGAATGAAGAAGAAAAGTATATTATTATTCCAAAAAAATTGCTATGATTCAATTTCAAGCATTTGCATCACAATTAACCATGAGGCATATATTTTATTTTAAGCATATGTCCGTTGAAACGGGAAGATATGTCTTAATCATATTATAAGTTAGCAAAGACCCTTGGTCTTGATGAGTTCAACCTGACTGCAAAATATTGATTCTAAGCCTGTTCAGCAACTAAGAAAGCAACCTCAGTACTTCCAAAGATTTCATGGTTTGGCAGATATTGCAGAACAAATGCATTCTTCATTTCATCTATAAAGATCTTTCATCTAAGATACAACCCACATAAAAAAATACATAAATTAGAAAAAGCCATGCTATGCCTTGAGGATGAATGAGCCCATAGTACAGGGTTTTGCAGCCTTCACAATATTGATACTCATGCCCATGTAATTCTTTGTTGTGGGGGCTTATCCTATGCATTATACGGTATGATATTTAGTAGTAGCATGTTTAGTCGCTCTCCACTAAATGCTAGTTTCACCTTTTCTCCTCAATTATGACAAAAACTATATACTCCAGATATTGACAAATGTCCTCTCAGGGGGCAACAGAGACCCTGCTTGAGAATCGCTGTCATAGAGGGTACAGCTGGTGTTCTCAGCACCTCTATACTTGCACAACTCCCCCAGCCCTTTTCCAACCAGCTGCTCTCAGAGGTTGCAGCTTTTTAGTTTTGTCCCAGCTTGAGTAGAGACTAAAAGGGGAAATGTGGTTAACAGTGACTCTGATATGAAGCAACTGACAGGAATACCCTGAGGGCAAAGCATAGATTAGGCCTTCAATTGTCCAAAGTCACCAAAAGACCACCCAAAGAAAACGAAAGAAACCACCCCAGACCTGGGGGCTTACTGCCATTGTGTGAAAGAACCTCTCCTGCTGGCAGAGCTCGGGCCAAACTGGAACTGTTACATGCACTAGGGTCCTGCAGATAAGAGTGGCTTTTTGCCCACACTTGGAATTTCCCTTCAAGATCAAAAGCCTGAGCTCTGGAATCCTTCCAAAGAAATCAGCAGAGAACCTGTGCTACATCAGAATGGAGTCATTAAAGACATCTCCTTGAGTTTCTGTCATCCCTTGAGAGGTCTGCGGCTTTTTCCATTAAAAAAAAAAAAAGTCTGTGAGAAACCAAAACTCTTTAATTGCCGCAGTGATAACTGGCCTGAAAGCTACCATGTGTTTCCCTGCAACCAGGGAAATAAATGCTTTTGCTTGCAAGGGTGTGTTATCCATGCTTTTATGCTGTAAGTACGCTGGTTGAAAGTATCTGTATTATAAAGACTATCTTTGTATTACAATTGTCTATATCAAACAATATTAAAATTACATTTTTTCCTCTTTGGGTTAATTAGATAAATGGAAAATGTCTGACATTTCGAGGAAAAAAATAATTAGCGCAGGGTTTTTCAACTTCAGTGTTATTGACATTTTAGAGTGGACAATTGTTGTTGGGAAGGCTGTCCTGTGACACTCATCCCTAGCCTCTGCCTGGGTGAAACCAGTAGCATTATCACACCTCTCTCCATTCCAAGTAGGCTTTGACAAATGAAAATGACTCAAAACATTGTCAAAGTCACCGGTGAGGACAAACTTTTCCAAGTTGAAAACTGCTGATCTAGAAAAGTCCTGCTTTGAAACGCCATAGATGTCACTTGGCAGATCTACAAAACATTTCACAGAGCCTTTGTCATAAAAAAAAAAATCTTTGGACCACACATTCTTTAAAATGTTTTATAATTTTACTTTTGGAGCTATGATCCATTTTGAAGTATTTTTTATATAAGTTGTGAAGTTGTGGTTCATTTTTTTTCTCTTTTTTTCTTTAGATATGCAACTATTTATTTGTTGGAAGACTTCTTTTCTCCACTTAGTTAAATTTGCATGGGTGTCAAATATTAATTGGCCATATTTGTGTGGATCTATTACTAGATTCTTTGTTCTATTCCATAGATCTATATGTCTATCTCTCTGCTAATAACACATTGGAAGCAACACAGTACATAGTAAGTCTTAAAACTGGGCAGTGAAATTCCTTCAGTTGTATTCTTTTTTCAAAATTGTTTTGACTGCTTTACTTTTTATGATGTTTTATTCAAGTTTAGAGTGAGTTGGCATCATATATTTAAAAAATTATATATATTATAACATATAATTTATAATTATTAGTGATTTATAAATAGTATAAATACTATGTACAATAAATACTATATAAGTATATGTGTGTATATAGTTACAGATATCCTATCTAATAAAGAGGGAACATGCAAATTGACCATCACTCCATCACAAAGATGGTGGCATCCCGTCCCCTCAGCCCCACCAGAGTCCCCCAGTCCTGGGGTGGCAGGCAGACTGTGCCACTTGCCTGCCGCTGGAGTCCCCCAGTCCTTTCAGTCCTGCCAGTGGTGAGCAGGCAAGCAGCCCTGCCGACAACAGACAGCAAGGCCTGTTTACCCATCTCAGAGGTGTTGGGAAGGCAGGCCCAGCAGAAAGCAGAGAACCATGGAGAGCGGACCTAAGCCATCAGTAGGACATCCCCTGAGGGCTCTTGGATTGGAGAGGGTGCAGGTCAGGCCGAGGGACCCCCCTCCCATGCACAAATTTCATGTACCAGGCCTCTAGTAAGGATATAAATATACACATATATATTTATTTGCAATAGCTCTAAAAAATTAAGTATTCAAATATAAATTTAAAAGAAATATGTTTAGGATATTTATGGAGAAAACTACAAAAGACTGATGAAAAATTAAACAAAAAATAAACAGAAAGACATAACATGTGCATGAATTGGAAGATTCAATATAGTAGTGATGTCAGTTATCCTCACAGTGAGTTATAACATAATTTCAATTAAACTTTAAGGTAGGCTGTTTTTTTTAGACATAAGATAGTCTAAAATTAAATGAAAAGCCAAAAACTTCAAAAACAATCCTGAAAATGAAAAATAAAGCTGAAGGAATTCCACTATCAAATTTTACTTATTATAATAATAATATCACAATGACTCCAAATATATGTTCATTATTAGATTTATAAATATTTACTATACTCAATGCTTTGTCTGAATATTATAAATTTTTACATATTGAAATTTCAATTTTGCTTGTTTAAAAATAATTTTTAATTCCCCCTAAGTTTTCTTCTTTAATTCATGGATTCTTAAATCACTTTTTAAAAATTAATTAATTTATTTATACTTACTGATGTTTGAGAGAGAGGAAAAGAGATGGAGAGAGAGAATGAGAAAAAAGGATATTAGTTTGCTGTTCTACTTATTTATGAATTCATTGATTGAGTCCTGTGTCTGCCCTGGAACCCACAAATTTGGTGTATCACTCTAACCAACGAAGTTAACGGGCCAGGACTCATTTTTTAAAATAAACTTTTCATTGCAGCAGTTTTTGATTTGATAGTAAAAAAATTAAAAAGTTCATAGAGTTCTTGTATACTCGCCTTATCCCTGCCAATCTCCATTATTATCTTGCCTTAGTACAGTGCACTCGTTATAACTGATGAGTGAATATTTATAATTAATATACAATCTATAATTCATAAATCGAAAGCACTGTACTGTGTTCCAAAAGGTACATGTTTGATTCCTGGTAAATCACAAGCCAGGTTGAAAATTCGGTCGCCATTGTACACAGGAGGCAACTGATTGATTTTATCTTTTTTCTTGCTCACCCCTTCTCTCTTCCTCTCTCTCCAAAAAAGTCAATGAAAAAAAAAAATAACAAAACCAAAAAAAGGTAGTTTAGTTTTAAATAAAGTTCATAGTTTATATTAGGGTTCACTTTTTTTGTAATTCACCTTCTATGGGTTTTATCAAATGTATAATGGCATGTACCTATTATTACAGAATGTATAGAATAGTTTCACTGACCTAAAAACCACTTTGCTCTATATATACATTCTTCCCTCTTCCCTCTACCCCAGAAACCCTGACAACCACTGATCTTTCAAAAGGCTCTATAATTTTCCTTTCCCAGAATAATTTCCTTTATAAATGATTGTCTCAGTTGGGTTCAGGCTATAGTTCTAACCAGCACTCTGTGAATTGCGATTCTAATGTCAGGTTAGTTTTCAAATTATTGCAATGCTATTCTTATCTATAGAACACATTCACCACTCAGTCTGGGACAGGGGTGATATTCTATCTTGTAGTCAATTTTGAAATGATACGGTATGCAGCTGTTTATGATTGGTTTCTTCCACTTAGTAATATACATTTAAGGTCCTTTCATGGTTTATTTTTTTTTTTTGTTGTTGTTGATAATGTTTTTCTTTCTAAATAATATTACTTTGTATGGACACAACACAGTTTATTCACTCATCAAAGAACACCCTGGTCACTTTCCAGTTTTAGCAATTATGAATAAAGCTGCTATACACATTCATGTGTAGATTTCTTGTGTGGATATAAATTTTAAACTCATCTGAGTCAAAACCAAGGAGTGCGATTGCCAGATCATGTGGTAAAAGTGTGTTTGGTTTTGTTTGTGTTTTTTTTCTTCTTAATGATTAAGGTATTACATATGTGTACTTATCCCCCATATCCCACCCCAGCCCCTCGCTCATGCCTTACCCTCCCTGGTGTCTGTGTCCACTGGTATGCTTGCATGCATATAAGCATAACAGTGGTTGATCTTTGGTTGATCTTTCCCACTTACCGCCACCCTTCCCTACCTTCTCTCTGTTTGATGGTCTAAAAGAGCCAAATATTTTCCAGAGTGGCTGTGTCATTTTTCACTCTCTCCAGCAAAAAAATAGAAGTTCCTACTGCGTCACAACTTTGCCAGCACACAGTGGTGTTAGTGTTTTGGATTTTCATTATTCTGATCATGGTTGTCTTATCATTGTCTTAATTTGCAATTCCCTAATGACATATACTGTCTAACTTATTTTTAAATGCGTATTTAACATCTATGTATCTTTTTTGATGCGATGTTTGTTTAGATCTTTTACCCACACTCTTATTTCTTATTGTTGTGTTTTAAGAATTCTCTGTGTGTTTGGATACCAGTGATTTTTCAGATATGTGTTTCACAAATATTCCCCCCCTCCCCCCAGTTTATGGCTTGTCATTTCATTCTGAACAGTGTTATTCTCAGAAAAGTTTGTAACTTTAATGAAGTCAAAGTCTTTGTTGAATAATTTCACCATCCATGTCATTGCACTGTTGGCAGTCAAGTTGGAAATTTCTCAATTTTTCATAGGCTGAGTTATTTTGGATTGTGTTTTACATGTTTTGATGTTAAGTTATAAGACTCCAAATCTCATTAAGTGTCAATGGAAAATATTGATACTTTTGTTTTCTAAGAACTAATAAAAAGGATAAACAAAAAAGAGAGTCTGGGACTTGGGTGATATTCTATTTTATAGTCACTTTCAGAGGCAGATCCACTCATGTTCAGCTCATAGATGAATTCACAAACAACTTTGAGGGGTCATTCTCCTGAGTGCATCCTTCTGTACCACTGCCCAGGTATATTTCACTTTCTTGTACCTCTTTTTACCTGCCTTTGAAACAAAAGTTGGGTCTCAATTTATATAAGAACCCTGTTAGCATTGAATTCACCATGACATATAAACTTTTGTTGTGGTGACAAAAATATCATTTATATTTCATCATTGTTTTATTTAGAAATGCTTACTTGTGTATCAGCTTTCAGGGATACAGGTAAAGTGAGATTTATTGAGGCAAGTGTCGATGATATAATGACACACTGATGAAAAGATATTTTTGTCTAGGAAAGCCTGGGTGTGCCAAAAACAGTAGAAGCATTAGACTGCAAATGTCAACCTACCTCTGAGGAGATAAAATGCATAATGAACTGTTAGGTACTTGAAATAGAATCCAGCTTGGCAAATCTTTCCAAGATAATAACTAAATCTGGTGATTATTTGTTTTTATTTAAGTTATTTAAAATTTTAAAAATATCTTTCCAGAGATTATATCAAAAGGTTATAGGAGAAATCCTCACTTTAAAAATGAAGATCCCTTCTGTCAAGAGAAGATTCAGTAATAAGTCTTTATACCACTAAATGCCCAGAGTAATGGTTTAAATTGCAGAAAACCTAACAATTGTATTAAATGTAAGCTTACAAAATAAAAAGATACAGTTTTTGGAATCCACAGTTCAAAGAAACAGACTTGTAATGAATAACGCATGCCTTTATAGCATTTATAGATAAATATCTACCAGAAACAGGACAGTATATGGTCTTAATGCAGAGGTGAAAATGGTGGAAGAGGTGGCTTTTTGTCTTTCTGTGAAATTTAGAGTAAATTGATTTTTATTAAATTACTAGAGGCCTGATGCATGAAGATTCATGCAAGAATGGTCCATCCTTCCCCTGGCTGCCAGCACTGCCTTCTCTTTGGCAGGAACCACCCTTTCACTCCAGCCCAGAGCCACCTTTCCACCTTCCCACACTGCCCAGAGGCCAGGAGTGGCTGGAGTGGCTGGAGCAGTGCAGAAAACCTGTGTTGTCAGCACCTGCATATACAAATTAATTTTAATACTCACTCCTAATTGGCTGGAGGGGGATCATGAAGGTATGGTCAATTTACATCTTACTCTTTTATTAGTGTATATATTAAAGATAATTAAAGACCATTTGGACATTCAACCATATATTTTCAAAGTCCAACCCCTTTAAGGCTTATATTTCTTTAGTAATTTAAATTTTTTTGCATGGAAAAATTCTTTAAATTTTTTTGTCTTAAAAATATTATATGTACTATCCTAATGCAGTAAAAGCACTAATTTTTTTAAAAATTAATGCATGGATTTAGTACTTTTATCTTCACCTCAATTAGTTAACTATGTAGACATTTTGAAGAAAAGGAACATAGGGACTTAATATATTTAACTATAATGAAAGGAGCAGCTGCCACCACCAGAAGAAATTTATTTAAATGTAATCTCTGAGGGAGTTAGATACACTCATTATCATACGAAAGATGTTTGAGTGTGTACAGAAGTCTTTAAAGATCAGTCATCTTTCATGAATGTTCTTATCCTTCAGTTTATTTGAGCATGCTGTCCATCCCACCAGTTGCTAAGCTTGTGGAAGATGATATCTCTGGAATGAATAAATCGTCTTTTTCTCTTTGGGTTTCTCAATATCACTAGCAGCTGTATAAGTACACTGAGGTTGTTCAGCTGCAATATCTTCTGCAATTTCTTTTGGTTTATATTAAAACGATAATAGTGCAGATTCACTCTGTGTAACTTCTTTGCTACACAATGTTCTGAACAAACTCACTACAGTAATTTGAAAATAATTTATAGCAACTAGAAGGTGGTCACATACTACTAAATAGACATGTTTAGTTTGGACTTCATTATATATATATATATATATATATATATATATATATATATATATATGGATTACTTATCCTATATAATAAAAGGCTAATATGCAAATAGACCAAATGGCAGAACAACTGAACAACCAGTGGTTATGATGAGTGCTAACCACCAGAGGGCATGTGCTGAACATGGCAGATGTCAGCAGCAGGCAGCACAGTGTGAAACATGAAAGGCATTGGTTGAGGCAGAATGGTAGAGCAGGTGAGTGGGGGCACCAGACCAAGGTGGGGCTCTGGCTGCTGTCATCAGGGTGAACCTCTGGTGGTTACTGAAAATTCTTTGCTCCCGCCCACTGTGGTTCCACCCAGCACTCGCACCTGCTGCCAGTGTCGGGCACCGACCCCAATTATTCAGCACTATCAGCAGGTGGGAGTGGCAGCTGCCAGCCCTGAAAACCCCTGCAGGCTTCTACACCTTCCTCTGCTTCTGTGGGGCAATTGGGGCCAGCAACCATCACCTGCACCAGCTGACAGCACTGATCTCACTTGCACCTTCTGCTGGCATTGCCTCAATCACTTCGCATGGTCAGCAGGTGCAAGCGGGGCTGGCACTGTCAGTGCATGGGAGCAGCAGCAGGAGTGGGGCTGTTGGCAGACAGGGGACCTGGGGTGTGGTGGGAGGGGTTGGGTGGGGGTGCAGAAAATGAGCCAAGACCTGCCCCTGTGCTCACTGTAGCCTCAAGGCCCACAGTTCCTTTCAAGATACATAAAGATTCATAAATTCGTGCACTGGGGCCCTAGTGTGTGTGTGTGTGTGTGTGTGTATATATATATATATATATATATATATATATATGAACATATTTATATATATATAAAAATATATATGAACATATTTATATACACATGTATAATTTGAATCACTTATCAGTATGAAACACTCAATACTTCACATGAATAAAACTTAAATTTTAAATTAGTATTAAAAAAATCAGATTTAACACAGTGTTTTGGTAAATGTGGCTGTGAGTCTGGCAAGAGTGAGCTGCAGCGGAGTAGCCCCACTGAGTTGGCTGTGGTCCAAAATGTGATAGGTCTGTTATGACAGGCTTTTGAATTCACTACACTGATCCATAGAGTTGATTTCTCCTAAAGCTATTTTTGTTTTCAAACTACTTAAAACATTTTTATTGATTTCAGAGAGAAAGGGAGAGGAAGAGACAGATAGAAGCACCAATGATGATAGAGAATCATTGATTGGCTGAATCCTGCACACCCCCTACTGGGGATCAAGCCTGTAACCCAGGCATATGCCCTGACTGTGAGCTCCTGGTTTATAGGTTGATGCTCAACCACTGAGCCATGCCAGGCAGGTTCAAACTACTTTTTCAAAAATATATATTTTATTGATTTTTTACAGAGAGGAAGGGAGAGGGACAGAGAGTTAGAATCATCAATGATGAGAGAGAATCATCGATCAGCTGCCTCTTGCACACCCCCCACTGGAGATGTGCTTGCAACCAAGGTACATGCCCTTGACCGGAACGGAACCTGGGACCTTTCAGTCCACAGGCCAATGCTCTATCCACTGAGCCAAACCGGTTTCGGCTCAAACTATTTTTAACAGCAGACCAATGTCTTTAAAAAATTAAAACTACAACAGAAAGTCAACACTTGGTCTGAAGTGGGGTTTGGGTATCTGTTAAGGCACATTTTCACATCTTACTAGTTATATTTACTAAATTTTTTTTTTTAGCTGTTTCCTGGGGTATCCTTGTATGTAGAAAAAGTGCAATGCAGAAAACTTCCTATTGGTAGGTAGGCAAAGAAAAACAAAATAAAATCAGCTTTATTTATTTCAAAAGTCATTTGAAAAATATCTGAAAATCCTTAAGTTGAATTTTCATGCTGGGTTATATGCAAAATACTATTCTCATTGCAACCTATAGGTCTTAGCTCTATTATAGTGACTTTTTTATGACCCAGGAATAGGTCAGAGCTATTTTTGCTCTTTCTCGCATTATCTGGTTTTGTATTTGGACATTTGCAACTTTTACTTTTGTATATAATACTGAGCTAAGATGTGTCTAACAAGAAATAAGATACTTTCTTATTTACTCACTTGTTGGACCCTTGGTTTCCTATCATCCAAATCACATTTGCTCTTCCAGTTCAATCAGAACATTGTTTCATAATTCAAGACACTAGCTTGGTATAGTGTTTTTAAGGCAAATATATTCTCAAGGTCACTACCATGAGTTCACATTGAAAATGTGGATGTGTAAAAAATGGAAAACAGCTTACTGAGTCTTTTAATGTCCTATGTTTTCCTTCATTCATTTCATAGTAATTTAAATTATCTATCAGTATAGAAGTATGACAACCAGAAAATATATAACTTTCATATTTTTTCTCCATTATTGTCTTTTAAAATTCCCTTCATTTATTGTTATAATCTAGGCCAGCCTTGTTTTCTATGTTTGTATTCTGAGACTTTTGGAGAGAAAGAGTTATAAAGAATCTAATAATCACATAAAATGTGTAGTTATCAGGTTTTGGCCTTTTAGTAACCTTGCAATATCTAAAATCTCCTTTTCTCCCTGCCTTTGGCCAAGAGAGCAGATGGATAATTTACTTCTCAAAAGATAAATTAAAGAAAGAATTTGGACCAACTGGGCTATTGAAATATAGTGCTAATGGAAGGTTGTGGAAAAATGGCCAAATAAGAGTCTCAGATGACCTTATTTTCTTCCTGGTGACAGTGCTTCCCATATTAAAAGCTGTTTTCTTTTATTGAAATAGAATAGTGCTAAACATTGAACCTGCTTTGTAAGACATGCATCAGGAGGGAAAATATTTCACCACAATGACATGACCTGACATTTTAAAGCAGATAACAAATGACATCTTGTCAATGGCACCAATTTATTATTCCCTCTCTTGTACCTTGGTGCCACAGCAGGATACAAATTCCTTTTAATCACAGGGTTGTGTTAAACAAAATTTTGCCAGCAGAGACTATAAAATGCCCCTCATCGCTTCTGAGCATCCTGACCTCTTGGCTGTCCTCACGGTGGGGCATAAAGACAAAGGCGATGCTAAATTTTTCATCATTTTATTCCATTTCATATCCAATTATGTGAGGGTCTTCCATCACTTACATGGGTGGATGTGCTCTAACATGCAGTGCCACACATTAATCAGACTCTTTTTATCCAGCACACACCAGTGCTAAATCGCATTACTCAAAAAAAAAAAAAAAAAAAAAAAAAAGGAACATAAAGTAGATGCAAATGAATAAGGAGTGTGCTCTTTTCTGTGTAGTCACAATAGAAGGTGACTTGCATGGGGGGCCTTCCCACCAAGTCCAAGAGAGTCTCAAAGTACATCTTGTTTTTCATGCTCTCTACCACATTCCTCCCCACAAGGACGGTCTTCTTCCACCGGCTTTCATGTCCCTCTGCCAGTTTATATCATAGAACCTACCACTTTGAACAATGCCCTGGGCAATGACTTTCTAGTTGAACTGTTGTAAGTAATTGGCCTGTGAGCTGAAAAATGACCAGCTTGACACCCATTCAGCCCTCCTGGCAATGAAAAGTCTCTCTTTATTACACCAGTCTCTTACAATCACACAGGACAAAGGCCTCCGATGTTATTTGACTAATGACTTTAAAATTGTGGATCTCAGAGAATCAGGGATATTTGTATTCCTTAGTAGTCTTAGCATTCTTTTCCATTGAGAATTTTCTTAATGTTTTTAATTATATTTGGGTTGTAATTTCAGACCCAATTGTGAAGAAGATGAGTTGCTTATGATTTAAAAAGACATATGGAAGTTATGTTACAAAAGTTTTTAAAAATTCCTCTGGAAAAACTAACAAAGACTTGTCATTTACACAGTATAGGGTAAGGTTTATAGTTTAGCACAGACATAGTTTAAAATAGCACTTTCATAGTTTCCTAACTGTGTGTTTTGGCAAGTTGTTTGACCTTTTGAAGTCTCAATTTGTTCCTTTATGAAATAGGGATATTATTATTGCCTATTTTATACAGTTGGGACAGATTAAATAAGCTAATATCTATAAAATACCAGGAACAGTGGTCTATGATTCTAAAGATATGCCTAGAGGAAAACAAACAGAAGAAAAATTAATGTTGCTCTGGCTTCTTCCAAAAACGGATTGGGATGAATAATCGCAATTGCTTTAGATTCAAACTGGGGATTTAGAAGATGTATTGCAAAAATATCATAATTTTCCTTAAGAGAGTGGTCCATAAAAAGTATTTATAAATAGACTAAAACACAAATTAAAATCAAAGTTTTTAAAAAGTTAACTATAGAAATAGTGATTATATTAAGATAATTCTATGATATTAACAAAGGGCATAATCATTCCATTTAAAAGAAAATTTAAAGGATTGGAAAACTATGCATTTTTAGGGTATTGGATCAACCTTCTAGCTTCCACTATAAAAGTAAATAAGAAATGACAGATCTCACCTCACATCAATTTAGGCTCTGGGAGCTGTCAGATAAGATGGGTTCTTTCAGGCCAGAGTGTTGTAATGATTTAAAAGAATTATAGTTTCTTGATTTTCAATTAAAATATTTTTGTTGAGAATGAACAGATTTTGGGAGGAGGAAATACATATAAAATAAAATAAGCAAATATTTTAATTATATGTGAAACCATCACTTTTAAATTAGCTGGGTATATCCATTAGTCATCCAAAAGAATTGAAGGACCTATGTTTCACAAATCTTTTGTGAATATACATACTTGGTGTGAACTTTTACTTCTGGTTTTCATAACATAAGGAAAAAAAATATAACCTTGAAAACAAAAAACTGGGTGGCTTTTTTAATAATTCAGAGTCAAGTGGCCATATGTTAAAGTTTTTAAAAACTTTTTAGCTCATTTCTTAGGCTGACTTAATATATTGGGAATTTTAAAGTATATTCTAAGTTGCCCAGGGGCATTCTTAGCATATTTTCGATTCCACTGATCCTTTCACTATAAATGTTCACATGGGTACATATGCATATGAAATATTTTGGAGAATTCTTATTTGTTTTTACCAACTGTTGATTTGGGATTGTGAGTGTCAATTGTAGTGAATCAGATTTCAGTGATAATGAGGTAAGATAGGCAAGGATGTCATTGAATTTAAATTGAGGTGCATTTTTGTATTGGATCACCTTGCACTTCACCCCAAATATAGAAACAACACTAAATTCTTCACTATTTCCTATAAGACATTTTAATATGCTCTATCTGTTTCAGTGGTGTGAACTTTTTTCTTGTTAGGTGGACTTCGTAACTTAAATTCATTCTTTTATTTATCCCTATTTTTCATTTACATAAAATAGCTCCGTTTTTCTCTGTCTCTCTTTTTATTTTATCTTCTTTCCTATCGCCACTGAAATAAGGAGAGTTCAGTTCCATAAAACCTCACATGTAGATTGTTGAAATAACTTTGTAGCAGGCTACACTGATTTACTTGGTTTTCACTTCAATCCAATATGACTTATTCCACCTCTTCTAGTTTTATTATTATTTTAAAATCATCAACAGATTTATAGTAAATATGAGGTTTTGGACTTTGGGGCTACAAGAAAGGTCAGTGTTAAGCCTACTGCACACTATTTATTGTTAGATTGCATTTAATAAAAAGAACAACACATATACAAAAATAATTAGTTAAAGACACGTTCATATTACATCTATATACATAAAAGCCTAAGCGATCATTGCAACTGAAGAGACAAGCAAACAGGCAGCGTGGGGTGACTAGGCCAGCAGTGGAGTTATAATAGAAAGGGACAGCCAAATGGCTGAGCAGCAGGCTGCGTGGGGCAACCAGGAACATAAGGGGGGTAGTTGGGGGTAACCTAGCCAGCAGAAGAGGGCAAGTGAGGGGTGACCAGGCTGGCAGGGGAATGCAGTTGGGGACAATCAAGCTGGCATGGGGGCAATAAGGGGTAAGAAGACTGGCAAGGGGCAGTTAGGGGCAGCCAGGCCAGCAGCGGGGAGGGGGGGAGATTAGGGTAACTAGGCTGGTAGGGGGGGCAGTAAGGGGCAAGCAGGCTGACAGGGGAGCAATTGGGGGTGACCAGGCTAGCAAGGGATGGGGAAGTTAGGGGCAATCAGGTAGGTAGGAAAGTGAGCAGTTAGAAGCCAGAGGTCCTGGATTGTGAGAGGGATGTCTGACTGCCGGTTTAGGCCCAATCTTCAGAGTGGGCCTAAACCGGCAGTCAGACATCCCCCGAGGGGACCTGGATTAGAGATGGTGCAGGCTGGGCTGTGGGGATCCCCTCCCCATGCATTAATTTTATGCACTGGGCCTCTAGTATTATTATAATAGTTTCTTTAGTGAGAAAAGATGGAAATTATTTGGCACAGAATGAACCTAAGAACTTTGATAATTAGAGCTGATTTGGAATATATTCTAGAGAAGAATGTGAGACAAGAGCATAAGCAAAGTAAGGGACCAAACAAGCACACATTGTGCAACAGCAGCACAGTGAGCAGACTTGACTGCCTGGCAGCAGGTACAGCCTTGGATGTGAAGTAAGGAGATCTTGACTTTTCTGTATAGGCCAGTGATCAGCAAACTCATTAGTCACAGAGCCAAATATCAACAGTACACTGATTGAAATTTATTTTGAGAGTCACATTTTTAAAATTTAAACTATATAGGTAGGTACATTGTTATTAACTTAATTAGGGTACTCCTAAGCTGGCCTTTGCTAAAAACTCAAGGGACCAAAAAGCCACATGTGGCTCGCGAGCCACAGTTTGCTGATGACTGGTATAGGCCACTGAAATATTTTTGTACAAAAAACCCATTGCATACATAGCCTTGTTTTGATTAAATTTAAAGGTAAATAGACTGAAGAGGGGAAGACAGATGAGGAAAAAGAAGTAACATTTATAAAGCATCTCAGATAGTCTCACTCTGCTTATCAAACATCACTGAATTAGGGAATAATGTTATAAATATTAATGCTTGATGGTCCTTTTCTTCTAGGAAACCACATGTTAATGGGACAACCGGTGCATCACTTTAATGTGCAGGTATTTCTGTTATAATATCATATACTAGAGGCACAGTGCATGGAATTTGTGCATGGATGTGTGTGGTGGGATCCCTCAGACTTGCCTGCACCTTCTTGCAATCTGGAACCCTTTGGGGGATGTCTGTCTCCAAGTTTAGGCTTGATCAGGCAGTCGGACATCCCTCTCACAATTGGGAACTGCTGGCTCCTAACTGCTCGCCTGCCTGCCTGCTTGATTTCCCCTAACTACTTTGTCTGCTTTCCGGATCACTCTAACCGCCTCTGCCTCAGCCCTGGCCTCTGCAGCTTGTCCAGAAGAATGTCCAGAATGACGTCCGGAAAGTCATTTAACTGTCCTGTCTAATTATCATATTATGCTTTTAGTATTATAGATTGTTCCTGAATAATATTTATATGTTGAAAAATTATACCTTAAAAGTAATAGTGTTTAAAGGAAAAAAATAGGATTGTGCAGACTACTCAGAGCCTATCTAATTTTGAAACAAGAGCACTAACAATAGCCATAACAATCCTAATAAACACAAGCACAGCTGTATCCCCACTGCTATTTGCATATATTAACAAAGCCAGTTGATCTTTTGCAGATTTTAATCTTTGCACTCATATTTCTCTGTAAAGTCCTTGAGAACATTCACCTATTGCAGACCAGAGATCTCAAAATTCAAACAAACAAATAAAATAAAATAAAAAGTAACAGGTTTGAAAAGTTATCAAAGCATTATATTAACTTCTGTATTATAGTGACATGTGACTGACCACCAAGATATGATCTAATTTAGAAGATGAGTAGATGATTCCAGCAGACTAATACATATAGACTTGAGAAAGTATATAGAGTGAATAAAGAATAACTTTTTTAATTTTTTTTTCTGGAAGAGCAAAGAAAAATTAGGATGGTAGCTTAAATTTAGATCTTTGGGACCAAGGAGAAATTATTTGAGGATGACAAGTTTCAAATGTGTTTAAAGATTAAGGCAAAGAAAGAGTGAGTGGACATGAATATCTAGGATGTAGCAGAGGGCATTGCTAAAGAAACAAATTACTGAATGAGATAGTATGGGAAGTGATCAGGAGAAGAGGTGAAGGGTTGACATCAGACAAAGGGAGTAACAACATCGTTTCTAAAACTGGGAGCAAAGCCGAAACCGGTTTGGCTCAATGGTAGAGCATCGGTCTGCGGACTGAGAGGTCCAGGGTTCGATTCTGGCCAAGGGCATGTACATTGGTTGCAGGCACATCCCCGATAGGGGTTGTGCAAGAGGCAGCTGGTTGATGTTTCTCTCTCATCGTTTCTAGCTCTCTATCTCTCTCCCTTCCTCTCTGTAAAAATCAATAAAATATATTTTAAAAAAATAATAAAAATAAAATAAAACTGGGAGCAAAGAACTAAGAGAGGGGACATAATTAGATAAACATCAGTGTGAAGGTAGGAAGATGAGATAAAGTATATGTGACAGTTTCAATTGTATCTGCTAAGTTGAAGGTAAAAATCATTCCTGAGATTTAAAGAGTGAGGACAGGTAAATTGGCTCATGGAGAATGGTAAATGTTTGAAACTGTTCTGAAAGAAAAGGGGAAAGATGAAGCTTGTTAAAACAATAATAAATTACTCTTGGGAGCCTAATTATTCTTTGTGACTCTGAATTTACAGAATTGTATCATTTTCCTCAGTGATGCTCAGAAGTCTGAGGAGAAATTAAGGAGCAACTGTAGAGATAGTTGAGATGAAAGATTTTTCTAGGTGTATACTAAACTTGGGCTAGATCTTCAGATAAACGATTTCAGGTTATTTTCACATCAAATCGGTAAGTCAGCTTTTTAAAAATCTCCATTATATAGAGCATACAATTACAAGTCTTAAGTAATTTTCTTGTGGTAACAGAAGGTATTCTAACCCAGGTTCATTTGAATGTCAAAAATCTATGTCCTTTACATTATAGCTCATCATGGAAAAGGAGTAACCAAAGTTTAATCTATACTGAGGATTGACAGTGGGAATAGACTGAAAGCATTTGGATGTAGAGGATAAAAACAGATTGTGTGTGTGTGTGTGTGTGTGTGTGTGTGTGTGTGTGTGTGTGTGAGAGAGAGAGAAAGAGAGAGAGAGAGAGAGAGAGAGAGAGAGAGAGAGAGAGAGAGAGAATGGCAGTAACTTGACCACTATTCAATCAGAGGCATGGCAATGGAATCTGGCTTTAGAGAAAGTTGATAATTTCAGTTTCAGTTTCAATATGTCTAGTTTGAGTCATAATGCAAAATATAACTAGAAATGTCCAGGCTGCAATTTTGGTTTTAGAACATGAGTTTGAAAGAGATACAGTTGGGGATAAATATGTGTATCTCATTTTCCCTGAGAAATAATTGAAAATGAACAAAATTTCCATTGTAGGAAATATAAAAGTAGAAAGAGAAAACCCAGAGTAGAATATACATTCAAAGTTGAATGGCATACGCTCAAGTCTATGAGAGTAAATATATGGGAAAGGAATATCCAAACCAATAAGAGGGGAACTATGAGAGGGCTGTGCCGTGTAAACCAGGAGAACAAGTTTGATGTTTAAGGGCTTAAGAACAGGAAGTGGGAATAAGAAGTTAAGTATAGCCAACTTTCATTATGATTATTGGCTTCAAAAAGATACCTGGTCCCAATATTGCCTCTAAGTCTAGTTTCATTTCTTTTCTCTTCTGCCCCTCTTAGCTCTGAGAATTCTTTATGTGGTCTTGCAACTGGAAGAAAAACGTCATCTCTGTTTATTTTGCAGCCTCAATCTAAGTTTTTTTTAAAAAAATATATTTTATTAATTTTTTACAGAGAGAAAGAGAGAGGGATAGAGAATTAGAAACATTGATGAGAGAGAAACATCGATCAGCTGCCTCCTGCACACCCCCTACTGGCGATGTTCCTGCAACCAAGGTACATGCCCTTGACCTGAATCAAACCTGGGACCCTTCAGGCTGCAGGCCAAGGCTCTATCCAATGAGCCAAACCGGTGGGCTCAATCTAAGTTTTTATATCGAATGAATTTTTTTTTTTTATAATTATAAGTTAAAAATAAGAGCCTCTCTCCCCTCTTTGTTTGATTGTTTTTGTTGCTATTTTCTTTTTTGCCTTCTTCCCTCCCACCTCCCCTCCCCCAATTCTATTTATGACAACTGTCCCTGGGACTAAACCTGGCTCATTGTCTCTCAGTCAAAAAGGGAGACTCAAATGGGAAAATAAAAAATGTGTCTAAGTTGGTTAGAACAGTGGCTGGCAAATCTGCTCGCTAGCCACTTGTGGCTTTTTGGCCCCTTGAGTGTGGCTCTTCCACAAAATACCACGGCCTGGGCGAGTCTATTTTGAAGAAGTGGAGTTAGAAGAAGTTTAAGTTTAAACAATTTGGCTCTCAAAAGAAATTTTAATCGTTGTACTGTTGATATTTGTCTCTGTTGACTAATGAGTTTGCCGACCACTGGGTTAGAGCATTGTCCTGTACACCAAAAGGAGGTGGGTTTAATTCCCAGTATACTCTGACTGTGGGCTTGATCCCAGTTTGGGATGCATTTGAGAGCCAAGAACTGGTTTCTCTCTCTCTCTCTCTCTCTCTCTCTCTCTCTCTCTCTCTCTCTCTCTCTCTCTCTCTCTCTCTCTCTCTCATCAATAAAATCACACCCTTGGGTGAGGATTAAAAAAAGAAAGGAAAATGTATGCTGTACATTACTTCACATTATTAATCATCTTTATCACATGTTGTTCCAGAAAGGACTTATGGCTGCCTTCATATATTTAAATACACTGAAGTAAAATTAAATGCATAATGGGGGATGAGAAGGAGAAGAGAACAAAAAAAAAAAAGAAAAGAAACATGGGCTAAACTAGGAGTGCCATAAAGGCAGGTACCAGGTTTGCTTGAGGTAGACCACATGTCTAACTCTCCAGTTGATAAGCAGACAACAGAGAGGACAGCATCAGTGAATACGTGTTGCTCAGTGCCTGCAACAAGGAAACGTACCTGTTGCTTAGAAGGAGCACAATTTTTTCTGCTTCTGCGTCCAGAGAGAAATTTCTCCTTTGAGTCTTCATAAAAAGGACACTGTGACATAGTGAACAGTGTCTCAAGAAACTATGGTGGTAACGACAAGGAGTTTTACAGTCCTCCCGTGCAGGCTCAGGGTGCAATGCCAAGGTGAAAGCATGATTTACCGGAAGTATTTCTGTGGGGGACAACATTTTGCTGTCTGTGTGTGCATTTCCATGGTTTTGGTTGGCTTGAAGGGTTTCTCTATGTGGCTGAATTATACTTCAGGAAATCTTCCTCAGATATCACTCTCCTAACAGAAGTTTTGATGGGTACTGAGTGGCAGTATTGTGTAGTTGGACTCTGTAGCAAGTGCGTGGAGTGCAACTACTTTGGGCTATTGATGAAAAGCAGAGCCTGGCCCTTCATTGTTTTGTGGCCTGGAAGCCAGCATTTCTAAGGAAGGAGGAGGGAACCAGGAGCTGGGACCCAGAGCTACCCCATTTCTACTAAGAAAATGCATCTTGGGAAAAGTTGGTCCAAAATGTCCACATAAAGGCAGTTTGGAGTCTGCTTTATGTCACAAATGAAAAGGCTCCTTCAATCTGGGCACCATGATTTCAGCCTGAAAAAGAAAAGTATATCATGCACATTTATATACTCAGAGCAGTTCTGAAAGTCAGCATGGCCCCTACAGACCACATAACATCGAGGATTGTAATTTCCAGGTGTGACCCACAAAATAAACGGGTTGCAAATAATATACACGTATATAATAAATGAGTCAACATATGTCTAAAATTAAGTTGTAAATCAATTAAGTATTGCTTTGAATATAACAAAAATAACAAGGTTGTTTTAACTGGGGTTAGTTACCACTTCTTTTTTGGCAGTAATTAAGTTATAGACGTATTTGGAGGTCTTTTATTTTATTTTTTCATAAAAGTAAAATTTTTTTAAAATAATTTGTTTTTGCTATATTTTAAGAAAAAGTCTTAAAAATATTGAGGTATTTTACTTCTTTAGCTGGCGAAAAGCCAACAGTGCAGAATGAGCTGTGATCAAGATCGGTCGCCGTCATACACTGTGCCCAGGCTTCCTTAATGTTTAGTTTGTGAACTTGACCAAAGCAAAGGACACTTTCTCCTTTCTTCCTGGTCCTCAGCACAGTGCCTGGCACCTAGTAAGGTAACAACTGAAATAGCTGCTGTGATTATATTGAACATTGTTCCCTGGTATGACAAAAAGTATCAAAATCATCACGAGATGGTATAGTTGTTGTGTAAATATTATGCATTGAAAAGTATAAGACAAATTTGTATTAAAATAACATTTTTTGTATGAGTTACTTTTAACTTCAATTTAAAAAGATACTTTTTAATCAATGGTATATGATAGTTTATGGAAATATGTCATAACCAATATGATAATTTTACAAGGCACTTTAGTTTGCTCCTTTGAAATCAGATGCCTTTAGATACATGTTCTAAACAAAACAGGTAGCGCAATTATGATTGCACTTAGTTGTTGAAAAAAATACAGAAAAAATTTTTGCAACATATTGGAAAGCTTAATATGATAACAAAAAAAGCAGCTCCCAACATTCTGGAGGTGATGGTTTTGCATTTGCAGGTAATTATGGTAATTAAAATATGGTAAATGCTGGCTCTTAGATGGTGCTTCTGTGAAGTTGATTAAGTGACTGTGCTGGAGTAGGCCAAAGGCCAAAAAAAGAACCTGGAATTTTAAGCCTTGTGAATCCAGGGTGCCATTGCTTACTTTTTGATACTAGTCCCCCTGAAATGGCATGAGTGATAGAGATTTTTATCTCTGAAAGATATTCCTGCCAGCAGCCCCAACTGTTGCATGTTAAGTAGGAGATTTGGCAGGTGCAGAGGTTTTTAGTCACCTTCACAAAGCAGTATGAATAAGACGCCCAAGCCAAACAGCTTCTACACTAATAAAATCAACATCCAAACCATCTGTCAGTGGAGCAAACATGTCAGTCACCTTTCCATTTGATTAGCAGTGTTTCTAGAAGTTGATGATTCTTAAATGTTATTTCTAATCCTTAGAAAAAAAATTGCTTTATTTACCTGGCAAAGGAGTTGATTCTAGGCAAAATTATGAGGTTAAAAAAGTCTCCAGCCTCTTTCTACGACTCTCTCATTGCCTGATCTGCTATTAACTACACTCTGTCTACACCTTGCCCACTCATTTTAGCACCTGTTATTAACTTAATAATCTCTGGCTTCTGCTGTACCAAACAATGGCCAAAATGAATTAATGTTTTCATCTGACTTAGACAACATTCTTAAGACTCTGCTTAAAGATGATTGTAGGTAGTAATTAAAAATGGTAAACCAATTATTGATGATTACCCAGCAAACTAGTATTCATAGGTTAAAAATGAATTACCTATATAAAATATGATTTTTCACTCTCTAAAAGTCTTAAAGAGTAAGCATTTTTTTAAAAAATGCTTGTTTCTCGCTAGTCTGATTGGAAAACTCTCATTAGTTTATCCAAGTGTCCCTGAGGCAACAGGTTTTAACCAGCAGTATAATGTCCGCTCATCTACACTGCTAATCCTGTTTGGGAAACCGCTGACAAATGACTGCTAGAATTTGGCACTGGTAGCAAAAGATCTGAGTCTCTCAGGTTTGGCAGACTCTCTGAAATTTTAACAGGACCTAATTCCTCACTAAACAGACTGGAGTTCTTGCTCATTCAATGAGATGCTAGACTGAATTCAACAACCACAACAACAAAATTCTTCTGAAGTCTGCACGTTTAAGTTAAGGGACACCTAAATAAGAGAGAAACAAAATAAGTGTTGACTTGTATCATTTTATGTTTTATTTTCTGACTTTCATGTAAGTTGATGCAATTTATTCCTACCTTCCTAAAGGAAAGGAGTTAGAGACAGAGAATCCTGTAACAGTTATCCTGTCTATCTCTCAGGATGGAGTATCCAATTATGTCTTTTGCATAATGCAAAATCTTCCCCATTGCAGGGAGCACATTTTAAATTTATGGCTCAGAGGGATATCAATCATCTTTGGCATTCAGCACTCAAGGCGTTTCAGATATTTATTCAGAGCAGTATAACGGAAAGTACACAACAGATTGCAATTTAAATGCTGTACTTTTTGCAACATGTATCTGCAGTAAAAGCTTGGAGAATATGTAAAAGAATGTATTATGAGTACTGCACATATTGACTAGGCACTCTGGTAAGGGAATTCTCACATACTTCCATTTAGCAGACATTTTCTCAGCACAGCTTTACACTGAGCACACAGGACACACCCTAATACTCTCTTCTTATAGCCATGTGTGATGTTTTGTGTCCACTTTAAGGTACGTGCACCTCCACATGGAGTCCATTTCTCTATCCAATAGAGGGCAAATAGAATATTTTATTACATTTATTTTTTAGTACATAACAAACAATAATGCAGGGGATAGATTGGAGGGTCAAGTAACAGGAAGATATGTTAAAAAGTCATTGCAATTATCCACAAGGTCTAAAGGAGGCTTCAACTAAGGAAGGGAGAGAGAGAGAGAGAGAGAGAGAGAGAGAGAGAGAGAGAGAGAGAGAGAGAGAGAGAGAGAGTCAGTGGAGTTAAAGAGTCAGTGTTTTCTAGGAAGATAAGGAAAGGATTGGCAATCCAGGCTAAGAAATGAAACATATTAGCAAATGAATGGGATTAAGGAAAGACTTGCAGCATTAGATAAGAAGAACTTTTGCAAAACCTTTATTTAAGGAATTAACAACAACAACAAAAAGTAAGCATTTGGAGAAAGTTATATCAAGGACAATTAATCCAGGAAAGTTAATAAAAGAGTTTCGGGATGTCGAGAGTGAATACAGCTTTGGCTAGCACAAATGCGGACAGTAAATTAGACTTGCTACTCAAGGTCTTGGAAAAATAGAAGTCCTATGGTCTCTGAGAAAAAGACAGCCTATTTGAAAGGAACAAAAGGAAAAGGATAAAAGAGCTTTAAAGACAAAATTTGATGGTTGACAATAGAAACGAGTGCTTTAGATATAGCAAAGCATTTGAAAACAGTTCAATTGAATTTGGAAATTAGTGTCTTTTGTGATGTTCTGTGTAATTTCATTGGAATGGTGGAGATGGAAGTCAAATTGTAATTGACTCAGGTGATGAGGAATTGGGGAAACTGGAAAAGCAAATTTGGGTGATTTCTTTTGAACAATTTGGTGATTAATAAGAGGGAAACAGTCTTAATGGGAGGATGGAATTCAGGAAGAGCGCACTTGTTTATTTTTAAAGAAAATATGGAAATGGGGGAGGTGAACATGTCTCTATTGTGAAAGGTAAGAAAAAGGTGGAATTAGACTATCTAGAAAGACTAATAAAACTGGCGGGCAGTTCAATAGGGAAAAAGTGTACAGGTAAAGGCATGAGCCTTTGGAGAAGGGGAGACAAGAACTAAGGGAGGAGGTGGGTAGGCTCTTTCCTGCTAATGACTTCCATTTTATTTAGAAAGGAATAAGAGAGATTTGCTGATACTGAGATAAATAGAAATCCTTTAGGGAACTTGGGTAGAGAGAATACAAGAATTGGAATGCCAGTTACTTTGAATAAATAAGCACCTGTTTAGATAAAGTCCAGGTACTAAAGAGTCTCTGAGAATGGTGGCTGTGTTTAATATTGTGCTTACTGGTGCTTACATCCACACCGCGGAGACTGACTAAGCTCAGCCTGTGTGCCTGGAACAAGAGGAAGGTCTAGTATGTTTCACAGGGCGAATAGAAGAAATGGCTTTTCCATCAGCTGTGCCTCTGTTCTGCCAGGAAGCATTAAGAGAAGAAAAAGATTATTTCAGCCCATTATTGGACAGTGTTTCATTGTCATATTATTCCATTTGCTGTTCACATGTGGCTGCTTCTTGGTTTCTCTGCACTTTCCTGGGCACATTATCTGTATTTTATGAAAATGAAAGGATTCCTAATGATAGTGTTTTATGTTTGCTTCGTATGCTTCCAAGCAGCATTGCGCTGCTTGTTTATCAGCGCTGTCTGCTGGGAGCCGCTCTGTCCATGTTTCGCATCATCGGTGACGAGTGTATTAAGGTGACTATTCCTGTGCAAGATCAGTAACCAGCTTATTAATCACAAAGCTCATTCTACTAAGTCATGACAACAATACTCATTAATGTTTAGTTGATCAAATCATCTTCAAACTGTTTTTCAGGCTTCTACCAGCGAAACATTTTGTATAGCTGTAATGTTTTCAACCTTCACTATCTTTTTACTCAGCTAATTTAGAATGTCTGCCTCCCTCATATTTCATGAAATTAAATGGCAATCATTTCATCTTTGCCATTATGCTGATTTATTTATTTATTCCATTTCTTATTTATGGCACATGAATACTGAATAAATAATGAAAATATTCTTAACAAGTTAAAAATAAAAAAGTGCTTAAATAGAATGTCAATAATTCTCTGACAGAAACTTTAAAAATATTTTTGTTTCTACTTATTCACTCCACATTTAGTGAAACTCATGGTGGAAATGATCGGTACCCCTAACTTCCCTGTGAAGCATCCATTCCCCTCCTTTGCCCAGGAAGCAGTCCTTTTGTTCCAGGGGGTTGATTTCAAGCAGGAAGAAGGCTAGATGATTTTTATCGCCCCACATAATTCACACCTCCCACTCCAGTGACTGGCCCAGACACTTGAACAAAGTCATCCAAACAGAATGCAATGCAGGGCTTTGAGGATGAATTTTTTCTCCTGATGGTATGGTGCTGGGTTGTGACACTTGAACCCACTGCAGCCTGGCAGAGGGTGAAGTGCAGGAGAGTGACAGGCAGGACAGCCGAGTTCAATCCTCCTTCAAAATAAGTCAAGCGTTGGCCAGTGTGGCTCAGTGGTAGAGCATCAGCCCTGGGGCTGAAGGGCCTCAGGTTCAATTCCAGTCAAGGGCACATACCTCCATTGCAGGCTGGATCCCTGGCACAAGTAGGGAAGTAATCAATGTATCTCTCTTGCATGGGTATTTCTCTCTCTCTCTGTCTCTCTCTCTGTCTCTCTCTCTCTCTCTCTCTCTCTCTCTCTCTCTCTCTCTCTCTCTCTCTCTCTGTCCCTTCCACTCTCTCTAATATATATATATATATATATATATATATATATATATATATATATATATATATATATATATATATCTCCTCAGGTGAGGACTAGCAATAACAACAAAAAGAGTCGTGCCTGTCCAATCTCTGCTCATTTCAAGCATGTGAGACCATAAAATCACTTTGAAGTTCACACAACATCTTCCTAATTACGGTATTATAAAACTCGATTATATAAAGTAGGGTGATAGAAACCCTTTGGGGCCAGAGAAACGGATGAGTAATCCCATCTCAATGAGATACTGACACCTAAACATCTCTGATGCTCAGTGTTTTTTAAAATTTTGTGTTAAACTGATGAGAACAGACTCTATGCCTGATCTTAGCCAAAATGCTGAAGACATTTTTAATTATGTAAATGACGATAATCATACTTCGTTGCAGGGTTATAATAAGAATTAAAAGTGTACATGTAAAATAACTACCACATAGTAAATTTGTTGTCACAAGATACTATTAGGAGTACAACATCAAACAAGAGAGTTTTAGGCACAATTGCCTCATTAAAATGCTCTTTAGGGTGCTTTTGAGAATTCTCAACTCACTCAACTAAGAAGCAAATCTGTGCAGATAAGCAGGAGACTGGCTGCATACCCATCAGCACTAGAAGTAGTTTCATTCATATTCTGGGAATTTCTGTGCCTAAGTGAAACCCTTCTTCCTGACTCCTATCACAGTGCATTTACTAGCTTCACTGGGCAACTGCATCAATACCCTCATTGTATTCCAGGTTTCTGCACAACAAACACAGACTTCTCCAACATAAATCTATGCTTGCCATGCTGAAAAACTCATCTCTCCCTAGTTACTAACTTCTGCATCTGGCCCACTAACCTCTTAGATAGAGCTGTGGTTCTTCCACAAAGTGGACTGCCAGTCTGTGACCAGCCTGCCAACCCGCCCCCCCTCCCCCTGGGAGTCCTGGAACTGTCTGGGGTCTCCTGCAGATTCTAGGCAACATTCTAGGCATCAGACATTTGGCGCTGGCTCGGGCTGCAGTTGGATTTGACATTGTCCTCTGTGCACTATAGTGGAAGCTGAAGACCACTCCCTGCCCCTTCCTCTGGAGCTAATCTCACAACAAGGTTAGATTTTCAGGGCCCAGCAGGACATATCATGCATCTCCTCTCTCTCAGGTGCGATATTGAAAGAACTTGATGGACTTCATGATTGAGTTCTTTCAGGTTCAGAAAATGTTAAATTTATTGATAATTATTGTTTTCAGAAAGCTTTCATCTTAAATGAATTAAGATAAATCTCAATAATTTAAAAATTGTGGGTATCACTTTAAGCTACTCTATGTGCAAGTGATTTGGATAAGAACTTTGTAAGGTAGGCCTAAAGCAGGCCTACCTTAAAGAACTGTGTTCTCTTTTCTCCTAGAATTGCAATACTTGAGAAGGCAAGACTCCCTCAACATGGAATATTACCAAAGTAACAAGTAGGCAATATTAACAAGAAAGAAGCATAGGCATTTCTTGTATTTCTCCTCATTTTATTAGAAGAGGAATGGAAAGTAGTGACCTAAATATAAGAAATATATACTTTTGCATTGTGAAAAACTTGGCAAGATAAAAATAGAAAACTAAAGTTAAAAAACAACCCCACAGTTTTAGATATAGTTGTCTATAAATTTCTCATACTGATTTCTTTTTCACTTTAACTTAGGGAATTAGGCAAAATTACCTTATGATCCATTTAAATATAAGCATTTTTCCCCTCTTGATTTGTAAATCAGAGTAGTCTTCTTTTGTTGAGTCAGAAGCAAACTCTAGTTACAAGTATAAAGTTTATATTTGGATTGTCCCTGAATGACTAAAGGATTCTGTTTCTGTAGCAAGTTATTTAGAATGATTCTGATGATGCCATTAGATTTATGAGTCAGGGCTTCTCTTTCCAGTTACTCTAGGAATTTAATTGAATCAGTCTTCTGTGTGCATAATTCTTTTTCAGCCTTGAATCTGGGTGATACTTAGGAGGTTGAGGAAATAAAATCCTGTATACTAATGTAAACTTCATAATGTTTTGATCTAAGAAAACCAAGAAAATTCCATTTCCTGACTTATGTACTCATAGGATATTCTGAAGATTAATGTGTCTCTTTGAGGGCACTAAGTTACAGTTAGAGCAATAAAGAAGTCATTTACTAAATAGTGCCCTTGGAACTTGAAAGAGTTAATGTGCCTCTCACAAGGTGAGCAATGTACTCTCAAATATATGTAAGGTTCAGAAGAAAAGCTTATAAAATTGGGAGAATGTTGGTAAAAGCAGCTGCTAGCGCATGCCTTTATTATTTACACTTTAAGCTTTTTCTTAAATATATTTTTATTGACTTTAGAGAGAAACAGGAAGGGAAAGAGAGAGAGAGAGAGAGAGAGAGAGAGAGAGAGAGAGAGAGAGAGAGAGAGGGAGAGAGAGGAGAGAGAGAGAAACACTGATGAGAGAAGCATCCACCAGTTGCTTCCTGTTCACCCTCTTGGGGATCAAGCCTGCAACCTGGGCTTGTGCCCTGACCAGGAATCGAATCCATGATCTCTCTGTGCATGGGAAGATGCCCAATCACCTGAGCTACACTGGCCAGGACTATCACTATAATCTTTAATTAATATATTTGCTATATTTGCTGGTTATCAGTAGGTGCCTTATCAATAATTCAGACAAATAAGAATTTTCATACTTTTAAAAGTGACACGAGGTACTATAAATATTGACCAAAATAAAGACATTATAAATGTGTAAATGTTATCTAAATGACTTGGACTTTAAGAATGAGACAAATTATTGAAAACTAGACCTTCACTCCAAAAATGTCTTTTTTGCCTCAAATTAAAATTGAAATGATATTGAACATTTGAAACTTTCCTTCTGAAAAAGACTAGTGGCCTGGTGCGCGAAATTTGTGCACAGGTGGGTGGGAGTGTTCCTTAGCCCAGCCTGTACCCTCTCCAATCTGGGGTCCCTCCAAGGGTGTCCTACTGCTGGTTTACAGGGATCAGGCCTAAACCAATAGTCAGACATTAATCTCACAATCTGGGGCTGCTGGCTCCAGCCCCTCACCTACCTGCCTACCTGCCTGATTACCCCTAACCATTCTGCCTTAATTACCCAAGGCCTCAGCCCCTCTTCTTTTTCTTTCTCTCCTTTCTTTCTTTCTTTCTTTCTTTCTTTCTTTCTTTCTTTCTTCTTTCTTTCTTTCTTCTTTTCTTCTTTCTTTCTTTCTTTCTTCTTCTTTCTTTCTTTCTTTCTTTCTTTCTTTCTTTCTTTCTTTCTTTCTTTCTTTCTTTCTTTCTTTCTTTCTTTCTTTCTTTCTTTCTTTCTTTCTTTCTTTCTTTCTTTCTTTCTTTCTTTTTTCAGTGCCTACTAGAGAGGAGGCCAGAGGCAGCTGGAAGCAAGAATCTGGAATTTATTTATCTTCTATAATAGAAACTTTGTTGCCTTGAGTGGAGACCAGCCCCAGTCAGGACTGGAGGGAAGCTTGGCTTCTTCCATCACTGGGGGGCAATCCAAACCTCCTGCTTGCTCCAGTTCCCTGGCTGCCACCATTTTTGTTGGGATTTATTTATCTTTTATAATGAAACTCTATAGCCTTGAGCAGAGGCCAGGGTCAGCCAGGGTGGGCGGGAAGATTGGCTTCCTCTATTGCCTGGGCAACCCAAGCCTCCTGTTTGTTCCAGCTCTGTGGTTGGCTGCCATATTTGTTGGGCTAATTTGCATACTTTCTCCTGATTGGTTGGTGGGAATAGCTTGTCTTAGAGAGCGATGATTAATTTGCATGTTTCTCTTTTATTAGTGAAGATAATTCTGAGAAAACCCATAATATGTAACATCAGTTGTAAAATAAGGATATAAAGCTAAACATACAATATAATCTCACTTTTATTAAATACGTAAGATATAAAAGTCTAAAGAAAAGACAAGGAAGTATTAAAATCTTTTCCTCTGTGTGTTAGTATTGCAAGTTGTGGTTTATTTTCTTATCTATTTTTTGTTGCTTTTTTAAAAAAAAATATCTGCAATGAATACATCTGTGAGACTTTTTTGAGACAGTTAAGTATTGTTGAGAAAATGAAGTAACAGGTTAGTGGTGACTTTTACATGGTGCATAATGTTGCCATTTTCCTTTTGTATCTGAAGAAATTTGAGATTCACTGTATGCATAAGTCTTTGCCAAAGATAAATGTATGTTCTTCTGTTCCTCTCAGATACTTTTACAGAAAGATACTCTTCCCAGCAGGCCCAAGTTTTTCAGAATGAAAATAAGGCACAAAGAAGAGAAAAATCACTGAACCTTAATTGATTGGTGGACCTCAAGATTCTTTCCCCACCCTTCCTCTCAATTGTCTTCCTCCCACTGGGGGATAAAATGTACATTCATGGTTTTGATCCCCATTTACATGCTAAAAACTGTAATACCTATTTTTACAGAACACTCTCCAGTTTTCCCTGTTAAAATATACTGTCACCTGCACAAATGGATGTACGTAGCACTCACTACAAAATGAATACAACTTCAACTGAACTCAGAAGCTTCTTTAAAGGTCCTCCTCTTTTCATTTTCTTACTCAGAGGATGACATTATCAGCCTCCAAGTTTCCCAAAGTAGAAACAGTGAAGCCACCCTTGACTCCCGTATCTCCAGGCAATCACTCATTTATAAATGTTATCTACCATGTATTTCTCAAATCTTTTCATTTATCTTGAACTCATTCTTACAACTCCTGCCAGGATCCTCAATTTATGTTGCATTAATTAATACAACAACCTTTGAAATTCTCCTTTCATTCATTTGGCTTCCTTTTTTTATCTGTCACCCATATCACAGAAGAGGCATAGGAAGTCATATTTCAGGCCCATTTTTGTCTGTGATTCCAAGTGTGAGCTATTTCCACTAAAATGTTTGCTACTTATGACAAGGAATCTGGGAAAATCTTTAGCCATTTGTTTAGAAAAAAAAAGTCAGACATCTAGTTAAAGATGGTAAGTTGAATTTATTGTGTTCCTTTTTATCCCTTTCCAAACCCTACAAAAATGAAATAACAGAAAGTATAATTTTTGTTTTGTTGGCATAAACTCAAAAGACCAAATAGAATTTCCAATAAACATTTGGAATTGGCAGTGATGACTGATAAACAGAACTAAGAAAGCTGAGTCCTATGTCAGCAATATTCTAAGAAGCTAATACAAAATACACACAGAGTCCATCCCAAGGGTTGAGAATAAACAACACTAAGCATTTCTGGAAGTAAGGGTCAAAATGGGGCTATAATCTAGTTAATTTGGTAGACTTCTATTTAAGAAATAGTTGAATGATTTCTTCATTGACCCTCTCCCCTCTTTGCAGCAATTGGTCTTCAAGGAACACTACATGTTTATATTAATTTGTTCCCCAAACAGAAGAATACACACTTTGGTGTGGTTCCAAAACAAAATACTGGGAACTTAAAAGGGTAATACTTTCAGAAGTGAAAAAAAATAATTCATTTCCCCTCTCAATACATAATGTTTCAAAACAAAGAATTAGAAATAAACAACCGTATTCTTATATGACAAATTCTGTTCTATAGCTATGAATTAAATGTAACTAACCTGTATGCTAGGGGCCATAGGAAGAGGATTTTTGAGTTCAGCCTCAAAGGGTACCTGTTTTTTTTTTGTTTTGTTTTTTGTAGAATTTTTAAGAAAGATCACTATGGTTAAATTTTAACTATGCCTGTTTAATAATGTTCACACTTATAATAAAGATGTTAGATAGCAGGAACAAATAAACCACCCTCCAAAAACACTTGTGCCATACTCAATGTCACCATGGTAGATTTTTTAATGACATTTATATGATTTCCTCCAAAGTAGACTGTTAGCTCTTGAATGACAAAGTCATGAGTCATTTTCTCTTGTGCCCTTTGCACCTAGAAAAATGCTTAACTATATCCTGGAGACTGAATAAATGGTGAATGACTGATTTGACCCTAAATTTGATACCAAAATTTTTTCATTCTTCCTTGTAATGAAGAGTCTTTATTATCAATTGAAAAGCTGAAATATTGTGTTATGAGTGCTCTGCTAGGTCCTGGCCAAATATCCCAGGTCCCTAGGTCTCAGATTTTTCTTTTACTCTCCTCTGTCCCCTGGGAAACTGGAATTGAGATTTCGAATTTTAAGCCCTCAAAGTTGCTAGGAAACTTACACTGCAACACTTAATATACTACCACATCCCTTTATTTATACAAGAATATACCATTGCAGAGTGATTCATTTGCCTCTCAGCATAACCATTATTGCTTGTCTCATTTTCGGTTCTTCTAAGTATATTTCTAGTATCACATGATATCATTCATCTAGAGGAAATAATGGACAACATAAACTAATGATCAAGAACAGACCCAGAGACAGGGAAGCATCAATCAGACTGTCAAACCTCAGAAGGAAGGTAGGGGAGGGTGAGGGAAAAGGGAGAGATCAACCAAAGGATTTATATGCATGCATATAAGCCTAACCAATGGTCACAGACAATGTGGGGAGGGGTTTGGAATGGGAATAGGGTGATGAGGACAAATATGTGATACCTTAATCAATAAAGAAAATTTTTTAAAAAAAGAATATACCACTGCATTCCTTTATTTATTTCTTGTGTTCCTGAAAATGTCATTGAGGCACTGGCATCAGTGAATGCCTGCTGTATGATAGTCACTTTTAGTACCTCTATTTTTTGCTAGGGCTGTCATAATGAAATACCACACTCTGAGTGGCTTAAACAACAGAAATATATTCTCACAGTTCTGAAGGCTAGAAGTTCAAGACCAAGGTGTTGCAAGGTTGGTTCCTTCTGAGTGCTATGAGGGAAGGGTCTCTTCTAGCTTCTGGTGGTTTGTTGGCCATCTCTTGTGTTCCATAAATTGTACAGGTGTCACCCTAATCTATACCTTGATCATTATATGCCATTCTCTCTTTGTCTTCACATTGTCTTTCTTTGTGCATGTCTCTGTGTACAAACTTGTAAGATCAGTCCCCTCAGATGATAGCCCAGCCTAATGATCTCATTTACACTGAATTACCTGGGTAAAGATCCTATCTCCAAAGAAGGTCACTTTCTGAGATACTGGGAGTTAGGTCTTCAACTTTTAAATTTTTAAGGGTCACAGTTCAACTCAAACAATATTCATTGCCTAAAGAGTATTGCACTGATATCTCTGGATTGAGGGCATAGCAAGTACATTTCAGAGTGAGATTATTATTCTGAAAAAAAATTGGCAATAAAAGAAGTGCTACGAACTGTGTCTGTGACCTTTTACACCTTTATCGTCACCAGACTCCAGGAATTGTGTGGTTACCAATAAGCTTAGGCCTTCTCAGCATGAGCTTAGAAGTGCTTTCTTTAGAAAATGAGAGTAGCTAGAGAGAAAATATACTAACATCAGGGGTTCTCTTAAAAAAATCTCCCAAAGAATGACCCTACTCTGACACCCGCAGTTCACTAGTGGCAGCCAGCATCCCATAGAAGGTTCTTCTCATCAACATTTAGGTGCCCAACTCTTAAATCTGAATTCCCAAAGTTATCAGGCTTTGGGAAATCCTTTACTATCAAAGACAGAAACTAAAACAAATAAACAGAAACACCAAGCTAAAACTAAAAACTTGGGTAATAGAATGAATACAGGAAAACAACACTTCAAAAAATTGTCAGTGCTGCGGTTGAGAGGAGCTACAGAAGGGCAGCAGGAGGTAAATTGGGGGATGACAGAATATTCTCTGTTATGACTGTGGTGGTGGATACATGACTTTATGCATTTGTCAAAATTTGCACTTTGAACACCACAAAGAACAAAGTTTATTGTATGTAAGTTTAAGAAAACATCAGAATATAAGTGAAATCCAAAGTAGAATATGAAGATAATAAATTAATCTAACCATATGACATATGAATAGTAGCACCGTACTGAATAAGTTGAATTGTGTGCCCTACAAAAAAAGATATTTTGAAGCCCTATCCTCCAGTCTCTATGAATGTATACTTATTTGGACATGGGATATTTAGAGAGATAATCAAATGAAAATAAGATTATTAGGGGAGGACCTGATACAATGCGTGTAGTTCTCATGAAAAGGGGAAATTTTGACACATGGACACATAAACGCAGAGGGAAGAGCATTTGAAGATACCCAGACAGAAGATAGTCCTATGACCAGACTGATGCATCTATCAGCCAAGGAACACCGGAGATTGCTTGCAAACACCAAAGTTTGAGGAGGCAAGGGAGGGTTATCCCTGAGAGGCATCGAAGAAAGGAAAGCCCCACAGGCATGCTGACTTCAGATTTGGAGCCTCTAGAACTGGGACAACGCATTTCTGTTTAAAGCCATTCAGTTTTCGCAACATTGTCACGGCATCTGGGTCTATGTTTGAACTTTAACATTTACCAATGATGAAGCTTTTGACAAGTGGCTTGACTTCTATGAACTTTAGCTTTCATATCTGTACTGAGAATAAATTCTTCCAAGTGTTGATGTTAGGAGGAAATAAGGTGATACAAAGTAAAGCATAAGGAACAAACTGATATAAAGTCTATATAGGGATCGGCACATAGTAGGCACTCAACATACACTAACTCATTTGAATTACATTATTAAAATGGATATGATGTTCAATGTTATGTTAGTGCACTTGGAATTCTAAATTCTACCCATGCTCTTCCAGGGTGTCTAAAGAATAGCCATGTTACTTTCTGAAGAGTCAAGCCATACATATCTTTTGATGATTGAAAGTAGGTGATCTAAATTTCCTTATACATATAATATTTTTCTCAGTATTAATCTAGAATGATTATTAGTTAAAGCACCACTATATAGTTCACATTTCTTTCAAATTGCTCCTTTTTAAAAAACAGTTTGTTGTTTGAAAGAAATTCATACATCTGACTTAATTGCACTTGTTAAAATTATTCTCTGTTTATTCTGAATGAATAATACATTCAGTCAATACTTTCACACTCAAGAGATGACGTTTTGACAATTTTAAAATGAATTTGCTTTTAAATAATCAAAATCTACAAAAGTTTATTGTAGAAAAGAAGCATTTAAGCATTAAGACATTTTCATTGTCTTTGAACATTCCCCGAGTGCCCAGAGAAAGAATTGTGTCTTAGGAAGTTAATAGCTGTTATGAGAAAAAGGTGTTCCCTTATGATAAAATATTTGGAAAACATTGACTTAAAGTAAGATAGGTTTCTTTTCTGCCAGACTTCGTAAAGCCTCTAATGTGATAGCTAATGCTTGAATCTCTACTGGGAAATAAAATGTACAGTTTGCCAAAATTAATTTGAGCCCATGACATCACATTTCTTTTGTTACGTTTTTGTTTGTTTGTTACTTGCTTCTGAAGCTTCCTTGAGAAACATTTTTATTTTCTCAGAAAACAGAAATGAAAGACCTAATAGAAGTAGGAGAGTTGATGCTGGTAGACAACAATTTTATTTTTACATTTTATTTTTGGTCCTTTCTTACTTGTTTTCTATTCTATAAAGTTGATATTTCTCTCTAGAAGTCAAATAGTAATTTCCCCCAATTATATATTATAATTTATATTTCTTTCATAAGTATTGTATGTAAACAGAAAGAAAAAAATCAGTAAATTCAGAAAGCTGATGTGTAAATGAGTTAACGTATAGTCATAACTACAACTCAATATGAAAGAACACATTTCACTAAAAATTATTACTATCTTTGTTATTCTAAATCTTTAAAAAGAGTATTGAATAGTGGTTGAAACTGTAGGTACTAAAGTTTGGTTCTGTACATAGCTTTCTAAGATTTGGTTTTGCAATTACTGTAAAACAGAGATGGAAGTCTGGCATATTTTCTCATTTGGGAGGAGGAAGTTTTTCATCCCCCCCCCCCCCGGCATATTTCATTCTCTAGAAAATGAATTTTTCTTAAAATTATTTATTTTATATATTAGATAAATAAGGAAATATAAGCCCTTGTGGGTGTGGCTTATTTAGTTGAGCATCTGCCCATGCAGCAAGACATTGCTCTATGATCCCCAGTCAAGGCACATGCCTGGATTGCCTCCTTGATCCCAGAGAAGGCTGTGAAGAAGGCATGGATGTTTCTCTCTATTCAAGTTTCTATCTCTCCTCCCCTCTCCATTCTTCTCTCTCTAAAATCAATAAAAACATATATGTTTAAAAAGTTAATATAAGAAACATGATTAAGGAATTTAGTAGTGAGTTCCTACCTTTGCATGATTGGACTTGTTACCGTCTGACTTTTGAAATATGGAAAACAAGAAAAATGCTTATAGGAATTATCATAACAAATTATTATATTTGGAAACATATTGCATTCTAAATTTATATACAAATGGATATTCTAGGCAATTATATGGGTCTATTGTATAATAGTAAGAGAAAGGTGTTCCCTTACGATAAAATATTTGAAAATGGCCTATGAAGTTAAGTGATGGATTTTATATTACGTATAAAATGGATCCTAAATCTGCTCCAAATCATCTCTTAACTTCAAGGACATCCTGAAAAAAATCACTAATAAAGAGTCACTCCAAGTGTCTAGCCAGTCTTTCTTCCTTCTTATATTGCGTTCTGTAGCAATGAAGTTAACATCAGTCATGGAAAGCAGTGCTTTTCTTTGTCTTAATGACATTGTAACCTAATCTCACAGACTCTTCCCTTTTCCCCCTGGGTGAACCTGACCTTCAGTTTGCAGTGAAACCCATCTCTCTCATACCAAGAGTAGCCACAGACGCGTCCTCTTCTACAACATTGCTGGAACAAATTCCCTACAGAAAGTGCTGCGTTTCAAGAACAGGGAAGACATATTGGTGTGGGGCCTCTGAGATAAATGCAATGCTAACAATGTGTATATTTCACATTTTCTGTATATAGGTTCTCTTTGCAGCAAACAAAGGGTATTTTATACATTTGATTTAATTCTTTCCATTGTATGATATTTGTAGAAATAAATGTTTTGCTGGTTCCCTGATTTTATTTAACCTCATGCATATAAATGGCCTGACAATTTTTCCTCTATGAAGAAAATATATCTTGAAATAAGTGCTGCACATTCATCTCATTTCTTCACAATTAAAGTTTAACTAACAACAAAAAGCCGCTAATGCACACGGCTAATTTGACAATGCAAGCATATGGTGTTAGAAGAATGTCTTCAACATTCTTAGCCTCTGGCTCCTTTACTGCTATCCAAAGAACAGGAGGAAGAAACAACTGAAGAACATGAGATGCAGTGTGCTGAGGGCACAGAACATGATAACTAGTTTGAAAGAAATTAAATTATAAGTGCCTCCGAGTGTTATGCATAATCTATCTTTTAGATGTATTAAAACTACAGATCACCTTTAATAAGCATCGTTTCTCATCATAAAATAACTGATATAATTTAACCTGCATTTGTAGTATTAATTTGTTTTACTTATTTCATTAATTTAATTTATAGTCCGTAGTTGGGATTCTTTCCATTTAGCAAGCAAGCAAACATAAAGATTAGTGTGTAGGCTGATAAATGTAAAATAACGACCAGCAAACTTTTGATTTGTTTTAGCTTTGCATATTTGAGGATGGATGTTTTATAGATGTATCTCTAAAGATGGGGGACATATTTGTCCCCCATCTTTAGAGATACATCTATAAAACACCTGAGAATTCAGCCCTCAGGACTATTATTTAGGATTGATATTTTATTAAATATAAAATCTTATTAAAGTATGCATTAATATGATTATCAAACCGATTCATCTGTATCTGTAGTTGATTGCAAAAGATAGCATGGATAATCCCCACTGTCTGTGCACATGCATCTTTGCAATGTGACTAGTGCTTTTTTCTACTAAGAGGTAGAGCCTACTTTCATTTCTCTTTAACTCTGAGCTGGCCTTGGGACTTTCTTTGATCAATGGAATGTAGTGGAATTGATGCTGTGCTATTTCTGGGACCAGGCCTCAAGGGTCCCTCCAGATTATGTTCCAACTTCTGAGGACACCTGTGACTCTGTAAAGAAGTCTGAGATAGACTTTTGAAGGTGAGAGACACTGGAAGGAGAGACCCAACCAATACTACCTCAAAGTAGCCTGGATTCTTGAGGCACTGAGAAGGGGAGAAAATGATAGAGGAACATGGAAGGGACAGAGATGACCCATCACAGCTGGGTATAATGGCAACAATGCTTCAAGCTCCTTGCTCCTACTGTTGGAAGATCAGGAGAAGATGCCCTCTCTGTATATTAAGTGGAGAGAGTTAGGAGATAATTTAGCTTTATTGTGCCCATTTAAATAAAACTTTGCCAGGCTTGTCTTTCCTTAACTAGAGAAAGATGTGGGCTCTGAATGTTAGACACATTTGCCTTAAATCCTGGATTCTCCACTTCTTAGCTGTAAACCATTGAGTAAAAAGCAGATGTTTGTTCCTTTTTCTTTTTACTTGTAAAATGGAGATACTATGTTTACTGTATAGCATTATTATGAAAATTAACCAAAATGTTGTTATAAATTTTTTAGAAGAGGTACAGACTTTAGTAAACTCTACATAAATTTGACTTGTTGTTTTTAGATAAAATTTATCAACTTGATAACAACTAGTGACTTTGATTATTGCTACTCTTTTCCTATTTAATGACCAGAATTGTTCCTGAATATGTGGGTTTCTCAACTTTTGCACCTACTAATCACTTTCTTTCCAAAACTGTAAATTTATCCTTAGAAACAAATAAGTCACTGATAATATACTTACAGAAATTTTAAAAAAATCAGTTTTAACCTATTATTAATTTAGTAATGTTGATATTAGCAATAAGTATATAATTAATAATAAGGTAGCATAGTAGGCACATTTATGTTCCATCTGAAATAAAAGTTTATGAGAGTTACTCAGTGCATTGTAATTAAAATTCTTATTGTCCAGTTCATAAGCTGAGGTGGTCATAGCAATGAACATCTTAGTGAAAAGATACTGGTATAACAGCTGTAGATATATTAGAGATACTACCAAGAAACTGATCAAAACATCTACTTTTTTTTTAATGTTTTTACATTTGAAATTTTAATAAAATGAATTCACATTTGTATGAAAAGCATTTTTATAAACACAACTTCAATCAGATACTGCTTCCCCTTTTGTGAAGAGTTGGGGATGAAATATAGTTTTGAAAATCTGTCCTATCACAATGACATGGTCTGCTTTATGTAAATGATCATGGAAGTTGCTTTCTGAGAAACAAATAGTACAAAATATAAACCATTAGATGAGTCTGGGATTAGAACAAAAGAAGCAATGGTTCAAAGTGTTATACTTCAAAAAAGAATCACTCGAGTGTTAGTGATGATTTATAAATACAACCAAACTTCCAACCTCTAAAAAAATCTGAGAAACATTAATCAAAACCAATAAAGAGTAATTTCTTCAGGATACTTTTTAAATGGTATTTCATCACTTGTTTTATTTTGATCTATTTTCTTCAATTCCTCAGGAAAACAAGTTGTATAGCTTATGGTATTACTCTAGTAAAATGATTTCCATAAATAAAGCAATGTGTAATTGAAAGGAACATATATAAAGATTAATGCATTCGACTTTTAGGCTTATGTTAGCTAACTATAATTCCAGAGCTTTAAGTTATTAGAAAGAAAATCTCTCTTATGAAAACAGGCAACAAATTCCAAACTAACTGGGCAGCACTGCAATTTACTTTTCATAGACTTAAAGAATTGTGGTTTTATAGCCATTCTCCTTGCGTTTATTGATTTCACATGCAGTTTTGTACAATGACATAATGCATCTAAGCTTCACATGGAGACAAAAAGGATAAGTAACAATTCTGTCATTTGTCAACTCAAAGGAATCAATTGGACCTCATCTCTACTGAGATGTGCAAAGCAACAAGAGGCTAATTCTCTTCAATCAAAGTGCCTCAGGGACAAGAAAGGTAAAGATATTGCAAAAGAGAAAAGGCAAAAATAACAGAAAAAAATCCTAATGTTAAATGCTTGTTAGAAAATAAAACAATATATAAAATGCTCAGCATCTCTCATCAAATGTCATTTTAGTGGCATTGTAAATAAATGCTCACTCATTTGTGTATGAATGTTTGCTCTATCCACTAGGAAAAAGTGTGGGTTTCTTAACCTTGCCAAAGGTCATTAATGCCTGTGCACAAAACTGTAGATACAATTTAATAGGACATAATTAGGAAAGCAAGTTTGCTACCACATCAAAGTACTATAGTACTTTATAAAGTAAAATACCAAAATTTTAATATAATTTGTTTCATTTACCTATATCAGTATACTGTCATAAAAAACACACAACAAATTAATGAAATATTCAATAGAAACTGTAGTATCTGAAGGAAGACATTGTTAAAGTTCTAAAATTGGTAAAACCATTCCTTCTCATTAACCTTTCTTTCCCTGAGTTTTTCCACCAACCATGCCCACTCATGTCATCCCATTGTTATTCCATAACAACCCTCTTTTATAGACCAAATGTGTGGGTTATCCCACAACTCATATATTGAAATCCTACCCCCCCCCCCCACCAATGTTATAGCTTAGCAAATGGGGCCTTTGGGAAGTGACTAGGTGATGAAGGTTGAGCTCTCATGAATGGGATTAGTGGCCTCACTTATAATAATAAAAAAAGACCCCAGAGCTCCCCTCACTTTTTCCCATCTTGTGAGGATAATGAAAAGACAGCCTGGAAGTGGACTCTCACTGACTCTGAATCTTCTGGCTCCTTGATCTTGGACTTATAGGCCTCCAGAGCTATGACAAATAAATATTTTATGTTTAAGCCAAGCAGCCCAAGGTGTTTTTAGAACAGTAAATCAAATGGATGAAGACATCTCTCAGAAACTGAGCAGGGAGTTTTTGCTCCATCTATACTGCCAACTGCCTACTCTACCCTAATCTCTTCTCAAAAATCTCACCTTTTCTGGTAGCCACCACAGTAGACAGGGAACACCATACCACATTACTACAGCCACAGATAATTCGGTCACAGATAATAAAGAACTTTGGTTTAAGCAGAACTAATGGGAAGACTGACTACTTCTTGAATTGTGGGGGCTCAATCAGCTCCCTGTCTCAGAAATTTGAAGCAATAGCTAGTTACAATAAGATGTATGTGTTTAAATTTCTTTAAAAAGAAGGAAAATAAAGAGTTAAAACTGTAATGGCGAATATGGAACATTATGAAGGAGAAGCTGAGGGAGAAAAGCCTCAGAGGAAAACAGTTGAGAGAAAAATGGGAAGAATCACAGGAAGCATAGTGCTAATAGAAATCCTAGGGCAAACTTCTGGTGGTTACTGAAAATTATTTGCTCCCACATACCGCAGTCCTGCCTGGCACTCACACCTGCTGCTGGCACCCAGTGAGGGCCCCAATCATTCAGCACCATCAGCGGGTGTGAGTGGCAGCCAGCCCTGATCACCCTTGAGAGCTTCTCCAACTCCCTCGGAGGGCTGATCGGTTCAGCAGCCACTTCTTGCACCTGCTGATGGTGCTGGTCCTGCTCATACCTGCTGCTGGTGCCAGCCCTAATTGCTCTGTGCCTTCAGCTGGTGTGAGTGGGACTAGTGCCGTCAGTGCATGGGAGTGGTGGGAACAAGGCTACAGGCACACAGAGGACTGGGCGCCAGGTGGAAGGGCTGGACAGAGATGTGGAGGATGAGCCAAGACCTGCCCCTGTGCCCACCGCAACCTCACAGCCAACAGTTCCTTCCAAGGTGCACAAATTGTGCACTAGGCCCTAGTAGTGTAATAAAAATGGAACCAGAGCCTGGAATTTGCTGTGTTGGTTATGCCACTAAATTATACTTGAACACACACACACACACACACACACATTTCTAGGTCAGGTAATCCTTTAATTTTAAAATAATAAAAAAGTAATAATAATTATAAGCACAAAAATGTAGCTTCTTTCCAGCTTTCTCTTACATTTTCTGGAAAATACACAGATTCCTTTCTAAAACCTCTGATAATCTTCACAGACCCATCCTTCTGACTTTGACATAAACTTCTGCTTTTTCTTTTCCTCTTCCAACTTGCCTGTGAACATATTCTGTTCCTGCTACTAATGGAGGCAGAAACTGTACTGACATTGGTCACTGAGGGAGCTATGTTGTACCAGAAATGCAGATGCTCTGTGAGACACCAGTCTCCATAGTCATTCAGTAGAAATCTTCATGGTGGCTGATCATGCCTGAGATAAAAGAAGCATATATTTTCATATTGATCATAAACTAATGAGGTCACAATCTCTGATATATCACTGCCAATAACTCATTGGAAACTCACAGTAAGGCTGCTGGTTCTTCTACAGAGTTTCAAATGAAATTTCAATGAAACAACTTATGAAGAATACATCACAGACCCAGGCAACAAACACTGTAAACTCTGCCTCTGAAGAAAGTTCTATGTCATTCAGGTGAAGTTCTATCGAATCATAAGTTATAATTCATTCATTCATTCATTCATTCATCCATCCATCTATTCAGTAATATTTATCAAGCACTTATTAAATGTTGCTCTTATGTAGTGAAGCAAAAAGCAAAGAAATAAAAACCAAAAACTATACAACCAACTCCTTGAATCTGTTGAGTTTAAATTCTGGAATGACAAATAAATTCTGATAGCTTACTACTCCTTCCAGAAGTACAGAAATATTTGTATTCAACATTATAAACTGACAACCTTGGGGAGCCAGCAATGTACAGAAAGATCTACACAGATTTGGGAGGTCCTGAGGGCAGAGAGGCATTCTCCTTTCCTTCTTGGACTCTGGAAGGAAACTATCTCACAAACATCTCTCACACAAATCATATCAACAGAAAATTCAATGGTATAGCTTATTGGTCAGATAGAAGGTCTGAGTTTATCAAGTTTTGTTCTGAGTAGACACAGCTTAAAAGATGTTTCAGAGTCTATTAAGGGAGTTAGTGAATAGTCAGAATGGATGTTTTGACTAAAGAATTTGCTACAGAAGGGGCAAAGTAAACGGAAGCTCAGAGCTCTATGGTAGACAGCCTCCCCAGATAAACAGGGATGACAGGTGAACTTGGGTGGTCCACAGCCCAGGGGATCATAATGCAGGACCTGGTTAGCCTGCCTTAATGACAGGAAGTAAAACCAGTGTCTGAGATATACATCTTGGAGGGTCTATCAGCAAACTTGCAGACTGCTCAAAGATTGTTGTCACGAGTTTGGTTTTCAGTAGACTTAAGTGGACACCAATGAGGATCCTGAGAAGCTGCCTGGTTTAAGGGCTTTCAAAGACCGCTACCCTTCTATTTACCATCACATATGGTACCACACACATCCTACAAATCCAAACACCATCCTAGAAAGTAACAATAAGATCATGAAAATAGGAGGAAAGGAAGAAAATTCTTGAAGGTTCACAGTTAATTCAAAAGAGAATGTTAACAAAAGATACAGTTTAAATTATAGAATAAGCTATATAAATTATACTAAGTTTAGTTTTGTTTTGTTCACATGCACTACCATAGTGTGTTTGTGTGTGTGTGTGTGTGTGTGTGTGTGTGTGTGTGTGTGTGTGTAAGATCAGATAATTTAATAGGAAAATTAAAAAGCCATATATTTTATATATGACAGTGTAATAAAATAAATTTGCAAACCTGTGTATTACCTTCAGCTCATAAAAAAGGAAGTAAATTTGTGACATATGGATCAACAGTTTTTACCAAAGTTACATGTGGGTTTTTATTTCAAGTACATGTTTAAAGTGCCATTATTATTTCATTAAAATATAAATCATATTAGTAGCTAAACCACTACTGGAACCATTTCAATATATGCCTGTTTATACTATTTGTATTATTACATACTGTCTACATGCATATAAAGTTTGCTTATGGTTTCAGGTTATAGGTAATATGAAAATGGCCTGTCTCAGATAATAGATGCAACAGCAGAATCTGGGACCAAAGACAGTAGTGCATGGTGTTTTTATTTTCCAAGTACAGGCTTTGAAGTTATGGTTTTAGATTTGCAAGACTTGTGTTAGGTGAGGTTTAACTGTCTAAGCCCTAAAATATCTAGGGATGAAGTTTATACCACAAAAATAGGGTGAAAAGAAGAGCAGAGGCCCTCCTTCCTCCCCCCTCAGGCCCATAAGAAATGGAAAGTCTGGGAACTAAGGGAAGAAACTGCGTAAGGACTATAACAAGGAATCTCTGGTGTGGGTTTCTGCAGGAGCAAGAAGAGGAATGACCATGTGGATATGACTGAAGCCTGCAGTGAGGGACTGTGGTTTTCCATCCAGGTCACAGCCACCCATTGCAGGTTGCCAGGGATCATGTGAGAAACAAGCCATGCCCTAGACCACATGTGTCAAACACAAGGCCCGCGGGCCAAATCCGTCCCGCCAGGCCTTGCAGTGTGGCCCGCACCGCGCTGTCATCATTGCACTCCACTGCGTTTCCATCACAATGACAGTTTATGACTGTTCAGTAAACCATTCGGCCCGCGATTTAGGCTGGATTTTAGATTTTGGCCCCTTCTCTGATTGAGTTCGACACCCTTACCCTAGACCATCCCGGGGACATCTGCTCCTTAGCACCAGTGCTAAGGGAGGACATTAGCAGCTCTCCCAATATGATTCAAAAAAGTCTTCCCTTTCCCAGCAGTCAGAATATCTCTTTGTTCACATAGAAGCATTAACATTTGCCTGAGTCCAGAAACTTTGCTCAACTGTATAGAACTATCCCTCCAGAGCAAACAGCCCTACCTCTGGCTCAGGATCCTCTTAACCTCCAAGGCCCTAGACACCCGCACTCCTGTGTGCTGATTTAAATCACTTCAAACTTCCCCTGAGCCTGCAGTCATATATCTTTACAAAATGAACTGGCTTTGAAAATAGAGCTTGACAGCTTAACAATGGAATTTAGTGAGCAACAAACATTGTGCCTCTAATATATGTAATAAAGCAAGAAGTGTTAGGGAAAATTTTCTCTTTAGGGAGTCATTGTTATCCATCAAAACTGTAAATATTAGAGATGATGACATTGGGAAGGAGGGCTTGTAACCCTCTTATAGCTACTGCTAACTGCCCTCTTAATTTTTTTAAAATATTTAAAAATATATTTTATTAATTTTTTTACAGAGAGGAAGGGAGAGAGATAGAGAGCTAGAAACGTCGATGAGAGAGAAACATCGACCAGCTGCCTCTTGCACATCCCCTACTGGGGATGTGCCCGCAACCAACCTACATGCCCTTGACCGGAATCAAACCCGGGACCTTTCTGTCTGCAGACCGACGCTCTACCATTGAGCCAAACCGGTTTCGGCTGCCCTCTTAATTTTTATAAACATAGTCCATCTAGCCCAGCTGGTGTGGCTCAGTGGTTGAGCATCAACCTATGAACCAGGAGGTCACAGTTCAATTCCTGGTCAGGGCACATGCCTGAATTGTGGGCTAGATCCTCAATGTGGATTGAGCAGAGGCAGCCATTCAATGGTTCTCTCTCATCATTGATGTTTCTATCTCTGTCAGTCTCCCTTCCTCTCTTAAATCAATAAAATATATTTTGAAAAACCAATCTATCTAGGTTGTTGTCTTCTTTGCGTTGCTCTCCTTTGCTTCAGGGTTTTCTGTATGCATTATAGCTGACCCTGTGGTGTCTCTCTCATAGCCCCAGAAGTCAGATTCTGTTTGGGCAGATTTTACTCGTACTTATAGCTTTCTCCTTTCCGCTTTCTGATCCAATCTCTGGCCCTGAGTTGGTGTTTGTCAAGGAATAATGCCATGGGGAGTACTTCTCAACCAATGAACAGCAGTGCATAAAATATTGGCATTTTCCATTCTTGGTGAAATAATTCTACAAAATCTCTTAGAAAGTTGAGAGCAGAATCAAACTGCAGTTTCCCACAGCAGTAACCAACTCATTAACAAAACTTCCTGGCCTTCCTCCCTTTTAGTTTTCACTTCTTCACTCCTTTTTACTCTGTCCCCTGAGATCACCTTTCAAATATACTAATACTTGTCTTCAAATATCTTTGTTTGCATCTGTTTTCTAGGGACCCAATCTAAAAAGTGCTCTTTGTAGAGTCAGTATATCTAAACATCACAGTCACAAATGTCAGTAGTAAGACATTTCCATGTAATGTTTTTATATAAATTATTCCTAAAATAAACCACTGCTTTTTATATATTTGGTTTATTATAAGAAAGCCTTTTTTATTGACTTTGGAAAGAAATCTCAATGTATGCCAACTATGGGAACTCTGGAAAGCATGGAATCTCAGATTCAAAGATTAAGTGCAAACCATTTGCCTGTGTATACAATTTTTTCAGTGTTTTCTGCCCACACCATTTTTTTTTTCTAAACATAACCTTTTAGGTTCAGGTTTATTGCTAGTCTGGGCACTAACATTTCTATAAACAGCTATCAGAGTTGTCCTCTAACTCCCTTTTCAGCGCTCCAGAGTTATGCAGTTCTCATCAGGTTAAAGCACAAGGGAATGAGGGTTTGATTTTGTTGAGTTAGAGAGATCTGTCCTTGGGAAATGTTTGTTATGTTTAATTATGTACCCATGTGTCTTCATGAAGCGCACTCTCTGTTAAAGCAATATTGATCTACTTCCCTTTCTATCCAAGCTTTCTGTTTCAAAGGCCACTGTAGACATGTCAGGCATTCCAATAAATGTAAGTATAGAGAAATATATATGTACATACTAGTATGTAGGACCAAGAGGGGGGGGGGAAACAGTACCAGTCTCTTTTCTTACATTTTTGAATTAGTTTGTTGATAAAATAGGACGGAGCAAGGGTGATATTTTACATTGTATGTTCTAGAGCTCTTAGAGGCTGTGAGGTGAAATTTTAAAAATTGGATAAAAGCAGTGAGTACATTTTTGGAGCAATTTACATAGCTCTGCACCTGGGGCCAGCTTGTCCTGGTTATGATGGACAAGTGTCTGTTGGCTCCTTGAATTCACATTCATTTATGAAGCTGAGAAAGCACTTGTCATTCCAACCACATCTAATGTCATTGTGAGGCTATGACAGAGAATAAAAGAAGAACAAATACTGAAATGGGAAGTCAGCTGGCATAATTCAAGGTGAATCTCACACGTGGGAACAGTCTGTCTTTATAAAGAAGTAGTGTAAACAATATCTATAATAGGTGTCAGGGCACATTATTGAGAGCTTTCAAACTGTCTGATGCTAAAAACAGGAATGCTGCTGATAAAAATGGTTAAGGGGGAAAATCTGAGGGTAACTGATTTGCTGAGACACTTAGTGATGGAATATGAGACTGTTTTCTTCTGGGTCACTTGTTCCAAGTCAGTCTAAATCAGAAGCAGCTGAAAGCTGTGATTAGATAATGTGGGGTTGGTGCCCTGTTTGTCATAGTGTGATGACCTCAATTCAGGCAACACATGTCTATTTTAGCGATAAATATATTGGAATATCAGTTTCAGCCTTTCAACCTTTTTAATTGCTTTTGCAATTACTATATAAAAGGACCATCTATTTCTTAGGACTAGATCCTGTTCTGGTATTTCTTACCAAATTTCCAGCATGGTCAAAAAGGACCCCTCTAAATTTTGAGTAACAATCTTTTTCCTCAGGGAATTTGGGATTTGATTGGGTAGGTTGAATTTGTTGTATATGGCAAACACTAGCTTTATAGAGTTTTTATGTTTAAGTGAAACAAAACTAAATAAAACAAAATGGCATTCTGTCATCCTAAAGTTAATATTTGAAAGAACAGTTGCATTGATTAAAGAGTGTCATTTTTCTTTTCCTTACTTTTTAAAAAGCTTCTAAAAGCTTGGGTTTCTAGATAATTTTAGAAATGTGACCCAAAATAACTTTCTGAAAGGTCATCTAGATTGCCTTTATGCTTAGCTCAACATTCAATTTCTCCAGGGAAGTCTCAGACTTGAAAGCTACCGACTGGAAGCCACATAAATGGGCAGTGATATCACAGGAAGTGAGACCTTCTATGTAACATACATTTATATATATGAGAACATGTAGTGTTTATTTTATCAGACCCTGGAGTAGCAGCATTTTTTTAAAGTAAGTAGTTACTTATTCAAGCCAAACAAACGGAAGTTAAACTTGAAAGAGATTAAAAAACTATAAAAACAATATTTTCTGCTACAAATGAAAATTCTTCAGATAGTTATCAACCATAAATATACTCTCTATATATGGCACATCAGGTGAGATTTGCATTTTGAGGGTTTTGGCAGTACATGTCTTTGGGAAGTATTAAAAAGGAGTAAAAACAGAGAAATAAAAGTCTGTGTCACTGAGTTAATGCTATATGGATTTTGGTATTCACATAGCTGGGAATCTTGGTCCCATCATTTGCTACTTGCATGATCTTAAGTAAAAGAGTACTCTTTCTGGCCTCAATCTTCAGTCCTCAATTTCTAATCTATAATCTACAAATTTGGCTATACAGTGTGACATCTATTTATTTCTTGTGGTTTTGTAGAGAATATGGGCATGATTAATGTTACCTTGCTTGCATTTAAAGTTGGGATTTGAATATATATATATATATATATATATATATATATATATATATATATATATATTCATTTCATATATATTAGATTAGGTAAACATAAAATATTGCAAACTTTTGTTAGTATGTAAAACTTGAAGTCAAGATACTAATCTCCTTTTTCCATTTGAATATTATATGCAAATTTATGGCTCAGCATGAATTAGATAAACAAACACTGCCTAAATAAAATGCACAGACAAAAACAATAAACCAACAAAGAAAACTAAGACATAAATAAGATGGGATCCTGTTTGCTACCATGATAATTAACAGTTGTTTCATATCCAATGTACAAAGTATATTTTAATTTTATGTGTGTATCGTGGTGGTGATGTGTGTATGTTTGTGTGTGTGTTTAAGATAAGTCTATGTAAAATGTTTCTACCTCATGAGTTCAATTTTCTCAGTTTGCTTTGTTGGTAGCTGGAGGGCCCTAGTAAACACTCCTTCAGGGTCTTACAGACCAGGAAAGGGATACAAGGTACCAAGTGAGGATTTCAACATTGGCTTTATACTTGGTGGGCTGATAGCTCCTAGTAACCTTGCATTGTAGAAGGTGGCTACCACCGAAGACCAAGATTGGAGCTATTTATTTCTTCTTCCTCAAAGGGCTGCAAAGTAATTTACATGTTCATGGAGGTCTAGGGCCCTTCACCAAAGTGGCCACTCGGGGAATGGAGAAGCCATCAAGCTCAAGAGAGAAAGATGAAGTCACTGACCCAGGTTTTCCAGTGGGTTCTGCTTTCTCTGTCTCCTAGCTTTGACAGGGTGTCAAAAATCACTTACCATCTCTGTGGCTCAGTTTTCTCCTTGATAAAATGGAAATAATTAAGTGCTTATTTCATGGGGGTTTTGGGAAAATGAAATCAGTTAATGTGTGCAAAATCTTTAGAACAGGACCATTGCCTTCTTATCTACATGTGAGACCTGCGGGGAGGGGCTGTGTTCCTTTGTTCTGATGCCTCAGACACTAGTAAGGCACTTGGACCAACACATACCAATGACCTTTACTACAATGTCAAGGAGGAACTAGCTAGTGGAGAGAAAAGCTGCCAGGGTTCATTCCTTTACTGCCCTTTCCTGGCACAAAGCAGAAGCCCTGTCCTCTATTGAAAGAGAAGGAATGAGAGACAATGCTGTCCTCAGACCTCAAATAAGCATTTCATGAGTCTTCATAAGCTATTTTTATTTCTTTAGTTTTCCGAAGTGTAAAAACATCTCAGGTATTGTGAAGCACAGCCCCTGAAATGTGCATGTTTCATACTCATCTCTCTATCCTGGGAAGGACAGGAAGGTGTGTATTGCAGGGAAGGAGAAAGGAGGCTAAAAAGCAACTGCTCCTGCCTGATGGTTTCACTGTTTGCTTAAAAATAAAAAAACAAAAAAAAGTACCTTCATACAAAGTCCCAATTTGAGAATTTCTCTTCCTTCCCAGAATAATAACATAGTGTTGTTTGCTTGTTGTTGTTTTTTAATTGAAATCCATGGACTCAGCAAAAATCCTGGTAAAGTGCTAGATAGGTAGGCAGTATTATATTTTTTAAAAGGTTTAGAAGGCTTTTAGAATTCAAAAATGATTAAATGAATTGAATTAACAAGTATTTGAATCATTTCCTTTAGGGCAGAGGTTGGCAAACTCATTAGTTAACAGAGCCAAATATCAACAATTAAAATTTCTTTTAAGAGCCGAAAACCAACTTCTGTGCATGGGCCACGGAGTTTCAATCACACTACATATGTGTGCCCGCTGTGGTATTCCATGGAAGAGCCACACTCAAGGGGCCAAAGAGCCGCATGTGGCTCACGAGCCACAGTTTGCCGACCATTGCTCTAGGGATAATGTGAAAAAATAAATTCTGACAAGTTTCCTATAGGCAAAGGAAGCATTCTGTTGGTAGCGAAATTTAACAGCAATGACTGAGTTTTTATTCTTTCATATCTACTATCTTATTTGATCACTCCAACAGCATTGGGAGTTAGGACAGTGTTAATGTTGCAGTTGTGTGCATTGAGAAAATTTAGCTTCAGATAGCTTGTTCTAGTTGTTCCTGATCACACATGTGGAAGAGGCAGGAATCAAACTCCAGGGCTCTGCATCTCTCGCTGCCTCACCACACTGCCATGAAATAGTTAGGATTTCACTTTTCATTTTACTGGGCATTTTGTTAGATGTTTTACTCTGTAAATATCTCTCAGACATTACAGTGGGGCCTAATAGAGGGTCATTCAATTCAACATGTACTCATGGCATACCTATTGTGCTACATGACAATACACTTTCTTTTTATTGTTTTCAGGTACACAAAATGAGATGAGCTTACACTCTATAGTACTTGCCTCTGTAAAGAACCATTTCTTTAGCATTGAAACTACTGCAGCTTTATAGTGGGGATCTAAGGCTAAATGCCTTCTAAATGGAAAACTGAGCCCACAAGGCTGTATACTAAAACAAACTAGTGAGCCAGGTAATAGATCTCCTTAACACAGCTGGAGGTTATTCCAATATCCAAGCCCCATTGAGTGTAGAAAGAGATGTCACCCTTTTAAAGGTACTTCTATTTTGTATTCAGATTTGAGAGTTTTAATAGTAGACTCAAACCTTGAAGCCTCAGCACAGATCACGTACTGACAGGCATGATGTTGAAGGATGCTGCCTTGGAAAATTTATGGCTTACTGTATCCCCTACACTTCCCACTATTATAAAAAAATATAGCTGATCCTTTGAATTTAAGAATGCAGTCAGATGATAAATTAGCTAGATGATTAATTATATGAATACTTATAATGAAAACACAGATATTACAGAAGTGGATATAAAATATTTTTCTTTCTAAAATACCTATTGCTCAGTAATCTTGCATCATCACCTCTCATATATACTAATAGAGGCCCGATGCACAAAATTTGTGCAAGGGGCTTGGCCCTCGCAGCCCATCTGACTCACAGTTCCCACCTACTGGTTGTTCCAGAAGGTAGCTCCTCCGTCTGGTCTAATTAGCATATTAGCTCTTTAGTATATAGGATTGCATTAAACTTCTAACAGATAACCACTTCCACATTTGTCTTTCTCTAGTCCAGGGTTCTCAACCCTTTAATATATTGTAGTTCCCCATGTTGTGGTGACCCCCAAGCACATGGTCTTATTCTCTATAGGAGTGGTTCTCAACCTGTTTTTCTAAGACCATCAGAAAACACAAATATTTACATTACAATTCATTAACAGTAGCAAAATTACAGTTATGAAGTAGCAATGAAAATAATTTTATGGTTGGGGGTCACCACATCATGGGGAACTGTATTCAAGGGTCCCAGCATTAGAAAGGTGGAGAACCACTGCTCTAGTCTGCTCTCATTGCTGTCTATTGTCATCTTTTACAAATATATATATCAGCTCTTTTAATTTATTTTGTATAATTACTTGAATGATTGCACTTTTCTGTATGCTTAAAACCAAAATTCCTTACCATGGCTGCTAGGATTTTTGAGATCTGGTTCTAGCCTGATATGCCAGTCTCCTTGCATACCACTCTTACTTTGTCACATCAAGTACCAGCCATAGTTTTTAGTTTGACAAATCTACCAAGATTCCCCCTCCTCAGAGATTTTCTATAGGCTGAGTCTTCCACCACCTTAATGTATCTGGTTCATAAAGTACTTTAGGTTTCATACTTTTTCGGTAGACATTCCAGAGCTAGAGTGGGTTGACACCCACCCCAATCTTCTCCCCTAATTCCAACAAGGAGTTGATGGTTCAGATACCCTGGAGCCTTCCCATGGTCCCTCCCTGGCCCCAATCCTGCACAGGTGGGATCCCTCGGCCTGGTCTGTGCTCTCTCACAATCCAGGTACAGATGCAGTGGGGCCGGGATGAGCAGGAGTGGCAGGTAGGAGCTGCAGGCAGGTTTGGACTGTGGTTTAAGCCTGATTTCCACAAACCACTCTGAGGGACCCCACCTGTGCACAAATTCTTGCACTGGGCCTCTAGTATATAAATAAATGTGTGTGACAGCCTTGAAGGTATAAATATATCAATCAGTGTAAAATCTTTAAAATCAGGTATGGTGCCATCTCCCTCCCCCGCCCTCTCCCCCCCCCCCCCCACACACACACTGTGGCATTTCTACAGTATAAGATTATAGAGTATTTTCTAGTTGTATCTTCTTTAGTGTATGTGCTGCTGAAGTAAACACTAAATGTATAATCTTTAAAATGTTATTTATTTCAGTGCCAATCTCAAAGCATCAAAGAGCCAATATTTCTTACAATTAGGGTCCATAGTGAATTTGGATTGATTTAGTGTTGTGACTTGATATGTGTGTATAAGTCAAGTATATACCCACAAAAATGTGTAATTCTTATTCATTTCAAAATTTGTTTATTTCCCTAGAGCAAACAATAACCTTCCTTTCTTGAACCATAGATTTTGGAATTAATATACCTCTTTATCTTTGTTCCTCTCATTTCTATAAGTAAAGGGCAAATAGATTTGCATACTTAGTTAACCTGAGTTCCTGCCTATACCTTTTTACATTAGGTGATTTTTCTAAAATAAACTAATTTGACATAAATGCCTCCATGATTAACTGGATGATCTTTTTTTAAGGTTTACCCCATAAAGTAAACTTGTAAAAGGACCTATCTCAGTTATCTAGTAACTGTATGCTTTTATGAAACTAGGTCTTCAGTTTCCACTATAGGCAGAAATAATTGGTTAGGCAGCTGTTTCCTGTGAAGTAGAGAAGCACAACAGAGGCACACCAATAATATTGGTGACAGATAATTAAATTGTTCAATTTGTGTCCATTTAGAATCTTGCCTCTCTTTAATGTTGTCTGACAGTGCTTTTAGTGTGTCACATGTTAATTGAGAGTGCATGGTGAAAAATAAAAACTGACAAAAGATCTTTTTCTTTTAATATGTGTATCACATGTATGAGAGATAAAAATAGAGAGGGTAGAAGAAAATGAGAGAAAGGATCCATTTGGTATTTTGTTTTATGTATTTTTTAAAAATATAATCCTAATTATACTTCTGATTTTTGACCTAGGAAAGATGAAAAAACAGAATAAAACAAGTATTTGTTTTTTGTAGTTGAGATATTTTTCTTCATTTTCTAATTTAAAAGTTTTTCTGTATAATGTTCAGAGGACCTAAACTATTTTAAGGAAATGTCCTATGATTATGTGTTTTTCTTTAGTCTTGACTCTGTGTCAAGTTATAGATAAAAGGGAGAAAGAAGAGATGGAAAAGCAAAATGAGATGAACTGTGAAAAGCAGAAATAAGCGATTTGAAAACATAAGTTACCATGAGCTCATATTAATAGTTCAAAAGTGGAAATTCTTTGCACAAACTTTGAAATATTTAACCATCCTTTATTATATGTACTCAGTTTTCCTTAGGGTTAAATTGGGCTTGTATTAGTAAAACTAGAGGCTTGTTGCACAAAATTTGTGCACTGGGGGATCCCTCAGCCTGGCCTGTGCCCTCTCACAATTCACAGTCTGACACCCCTCACTCCTTATTTCCCACCTGCAATGGAGGCAGAAGAGGATCCTGCCACTGCCCCTGCACTCGCCAGCTGTGAGCCTGGCTTCTGGCTGAGTGCTGCTACCCCTGTGGGAGCATACTGACCACCAGCTCCTGCGTTGAGTGTCTGCCCCTGGTGGTCAGTGTGTAACAGAGCTACCGTTGTTTTGCTTTTGGTTGATTTGCATATTAACCTTTTTTATATAGGATAGGTCCTTTTGGAAGGTACATCAATGCGTTAAGTCAGTAATATATTAAAAGTAATTGAGTCTATTATGGTAATGTTCCACATTGATAGAGAAGTGCCAACTTGCCTACAGGTGTACAGACGGTGAGTGGAGCCCAGCCATGTCTCAAGGAGTCTTGTTCTGAGTCTGTGCTCCTCATATGAACATAATACTGCCGCTTGTATTGCATAAATATTTAATTCTTTGGTTACATTGCCATCAATTCCTTTCAGAAGGACTTATCTTGGGCGCTGCATGTTTTTGTGGATCTAAAGTTATCATTTCTATATCTTAAAACACACCATTGAGGACTTAGAAGAGAGAAAAATGTAAGCATTTCAGATACTCAGCCATCTTAATGTTCCCTAATCATTTATAGTAGGAAAGAGGGGTGTTGCTGATCACTGATTATAATCTATTGAATCCATCTTAATAATTACTAAATTTATCATGTTAAAAATAATATTCAAAATATATTTTTCATATTGAGTAGATTTATCCTTAATTATGAAAATTACCAGAGTGAAATATGTGTGCAAAATTAATACTGAGTCAAAGTTAATATATATTTCTAGGAACATAGAGACTTTGTGATAAGGTTAATTAAAAACTAATGCAATTATTTTCAATGGCATTAAGGTGTACCTTAAAAATTATATCTCTATTCTTGTGAAAAATACATCCTGAAACTTTAATAATGAAGGGTAGATTAATTTTATTTTAATATAATTTACCAAGAAAGGTCCTTGAAAATACATCCACTGATGTTCTATAGCAGGAAAGTTAGTACATAAATTAACATTGAAATAAGAGACAGAATAACTAGTCCTTAAAGAAAGAATACCAAAAGAATATATGTTTGAAATATTTCTGGAAGTGATCAAATTGCCTCTGTAATTTTATAGAAATAAATTTTTTATCTTTATAAATAAAAATAAAATAGGTAAGCAATGACTTTATAAAAATAAATAACATTGTATGGAAAGTCATTAATAAACAGCTTGCTTTTTATGCTTCCTTTATTTATGGCTTCCATATCTCTTTTACATCTGAGATAATGTGTATAAAATGTGTTACACCTACATGGGACTCAATTACATTAGATTTTGCAGTTGATTGTCTCATTATTTTCAGAGCCCTCTACCGTTTTAACTTAAAATAACATGTTTTTTAACCATTGCTTAGTGTCCTGCAAATCAATTCATTCAAAGGCACTCATTGGTTGGTTTGTTCTGGTTGTTAAGGGAACAAATAGATAGTTTACAATTCATTATAAAAACAGTATACTTTGCCCAATACATCAAAATAGTTATTTTTCTAACATTTTCTGAAAACACATAAAAAGTGAGCTGTTTATTAATGAGTTTCCACACAATGTTATTTTGAAAAGTTATACACTACTGTTAAAGCAATTTTAGTATACTAATTTTAATATTAAACTACAAATCTGATATTACTATGCTGTTCTATATAATCTCCAAATTTTCTTTTTAAAAAATGTAAGTCCTCAGTCAAATTTACTGGCTCCAGAAATAAATTAACAAGAAAGTCAGTTTGACTAGTGAGTGGTTCAATTTCAATCAGACAAGCTACAGCGATAAGATACATAGATTCCTCCTCCTTTATCCATTTTAGCAATAGTGAAAGCATGACACTTATTTTTAGTTATGAATTATCCACTTGATGATATGTATTATTGTAATTCCCTAGGTCATTTCTTACCTTTATTTGGATTATTAATACAAAGTGTGAGACAGTAATGGAAAAAGGCTGGGGTTTTTCTTGCTGCTTAAGAGACAGAGGGATTTCTGAGATTATTAGGGCTTCTTTTTCTTCTACTCTTCTTTCTTTTTAAACCATTTTACATTAAATTGTAAGCTAGCAGATGTAAAAATTCCTTAGTTTACAGTGAAATAGAAAATCCTTTATGATAATATTGGTTTGAAAAGGAAATGGCAGGCCTGTTGGTTTGACTTTGATGCAAATAACAGCCTCTTTATCCTTTAGTTTATGTCACATTTGTAGGTTGTCTGCCTACATTTTCCCAGGATAAAGAAGAAAACTTATTTTGACTGAGGAAAATGTCAAAAAAGCATATGAAGAATTCAGTATTTAGTTTTCAGGTTTTTACATGGGAATTGGGAATACCAGTACTGCTTTTCCATCTCTTTATGGAATTCAATAGAGTACCAGATAAAGATTTTAGGAGATTAGCGAAGTGACAAAGACTTTCATGGAATCCTACATCCATTCCCAAACACCTTCCCTGTTATTTCTCCACCGTAGAGAATGAAGGCACTCACTTCTCACCTTTCCAACCTCTGTTACATCTAGACATGTGATAACTTTCTGATAAGTGAAGTATTAACAAAATCTGAGTGTTTTCTAGGAAAATTTTCCTAATAAAAGGAATAGGTTTCATGACTTCTTCTTTCCCTTGAATTGCATGTACTATATACAACTGCAGGGGCCATTTTCTCAACATAAGAAGTAGGTTAAAAAATCACAGAGGACTTGCACTGACATGTGTGGTGAACATAAGATATGCTACCCACACTCCCTGCAGGGATACTAGCTGTAGAGAGGGGGTCAGCAGACAGCTCCCAGCCAGCAACTGCTTAGCGTCTAACTCAGCTGCTGAGAGGTGCCTGGCCCCAGCCGCATCCTTCCAGTGTCGGAGATGGAGTTTTTAGAGTGAAACAGACCAGCTGTTTCAGACCAACACAGGACCCTATGTAAGGCAATAGTCACTCTAATGCTCCCCATCAGACTGGCTGAGGTTTTGCTGGGTGTACATCACAGTTTTTTGTTTTGTTTTTGTTTTTGTTTTTCTGTCCAATCCTGGTGCCGCCACTTCTCTTCATAGATGTTGATCCTTAGTACACATCTTATATCCCAAACTAAACTCTGTCTCAGCTTCTCTTCCAGAGAATTAGCTTGTAATCCTAGGGGGGAAAATATAGGCATCTACTTTTAAACATTTTGGTATGTAAGAAAACAATATTCCAATGACGATTACTTGCAAAGTTCAAAGTTACTGCTGCCAAGTCACTCTTAGCTATTATAGGAAGAGAGTACTTTATTCAATTTTCATAAGAAAGTAGTAGCGTTTATATGTTACAAATTACTATTATGAGGGGTATGGACCAAAGGAGCCACATGCTAACCTGACAAGCTCAGGGGAGGCCTGCGTGGCAGTCTTGCAAACTCAGAGACTAAAATAACCACAAAAGATGGTCTGAAAATTAAATATTTAACTACAAACAGGTTATAGTGGACAGTCATATCCTAGGCTGATATTTTCCCTGACAAAGATCAACTTAGATCTTTCCTAAGCCCATTTGCCTTTTTGCCTCTAAAATAACATATCTGTGAGATGTCTGGGTAACTTGTAATTTCCCTTTTTCTGGAGCCCCTGGGGCACAACCAAATGTGGTGGGCACAAGGACAGATGCCTCAAATTTCTTCATTATCATGTTAATTGTTCCTGTATCCACCTATGTATGTGTCCATCATTTTACTTTTTATCCAATCCCAGGGGTTTCCCACAACTTTGCTTTCTTCCACCTCTTTAATCCGTCAGCAATGAATTTCATGTAACCCACCTATGTCCTTCCTTTGATTTCAATGTATAAATAGAAATGTAACCCGCCATTCTATGGAGGATTATCTCAATTCATTGAGGTTCTGCTTCTGGCATATGTCAAATAAACTCACTAAAACTCTTTACAGGTTTCAATGTGTTTTTTTGTTTTGTTTTGTTTTTGCATTGTTTTGTTGTTGTTGTTGTTGTTGTTGTTAACAGGAGGAACTTCAAATATAATTTGCTCCAAAGTCCTTATTTTATTAATTAGAAATCTGAGGCCCAGAAATATAGACAGGAATTGTGATTTCTATACTAGCAGTGTCAACATCACATGGAAATTCATTAAAAATTACTGAGAAACTCTGTGTTGACTGCAATATTATTTATAATAGCCAAGATATGGAAACAGTCCAAGTTCCCATCATAGATGAGTGGATAAAAAAAACAAAAAACCTGTGGTACCTTTACACAATGAAATGTTATTCAGCTGTAAAAAAGAAGGAAATATTTTTGTAATAACATGAAAGAACCTAGAAAGTACTGTGCTAAGTGAAATGTCAGACAGAGAAAGACAAGTACTATTTGATTCTACTTATATGTGGAATTTAATGAACAAAATAGAAGCAGACTGATAGATACAGAGAACAGACTAATAGCTTTCAAAGGGGAGGAGCATGGGGAGCTGAGTGAAAAAGGTGAAGGAATTAATCAGTACAAATTGGTAGTTGCAGAATAGCCACAGAGATGTGGATACAGCATAGTGAACATAATCAATAATATCAAGATTAATAGGTATGGGGTGAGGTGAGTACTTAGAGCAGATTTATAACCATTTTGCTGTACATCTAAAACCAATACAGAATAATACTGAATGTAAACTGTAATTGAAAAATAATTTAAAAAACAAACAAAATTAAGTTAAATGTGACTTTTGGGGTCCTACCATGAACATACTGAATCAGAAATTCTAGGAGAGAGGAAGTGAAGCCTAGAAATCTGTGTTTGCTAGGAGCTCCAGGTGATTCTGATGCATGTTAAAGCTTAGGGACCTATAACTTAGAGAAAGATCTACTGCTAATAGGAAAGTCACAAAATTTAGCTTCCAGTCCCAGATCACTTACAAAATAGTGGTGCATCTTAGTTTACTTACTGGAAAAAAAGGAAGCTAAACCAAGTCAAAATTTTTACCAATGGATTTGCATTAATGAGAGTATTCCAAAGAAACAGTATCAAAAGGTAGATATATGTGTATATATACTAGAGGCTGATGCATGAAGATTCATGCAAGAATGGGCCTTCCTTCTCCTGGCTGCTGGCACCACCTTCACTCTCGCCTGGAGCCACCTTTCCACCTTCCCATGCTGCCTAGAGGCCCAGAAGACGAGCCACCTTGCCCCCAGCTGCTTAGCATCTGCATATGCAAATCAACCCACCATATTTGTTTAGTTAATTTGCATACTCACTCCTGATTGGCTGGTGGGTGTTGTGAAGGTATGGTCAATTAGCATGTTAATCTTTTATTTATATATATTATGACATATATTTACAGTTTTAACATAGCAAAGCAAAGTGAGTTACCTCTTGGCAGATAACATATCATTCTACATTTATAATGAATCAGTTTCTGCTAACACATTCTAAAAGCAAGTAATACAGTCTGTTATGTGTCATCTGAAAAATTTCAAGCTAATTCTTTCTTTGCTAGTTACCTAAATCTCTCCAGACCCTGGCCTAATAAGAAAAAAATGTGGTAGGGTCTCTCCTCATCATATAGAATGTATCAAGAGCTTCATTTTAATAATTAAGCTTCAATTAACCTGTCCTTTCTATTTTATACAGTGACATACCTTTAAAATCTCTTGGGTACACAGCACAGAATGACAAGAAACTGCAAAATTTAATTTATGGTACAAACTATAAAACAACTAATACTTATTATTTAGCAAAATTGTGTGTATTTACATATATATGTCTATATATGTATATGTATGCCTATATATGTATATATGTATATATATGTATATATATATATATATATATATATATATATATATATATACACATGTATATATATATATATGTGAAGAGGGAGAGAGAGATTTATTTTAAGAAATTGGCTTATGTAATTGTGGAGGCCAACAAGTCTAAATTCTGCAAAGCAAACCTGCAGGCTGGAGATCCAAGGAGGAGCAATTGTTATAGCTGAAGTTGGAAGGCAGTCTGCAGACAAAACTTGTCCTCAGAGATTGGCAAAGCCCATTCATGTTACTGAGAGTTAATCTACTGATTCAAACATTAATCTCATCTATACAGTACCTTCACAGCCATATCAGGACTTGTGTTTGATTCACTATCCGGGTAGCAAGGCCTAACCAAATTGACACGCAAAATTAACCACCACAGAACCCTTTGTTTGAATAATGAAACATTATACAGAAGCCCTCATGTAAAACAAATAGAAGCTTAAGGAATGAAAGAATGAGTCCCTGAAATCTTTACAGCTAACAGGTCTCACTTCTACACCTCCACTTTTCATCACTAAGGGGCCTTGCAGAATCTGCAAGGATTTACTGATGCACCATTTAAAAACCACATAAACACCTAAATAGTGGGATCGCTTTCAGATACCACTGTTATAAAAATATCTTTCAGGCAAGCTCCTGAAAACCTACCCTTTACTCTAAATTTTTATAAATCTATATTGTACTAGTCACTTGCCTAAATGTATGACAAATCCCTGCTTATCAAATGCTCTCCTCATCAGGAGCATGCTTATTAAATTCAGCAATTATTTCCTACTGTCTACTTTATCCTGGGTTCTCTGTTAACTTTTGCTGACACATTTCCAAGAAACCCATTTTTAAAATAGTAAAGGAATATTTTCACTCAATCCTTGTATGAATTTTTACAGATTTCGAATAAGTGGTGTAAGAATCAGTAAAATTTCAATATAATAATATGACATGTTTTAATATTATGGAAAATACCAAAGTTATAAACACAAATTAAATTAAGCACCCCAGATTCAGGAAACAGTCACTAGAAAATGAAACAGTAATACTTTTGAAATAAAACTATTTTGTACTAGCATTTCAAAATCATTCTGCTCCTTTTCTCTAAATGTACATACAATCAGCACCAACGTCTGAGATTGTTCATATAAAAAAATTCTTCTTTCCAGTCATGAGCTCTTAAATGCTTCTTACATGACAATTCAAGACACTGTAGAGATTAAACAGGAACCAAAATATAGGTCTGCACTAATTGCATTCTTTTTGAAGCATTTTAAATCCATATAAAAGCCTAAGCAACTGTTACAACCAGTTGACCAGTGGCTATGATATGCACTGACCACCAGGGAGGGAGCAGATGCACAATGCAGGAGCTTCCCCCTGGTGGTCAGTGCACTCCCACAACCAACCTCCCTCAGCCAGACTATCTCCCTCGGTCACTCCCCCCTGACGGGCTGGCCCGATTGGGACTGGGTGAGATGGCCCCCATTGGCCTCAATTGCTGGCCAGGCTGAGGGACCCCACCCATGCATGAATTTGTATAGTAATAATTGCTTCTAGTACAATAATAATTGTTTTGTGTATGGATGATTTTTTTTTTAATTTTAAAGAGTGGCTGTAAGCTCATTAAATAATGAAGCTAATATTCTTTTTGCACAATCTTTCTTGTATTTCACATTATTAAGATAACCTGTGTTCTCTAAGAGGATTGTTTAGACTGACACTTTACATTATCTCTAACCATAGCAACACACAGTAAGTGTTCTTTTTTTTTATTACAGGTATAGGAAAACAATTCAAAGAGCTTATGTGATGTTAAGGTCTTACAACGAGTAAATACAGAAGATTGGATTTGAAACCAAGTTTATTTACCGAGCTTTGGGATCTGGCTTTAAGATACGCTCGGTATCTGAATGTGAAAACTATAGTTGCTCAGACCTAGGGGACAACGGAGACTTGAAAGAAGAGACCAACTCTTAAAAAGAGAGAAAGGATTGCAACAAGATGACAAATTGAGCGTCTTTGTTCATCTCACATTCCACGTCATATTCCCAGAAAATAAAAGTTTTAAAGAGTAAGTTTCTAGGACCTTCATTTTCGGGATAACAATCTGAAGAGTTATACAGACTCACTCCTCAGTGAAATGAACAAAGCTATTGAAAATTATAAAACTAAAAAAATAATCCCACATTACTCTCTGGCAATTGTTCTGAAAGCATATTTCACAGAAACATTGATTCAGGAATAAAGTTCTTACTCCTCTGAATAAGAGCAGTGAAAGACTATGGCATTCAAACCATGACCCACTGCTTCTCTCCACCCACCGAGGTCATCTGTATCACAGGCAGATGTGGCCAAGAGGATGCGGTTCCCTCTTTCTTCAGCTCTCAATTGAGTTTTACCATATTGCAGCATCTGCTCCAAATAAAAGGCTACATTCCTGGTAAGTGCCAGCAAACATATATATATATATATATATATATATATATATATATATATATATATATATATATATATATTTTTTTTTTTTTTGTGGGGAGGCCCTTCTTTTTCCACTTAGGCCCTAACCTTAAGACAGAAACTCTAAACCATGTATAGCACCATACCTATGACCCTCATCCAAACTCATTCTTAAATTAGAGATCACAGTCTGAGAGAAGTAAGCCAAAAAACAATAACAACAACAACAAAACAAAAACAAAAACAAAAACAAAACAAAATCCAAAAGCTACTGCCCGGCACTGAGCCTAGAAGTGTGGCTGAGAGAGTTTTTCCGGGTAGACAGGTAGTCTATAAGAAAAGAACTCTGAAGCTTTACCTCAGGTAACTGCCTTTATTTGAATTACAGTCCAAGCTATAGGGTGCCCTCCAAAACAGTTGCTCTTCCTAATTAAGAGCAGCATGGGCCATCTAATTTTCCACAGAGAATCACAGAAAGAGACAGATAGAAAAAAAAAAAAAAAGGAAAAAAAAAAATAAAAGCTCTCCTACGGATAGTGAAAACCTTAAAGACTGGCCTCCAAAACTATCACTGTCCAATTTTAATTGGACCAGACTGCTAAGCAATTTATTTTCCAGAGCGATGTGATGTTGCAAACAATAGAGAAATCAGGCAGTAATTAATAAAGCCTAACGGGCAGGGTATAATACCAAGAAAGCAGATGGCTTACTAGAGAGAACAGAGAAAGAGATAGTCACCATGTCCAAGGCTCTATCTTCTGAGGAGTGGTGCCAGAGGCTTCATACTGAAAGGGAAACAGCTTTTCTAACTAAGTAGCTCAGTCAAGCCACCAAACAAATGAACACAAGAACAACAAAAACAGCCCCAGAGAGACGGGAGGGGAATCAGTGTGCATAGTTGCCATATTATGTTGTTTCCTGATGGGAGTTTGAGTCCAAGTGTTGAATATGAGCGAAAGTAGCAGAAGGTACAGATCAGATTCACAGGGGTGGAGATACAGTGTCAGACAAGATCACTGATTCTGTCTCTTGTATATCGTAAGTTTGAAAGGGAGTGGTTTTCAATGCCAACCATCAGTTCGGGGCAGAGTCTGCAGCTGCTATAAATATTAAATATGAGAGAATCATCCAGAAGCTTTTCTTCACAGTAAAAACAGTTTTCTATGTAAAAGCAAGATTTCAAATGAATTTAGTAATATCATCCAATGTTACTTGCTACTTTGGACTTAAAACCTATGTTGCTTTATTGATAAGTTAACTGGTAGCTATAAAACTATGTCAATGTCAACATTAAATCTTGAATCTTAAACTATATTCAAAGAACTGAAGGAAATCATGTGTAAAGTGATAAGAAAAGTTATGGTGTGGAGATACTATTTCACTAAAAAGTATCAACAAAGATATAGAAGTTATTAAAAGAAGTACAATAGATGGAAGGTCTGTTATGGAAAACTACAATAATAATGGAAAGTTCATTTGACAGCTCCAGAGTAGATGTGAGTTAGTAGAAGAATCAATAAAGTTGATAGATTAGATTAAGGAGCCTCTATTTATTTTATTTATTTTTATAGTTTTAAAAATTCTCACCAGAGGATATGTGTTTTTTATTATTTTTAGAGAGAGAAAAGAGAGATGAGAGGAGAGAGAGAGAAAGAGAAACACACATACACACACACACACAGAGAGAGAGAGAGAGAGAGAGAGAGAGAGAGAGAGAGAGAGAGAGTGAGAGAGAGAAATCCATTGGTTGCCTCTCTTAAGGAGATCAAACCCACAACCTTGTGATGTATGGGATGACACCCCAATCAACTGAGCCACCTGGACAGGGCTCTGACCATTTATTGACCATTTACAATATTTTTGCTTGCCCTTGTTAGTAATCATCAATCTGAATCTCATTACACTCTTACCCACATTCCTATTTCTAGCCTCTTTATCCATTCTCTTCTCTGGAAAGTTTTATATCAACATATTATGACCTCTTTCACATGTGCAATTTACAAGTTAGGTTATTTGAATATTTCATTGACATCATCAGCTATATATGCTTTGTATTAAGTTTCAGGAAGTAAAATAATTTGTTGGCATACATGTTTTAAAAGATTTAGATCTTTAAAGGAAAAAAGAGTTTTTTAATTATTGATGTAAGTCTTCTGATTACATAATTTATTGAAGAATTCTTAAAAAACAAATGATTATGTGTATAAATGCAAATAAATATCAAGCATATTTAAACTTTATCAAAATTTGGATTTTTAAAAATAATCATTAAAATTTAATTACTATATTACTCTAAATTCTAATGTTTCACATTATTTGCCCATTCATTCATTAATTTTTTAAAATATTGATTGAGATTTTATGTGTTATGCAAAGCATAAAGCTATTGTACATTCAATGGGATTCTCCTCCTAGGAGTTTTGAAATGAGCCACACAACAACTAACCTCATTATTTTATAGCTACATTGTGTGTTAGCATATGTGTTATAGATTTTATTATAATTCTCATTATTATTTTAAACTTTTAATATTACTAAAATGAATATTACTATTTGAGTTAAACAAAATAACAAACAGGATGTCATATAAGAGATGGTGTTATCTTTCAAAATAATTAAAGCATTTTTTTCAAAGACTCATAAGTATCTTGAGTTACTTCAATATTTTACTTCACAATTTCAAAGATGTTATTAAGAGATATAAATACTTTAATTAAAGTGTGCATATTCATACTTTGATGTTCTCTATTTAACGTGTTAAATATAATCATGTATTATTCTGCATTTAGGATATAGGTAACTATATCAACTGATATAGTTAACAAAAAAATTAACAGAGTGCATATATGCAAACTGAGACCTAATTTTTGCCTCACCACTTTTAGGATTTGTAAAACTTTGAGAATTAAAGTGGGTAAGAGAATTATCTGCAACAGCAGGGTAAATTGAATTCCAACTTGGTGCTAATGAAATATTTAAAAACAATGCAGACTGTATCTTTCCTTCCCATATTCCTTTACAAATACACATAGTTATTCTTAGGTCAAAAATTTACTCAAACTATACTTAGAATGTCTAAATGAAATATAGTTTCTTTTATAAATTACAGATATAAATTTATACACATTTCCAAACTTTTCCCTGTAATGAAAAATACATCTAAATTTTAGTTCAGTTGGATAAGCATTGTGGATACAATAATTTAAAGAGGTCTGCTAGTTAAATGCTTTGCCTTTTAAAATAAAAATGCTCAGAGCTCTACCCTTTACAATTAGTATCTAAGTAATTTGCAGGGTAATATGATAATGAATGGAGCTGGAAACCAAATATGAGTATGATGTTCTCTAAATAATCTTTGGATTTTGCTGAAGGGTGGTGGTTCTGGATTCCTCACTGCACTCCTGGCCAGTATCTTCTTTGAGAACTGCCACTGGTACAACTCATGGTCTCTCCCTTGTCTTGACAGTGACTTATAGTCCTCTCTGATTATTCTGAACTTATCTAGCCCTCCTTGGCACTTGTGGGTGTCCTGAGGTCTGGCTGTGACACACACAGCTCTACTTTATTATTATAAATTTTACTAGATTTTTTTATCCCATTGTGTGAAAATAGCATATAACTTTAAAGTTAATTTAGTACATTCCATTGTATGAACATATCAAACTTAATTTTAACTTTTGATGTGCAGTGTTGTTCAAACTTTGGACTATTATAAGCAATGGTACTAGAAATATTCTTTGAATTACAATATGGTACACCTATGCACCAGGGTCTCTAGATAAATAATCACAAGTTAAATTACTGGGATAGAGACATATAAATCCTCAACTTTAGTAATGATTACAAATTGCTTTACAAAGTAGTTGTGCCACAAGGAGAAGAGAGGAAGCAAGATATTAAAAATCTACTTTAAAAATATTGACAGAAGACTTTCCTTATTTGGTGAAATAAATAAATATACAAGTCCAAGAAGCATAGAAAGTCCCAAACAAGAGGAACCCAAAGAAGCCTACACAAAACATCCTATCTAATAAAAGAGTAATATGCAAATTAACCATCACTCGGCTATATCCACAAGCCATGCCCATGAGCCTCGCCCACCAACTGAATAAGTATGCAAATTAACCCAACCAATATGGCTGCGGCCACTGAGAAAACATGAGAGAGGCTTGGGTTTTCCAGGTGACAGAGAAATCCAAGGTTCTGCACACCCTGACTGCCCAGGCCTCCACTTAAGGCTATAACGTTTCAATTGTAGAAGATAAATATATCCCAGATATATTCATGACCAGCCTGCATACCACCACAGGCCCCTCGCCCAGGCTGCCCCATGCCCCAAGGGAACCTCCACCCTGATCTGGGACATCCTTCAGGGCAAACCAGCTAGCCCCCAACCATGCACCAGGCTTCTATCTTATCTAATAAAAGAGTAATATGCAGATTGACCATCATTCCAACACAAGATGGCTGCCCCATGTGGTCAAAGATCCTACCCCCATGTGGACACAAGATGTCACCACAAGATGGCCAGCAGGGGAGGGTAGTTGGGAGGGACCAGGCCTGAAAGGAGGGCAGTTGGGGGTGACCAGGCCAGCAGAGGAGGGGAGTTGGGGGCAAACAGGTTGGCAGGGGAGCAGTTAGACATCAATCAGGCTGGCAGGGAACTGGTTACGGGATGATCAAGCTGGCAGGCAGAAGTGTTAGGGACAATCAGGAAGGCAGGCAGGTGAGCAGTTGGGAGTCAGCAGTCCTGGATTGCGAGAGGGATATCTTACTGCCCGTTTAGGCCTCACCAGGATAGGGCCTAAATGGGCAGTTTGGACATTCCTTGAGGGGTCCAAGATTGGAGAGGGTGCAGGCTGGGCTGAAGGACACCCCCCGAAGTCCTAGATTTTAAGGTGAACCTGAAGACTTGGACGTTTAGCTTTTAAAAAATATCTTCTTTCCTGGGTAACTATTTCCCTGCTTGCTTCCATTCTCTCAGTCTTCCATTTGCAAATAATACTTCACAATTACCCAGAACAATGTGACAGTGGCCTTATGCAGAACTTCTCCTATAGCTTACAGCCCACCCCCCAACTCCCTCCCTCCTAACACATACATACTTCATGGGCTCTATCAGAACTTCGCAGATGTTCTCTCTGCACGTACTCTCCCCCCCCCCCCCCCCCCCCCCCCGCAGCCATCCCAGGTTTGAGATGAGTGGGTAAGGTGAGGATGTCAGGACAAGTATCCTTCTTTTTCCTCTTTCCTCTCTCTCTCCTTTCTTCCCTCCATCCTCCACAGCAGTTTAGGATGGCTCGGACCTCTGCTAGCTTTGGACTTTCTCTTCCTGTGGTTCCTTTCTTCCAATCCCAATAGCAGTAACATCATGCCCTAAGTGGAAGTGCACTCTTCCTATACTTAAGAAATTAGTATTGAAATCCCTTAGGCCAGTGGTCAGCAAACTCATTAGTCAACAGAGCCAAATATCAACAATACAGCGATTGAAATATCTTTTGCGAGCTGCTTTTTAAAAAAATTAAACTTCTTCTAATGCCACTTCTTCAAAATAGACTCACCCAGGCCATGGTATTTTGTGGAAGAGCCACACTCAAGGGGCCAAAGAGCCCCATGTGGCTCACGAGCTGCAGTTTAAGGACCACAGCCCTAGGCAAAAGGAATTTAGAATTCCCTATCCACCATCCCTTAACAAATCCCACTTTTCAAGCCTATTGCCTTGCTACAAAATCAAACCTGACAGTGAAAGCAGAGGTATGAACTACTCCTGGCAGCATATAAGCATCAGAACCCATTGCTTTAGTGGGTGAGGAATTCATAAGGCAACAAGGTTTATAGAATATTCGAATTCAAGTGAAAATGTCTCAGAAATATTTTCTTCTTTTCCGGTTTTATGATGGTGGGGGAAAGAGAAAGTAGAAAGAGGAGAAAATTGCTGCACTTTATTTTCCCATTGCTGCAACCATGCCTTTCTGAGCTCACTATTTTTTTTTCCTTTTTTATAAACTGAGAGATCCATATAAGTAACTCACTGCTTTAAATGAACATTTATTGCAAAGGCTACAAATTCCATAAGATTTTATAAAAGCTCAATGAATTAAGATTCAGAAATGAGAAGTGAGTTTACAACTAGTTTGCCGTTTATGTATAACCAGCATATTTTGATGTGTGAGGGACAGCATCAGAGTTAGGCATGCGGAATGAGGGCATTCTATAGCACCTTACCTGAGACTTAGGGAATTGCTTTAGAAATTACTCAAATCTAGAGCGTGATACATAAAATTCATCCTATCAGATTTTTTCACTGTTAGAAATTGTGACCAAGCAACAACTACCAAACTTTGTAAATTTCTGAATTGTTTACTGTATCTCAAACCCAATTTTACTGTAATTCATTGCTATTGCCTTTTGACTGAATGGAGATGCAGGTTGGTAGAGAAAACTGTTCAAGTGGGAGTGAGATGCAACTACTAACTTGAAGTGAGGGAGTTCAAGGTGGACTGAATGCCCTTTCTCATCAACCAAGCGGAGAAGAATACTTTTCTACTTTACATAAAAATACAACATCCTAGTTTTCTACTTTCTTGAAGAGTAAGAATAAAATAGAATATATAGAATATATATGGGAATAAAATAGAAAAAATATATAGAAAGAATATATATCATATATATATATATATATATGGTCTAATTTTTGCTTCCACAATAGATTCAGGGCACAACTAATCAATACAATTACAAAACACTTGAAATCACTGGCTAGGAAATATTTAGTGAAGGCAGAAAATGTAATAATAAATGGAGAAATTATAAAATGTGTGTAGCTTTTGAAAAAGAATCACTATCTTAGAAATATTCTGCTCATGTTTACCAATGTTGCCTTTAATAAAATAACAAGAGTTGCCAACATGGAGCAATTAGGTCAGACAAACTAGGAATTAATTACTGTAGACAGGCCCATATGTCACAGAAACACTGTACATGTTTTCCAAGCCTTGCTTGGAAAGGGAAAGATTTATTCTGGGAAAACTCTAGAGACAGTAAAAGGGACATTGCTGCTCACGTTGAATTGAAAGTGACTTTGCAGAATTTAAATCATGAAAGCACAAAGTTGGATTAAGTACAAACTAAGTGAATTTTCTGCAGTTCAGTTATTCAATTACTTAAAATAAATCAAGCAATACTTAAATTGTGTGGCTTCACCAGCCATAGCCATTCTTGAGTGGGCCAGGATCCAAATTTCAGCAAGGCATGAGCCACTGATTCTATCCACCTGCATACGTCTTCAATCTGGTAAAAAGAAATGGTTAGCAAATCACAAAATCTTTGGGATGCATATATGGCCTACATTCAAGATATGCCCAAAATTTAGTTGTAGCATGAAAGATTAGTTATCAGCCTCTGTGTTTTGCCTCAATATTCTCTAAGGCTAACATTTTAGTCCTTAAAAATCACTGTTGATCTTTATATTGATACTAGAGGCCTGCTGCACAAAATGTGTGCACTGGGGGGAGGGCAGGGACCCTCAACCCAGCCTGTGCCCTCTCACAGTCTGAGTGCCCTTAGGGGTCATCCAACTGCTGTGGAGGAGGAAGAAGCTCCCACCACTGTCGCTGCACTCACCAACCATGGTGAGTGGCCCTCCTCCTGCATTGGCATCTCCCCCCTGGTGGTCAATGCATGCCATAGAAAATGGTTATTCCACTGTTTGGTCGATTTGCATATTAGCCTTTTATTATATAAGATCCTTTTCATCGGAAAAATATACAATCAAATATGGAATATATATTTTCACCAAGACAATCAAGAACAATATTTTCAATTTAAATGAAACAAACAAAAGAATCCAATGATTTTGTTCTCAAAATTGGTCCTTATGTAAGATAAGCAGGGTTGTTCTAAATGGGCCTCTCTCATAAACCTGAGTTCTAATTTACAAACTTGTGTTCTGGGAGAAGTATCCAGTGATATTAATACCTAAAGGTCCACATGTGGGTGGGAAGGCACTTAAAGATGAGTTTGCAAACTCACATTCCTAAGAAAACACAGGCAAGTAATGCAATCCCAGCCTTGGCTGATGAAAACAGTGCAATCATAGGTATGTCAGATAATATCTAGTTTCTTGGTAAAGACAATAAGGAGTGGTGAGGACTGTGGAACACTGGCCCCCACTTGCTGGTAATCCTAATTGTTGCCATCCTGGTAGGTAATCCATATCATGATTGTATGTAAAATTTCAAAATATCTTAAATATTGAAATTAATTCAAACATCAAAACACAAAAAACACATACAAAATAAAATGAGCCAAACAAAAATATCTTAGAACCATATTCAACATGCCACCAGACAGAAGCCTGCACCAGACATTATGCTTCCACATTATTTGCTCTATAGACATAGGAAATACTATTTTTAAAAGAATATTGCTATTAATGTAACCCTAATATTCATAAATTTAAACTTGCATCAGAATCACCTGAGTAGGGTTGTCAGATAAAATGCAAAATACTCAGTTAAATTTAAATCGCAGATAAACAATATATTTTTTTTTTTAGCATCAGTGTATCCCAAATATTGCATGGCGCATACTAAAAAATTATTTTTTGTTCATCTGAAATTTAAATTAATTGTTATACTATACTTTTCTTTGGTAATGCTGACAATTCTATAGCTAGAGAACTTGTTAAAACACAGATTGCTGGCTCTACTCTATGTTTCTCATTTAATAGATGAGGTAGAGTACAAATATTTGGATTTCTAACAAATTCCATAAAAGATATTGTTACTATTAGTTTCAAGAACACATTTTGGGAACAATAAACTCTACAATAAACTCACTTTGGAGTAATGCTTTTAATCAAATTAAAGTTGATTACATCTTCTATTTTAATCAGTTATTTACTTATTAATTCAAATATATAGAGACTCCCTGGTAGTTCTGAATATATAATCATGGGTATTTCAGAATATATAATCATGATTCTGTCTCAGTTTAGATTCGAAAGGATCACCTGCCCTCTCATTCTCCCAGCATTATCTATCTGTTAGGGTCTTTGCCCAGTATGTACATTTGTTTCCCCAGGCAATTTAATGCTTGACTATAAAGTTTTAGTAGCTGAATTTAGCCTGAAAAAAGAATGAGTTTCTTGAGACAGTTAGGCATGACATCTGCTTCTCCTGCACCATCATTTCTTTCCCTATAAAATGTAAGAGAGACGTTAGCTGCATGTAAAGGCATGGTAATATCCCTATATACACGAATTATGACTATATTATTTTGACTAACTATGAATCAGAAACTTATCAGAACCTAATAAAAATCCCATCATTAAAATTCAACTTGTAAACTTTGTTACACCTATGTTTCTAAATACGTGCATGTTTCATCCTAAACTGCCTTGATTTTCGCAACCTCTTGCCTCTTCTAAACAGGTGTTTTTTTGCTGGCATTCACTTTGTTAAGGTCATTGTAGTCTGTGGTAGATGGGAAGAAGGAATATTAGACCCTTTTGCTTCCTGAAGTCTGTCCTGCCATCATCATTGCCATCATGTTGCTTGTTGCTCTTTGTTCCAGACTTGTTGCACCTGCTTTTGCCTAGATCCTGGCCTCCACGAAGGATCTCAATTGTATTCTGTACTCTTGCCATCCCAATATTTTTGCTCCTGTTTCTTTTTTAAACATTTTTATTTTATTGAATTTTAGAGAGAAAGGAAGGAGGAGAGAGAAACATTGATGAGAGAGAAACATGGATCAGCTTGCCTCCTGCATGTCCCCTACTGAGCCTGACCCCCTGATGGGAATCGGACCAGTGATTTTCTGATGCATGTGACAGCACTCAATCCACTGAGCCATACCAGCCAGGTTGCTCCTATTTCTTGGTCCAAATGATCATGTGTCTGTTTTTTCACCTCTGCCAATCCACACAGCTGGAGTCATATTGTCACCACCTGGAGCACATCTCAGGCTTTCATCACATGGCCCAGAACCAGCATACTGTCTGATCCTGAGCCTCCAGTCTCACACCTGTCACCAAGCCCACTGCTCCAACTCCATTGTGTGCAAACCTCTGAACAGTATAGGCAGCTAGACTGCTTTATTATGCTATGGCAACATGCCTGCCCCTTCCCGCCAAGTGCAGGCCCTGTGCACAAGAATTGCCTTTCTTTCCGCTGCTGGTTGGCGACTACCATCAGTCTGTTCTCAACACCACCCTCTGCTGCCTTGTTTTTGTCTTATTCTTGTCTTATTCCCCAACAATAGCAAGATTTGCTCCATGATGTGAGCCTTCCCACAAAGCAGCACACTGGGTGCTTAAGGAGACGCTATACTTAGAAATACAAGAGTAAATTGCTTCTCCCATTGTTCAGAGTATTTAAAAACAAAGAATTAGAAGTAACTAACCATAATGTAATATATGCAAATTCTGTCATATCACTATGAATCAAATTCAATAATTTCTGTGGTGGGGACCAGAGGAAGAGATTTTTTTTTTTTTTTTAGTTCAGCCTTAAATGTTGTCTGTCTTTGTAGAATTTTAAAGAAAGGTCACTAAGAAACAAAAATAAATTCAAATGTTAATGAAATCTTCATAAATGATGTTTGTGCTCAAAATAAAGATGTTGGTAGATGTAGATAGCAGAAACAAATAAATCACCCTCCCAAACACTTGTGCTGTAGGTGCAGGCACATAGGAAACCCTGGAGAAGGAATATTGTAATGACTCACTCATTCAGAAGCTCACTGACCTCACTCAATGTCAAGGATCACAGTTTAGCCAAAACAACAAGGTTGTTCTTATGCAATGAAGAGTAAAGAGCCTCAGAAAGTGTGCTGATGGTTCAATACACTTCATGTTGACATAGGAAAAGTACCTATATACAGTTTCCTGCCAATATGAATCCTCACTGTATCTTGAATTATGTTTCTTTTTGCCAATCATTTGCACTTAATACCTCCATGGTAGATTTATTATATTTTTATGATTTTCTCCCAAGTGGACTGTTAGCTCTTGAAAATGAAAGCCAGGTGTTTGATATTCTTGTGCACTCCATACCTAGCAGAATACTCAGACATACAATGGATACTCTACAAATGACTGATTTGACACTAATTCCAATACCAAAAAAAAAATTAAAAAATTAAAAATTAATTCTTCCTTGTGCCAAAGGGTCTTCCTTGTCACTTAAGTGAATTCTTGAATTCTTGTATTATGAGTGCTGTGCTAGGGTCTCTGACAAATATCTCAGATTCCTGACTTACTCTCCTCTGTCCTTTGGGAAACTAGAATACAGATTTGGAATTCTAGCCCTCAAAACTGGTAGGAAATAGTTACTTTCTATATGACTACCTCCCTCTATTTATGAATATATTCACATGGCAATCTTACTGAGACACTGTTTTGGCAGAATCCTCACTATGTTCCAGTGACTCTTAGGCACAGTATTAGTTTACCAGGGCTGCCACAGCGAAACACCACAGAGTACGTGGCTTATATTATTTTAGTGCTGGAGGCTGGGGTTCCAAGATCATGGTTGGCTCCTTCTGAAAGGTATAGGGGAGAATCTGCTCCATGCTTATCTCTTAGCTTCTGATAATCTCTTGGCAATCTTTGGTGTCCCCTGGCTTGTAGAAGAGGAAGGCATTTTCTGCCTTCATTTGCCTTTTTTATAAGAACATGTCATATTGCATTAGGAATCCACCCCATTCCATTAAGTATCCTTGTAATTTAACAAATTATATATGCAACAACACTACTACCAAGTGAGATCCATTCTAAGGTACTGGAGATGAAGACACCAATGTAAATTTTTTGGGGAGAACACAAATCCATAATATAATAGGTATTGCATAGACTTTTAATGAATTATCACACTAACACTATGTAATAAGTATAATTAACCCCATTAGGTAAATTTTGTCTCTGGCTCCTATCTAGCCAAAATGTTCAGCTGAACTTCCATGTCTGTGTTGGAAAATGTCTTTTCTCTCATTCACAGAGCATCATAAAAATATATCAGGGGCCCAATGAACAAATTTGCGCACCTTAAAAGGAAGCTCTGGTGGGCACAGGGAGGGGTCTCAGCCCATCCTCCACGCCCCCCGCCCGGCCCCTCCCGCCATGACCCCAGGCCCCCTGTCTGCTGGCAACCCCACTCCATGCCCTGACTGCGCTGGCCTCAGCCCTGTTCACATCCGCTGACAGCACAGAACAATTGGGGCCTGCGCCAGCAGTGGGAGCTATTGGAGTTGGCGCTGTCAGCTGGTGCAAGCGGTGGCTGCTGCCCCATCTTCCCTCAGTTGCAGGAGGAGAAGTCCTCAGGGCAATCAAGAGGAAACGATTTTCAGTAACCAAAAGAGCCTCACCCAATGACAGCGACCAGCACCCCACTTTGATCTGGCGTCCCTGCTCACCTGCTCCACCATCCTGTTGCAGCCAATGCCTGCCATTTTCCAAGTTCTGTCACCTGCTGCCAAGGAATACCATGTTCTACGCCCAACCCCTGGTGGTCAGTACAAGTAATATTCCGGTTGTTTGGTTGTTCCACCATTCGGTCTATTTTCATACACACACACACACACACACACACACACACACACACACACACTAGAGGACTATTGTACAAAATTCGTGCAAGAGTAAGCCTTCCCTCCTTTGGCTGCCAGCACCAGCTTCCCTCCAGCACCCAGGACCTGGGCTTCCCTCACAGAGGGAGGCCCTGCCCACTTGCCACAGTGCTGCCAGGGGGGTAGCCTAGGCCTCCCTCTTTGGGATGATCGGTTTCAGCCATGATCAATTGTTCAGCAGAGGGAGGTCCAGGCCACGCTCTGTGTGGCGATCAATTGTGGAGCCTGGGCCAGGTGGTGGGGTCTCCCTCTTTGGGGCAATCAATCATGGAGCCCCCCCCCCCCCCCCCCCGCCTAATGATCTCCTTGTAGAGGGTGTCCTGAGCTTCCTCTATGGTGCAATCATGGGGCGATGGAGGGCCCCCCGACCAATCGCATCGCACTCTCCTTAGCTGGCCCTGCACAAGTGTGTATCATAATGCGGTCTTCCGGAAGGTCATCCAGATGGTCATTCTGTTCAGTCATTCGGTAGATTTGCATATTATGCTTTTAATATATATATATGTGTGTGTGTGTGTGTGTGTGTGTGTGTGTATTTATATATATGTGTGTGTGTGTGTGTGTGTGTGTGTGTGTATATGTGTGTATATATAATAATATTTTTATTGATTTCAAAGATGAAGGGAGAAGGAGAGAGATATAGAAGCACCAATGGTGAAAGAGAATTATTGATCAGCTGCCTTCTGCATGCCTCCCACTGGGCAACTAGCCCACAACTCAGGAACATGCCCCCACAGGGAATCAAACTGTGACTTCCTGGTTTGTAGGTCAATGTGCAACCACTGACTAGGCTTGTGGCTATATATTTTTGTTGTTATTGGTTTTCTTGGCTACACAATTGTTTTGTGGGCATTTCTGTGGGTAATTAGATGACAGTATCTGAGATGCAATCATTCTTCCCTGGGAAAGCATGCTAGCTAATCTATACTTTTACTTCTAGGTCATTTTCTCTTGTTTGAATGCCTTTTTTATTGTTCATAAAGCCTGTTTCAAACTTTCAAGGTATTTTATAAACAATATAATTGGTTATCCTACATTTGAATAAAAGGCACATCACTAGGTTTACATTTTAATGCACATGTCTTATTGATTTTAAATACCTATTTTCACAAAGTCAGATTTAATGCTGAATTTGTTCAAGCAGTACTTGCTAGAGAGCATAGAAAGCACTTAACATAGCTATGTTGCTGTTTTTCACCACTGAACTCTCTAATCTTTTGTAAGCAGATCCAACTTCAATGTTACTTTGCTTCTTTATTTAATATTGAAAATATATGGAACCAATATACAGTCAGCAAAGACCTAGTGAGGCAGTTTTATTACTACAGAGCAAGAGATCTTATCTATGGCTGTTCAGGTTAATAACTATAGTATAGAAAGAATAAACCATTGGAAAAGGGCATTGTATATCAAGAAATGTTCTTCATGGACTCATCTAGAAGATATTCTGCTCACAAGTAGAAATGACTGAATTCCCTTCTGACATGCAAAAGGAGATTGCTAGGATAGCACACTCACATATTGTCTGTCACGCCAGGAACCCTGAATAGTTTCTTCACTATAAACTCTTATAACAGAAATTAGATATAGAAATGTAACAGGCAAGAACAAATCTATGTGGCTAAGGAAGAAATTATCTATGAATAAAATTTGAAGGAACTGAAAACCAATAGACTGTTTTAATACAAGGTGATCATTCCAGTGCAGAGTGAGAAAAGCACTTCATAGGAGATTTGTCTCAGCTTCCAGCAGCAAAACAGTATGTGGAAATAAGGGGAATTGAGATGAGGACAAATATATCATTCCACTTACTTATGGTCATGGAAATAATAATTAAAGCCCAAACCATATGCTCTACCTCTCACTTGGGAGTTATAACTCTCTTATTTGTAATCTAATATTTAAAATAAATATTAGTGAACCATGTATTTTTCCAAGAATGTGGTATCAGCTATTTTTTAACTACACTTTTTGTGGTTTTCTTACAAATAGTACAACTAAATTAGAAGTGCTTCTTTATTGTTAAACAAGAGGAGTCTCAGCCACGTTACCATCAGTTATAATATTTTCCTGGGTCATCATGGCTTTCTCTTATTATCCTTACAAACTTATTTCCACAGTACAATGTTTTCAGAATACCCTCAATATTTTTGTTTTCTCATTTATTTCTCCTATCAATTCATACCCAGATTTCTGCAATAGCCTTGTAGCTGGGCTCCTGGTTTCTTGTACAGTGGTGCCTCACACAACGAACTTAATTCGTTCCAGGAGCAAGTTTGTTATGCTAAAAGTTCGTTATGTGAAACGTGTTTTCCCATAACAATACATGTTAAAAAAAAATAATTCGTTCTGTAGCATAAAATATGCTAAGATGACATAAAAAAGATAAATTTTTTGTTATTATTTTTATTTAGATACATCTAAAAACATAATTTTTTTTAAAAAACACATTTTTTTAATTTTAAGACAGACTAAGTAGAGTCTACCGAATCTTGCACATCTTCATCCATTTTCTGCTTTTTGGCCGATGGTTTCATGAAAAACCTGTCCAAAGTCGTTTGTTTTTCTCTTTTCTCCAACATCTGCCGGAAATAACAGACAAGAGTATCGGAGTAAAGATCGTTGATCCTGTTTGCTTCAGCTGAATCCGGATAGTGGGCATTGGTAAACTCCTGAACTGCTTTCCATTTGACCAGGATGTTCTTGATGTCAGCAGTTGGGATTGGTTGATTGTTTGATTGTTGCTCCTCGTTATCAGATGACGCTTCCCTTTGAGCATTGTCCTGTTGCTGGACCAGAAGTGCTTGGAGCTCTTCAGTTGTCAGCTCTTCTTCGTGTTCCTCAATAAGCTCCTCTACATCCTCTTCCTCTACCTCTAATTCCAACCTTTGGGCCACTGTGATGATGTCCTTCACCACTTCTGTGTCATCAACTACTGCTTCTTCCTGGGTCCACGAAGGCACAAGCATCTTCCAAGCAGAAATGAGGGTCCTTTGTGACACTTCTTCCCAGGCCTTCTGTATAAGTCGTATTGCCATAAGGACATCAAATTTCTCCTTCCAAAACTTTCGGACAGTCATATTGTCTCCACCAAACTCGCATTCTTCAAACACCTTATTAAAGAGGGCTCTAGTGTAGAGTTTTTTAAAGTTCGCAATAACTTGCTGATCCATTGGCTGAAGAATGGATGTGGTGTTTGGTGGCAAATACTGCACCTTGATAAAAGGATAATTTTCCTGCAATATTTCCTCTAGGTCTTTTGGGTGAGAAGGGGCATTGTCAAGTATCAGAAGGGCTTTGAGCGGCAGTTCTTTTTCCAGCAAGAATTTCTTCACGGCAGGAGCAAAGGTTTCCAGAATCCATTCGTTGAAGATAACTTGGGTCACCCAGGCTTTTTGATTGGACTTCCAATGGACGGGCAGTTTGGACTTAATAACATTATTTTTCTTGAAAATTCTTGGATTTTCAGAGTGATAAACCAATAGAGGTTTGATCTTGAGGTCTCCGCTGGCATTAGACGAAAACATAAGGGTAAGTCTGTCCTTCATGGCTTTGTGTCCTGGCAATTTCTTCTCCTCTTTTGTAATGAAGGTTCTGCTCGGCATTCTTTTCCAGAAAAGACCCGTTTCATCGGCATTGAACACTTGTTGTGGGCAGTATCCTTCATCCTTAATACATTTTTGAAAGTTAATAGAGAACTTTTCTGCTTCTCTCTTGTCAGCACTGCCAGCCTCACCATGCATAGTAACGCTGTGGATTCCACACCTTTTCTTAAATCTAAAAAACCACCCCCTGCTGGCTTTGAATTCTTCTTCATTATGTATCTTGATTGCTGCTACTTCCAGGGACGTTTTTCTTTAGATCGTCATAAATTCTCTTGGCTTTGTGACAGATAATATCTTGGGTTGTTACGTCACCTTTCACCTGCCTGTCCTTAATCCAAATCGCTAATAGCCTCTCCATTTCCTCGTGGATTGAAGACCTATGTTTTTCATGAAATAGTTTTGATACTCCTTTGGCTACTTTGGCTGATTTGATTGCATCCTTATTTGTCAAAATGGTGAAAATGGTGGTCTTGCTGAGGCCAAACTCTTTAACGAGGTCACACTGTTTTACCCCACATTCACTCCTTCTAATTATTTCCTGTTTCATTTCAACAGAAATCACCTTCCTGCTTTTTTTAGAAGCCATGATATAAAAAAAATATTGAGTTTAACTTAAAAGGACGACTGCCGTGAGACGTGCGTGATTTAATTCGTAATGAAGAACGATTGCCGCGATACGTGCTTAAGTTAAGCGCAGTGACTAACGACTGCCTGCAGTGCCTGCGCGGAAGGATGCAATACATCGGCAGCTATCGTGGAAGCTCGGGCGAAGCAGTCGTGGAAGCTCGGGCAAAGCGGTCGTGGAAGCTCGGGCGACTTCGTTGTGTGAAACGAAGTTCGTTGTATGAATCATGAAATGAAGTTCATTGTGTGCAGCGTTCGCTGTGCCAGGCGTTCTTTATGCGAGGCACCACTGTATATTTCTCCCTCATCTGTTTTAAACAGTAGGGTGTGTGTTGACTAAATGAAGGAGCCAGGAGGTGAAATAAGGTAGCATTCAAGTCCACAAAGCAGTCACATGTTTGGATACCATGGAAAATTTGGACAATGTCCTATTTGTTTCATAATCTAAGAACAACGAGGCTCTAACCACAGTTTGGAGGGTCACCCTGAGCAGGAACTTGCGTGGTTCTGTGACACTGCCGTTCTCTGACTCAGATGCCTTCATTTACTGCGACACACACTCAGTGAACTGGTTCTTGTTGAGCATCCCCTGTGCGCCATGGTCATTGGTGGGTGAGGAGCCCCTTCCCTTCTCTCAGATTTATAAGCTGGCTCAAGATGCAGGCAGAAAGTTTGAAACCAGACCTATTTCATATTAAGTTTAGATTTTTGTTATACATTATATAATGATGATTTACAGTAATTAAGACCTCATATGTAAAGAGCACCTGATTAGTTTGGGGGGCCAAAATGGCTCTTGTAGAGGAGTGCTTTCTAAACGGAGACCCAAGGCAGCAGAGTTAAGGGATATTTAGGCCTGAGGCAGAAGAAAAAGTGTGACCTGTTTCCTGGTCCCTGAAATGCAGTTCTGAGGCATATAAACACAGAGCAGTCAAGGAGCAAGCACAGACAAATTGAAATGGAGTGAAGGGCAGAACATGCAAGGGAGAGAACAATGTCAAAAAGACAGACAGGGCCAAAATATTGTTTGTGCACACTCATTTCCTAACCTTTTTGTGTTTTGCAAAGTACCTCACTTTGGCCCCCTTGCCAGCTGGATTGCAGGTGAGTTCAATGATGGGCAGCACTAGAGTGAGGCTGCAGGGCAGGAGAAGTGAGGCCAGGCAATATCGTTTTCCTTTTTCTGCAGAGATTACATCTTTTCCATGATTTAAGACCTTTGTCACTCACAATCCCAGCTCCTGTCAGGCATTTTTCTGCAAAAGTTCCAGTTTCTTCCAGGAATCACTGACTCTGAATTCTGGTAACGTTACTTATTCTCTTTGTCCGTGCCACCCTAAAGAGGTAGTGGCTTCTTACTATTGTCATTTTCTGCTTCTCTCAGCATCCACTGGATATGCTTTCATTTCTTCAACTTCTTTGTCATTGCTTATTGCATTTGTCTTCCTCTTTTGGATTTCTGTGTGTGATTTCAGTTTTCCTGATTATACCCAATTAATAAAAGGCCCCTACATGCCATACTAATAAATAAGAGTTATTCTGGAAACAATGGTGAAAAAAAATATTTTTAGCAGAGCATGTGACTCAGTTGTATGTTTACTGCAGAGTGATCACACTGGCTGTTCTGTGACGCAATCAAGAGGGGCCAGACTGGTGGCTGGAAGAAGAGTTAGAAGGTTCCCTGTGAAAATCTGGGTGAGAAGCAGACCAGGGCTGTGCAACACACAGTTGGGATCCACCCATAAAGGAGATGAGCTCCATTCCAGATCCATTTAGAAGGGGTGAGAAGGAAAGGGAATCAGGAGTGATTTTCAACTTTCCCATCTGAACAGCCAGACGAATGGCAGTGATGTTCCCAGATGGAAAGCTCAGGGGGAGCTGGCTGCAGGAAAGTGAGTGATGAGGTCAGTGTTGCGGAGTTGCCTGTGTCTTTGAGATACAGTGGGGCTGCACAGTGCAGCCAGTGTACCAGGCTGGAGCTTGAGTAGGAGGTCTGTGTCTTGGAGAAAAAGATGAGGGAGTCATCTCCATAAAAAGTATAATGGAAGCCATACTCATAGAAAAATGTTGCTTGGGGAATTTAAATCAGTGGTTCTTCAGCTTGATCAGGTTATGAAATCCTTTGATACTTTCCCCCAGGTTAATGCATAGAAGCACATATTGACTCTGTTGTAATAGAGGACAGCAGGCCAGGGCATATTTCCTTCCTTGCTTCTAGATGTCCTCTATTCTAGTTCCCATCAGTGGAAAGTAAGTGGATAAGGTGTGAGCCATTCCTGGCCAAGATTCTTAAGGAAAACTTGGTGGTTCATCTATCTCTCTTGCTGATGTACACAAATGGTGATCAGCAGTTTGGAGGCAACAAAGCCTCAAAGTGGAGAAGTCCTTCTCTCAGAATTGCTGTGTGAAGAGAGCTTCCCACTGACTTGGAGTGTTCACTTTGGACTATTGCAAGAGTGAGATAATAAATGTATGTTGTTCTTGCCAAAACCGTTTTGTGTTTTTGTTGTTGTTGTTGTTTGTTTTTTCAGTGGATAGAGCATTGGCCTGTGGACTGAAGGGTCCCAGGTTTGATTCCGGTCAAGGGCATGTACCTTGGTTGAGGGGGTGTGCAGGAGGCAGCTAGTCAATGTTTCTCTCTCATCAATGTTTCCAACTCTCTATCCCTCTCTCTTCCTCTCTGTAAAAAAACAATAAAATATATCTTAAAAATAAAAATAAATGTATGTTCTTGAGACACATATTTTTGGCTTTATCTTTTATAAAACTGTAGTTCACATCAACTAAAACACTGCATTATCGGTGAGTGTTCTTTAAATTCTTCTTTAAAATATCCAGATTTCTGGTATTCTTATCAAATCAGAAAATCTGACAACAATGGGCTCTTATGACTTCATAGCAATGACTGCCTGGAGCTGAGTAGGGACAGTTCTTACTCTACATATTTTGCAAATAACACTTCTCAAGGGAGCAGATCCAATTGGCTTCATTGATTACCATCTGATAAAGTATTCCTCTCAAACCCAGATTTCCCTGCCAATCACCTGGGCCTTCTTATGTCCAACTGCAGGTGATTGCCTTAAGGTTAGTCACAGATTCTTGGAATCAATCTGGCTGTCATAGCAGGGTCAAATGGCACTCCACACAAATGGCACTCCACAACCTCTTTCTGACCACTTGGCTTAGAAAAAGGATGAAATTTGCCCCTGTTTTGAGGGACAGAAAGTCTCGATATATCTCCCTTATTTCAGCCTAACCATTAAGATTGGCCTCTTTTACTCTCAAAGTGTTTTGGTTTGAAATATAAATTTCATTATCTCTCTAATAAAAAGAGACACATCTTTCACATATATTTCTCCAGTGATAAACCTCACATTATGTCAATTCTACTTGCATCTGAAATACTGAGTTTCAAATACTTCACATGTAAAACACTTCAATATTTTTGAACTTCGCCCCACATTTATCCAACCTCATGTTTTATGCTGTCTAATACTAATAGTCCCCCTCCTTGTCTTCTAGCTAGTCAATTTACTGTCTGCTTTGGACATTGGATGTTTACCTATCCATCATTTGTTTTGCTTTTAAGTAATGACTCTCTCCCAGCTCCCTTGGACAACCAATTATCAGTGTTCTGGGTTAAAATGCCTGCCTCTAGCTTCAGGTCCAGAGTTGAGCATGTGACATAGCAGTGAGGATAAAAGCCTCATGGTCAATCAGATCCAATAAAGGTTGGACCCAATGCTTAAACAATGTCAGTCATAACTGTCTCTAAGATGTATATTAAAATAAGAGGAGTTATTCCCTATGTGAGAAAGAGAAAGATTAATCCCCAACAATCTTATGTAAATACTAGAGACCAGATATGTGAGATTCATGCATAGGAGCAGGGGATCCCTCAGCCTGGCCCGTACCCTCTCCAATCCGGGACCTTGGGGGATGTCCGATTGCCTCTCGCAATCTGGAATCACTGGCTCCTAACTGCTCACCTGCCTGCCAGCTTGATCACCCCTAACCACCTCTGCCTGCCTGATCACTCTTAACTGCTCCCCCTACTGGCCTGATTGTCCCTAACTGCTCCCCTGCTGGCCTGAACTCTCCTAACTGCCTCTACCTTGACCCACACCTGGGACCCAGAATTCCCTTCTGTGGCCAGTCACAGGCACCCAGGATCTGGGCCAGCTTTACCTGGGATGGACAGGCTGTAGTACAGGCACTGGCACCAAGGACTGTGGGGTGGGTGGCTTGTCCCTCTCCCAGGCTGCAGCCTCAGCCACTGGTGCCTGGGACCATAGGGCAGGAGGCTTGTCCCTCTCCAGGGCCACAGCCTGGCTGGTCCCCATTTCTCTCTCCCCATTGCTGAGTGTCTGAGCCTTTATGGAGCGAAGGTGTGAAGGCGTGACAACCATTTGCATATTAGCTCTTTATTATATAGGATGAATGAAGGTGATTCTGATTCCAGACTCCCATACAGCTTTTCAGTACTAAGCTAATAAATTCTTTCAATGAAAGCATAAAAGAGTTATAGCATATGCCTCTAACTTGCTCCTTTGTGCCTTTGTTTATGCCATTTCTCCAAACTGAAACATTTTATTTCTTTTGCCAATACAGCTTCATTATTTTGGGATTAGGCAAAAGCGGTAATCTATCTTCAAATATCCTTTGGTGACCTACTTCCTCCCAATATAATCAGTCATTGACTCTGAAAGCATCAGTTTGACATACAGTTTCAAGCCGCAAAGCAACAGTTGCCTGTTATTCCACAGTAACCAGCAGCACAGCTATTAGGGATGGATTAGTAGCATTCTATTATGCACACTATCTTTGCTAGCAAATTGCAGCAACTTAACTAATCAGTAAACCACTGGTGTATATCAGAAATCTTTCATTTGAATACCACAGAAACTCTGTTTGCACCCAGTTAATTGAGGAGGAATCCACTGGCTCATCTAAGTGGGAAATGTTGGTAGAGATTTCAGTGACGGTTGGAACCAGGAGTTCAAGTCAGAGCTTGTTCCATCTGTGTTCACCTTTCAACCCTCCTACCCTCCTTGTGTTTGTTTAGTGCTGCACAGAGAATCTCCATGTACTGAGGAATATGGCGGTGGCCATTTTTTTTTTTTTTCCTTTCAGTGTAGCAACCTTAGCTATTAAGTGCAATATTTCAAGCTGTCATATATCGATAAAAGTCCAGGGGGAGAATTCTAATTGATGAGCCTTGAGTTTGGGTCCTTCCACAAAACAGCCACTGAGGCAAAGAGTATGGACTTTTCTCACTGGCAGGGCTTCTGCTGGCCCATATGGCTCCATAGCCTCTGTACAAATGAGCAAATGATTTCCCCACTAGGTAGAGGCAGCCCTGCAGGTAAACAGCTTGGCAAGCAGATGGAGCCTTTATGAGAATTAGAAAAAGGTGACCTTTCTCCGGGCATATTCACCCCATGCCAAGGTACACAGCTTGAGGAGAGAAGCATGGTTAGATTTCAGGCCTCACTCATTCCCTTGGCCAGACATCCTTAGGCAGAACAGACTGTACACGGTGTCTCCATTCACTGGACATTGTGGATCATACCATCAGCTTTTATTGGAGTCAGGTGATGAAGATGGGAGTGAGATGCAGACAGAGAAAGCCACTCTGAATGCAGCACACAGGACCTAATATATATAGGGATGGAGTGACTCCTCAAAAGAAAAAGGTTACAAAGACAAAATATGCTCAATTCTTGATTTTAAAATGAGTATGAACACCACAGAAAAATGTCATTGCAATATAGCCGCACATTAGTTTCTTCACACTACAGGTATATTACACTTACTTTTAAATTAGAATGTTTGCAACTTTCTGCCAAACATTGATTGCTATATATATAAATTTGAGGTGATATATATATATATATATATATATATATATATATATATATATTATATATAATCTCAAATCATGTCTTTCGTTTTTTTTATGATTATGTACATCCTGAAATGAAGGTAGATATATAATAGAAACTTGATAAATATTAAGTGTGTTATATATTATTCCTATAAGTTAAAGTACTTTCAAGATTCATTGCATACTCATAAACATCATGTGAACTTTATTGCAAAACAATTGATCAAAAGGCACAATTTTCTTATTGTTAAGAAAATATGAAAAAAAACATAAAAATAAACAGTATGTTAAAGGAAATACCATATATATATATATATATATATATATATATATATATATATATATATTGTGTGTATATATATATATATATATTACATCTATAAAGGTGATTTACCTGATTCACACCTAATTCCATAACACTGTGCTGTCTATTGTGCATGATAATAAAGCATGGGGCCCTTAAATTTAGAGTTAGAACTGGTATAGAGGTAACTGATTAAGTATCTGAGCTACAGAAACTAGGGCAGCAAAAAGGCATTGGGAAAATGTTTGAAGGACATTAATGTAATGAGGGAGAAACCTCTAAAAATAGCAAAGGGTAGAATACCAAACCATTGTCTATAATATTTCTGAGCCAAGACTAGATGTAATGCTAAAATGACAATAAAATAGGCAGATGCACTTTTCTTATTATTTGCCTGCCATTGTGAAAAAGGTGGTTTGGTGACAAGAAAACAAACAAAAAACATTGAACAACTGCTCAGTGTTCATATACACAGAAATTTTCATTCTAACTTTAATTTTTTAAAAAATGTTTTCCTAAGGAAATTGATAATCTGTTGAAGAATTCTTAGAGCCTGTATTCTTCTCTTCTTATCCTAGTTAACTATAATTCCAATCAGGTATAACCTCACATTTGAAATATGATTATATAAATTATTTTTGTGTGGATGGAATATGTATGTGGTATATGTGGAAACATTAACTGTATTAATTGTATGCTCATTTATTTGTTTCTCTCTTTTGACTATATTTCTAAAATAGGACTAATTTATTTTAGCTAATCTGTTTCAACCTATTATCTCCCCAATTCATTCCATTTTATAAAAGTCTTGGTAGTATTTTGTTGGATACAGTAGTAAAATAATAAATTGAATTGCATCACTTAAGAAATAGATGTATTGTAAAGTAAGAAAATCCTAACTCTAGATTAGAAAAAAATAATTTAAATTATCCCAAATCTGAGGAGGTCCAGAATGGCATCTATACAGACCACATAAATAATAACATTCAGATGCCTCTAAAACTGTTATTGAGTTCCTTTTATTTCTAGAATATAAGAAATATAATCAATTACAACTTCTGAATTTTATATGTGAAAGTTAAGTATAACTGATTTTTCTCAGACTTGATGAATAAGTCTGGTTGTCTTGTCTCAGGTCAAAGCTCCCTCCTGAGGAGGTAAGATGGTGGAAGAATAGATGGGCGGATTCTGAGCCCTCTCCCAAAGCAGAAAGAGAGAGCAACTGAGGGTCTTGTGCTGTGAGTGTTTATTAGCAAGCTGGGAGACAGCGAACACCAGAAGAAACTGCTGGGGGGCCGCTGACAGAGGTACCCCTCACAGGGAAGCACCCACGCGGGCTACTTCCCTGCCCGGAGCTACCTACCAGCTTGGACAGGGAAACCTCGCCATCTTGAGAAGAAGATAGGATCGTGTCAGAGGCCTGAATATCCACAGCCACAGCGACCACCAAGCATCTGTGACCCTCAGAATGCGGATCCCAGGCAGCTCCAACACCTGGCCGCACTGGAGTGCCCCACTGCTCAGCGAAAAGGTCAGATTTCTTGGGGAGAGGGTGGAGAGTGCTTGCAGCAAAGACAAAAAGCCTGCACACACAAAGCGCGCAGGGAAGCTGGAGGACAAGGGCGGTGATTACAAGTAGAAGCCCCAGCTGTTGGGTGGTTGTCACCCGTGAAAGTGGACGGGGCTCCTAACAGGGGAGATATCTAAAGAGCAACACATTTGGATCCGGCTCGGAGGGATATCGGAGAGTTGCGGGAGACTGCAGTTGCTCGGACCTGCCCCTCCCCACCTCCGTAGTTCCTGCTTCAGAGAGGACAAAAAAAAAAAAAAAAAAAAAAAAAGCTGCAGAGGCTAGAGTCTGGAATTCAACCTAGAAACACTGCCCCCAGAAGCTAATCCACAAACTGACTCTAGTGTAATAAAAACAAAGCAAAACCTGCCTAAAAATCAGGACTGGATCATAACAATAGAGAAAGCGAATGACCTTCATTACTGCAAATTTTATTTAAATTTTTGAAATTTTATTATTTTTTTAATTTTTAAATTTTTGTTTTTTATTTTTGTTTTCATTATTTGCAACGTTTACTAAGAAACTATTTTTTTCTTTTTCCTCACTTGATTTTATCTTTATAATTATTACATTGTATATGTAATCAACATTATTACTACTACTAATTTACTTTTTTCATCTTATTTTCTTTTGTTTATTTTTTATTATTTTTATTTCATTTGATTATATATATATATATTTTAATTTCAGGATTACTGTTCTACAGTCTTTATCTATCTTTCCTTCTCCAACACTTTATTCTATCTCAACCCTACCTTTATGCCTTCACACTCTTTCCGATCTTTTCCTTTGGTACCCCGTTTATCTTAACCCTTTCCTGCTCTAGATTTTCCCCATTCCTTCTGTCTACCCCCTCCTAAAATTTCACCCTACTTGTATATATCTAATTTCCAACTACCTGCTCCAAACCCATTCACACCTCCCTCGCAGTTGTCCTAAAAACAAAACAAAACAAAACAAAAAACAGTCTTTCTCTCTAACTCTTTGAAGTTGTATGTTGAATGTTAACTATACTGAAGTTGTATGCTTTTTTTTATAAGATTGATTTGTCTATGCTTTTTGTTTGATTGTATGTCTTTGTTATTCTGGGTTCTAGTCAACACAACCACCCTTATTGGTGGTTATTAATATCGCAAACACATTTCTATTCAGTGCCTTGTGTGTTGTACCTGGTTGTGTTGTATTTTGTCCCTTTAAATCAAAGCAGGAGAGAGAGAACTACAAAACCAGACATCCTAGATCATGGGGAGACCAAAAAACACCCCGCATATGAAAGAAAAGCAGGCTTCACCAGAAAAGGAAGTAAACGAGATAGAGACAAGCAACCTACCTGAGCAAGAATTCAGAGTAATGATCATAAGATGGCTAAAAAGAATGGAAGACAAATTTGACAATATGAGTAAGAACCAAGAGGAAATGAAGAAAAACCAAGAAGAAATGAAAAATGACATTGCTACTGTAAAGAACTAAATAGAAAGCATCAAGGGTAGATTAGAAGAAGCAGAGGACCACATCAATGAGCTAGAAAACAAGATGGAAAAAAATACCCAATTAGAACAACTTCTGGAAAAAAAAAATTAAAAAACAGGAGGAAAGTCTAAGGGAACTTTGGGACAATACAAAACAAAACAATATTATAATAATAGGGGTTCCAGAAGGAAAGGGAATTGAGGAAGACATGGAAAACGTATTTCAAGAAATAATGACAGAAAACTTTCCGGAGATAGAGAAGAAAAAACCCACACAAATCCAAGGTCCTCGCAGAGTCCCAAGTAAAATGAACCCCAGAAAACCAACCCCTAGGCACATTATAATTAAGCTGGTAAACACCAACGACAAAAAAAGAATTTTAAAAGCAGCCAGAGAGAGACAGAAAGTTACATATAAAGGAACCCCCATCAGACTAGCAACTGATTTCTACACAGAAACTTATCAGGCCAGAAGGGAATGGGATGAAATATACAAAGTCATGCAAAGGAAGGGTCTGAATCCAAGAATACTATACCCAGCAAGGCTATCAATCAAAAGTGAAGGTGAAATCAGGAGCTTCACAGACAAAAACAGACTAAGGGAATTTATCTCCACCAAACCAGCAATGCAAGAAATGCTAAAGGGTCTACTGTAAAATTAAAGAAATAGAAAGCAAAGAAGGAACACAGGGGTATAGAATAAAAATGGCTTCAAATAAGTATCCATCAATAATAACTTTAAATGTAAATGGACTAAATGCTCCAATCAAAAGACATAGGGTGTCGGATTGAATAAGGAAACAAGACCCATATATCTGTTGTCTACAAGAAACCCACCTCAGAAAAAAAGATGCACACAGACTGAGGGTGAAGGGATGGAAAAAGGTTTTCCAGGCGAATGGAAATGAAAAAAAAAGCTGGGGTAGCAATACTTATATCTGACAAATTAGATCTCAGAGTGAAGGACATAACAAGAGATAATGAAGGCCACTTCATAATACTACAGGGAGCAATCCAACAAGAAGAAATAACCCTGGTAAATATATATGCACCCAACACGGGAGCACACCAATATATAAAAAATAAAACTGCTGGAGGACATTAAGGGAGAGATTAATAGCAATACAATTATAGTAGGAGATTTTAATACCCCACTGTCACCTTTTGACAAATCATCTAAACAAATAATCAGCAAAGAAATATCAATCCTAAATGACTCACTAGACCAGATGGAATTAATCGACATCTTCAGAACATTCCACCCCAAAGCCACAGAATATACATTCTTCTCAAGCGCACATGGGACATTCTCAAAGATAGACCACATTTTGGGACATAGGCAAAGTCTCTTCAAATTCAAGAAGTTAGAAATCATATCAAGCATCTTCTCAGATCATAGTGGCATAAAACTGGAAATTAACTACAATGAAAAAAATCCAAAGAAATCAAACACATAGAGACTAAACAGCATGCTATTAAACAAGGACTGGGTTACCAAAGAAATCAAGAAAGAAATTAGAAACATCCTGGAAACAAATGACAATGAAAACACAACTATCTAAAAATCTATGGGACACAGCAAAAGCAGTTTTGAGAGGGAAGTTCATATCCCTACAAGCCTATAGCAAAAAACTAGAAAAAATGGTAACAAATGATCTAACTCTACAACTCAAAGAGTTAGAAAAAGAGCAACAAGAAAAGCCCAGTGTAAGCAGAAGGAAGGAAATAACAAAAATCAGAGCGGAGATAAACGACATAGAGACCAAAGAAACGATACATAAGATCAACAAAACCAAGAGCTGGTTCTTTGAAAGGATAAACAAGATAGATGGACCTCTAGCCAGGCTAACCAAGAAACAAAGAGAGAGGACCCAAATAAACAAAATCAGAAATGAAAGAGGTGAAATAACAACAGACCCTGCTGAAATACAAAGGATTGTTACAAAATACTATGAACAACTCTACTCCAACAAACAGAACAACCTGGAGGAAATGGACATAATCCTAGAAAAATACAAACTTCCAAAACTCAATCAGGAAGAATCTAAAAATCTCAATAAAGCAGTGACTTGGGAAGAAATTGAAACAGTCATCAAAAAGCTTCCAGCAAACAAAAGCCCAGGGCCAGATGGCTTCACAGGAGAGTTTTACCAAACATTCAAGGAAGAACTAAAACCTATCCTCCTCAGACTATTCCAAAAAATTCAAGAGGAAGGAACACTTCCAAACTCCTTCTATGAAGCCAGCATCACCCTAATACCAAAACCAGATAAAGACAACTCAATGAAAGAGAATTACAGGCCAATATCCTCATGAACATAGATGCCAAAATCCTCAACAAAATTCTAGCAAATCGGCTCCAGCAGAGCATCACAAAGATCATACACCATGACCAAGTAGGATTTATTCCAGGAATGCAAGGTTGGTACAATATCAGCAAATCAATAAACGTGATACATCACATAAACAAATTGAGAGATAAAAATCATATAGTCATATCAATTGATGCAGAAAAAGCATTTGATAAAATCCAACACCCTTTCCTGATAAAAATTCTCAACAAGGTGGGAGTACAAGGATCATACCTCAACATAATAAAAGCTATATATCAATATGATAAACCCACAGCCAACATCATACTTAATGGGCAAAAACTAAAACCATTCCCTCTAAGAACAGGAACAAGACAGGGATGCTCACTATCGCCACTCCTCTTTGACATAGTACTGGAAGTACTAGCCATTGCAATCAGACAAGAGGAGGAAATAAAAGGCATCCAAATTGGAAAAGAAGAAGTAAAGTTATCCTTATTTGCAGACGACATGATATTGTATATAAAAACCCCAAAAGACTCCATTAAAAAACTAATTGGCTTAATAAATGAATTTGGCAATGTAGCAGGATACAAAATTAACGCCAAAAAATCTATGGCATTTCTATTCACCAACAGTGAATTTATAGAAACAGAGACTAAAAAAGCAATTCCATTTACCATTGCACCAAAAAAATTAAGATATCTAGGAATAAACTTAACTAAGGAAGTAAAGGACCTATACGTGGAAAACTACACGACACTGAAAAAAGAGATAGAGGAAGATGTAAACAGATGGAAGAACATACCATGTTCATGGATTGGTAGAATCAACATCATCAAAATGTCCATACTTCCTAAAGCAATCTATAGGTTCAATGCACTCCCTATTAAAATACCAATGGCATATTTCACTGACCTAGAAAGAACTCTCCAAAAGTTCATTTGGAACAATAAAAGACCCCAAATAGCCACAGCAATCCTGAGAAAGAAGAGTAAAGTAGGAGGGATCTCAATACTAGACTTCAAACTGTATTACAAAGCCACTGTTCTCAAAACAGCCTGGTACTGGCACAAAAACAGACATATAGATCAATGGAATCGAATCGAGAACCCAGATATCAACCCAAATCACTATGCTCAATTAATATTTGACAAAGGAGACACGAATAAAAATACAATGGAATAAAGACAGTCTCTTCAATAAATGGTGTTGGGAAAATTGGACAGATACATGCAAAAGAATGAAACTAGATCACCAACTTACACCATGCACAAAAATAAACTCAAAATGGATACAGGACTTAAACATCAGATGGGAAACCATAAAAATACTAGAAGCATCCACAGGCAACAAAATCTCAGACGTATGCCAAAAGAACTTCTTCACTGATACTGCCCCTAGGGCAATGGAAGCTAAAGAGAAAATAAACAAATGGGACTACATAAAAATAAAAAGCTTTTTTACAGCAAAAGAAACCATCAACAAAACAACAAGAAAGCCCACTGTGTGGGAGAACATATTTGCAAATGTTACCACTGATAAAGGTTTAATTTCCAACATCTACAGACAGCTGATACAACTAAATAAAAGGAAGATGAATGATCCAATTAAAAAATGGGCAATGGATCTAAATAAAATATTTTCAAAAGAAGACTGAAGGAAAGCCAAAAGGCACATGAAAACATGTTCAAAGTCACTAATTATCTGAGAGATGCAAATCAAAACAACAATGTGGTACCATCTCACACCTGTCAGAATGGCCAACATCAACAAATCAACAAATGACAAGTGTTGGCGAGGTTGTGGAGAAAAAGGAACCCTCGTGCACTGCTGGTGGGAATGCAGACTGGTGCAACCACTGTGGAGAACAGTGTGGAGTTTCCTCAAAAAACTGAAAATGGAACTCCCATTTGACCCAGTAATCCCACTCCTAGGAATATATCCCAAGAAACTAGAAACACCAATCAGAAAGGATATATGCACCCCTATGTTCATAGTAGCACAATCTACAATAGCTAGAATCTGGAAACAGCCTAGGTGCCTGTCAGCAGATGATTGGATCCAAAAACTATGGTACATCTACACAATGGAATACTATGCTGCCATAAAAAAGAAGAAATTCTCATCATTTGCAGCAACCTGGATAGAACTAGAGAACATCATACTGAGTGAAATAAGCCAGTCAATAAAAGAGAAATACTACATGGCCTCACTCATTTATGGACATTAAAAAACATTATAAACTAACAAACCAAAAGATAGATATAAAGACAGTAAAGCAACAAGCAGACTGTAAAATTACAGCAGGGAGAGTAGGGAGATCTGGGGGAGATAAGAGATCAATCGAAGGACTTGTATACATGCATATAAGTACAACTAATGGACACAAAACTCTGGGGAGGGAGGGTATGTAGAGGGGGGCAATGTTAAAATATGTACACAGATAATAATTTAATAAATAAAAAAAATTAAAAAAACAAAGCTCCCTCCTGGGCCAGTCAATGGAAGTAAAGAACAGAATCATGAAAGATTATGGTTGAGACAAGCAAAGAGGAAATTCCAGGAAGAATAGGGCTGCTATTGCACTTCTTGGAAAGGTTGAGGCATTAGATAAAAAATTATAATTACATGTTTTATGTAATTATATATTTAATATGTATAGTACATAAACATAAATATAAAACTAGTTAGATTTTAAAACACTTCAAGTTAAACCTATAGGGCACTAATGATATTAAGTTTTAGAGGATTTTAAAAATATCAGTAAATATACATTATAGTGTATTTATTAAACAAAAAGCTAAATTTTCAACTGAGGAATTGAGATAAAATAGATTTCTGATGTTTAATGAATTGTGGGATATAGCCAGAAAAGTCAAAAGCAATATTTAAGAACTGTTCCCTGCCTTTACCTGTTAGGGACAGAGCCCAGATTAGGGGAGAATTGCAAAGATGTTGGAGAGAAGTGTTGTTATGTCCTATTTAACCACAAGGGAAGGGTAGAAATGCAGATAAAGAATGGTCAGCTTTTGTATAAGCTTGTCCTAAATATGGCATTATTTGTTGTTTATCTGAAGTTCAAATTTAATTTGGCATTTTGTATTTATTGGTTAACTGTGGAGGAACAGCACCTTTTGATGCCAAAAGGACGACCCAGAGAGAATGCCCACTCTGGGGATTTGCCTGACAGCCTAAGAAAGCCAGCATGGTAGCTGCTTTTTAGGAGACTGTAAGAATTGTCCATAAAAAAAGGGTGGACTACACAGATGTGATACAAGAACAGAGCCCTCAATTCCTGTCCAAGAGACTATGTGGGAATGGGTAACTGGAAAACTGGAGGTGGAGGGTCGGGGTGTGAAGGGCAGAGAGAAGGGGGACAAAGGGGGCAGGGCAGATTGTATCATCCACATCAGGGGTTGCTCATAGAGCCCCAGCAGCCAGTTTAGGAAGTTTACGTGAAGGCCACCATGAAGCCAAGATTTTATTTTCAACCTACACCAAGCCCAAGGAGTATAAAGATTATTTTACTACAATGCCAATGAATGCACATTTTATGTATTCCATTAGATTTCCCCAAAATCCAATAAAAGCAGGGCTAGATGCTTGAGGTGGGCTTATCAAGCAGAATAAAGGGAAAAAGCAAATCAGGATCCTTCACAAAAGAGGAGGCGCCCTACTTGCTCCCCAGCAATCCTGATGGTGAGGGGTGGGGAAGTTAAGGATTGTGGGGAGAAGAGACCTGAAACTTTACTTTTCAATGAATCATGCAGATTTAAGGTATTGTACTGGACCTTTTTGAATAAATAATTCAGAGGGTATGTGTGTGTGTGTAGTAAAGTGATCATAGAACTTTTTTATTTAAATGAGAACAAGAAACATCTATGAATACATTTTGAAAGGAACATGAGAGGTAGTTCACAAAATTTTGTTGATTATGTTACTTTATCAAGTTTATTCGACCCATCAGTTACATGTGTGTTTACTTTTTTTTAGAAAACAATAGAATTAGTTTATGAAACATTCAAATAAAATAGTATAATGATTTGACTTTATTTATTTTTTGAACTCATAACCTGAAAACAATCAACTTAAAGAAGAAAATAATAACTTTTTAAATTATTTTATTTTCATAATACATGTAATGTCATTTTTTTTTAGCTTGGATGAATTTTTATAAAGAATAGGGAAGATGGCAAACAAGGGATAAATTGTGACAGAGAAAGATTGGTTTTGGATGGTAGGCACACAGGCAATGTACAGATGGTGTATAATAGAATTGTTTACTTGAAATCTACATAAATTTACTAACCAATGTCACCCCAATAAACTAAATACAAAGTGTTAAAGAGACTCAGGACTTGAAAACATAGAAATGCAATTGTCAAATTTAAAAGAAATAGTAAAAAAACAACAACACTGTTGGTAATTGTGTACAGTACATTTTTTCCCCTATTAGGTATCTAGAAAATATGTTTTCAATAAAACTAGGAATTGATGACACCATAATCAGAGAAACATAATATACAAAATAAATTGCACACTATTCACACTGATGGTTCTGCCACTATTTCTAAAGGAATGTGTTTTAGAAAGGCAGACTCTCTTTGGAAGACACTTTTGGTGAACTCCAACTAACTTAAGTGTGTTTCCGTGCACCATCTCTCTCCTTAGCTCCTCTGTGCTTAGACACAGCCAGTTTCAGAAAAGGCAATGCATCTCAGGCTTGACACAAAGCTCAAAAATGTTAAGGAAAATGAGTTGTTTTAGGGCTGCAGAAGGGGCACAACTACACAAGTCAATGTGTTATTTCACTGGAAATCTAGGCTCAGATAGCACCAATTCAATGGACTTTGAATGTGCTTTGATATTTCATACCATTTTAGTGTTGTGTTTTAGATACATCGGTACAATTTTGCAAGCAGGTCTACATCTAAGTGAGAAGACATTTGTTAAGCAAGCAAACAAAAAAACAAACATCAGAAAAGCAGTATTCATGAAGTCAATATTTATTATATACTGAAAATATTTAAGATACTTATTTCATTATATGATATGGTGGTGATCCTTTTGAGATGATTATAATCAGAATGTAATAATATATTTAAATTTATTTGCAACATACTAATGATATTCATAGAAAAGTTTGAAGTTGGTAGAATTCTTTGAAATCTTCTTACATATATACTAAAATTATGGGTCCAGATGTCCAAATTTATCATACTTAAAATGTGCTTTAAAAATTATGAGTCTTGAATATTCAGTGACTCCTTCAGTCTTCTGGTTCTCATTTCTGAATGAAGATGGATTTGAGCCACCATTAACCATACATTAAACAGGGAAATTTAGATTATCTCTATTTTTTTAAATGAGGAAAACTACTTGTAGATGGCCACACACAGTTTAAACAACTGCTGTTCTATTTGTCATCATGTCCATCCATGGGGCAGCTGTCAAGATTGTCAAACATTTGTTATAGCATTTACATCAAAGCAGCTCTCCTGCACACATCTCTCTCCCATTTTAAATGAGGCCTTATCCCTGACTGGTATGGCTCAGTTGGTTGGGCAACCAAAAAGTTACCAGTTTAATTCCTGGTCAGGACACATGTACAGATTGTGGGATGGATCCCTGGTAGGGGGCATGTAGAAGGCACTAATCAGTATTTTGCTCTCACATTGATGTTTCTCTCTCCCTCTCCTTTCATCAATCAGTAAAAAGTGTTTTTAAAATCAGGCATAATGTCAAGAAAAGCCCTTTGAGGCAATGGTCTTCCTCCAGGGGCTATCTTTGAAGATAGCAAATTATTATAAGCTTAAGAAAAGGTAAATTAGTTGACTAATTTAATACTAACTGTCTGGAACACATTACATACTATTCCTGTTCAAGGCTAAAAATATTTATTAATTCATCAAATATTGAAGTTAGTATAGTAATGACTTTACTTTCTTCTAGACATGTGAATCGGTAGTTCCACTTAATTCAGTTCATATTTTATTATCCTGACAAAATAGATTTGAGTCACAGGTCCCTTGTCAAATGGAAAATATTGTGTTGTTGTCTGAATGTGTGTTTTGCTTCTGCAATCACAGAATAATAGCCTGACTAATCTGGAAAAGCTTTATAAATCTAAACTCTTATTTTGTAGATGAAGTACGTGAGGCTTAGAGAGTACATGGATAGACACTAGAAATATTTAGATTTTCTTTAGTTTTTTTTTCTAATTATGATAGCAAAAATAGAATATAATATTTCCAGCATAGATTTAGCACCAGTACAGTGACTATTTCAGTGAAATATATGTCTGCCATTTATCCCTGGTTTTTAATTATCTGTAATATCCTCCAAACAACAACAATAGTCTACTTATTTTTTTCTAGAAATAAGGACACTTGGTTGCTGACCTTATTTGAAGTGAATAATAAGTCATGTGATGACACATGTATTCTTTTTCCAGCTCTGTCAGTGGTTCATTTTTATGACATTGGGAAAGCTTTCTGATTTCTCTATACCTCAGATTTACTGAATCCTATAATCAACTAATTGTCATAATGTTTCTATTTACTGAATATTAAATGTGCATCGTATACTCTTTTAGATGCATTGCATACTCTACTATAGTCATAACAACATTGCAAATTAGGAATTCTAATTTCCATTATACAGATGAAAAAGCTGAAGGTAAGGGGAGGTAATGGCTTTCCAAGGTCAAACAACCAATGAAGGGCAGTCCAGACTCCACTTGAACTCACGTCTGCCTGCTTCTAAAGCCTATATTTTTTTCTCATTGTACTAAACGGTCCCCTTTTTTATAATAGATACCATATAATGAATCACTATTTTCCAATTAGTAATATGTTCTTGGTGCTTCATTATTTTTATTCATTGCTCTGTAGGAAGAACAACAGCAAATATAATTTGCTTATTCTGTGCCAAAATGATTTAAGTATCATTTTGATTTTAAGTTAGGATTATTTAGGACTTGGGTTAATAACAGAAAAAAAGAAAAAGAGAATTGTAGAACTAGTTTCCTCTTTGGTGAGCTTTATTTTGCTGGATGAAAACAAGGAATTGTGAACTGAGTGGTGTGCAGTAAGGATTACATGTGAGGAAGACATTGTGGCATATGAAACATACTGGACATGGATTTACATCGTGAGTCCCCACCTTGGCTCCTCCCTGTCACCAGCAGAGTCATCCTCAGGACATCACTCGAGCCTCAGTGTCCCCAAAGAGAGATGCTTAGTCATTGCACTGCAAAGGGTGATTATAAGGATCCAATATGTTTATATTTATAAAAGCCAAGCAACCAGCACAACCAGAATGACAGTTGCTATGACACACACTGTGGCTGGCTGAATAATCAGCCTGATGAGGGCAGGTCCAGCTGGCCAATCTCTCATGGCCTCTCCTCCAGCCAGCCTGCCCTCCTCCACCTTGATCCAGGGTGGGACCAGCCAGCCAATCTCCTTCTGCCCCTCCCCCTGGCCCACCAACCCTGATCTGCCCCAATCAGGGTGGGCCAGACAGATACCACCCATGCATGAATTCATGCACTGTACCTCTAGTTAATAATATGTGAGGAAATATAGCCTACACAAAAATTGGAAGTGGGTAATAATTTTTTTTTTATTACCTCAGTGACTCGGAGGAAAATTGTTGGTGCACGTTCATATACTGTGAGGATTACATAAACTGATGTGTTCTTTACATGTATGAGTGAAGGTGATTTTTCTTTTCTTTTTAAAAAAATATATTTTATTGTTTTTTTACAAAGAGGAAGAGAGAGGGTTAGAGAGTTAGAGAGGGTTAGAGAGTTAGAAACATCGATCAGCTTCCTCTTGTACCCCCCTACTGTGGATGTGTCCACAACCAAGGTATATGCCCTTGACAGGAATCGAACCTGAAACCTTTTAGTCAGCAGGTTGACGCTCTATTCACTGAGACAAACCAGTTTTGACTGACTTTTCTTCTTGGGTAGCCCATTAACTAGCTAGATGATTTTCTCATCCTGAAAACAGCTTTCCCCTTGCTAAAGGCACTGTTAAAAAAAATCCTTCCCATTCTCATGATGATGCTTGGTTAAGATTACAGAGTCTTGAATTTAACCCAAAAGGTAGAACTGAAGTAGCTGGCAAATGACTCATCATTTTTTTTTTCTGAGTTCTATCCTGTGTAATAAGGAATACGCTTTTGTAGCCAGCATTTTTTAGAAAACATGCTTGAGGAGAGAAAATTCTTAAATTTCAGCTCTGCAAATTAAATGGAAAAAGGGGGGACTAAAGAATTCAAGAACTTGATATTAAAAATTATATTGATGTATTAAATACACAGGAGAGTTATTGTGGCCAACACAGAATTCAGAAATGAAATATGGCAATATAAATGGAGCCATGTGCCTCATTGATTGGAGCATAGCCAGGTACACCAAAAGGTTGCAGGTTTGATTCTCACAGTAAAGGATGTGCAGGAGGCATTCACTCAATGTTTCTCACATAGCTCTTTCTCTCCCTCTCCTTACTTCTCTCTCTAAAAAGCAATAAAAATGCTAACAACACACAAATATCCTCAGGTTAGGAATTTTAAAAAATGAAACTAGAGAAAGATATAACTAGAGATCTGGCTAAAATGTTATGCTAATTCAAGAAAGGGAAAACAGAAAAATCAATATAAGTGCCAAATTAAATACTAATTGTAGTTAACTGAATACATATTTATGTTTGTGTTAATAATTGTCTAGTGAACAGTATGTAGTTTATTCTATAATGTGTATCCAGTTGTAATTGACTATGTATGAGGTTCTGGATTGAAATGAAATAAAATGTCATTAAAATAATCATATATACTGATTTTAGTCAAGGGTCTGGTACACATATCAAATTGTAAACTCCCATTACCAAATGGTAATTTAATTACTTTTTTATGTCTGTTTAGAAAGTGCTTTAAAACTTGTTAATACTGATCACATACAGTTATGAAGCATCCAAGTTATCCACAGTTAATCCTCACATCTCTTTCGTGGGGGTTCAATTATTCAAGCCGTTTATAGGTAAGGAGGCTGAGACTTGGTGTGATTCTGTCACACACCAAGGCTAACCTGACTAATAAGAAGCACATAAGGGATTTGAAACAGACACTTTGACTTCGGAATACGAGTTATTGGTATAACGAGGCTGGATTCCTCACTGTTCCTCATCTGGCGCGTGGAAAAGAATGCGTGCAGATTTTTCGATGCCCTTAGAGATCTGGGCAGAGCACCAGGACTTTCGTTTGTGGCAATGCCTCCCTCTCCCTTATCCAGTCAGCGTCTTTCTCTTTCTGCAGAGCTATTGATGAGAGAACATTGTCTTTGGTATTACAGCTGGGGAACACTGAATAAGATATTCTTAGATATAGACTTGTGCTTTATCACTGAATGAAAATGATTGCAGCACAGCAGTCAAGTATGTGAGCGCTATTTATGAGTCCTGCCGAGTACCAAGTCAAGTAATGATTTTTCATTTTCTGTAGAATTTCCATAAGACTAGGCCAGGAGAGGCACAGTGTGACTTTATCAGACAACAAAAGATTGCTGTGTGAATTTAGAAAGATCCTGAGTGTGTGTGTGTGTGTGTGCGTGCACCGCGCCAGCGTTTACTAGTATATGTTCATATATTATTTCCATAATTATGTGCCTTTTCTGAAATTGAGATTTGTATCAGGCCACACATTTCCTTACCAACTGTCTCTTCCTACTGCTGTCAAGGAAAATGTAAAATTATATAATTAGACATACTAATAAATTTCCTTAGAAACATGTTGATTTGTCCAATGAACATAAAGACCAGGTGGCTACTTTTAAAATATTGATACTCTTTTAGGATAGAAGTGAATTCCACAAGAGCCATTCATTCATCAAGAAATATTGTTAAAAGCCACAGCTTCAATCTCAGACCATCTGTTTTCCCTACTCTCTTTCCATAAGACAGGAACCTGTCATTTATTTGCAGGGGATACATTCCAAGACCACCAGTGGATGCTTGAAACTGTAGATAATACCAAACTGTAATATACTATCATTTTCTTAAACATATATGTCTATAATAAAGTTTGATTTATGAATTAGGCATGGTGAGAGATTAACAAAGATAACTAAAAATAGAACAATTATAGCATCATGTGAATGATAACTCTTTCTGTCTTACTGACTCTCTCTCTCTGATAACTGGGAAAATTACTAAGTAAAAAATGGGCAGGTGGCATATCCAGTGTGGATACACTGAGCAAAGGGAAGGTTCATGTCCCGGGCAGCATGGAGCTGGATATTTTGAGATTGCATCACAGTATTCAGAATGATGCACCATTTAAAATATATGAATTGTTCATTTTTGGAATTTCCAGTAAATATTTTCATACCTTGGCTGACCAGGAGTAACTGAAACCACGGGAAGCAAAATTGCATTTAAGAATGCAATTTTCTGATGTTATCATTCCAGAAATTCTCCACCATGCCTGGCTATTAGTTCCCTTAAGCCTTTCACAAGATACACACACATCAATTCTATCCTGCTGCTCCCAAAACCAAGGAAAAAGACTTTTGGAGGAATTTGTCATTAATAGACATAGGGACAAGACATGAAATTGATAAATAAGACTAGGTTATTGCTCACTATATATATACTGAGAGAAGTCAACACATTAAAAGGCTGACTCGAGAAGAGAAACCAAGATGGCAGAATAGGTAAATACCTAAACTGCTGCTTCACACAACAATTTCAAAACTACAACTAAAAGACAAAACAAACATCATCCAGAAACACAGGAAAGCTAGCTGCATGGAAATTATGCAACTAGAAGGAAAGAGAAAGCACATTGAGATGCAGAGGAGCTGCAAAAAGCTGAGGTACAGAGACGTGCACGGAGAGGAAGGGCGGCTGAGTGCATGGCTGACTTTCTCAAAGGGGAGGGAAATGGGGTCTTCCAACTGCACTGAACTCCAGTTCTGGGTTAGACTCTGGGAACTCAAACTCATTCAGGAAACTGGATTGTCTGACAGCGGGCAAAACCCAAAGGCAGCTTTCTCTCAGAGGTGCTTGCAGTGATTACCACAGAACACTGAGACCCAGCGGCCTCACAGGGCAGGGATGACGGGAAACAAAGGCTGTCTGCTCCCCACTGGGACTCTGCCCCATGCAAGCTGAGCACAGAGGCTTTTGCAAGCCTTGTCTCATTGTAGTGTCTCCAGCACAGAAGTTCTCTCAGATTAGACACAGCTGATCCTCACAGACAGTAGTCCTGGAGGTCAATCCCACCCAGTGATACCAATAACAATCAAGACTTTATTATATAACAGGACTGAACACACAGCCCACAAAGGAGTGAACCAAGAGAGTCCACTTCAGGTAACTGAGGAGGCTGAGCCACTGGGCCCTACAGGACACCTAGCACACAAAGCTGCTCTACCAACTCAGGGAAGCAGTGAAAATGTAGAGACAAAGAAAAAGGTCACAAATGAAAGAAAACAAATGACTGGCTGTAGAGTTCAAAACCACAGCTATAAAGTTTTTCAGGAATTTCCTAGAAAAGCCAATAAATTTAGTGAGACTCTTGAGGATATGAAAAAGGACCAACTAGAAATTAAGCATACACTGACTGAAATAAAAATATTATACACAGATCTAACAGCAGACTAGAGAATCACAAGAATCAAATCAAAGATTTAAAAAACAAAGAAACAAAAAACACTCAACAGAAAAAGAAAAAAGAAAAAAATAATCAAAATTATGAAGATAGTGTAAGAAGCCTCTGAGACAACTTCAAGTGTACCAACATCTGAATTATGGAGGTGCCAGGAGAAGAGAGAGAGCAAGGTACTGAAAACTTATTTGAAGAAATAATGACCAAAAACTTCTCTGGTGAAAAAAATACACTTACAAGTCCAGGAAGTACCATGGAGGACCATACCAAGACACATCATAATTAAAATGCCAAGAGCAAAAGAAAAAGAGAGAATATTAAAAACAGCAAGAGAAAAATAGTTAATTATCTATAAGGGAGCACCCATACAATTTCCAGCTTATTTCTCAACAGAAACTATGCAGGCCAAATAGGAGTGACAAGAAATATTAAAAGTGATGAATAGCAAGAACCTACAACCAAGAATATTATACCCAGCAAAGTTATTGTTCAGAATTGAAGGTCAGATAAGAAAAAGCTAAAGGAGTGCATCACTACCAAACCAGTATTATATGAAATGCTGAAAGGTATTCTTTAAGAAGAGGAAGAAGAAGAAAAAGATAAAGATAAAAATTATGAACAACAAATACAGTTCTATCAACAAGTGAATCTAAAAATCAAGTGAATAAAAAATCTGATGAACAGAATAAACTGGTGAATATAATAGAATGAGGGGCATAGAAAGGGAGTGGACTGACAATTCTCAGGGTGAAAGGGGTTTGGCAGTATGGAAAGAGACTGGACAAAAATCATACACCTATGGATGAGGATAGTGGGGGGGGTGTAATGGCAGAGGGTGAGGTGGGAACTGGGTGGAGGAGGAGAGCTATGGGGAAAAAAGAGGAACAATTGTAATAGTCTTAACAATAAGGATTTATTAAATTAAAAAAACACACAGAAATAAACAAATGAAAAAGAAGTTAAGAACAAAAAAAAAAAAAAAAAGAGTGACTCTAAGATAGGCATAAGAACTCTTAATACTGAGAACACTATGCTGATAGTTTTACAAAAATTCTAATCTTTAATTCTTGCAAAGACAGTTCTCCCAGATTTGCTTAGGCCTATTTTCTTGTCAATCTGTTCTCAACTCAAAATTGGCCATATTCCCCTAAAAGGTTTGACTCAGTGGCTACAGTGTTATCCTGCAGATTGAAGGGTCCCAGGATTGATTTCAGACAAGGGCATGTACCAGTAGGGAGTGTGCAGGAGGCAGCTGATTGATGTTTCTCTCTCATTGATGTTTCTAATTCTCTATCGCTCTACCTTCCTATCTGTAAAAAAAAAAAAAAAAAAAAATCAATAAAATATATTTTTAAAATTGGTTATATTATCATCACCCAACTACCAGTCTCTCTTGATTACCCTACTATATTTTCTTCATAGCACATGTCACAATCTGAATATACCTTAATTATTTGTTTATTTTTTTTCTTATTTCTCTCTCTTATACAAGTCACTAGACTAAGAGATCTTAATCATAACTATTGTAATAGTTGTGTGAATTTAGCAAGTTACCTAGTATAACTAAGCCTCTGTTTGTATATCTGAAAGATTTGGCTAATAATAATTTAATCATTATTGGGAAAACTAAAATGATAATGTGTGTAAAGCTCAGAGCACTGACCAGCATATGTTAAGGATAATTTTCACTTCTCCATTTATATTTTTGTAATCAAATCCAAACCTCTATAATCGCTTTTCTAAAACTTCTGAAATAGCCTCCTGTCACTTTTTCCTGCAGCCTTTTCCCATCTTTTCGAGAAGACATGCTTTTAAACATAAATGAAATATGATATGCTTGCTTAAAATAATGGTTTCACTCTTAGATTGAAACACAAACTCTTTACAATAACCTAGGTAACCCTGTGTGATCTGGTTATCTTTTGAACCTCATTTTATTTTTTAATATTTTTTATTGATTTTTTACAGAGAGGAAAAGAGAGGGATAGAGAGTTAGAAACATCAATGAGAAACATCAATCAGCTGCCTCTTGCACACTCCCTACTGGGGATGTGCTCACAACCAAGGTACATGCCCTTGACCGGAATCAAACCCAGGACCTTTCAGTCCACAGGCCAATGCTCTATCCACTGAGCCAAACCAGTTTTGGCTGAACCTCATTTTATACTATCCTTTTTCTCCCATGCTGTTCTTTCCTATTGCTTATTATTCAAAGAAATAGAAATTGAACAAAATGTTGAAAAAAAAATAAAGCATATCTCTTTAAATAAAATTAATTTCTAGAAAAACAATGAATATATTTAAGAGAGTAGATGCCAAGAGAGGGAGAACAACTGAATTGAAAGAAATGCATGGGAAATACATCTGGAAAAGAGAAAAGAAAAAGGAAATTTGATAGAGCAGTTAAGTATAGTGCATAGAATGAAATGCCCTAAATAGCCATCAGAAAATTTTAAAAGTAAAAGAGTATAGGTTTGTTAATATTTCATGGGGCAATATCATAGAGTTTTCCAGATTGGAAGAGCATACAAAGCCATCAACAAACCAACAAACCCATGTTTATATATGTTACACTGAAACTACAGAACCTAGGCGACAAAAATAATGAAGTCACCAGAGAAAATAAATGAATTACTTAAAAAAATTAACAGATAGAAAGCAAATATTTCATTTCCAACAGCAGATGTCAGAAGACAATGGAGTGATCATTCCTGAGTGACACAAACACATGCAGGATTTTATTGAATTAACAGGTAATTATTTCAGTTTGTTCAGAGCAAGGGACCTTGCCCACTTTGATCACTGCCTATTGACATTGTCTAGAATATACCATAGGAACTCCAAAGCTATTTCCTGAATGAATAAATAAGTGGAAAAAAATAATGAAAGAGCCCAAAATTGTTATTGGTATAAATAACAATAGTAAGCAAGTAGAAGTCACAGAATTTGCAATACTTAAAATACTTACCCCATCAATCTCCTTTCTGTGATGGTACTTGGCGCATATATATATATATATATATATATATATATATATATATATATATATATATATACACATATATATATATATATATGCTTCCAGGAGAAGAGTTTACAAAGCTCTGACCTCATTCTGGCCCAGGCTGTGTAAAGAACAGAGATGGCTTCTCAGTCTGAGGTTGTAGCAAAACGAACAATGGAAAACACCTGTTATCCACTGTAAAGAACAACTTGAATTTCTGCAAACCTTTCACTCAGCTCACTCCAGTTCAGTTCATTACTCAAGATAATAGATTATTTTCTATTAAGAGTCTAAATAGTATATATTCTATTCATTTCATCATCAATGAATGAGTCTTATTGCTCCACATCCTCACCAACATTTGGTGTTGCCAGTGTTTTAGATTTGAGCCATTCTAATAGGTATGTAGTGATATCTCATTGTTGTTTCAATTTGTAATTCTCTAATGATATATAATGTTAAACATCTTTTTAAATGCTTGAACACCATCTGTGTATCTTCTTTGGTGAGGTGTTGCTTCAAATTTTTTTACCCACAATTTAAATATGCTGTTTGTTTATTTATTATTTATTATTATTTTGATATTTAGATACAGTCTTTCGCTAGATATGTTTAGAAAAGTTTTTTTGTGTATGTGTGCACTTTGTGGCTTGTTGTTTCATTCTTTAAACAGTGTAATCTGTAGAGCAGAAGTTTTTAATATAATGAAGTTTATCTTACCAATGTTTTCTATCATAGATCATGCTTTTGGAATTGTTTCTAAGAAGTCATTATTAAACTGTAACAGAACCTGGATTTGTCTGCCTGGTACAACAAAAGCTAAAGTTGTCAGGTAGATGCTGGTGATAAAAGGAAATATTGTAGTTTTATTCTTGAGAAGATGGGGAACTTTCCCCGGTCCTCAAAGACCCATTTTAAGATTTCAGTGCAGGCAGATGTTTTTATAAAGATGAAGAGGGAAAGCAGAACAAAGAGATGGTGAGATGGGGCAGTGGGTGGAGGCTCTCTGTAGATGATCAGGTAGTATCCTTGCTGGTCTTGATATAGATTCTCATGTTCAGTGTCCTTGACTTGGCCATCTGGTTGAATTCCCGCATCTGGGTGGTTAGCGTTAGCCAGGGCCTTGAAAGTCAGGCTGCTCTTTGGTTCACACAGGAACAGATACTCTAGATTAGGGGTGTCGAACTCAATCAGAGAAGGGGCCAAAATCTAAAATCCAGCCTAAATCGCGGGCCAAATGGTTTACTGAACAGTCATAAACTGTCATTGTGATGGAAACGCAGCGGAGTGCAGTGATGACAGCGCAGTGCGGGCCACATTGCAAGGCCTGGCGGGACTGATTTGGCCCGCGGGCCTTGTGTTTGACACATGTGCTCTAGATTGTGAAGTATAATAATTTTTTTAACATATAAGCTCTAGTTATGAGAGAAAAATCAGGTTAGAGTAACAAGTTGGGCTCACCATTTACTAAGATTAATATGGGTAGCCATATATTAATATATATATATATATATATATATATATATATATATATATAATGCTTGTAGTTGTGGGGTTTTTTTTTTTTGTGTGTGTGTGTGTTACTTCAACAAAACCTATTGTTGCATTAGTTGGAATTTCTTTATTCCTATTGGAGAAAGTTGTTGTGGTTAAAAAAATTGTTGTGATTAATTGTATTGTATTTCCATTAAAGGCATTTTATAAATTAAATGTCTTATTAGACTGCTCAGTTGCCAATAAAATATACCTGTAGACCAGGTGTCTTAAGCACATATATTTATTTTTTCACAGTTGTGGATACTGGGAAACTCAATATCAAGGTTCTGGCAGGGTTTGGTTTCTGGTGAGAGCACTTTTCTTGACTTGCAGATGTGTGTTCTCCAGCTATGTCCTCACCTAGCAGAGAGAGAGAAATGTCTCTCACTTCCTCTTCTTGTAAATCCATAATCCTGAGGAATATGATCCCACCCTTATGATCTCATTCAATCTTAATTACTCCCCAAGATTCTTTCTCTACATACACTCATATTGGGGCTTAAGGCTTCAGTATATGAATGGGGGACACAATTCAATCAATAGCAAATGTGAGTATTATTACGAGAATATATTCTAGAATCTTAAATTCAGACTATTTGTGGGGAGACTATTATTTTTTAATGGAAGTGAATGGGGGCTCTAAATCTTCAAGTTAAATTAAATCATCTTAAGAATCCCTATTTTCTAGGACACTTAAGAATTAAATTCTATCTTTCCCCCCCCCAAAATGGATATTTAGGAGAAATGTGTGTGCGTGTGTGTGTGTGTGTGTGTGTGTGTGTGTGTGAATAGGTTTTTCTCTTGTTTTACCTCATTTATCCCAGCTATAAATTCTTAAAGAATCACTATTTAACCTTAAGAGAACTTAAATATTGACCTAGAAAATTCTTAATACTAGGAAGATTTTACTGACTGAGTTGTATAAAGACCAAAGTATCCTCAATGGGCATGGATAGTTAATATGTTTTCTTTTTATCCTAGAGAACACTATAACATGGGCAGGGAATAGGGAGAACTTCAGCATGAGCTCATTGCTGAATTTAACCAATGTTAAAAACCAGCAAAGAAACACGTTTAAACTTAAAGTAATGAAAACTGTAATACTAAGCCATAGTGTCCTTTAGTATTTAGAATATTCTTTTGTTAAAAATACTTTTTTCTACATCGCATATAAAACTGGATATGAAAATGGTATATTTTTATACTGCTAAATCATGGGAATACAATGTCTTACCTTTTATCTAATGATTATTGAAATATTATTCGTAATAAGAATTTAGCTTGAGGTGATGAAAAACGTATTGATTGATTGTAGAATATCTAAGGTCCTGAATGCTATATCATACTACATGTCACCTTAGATGTTCGCTTAATCTGTTTGATATTCAATTTGGGTTAAAAATATACTATAATCTAAAGTATTTTCAAAACTAAAAGAAAATGCATTTTCTTTTAAAGAAACATCTAAGAAATAGGCTATGTACTCTGCTCTGTGAACATGATAGGAGAAGGCTGGGAAGAGAGAGGACTCATAAAGCAGAAAGTTTTCTTTCAGAGAAGTTTATAATTACTAAACCACACTTAAAACAATCAGGTTTGAAACAGCAATAATCAATGAATTGCTAAATCATTCTAGTGCAAGGCACATTTTAGTGAGGACTGGAGTGGTCTGGGGAAGTTTCAGAGAGGAGATGACAGGCGGATAACCCTCCTTGTTCCAAAAGATTCCTCTATTCTAATCCCTGCAACCTATGAGATGTTACCTTCCATGACTGTGATAATTCATTTTATATGACAAGTTAGCTAGGACACAGTGCCCAGATATTTGACCAAGCACAGTCTAGATATTACTGTGAAGGCATTTTTAATTTAATTTAATTTTAAATATATTTTATTATTATTTGTTTTTTTTTATAGAGAGGAAGGGAGAAGGGTAGAGAGTTGGAAACATCGGTGAGAGAGAAACATAGATCAGCTGCCTCTGTACACCCCCCACCGGGTATGTGCCTACAACTAAGGTACAGGCTCTTGACCGGAATGGAACCTGGGACCTTTCAGTCCCCAGGCTGATGTTCTATCCACTGAGCCAAACCGGTTAGGGCAGTAGATGGAATTAATATTTAAATTAGTGGACTTTGAGTAAAGTCAATTAACCTCTGTGAGTGGGTGGGCCTCATCTAATTAACTGAAGGTCTTAAAAGAAAAAAGACTGTTTTCTCAAGAAATAAGGAATTCTGCTTTCAGACTGCCTTTGGATTCAAAATGCAGCATCACTCTTTTCCGGGTCTGCAGCCTGCTGCCTATCCTGTGGGTTTAATACTTGCCAGCTTCCAAAATTCTCTGATCCAATCCTAAAATGAACTAATCTCTCTCTCTCTCTCTCTTTCTCTCTCTCTCTCTCTCTCTCCACACACACACACACACACACACACACACACACACACACACACACACACATTCTATTGGTTCTGTTTCTCTGAAGAACGCTAATACAATAGTCAAAGAAATCTTGAAGATGTGACTCAGAACAGGGATCGTGGGCCTTGAGAGAGGGAGATTACCTTCCACTGTCCAGGTGAACCCAATCTGATCACATGGATCCTTACACTGAAGAACACTTCCTGGTTATGGGTAGCATGCCAATGGAAGAGGAGTCAGGGAGCTGCTGTGGGGCTGGCTTTGAAACTGGGGGACAGAGCATGATCCAAGGAATATGATTTGCAGAAAATACTTTTTTAAAAAAAAAAATTCCACTTGAACCTAACGGTTGCAAATGCAGTGGTGGTGGCAAGTGGAGTGCTGGTGGCGGGAGCCTCTCCTTTCTCCTCAGCAGTGCTAAGGACCCCTCGGGGGTTCCTGAACTGCAAGAGGGAGCAGGCTAGGCTGAGGAACCCCCCTCCCCCAGTGCATGGATTTTCACGCATCAGGTCTCTAGTAAGAATACAATCATTCAAGAGTACCTCCTTACTAACTGCAAAATAAGATTCCAGGAGTCAGTAAGCCCAGTTATAACACCCACACCTAGGCAATGTAGAGTGGTGAGAAGAACCATTCAGGGGTGAGTTTGGATTTATTTATCTTAATTCTTTTCTCTCTTCTTTGCTTTCTTTTAAAAAATACATTTTATTTACTTATTTTATTTTTTTTTTTTTACAGAGAAAAAGGGAGAGGGATAGAGAGTTAGAAACTCCTGCATACCCCTGACTTTCTCCATATCATTGTCCAGTTATCTCTCAGTAAAGAGAAGAGACATACCTGATGGGTGAATTTAGGAGAATGTGAGGATAGGGGCCAACTCTCTCTCTCTCTCTCTCTCTCTCTCTCTCTCTCTCTCTCTCTCTCTCTCTCTCTCTCTCTCCATCCCTCTTTCAGAGAATGTATCCTGTCTAGATCCCCATGTTATAAGTTATTAAAGTCTGCACTCTATGATGGAAGTGTGCAGCAATCTCCTTTTGCTGATGTTATGATGACTAAGTCCATTTATTGTAGCATTTGTTTAAGAAAGCCCACTTACCCTCAAATATAAGCCACATTCTCCATGGTCAGTAATAAGGATGATAGTTTGGTGCTCCATCTGCCTTTCTCAATTGGTTCAGAATTCAGGTGGGGAAGAGCAGTGATACTTATTGTGTCATAAAATCCCATTAAATGATCATTATTGTATACTTGGGACTCTTTTGCGGAAAATAATTTTTTTTAAAATGCCACTTGAACCTAATGATTGCAGATGCTCGCATAATAGGAACAGGCGGGGGTCACACACCTCTCCATTTTTCTCCGTGAGAGAGGAACTGGTGCATGAGGCCTTTCTCCCAAGAGAGAGGTTATAGCAGATCATGATGAGGCCGTGCCTTTATGTTTCTACCTTTCTTACTTAAAAATTAATGGCTCGGTTCCAAAGGAGTTGTCTTAGTTTCCTTCTAATTTTCTTAATTGCTGTTTTTAATGGTGCAATTGCATTTTGAATTTGTAGCATTTTGAATTTGTTACACTGTGCTATGCCCTTGTGAGGTAGGGCATCCACATTTTGTAGGCGAAGAAACTGCCATGGAAAAGGAAGTGACTTGCCTAATGTCACACAGCAAATTCTAATTTGTTGGTGAGTATGGAATTGGTCATAACTAGCCCTCATCAGTAAGTTCCCTCATAAAATTAACCTGGAGACACATCAGTTAGACATAGCTAAAACTTTTTAAAATGTAGAATAGTAAAGTTGCCTTTTGTTCTGCTTACTATATTGGGACCATTAATATAAAACATGGTGGTTTTCTCAGGAGCTAGCCCTGACTGGGAGTTGTATTATTGCTTCCAGAAAACATTGAAGATTTTAAAATGCATTTGCTCTGACTGAAAGTGCTAAGTTATCATTAGTTTTCAGTGTAACAAGTGCAAATATTTCTTTTGATTCTTGATGGCCATGTTATACAGTTCAGGCCTACCTTGAAGTTATTATGAGTTTGGTTCTATATAAACTGAAAAATGCAATAAAGCAAGTAATTATCTTTTTGATGGTGGAGGATCTTGCCTTTAACTTGTAAAACAACAAAAAAAAAAAGGTTCAACATCTGTGAAGCACAATAAAGAGCAATAAAAGTAGGAATGCCTATAGTATGAAGGAACCAGCTCAGAATAATCTGTGAGAGCCAATCTTTTTTTTTTTTAATTGTATTACATATCTCCCCTTTTCCCCTCATTGACCCCTTCTAGCCTGCCCCCACCCTTGTTCCAGGCCTTCACCTCATTATTGTCCATGGATTATGCATATATACATGCAAGTTCTTTGGTTAGACTCTTCCCACTTACCCACCACTCCAGCCTTCCTCTGAGATTCGACAATCTGTTCCATGCTTCTATATCTCTGGGTCCATTTTGTTTGGTTTATTTTGCTCTGTAGATTCATATGAGTGAAATCATATGATAGTTTTCTTTCTCTCACTGGCTTATTTCGCTTAGCATAAATATCCAGGACCCTCCATGCATGAGAGCCAATTTAAATTTTCAGGAATAGTCAAGCCATTTTTCATCATAACCATTATTGAAACTTAAATTATATAAACTTAAAACATAAAACTATATTGAAAGCAAAACAAATCTTATAAGACATTATAACGTTTTTAGCTGTTTCAGTATATTTTACTATTATATATGCTGTTAAGGTTATATAGACTGTGGTATCTAAGTTGAAAAAATACTGTACCATTATGTGCTACTGAATATCTCTTCCCAGCTCTGCATTTAATGATTTCATATTACCTTGAATTCAGTGATGGTGAAATATTTATACGAGCATTTTGCAACTAGCATAAAAATATTTTAGTAAATATCCTTCCTGTGTTAAACAAAAGCTAGTAGTCAATTCAGAAAAAAATTTTATTCTATACAAGAGTGAGTAAAGTTCCCACACATGTCTTTATTATTTTACCCTCATCTTAATTATAATTATAAGCTAAAAAGTCAATTATTTTTTTTTTTTTGCCAGTTGAGCCCATAGTTTGGCTGTGGATATAAGAATTCAGCCAAAATCAATGAAATTATTCTGAGAGAACCAACTAATATAGTTACATTGTGCGTTTTATTTTAATTTATAAATCATAATACTGCTTTTTTAGTATTATATAAATTGTTGACCTATGAACAATGCAGGGGTTAGGAGAACTGACCCCTGCACAGTGTCAAATCCACATGTAACTTCTAACTCTCCCAAACATAACACAGTCATCCCTAAGTTCCAAGAGCCCCAGCAGATATAAAAATCCAAGGATGCTCAAGTTATTTCTATAAAGTAGTATAGATAAATGCATACAGTTGGCCCATTGCATGGATGGGTTCCCAACCTCACATAAAAACTACTCTTTTTGATCTGCAGAGACAAAACTTGTATATGAGGAGGATCCACTATGTTTATTGAAAAAAAATCTGCACATAAGTGGACTCAAACAATTAAAACATGTGTTGTTCAAGGGTCAACTGTATACATTTTGCCCCCAGAGACCTGGTATTGTGTATTGGTTTGAAATTACTTTCAATCCACTTGTCTATGACAAGTGAAGTTGTTTTTGTGCAGTTATTTATGACAAAATAAAAAGAAGTCGTTTTAGAAGCAAAGTTGTTTTAATAGTTTTGATATATATATATGAAGTAAGTTGTGTCAAGATGTCATCATCTAATGTATGTAGCCTAGTTGATGATGTACACCTATGGGGACTTATTTATAAAAACATGAAGAGAAGCAGCTATGACAAGGGGACCTTTGGACTATAAATACCCAGAGTTTATGAGGATAATCTGAGAGATTTTGTTCTAGGCAAGACCCAAATAGCTCTCTGAATATTTTGGGGATATTATCTCCTGTCTTGTTGAGGAAACTAATCCTAGACAATGGTAAAAACTGCCCAGTGACCCTGCAAAGATTATCCTTCCTACCAACACCAGCACCTTCATTCTCTAGAACCTGCCTTATCTAAAAGAGGCTCTTGTTTTGCCCTGGCAACCTGGAAGTCAGCTAGAGGCTGGTTGAAGCTGGTCTCCTGAGTGTCTCCTCTTACAAAACAGCATCTGTCATCTAAATGTGGATTTTATAGCTTTCATCTCCCTTTGCCTGGAACAATAGTGTAATTAATATATCATTGCTTTGGCAGTTATTTGTTTATTGAATTATTAAGAAACATTATTGTATATGCTATTGGCTTATGAAATTTCTGCAGTGAACAAGTGTTTAATAAAATGTTGGAAGACGAAAGTTAATCACCAGGCATAATTTTGCCACCCCAAACAAAACAAAACAGCTGGTGGGTACTAGATTGAATATTAGTCTCCCCAACAGATATGTCCTAATTCTCAGAATTTATAAGTATTATAATATGGTAAATGAATGAATATTACTTAGGATCCCCAAAGTGTGATTAAGTAAGCATCTTGAGAAGAGAAGCTTACCGTGAGTGATCTAGCTGGTCCCTAAATACAATTGCATTTATCTAATCAAACAGACACACTCAGAAAATACCGAGAAGGAGACAATACAAAACAGTGATTACAGTGATGCAGTCACATGCCAAGGAATGCCTGTGGTCACCAGAAGCTGGTAAGATAACAGATTCTTCCCTAAAGTCTCTGAAAGGAGTGTGGCCCTGCCATCACCTTAATCATGTACTTCTGTACTCCAGGACTGTAATAAAGTGTCTCTTGTTTGAAGTCACCCGGTTCATGGTACTAGCATATGTCGGAGATAGTGCAGGCTCACTTCCAGGCCGTAGCAATAAACCGAGTATCTCAGTAAGGGGAGCTGTAATCTTTTTGTTGGTGGAGGTATTGCCTTCAATTTGTGAGACATGTGTAACATCCATGACACGCAATAAAGCAAAGTACAATAAAAGAAGATGTCTGTATCCTAATCGGTTTGGCTCAGTGGCTAGAGCATGAGCCTACGAACTCAAGGGTCCCAGGTTTGATTCCAGTCAAGGGCATGTACCTTGGTTTCAGGCATATCTCCAGTAGGGAGTATGCAGGAGGCAGCTGATGGATGTTTCTCTCTCATCGATGTTTCTAACTCTCTGTCCCTTTCCCTTCCTCTTTGTAAAAAATCAATTATATATATATATATATATATATATATATATATATATATATATTTTTTTTTTTTTTTTTTTTTTTTAAAGAAGAAGAAGATGCCTGTGCTCATGTGGTTGATCATGGATCTATATGGACCTATGAAACAGGAGGTCACCATTTGATTCCTGGTCAGGGCACATGCCTGGGTTATAGGCTAAACCCCCAATAGGGGGCATGGAGGAGGCAGCCAATCAATGGTTCTTTCTTATCATTGATATTTCTATCTCTTTCTCCATCTCCCTTCCTCCCTAAAATCAATAATATATATATATATATATATATATATATATATATATATATATATATATATATATATATTTTTTTTTTTTTTTTTTTTTAAAGGAGATGCCTGTAATTTGTTATGTCAGCCCTAGGAATCTAATACAATGTCTGAAGAGCCATTTTATGGATGCATTTGGCATTAGGTAGGGAAGATGATGTTGAAATGTCCTGAATTCTGGTTTCCCAACTTCCGTCTACTTATATATTTCATTTGCTTTTGGTTATAGGCAATTTATATATATATATATATATATATATATATATATATATATATGCCTAAGTGACCATTACAACGGGATAACTCGATGACTGGCTGGTAGGTATGATGTGCACTGACCACTAGGGAATAGAAGCTCAATGCAGGAGCTGCCCCCTAATGTTCAGTGCAGTCCCTCAGCAAATCTCCCATGGGAGGCAAACCTCCTTGGTTCCTACCGCAGATAGCCAGCTCTGATGGGCCTTCATCAGAACTGGGCGAGATGGCCCATATTGGCTCCATTGCCAGCCAGGCTGAGGGACCCCAGCTGTGCACATATTCGTGCACTGGGCCTCTAGTTCTTACATATTCTACAAAGTTAAAAATAAAAGTCATTCATTTTAAAGTCCTAATGTACTCTAATCCTCTGCTAATGTGCATGTGTGCCCCAGCTTCAGTATTCCTGAGAAGTGAATGATTATCTTTTATTCCCCTTCCCAAATTTCCCAAACCCTACAAGGAACAATGTTTTCAGTCCCCTCATCTGCTTGGAAATCTTTCACCTTATCTCTTAACTTCACACTTTCTTTCCTAATTTTTGTCCTTTAACAATTTCACTGCCAATTATTATCAAGATTACACAGTGTCTTAGCTTATTAATTTTGACTATTGCATTATTTCCTTGCTCTGTAGCATTGCTATTATCTGAACAGCATTAACACTTTAGAATTATGAAGGGCCTCTGAATCTTTGCATTAGATTGATTTAATAATTTTGAGGTTATTTGCCTTCTTTATGATTCTATTGCTTTTCTGTCATGCTTCAATTCCATAGCTTGTTAGCCTCTGTGACAATAAAGCTCTCTATTCTGCCTCTATTGTATTTGTTTTTGTGATCTCACTTTCTAAATTTTACTAATGGAAGAGAAAAAAATACACCACCAGAGAGGACAGGTATTTTTTTTTTTTTTTTATGAAACCAATATTATCTGATAGAAATCTCAATGCAGATAGGTTCTGCCATGAGTTCAAAACAAAAGAAAAGGCATAGTTATTCAAGATTTGTTGATTTAGCACTTGGACAGGCTTTATAAATTCATCTTGAGTTTCTAGTTTAAGTGATTGATTCCAGAGTATTATTTATTAGTTTCCTTAGGAATAATCTTTGTTTTGTTGTGTACATATTGACTAATGTTTTAAGGAGTTTTCTTCACTACTAGATTTTTACAAGGCAGCTCACATTATGTTTGGATCTCCATTTAGGGCTTGTTATTTATTGAGAACCCTCTGATAGGATCAAGCATTTAATCTGTTTTCAACCACTTACTCAGTTACTTTTCAGTGACTGTGTTTTAACTTTTTCCCATAGTCTTTTAATATTTTGGCAATCTTTACTCCAAAGACAGAGGAAAAACAATATATAAATACATGCTACAAATGGCTTCCAGGCTAACATCTCCAAATCAAAACTATATTCTTCACACTCCCTGTGAAAGTTTAATTGTAATCCATTATATGCAGCTAAATCTTTGCTAGTGATGAACATCCAAGACCTGGTGCCATCAACCTCACCGATCTTTTTCTTTTAATTTTATTTTTATAGAGGAAGAGAAAGACAGAAGAGAGAGAGAGAGAGAGAGAGAGAGAGAGAGAGAGAGAGAGAGAGAGAGAGAGAGATCAATTTGTTGTTCCTCTTCTATGTGCCCTAAACTGGAAATTGAACCCACAACCTTGGCATATTGGAATGATTTTCTAACTATTGGGATACTTGGCCAAGGCTACCTTACCAATCTTAATTAATACCAATACCTGTTCTCTAAAGATATTTTCCCTTAACCTATATACTTCTTTCCAATTTTATTTTTCTCTATATCTCATCATACTTCTTCTCAATATCCATAACTAGTCTTTTTATTTTTAAAACATGCTAATGACTCCTTTTTTATTTTCTTCTCTTCTACACATTTTTCTTTGGCTAACTATACTCCCATTGGACTTCAACAACTATCATGTACTGCATTGTAAAGAAGAGTTAGTGTAAGGAGGCAAAGCAGGGAAATTACTGATGTCTTCAGAAAGAAGGGCAAGACCAAGATAGATATTGGACAGAGATCATCAAAGTTACAGTGACAGAATTCAACAGATTCTCTTATGAACAGAGGTTTAAATTATTGCATGAATAACAATTTGGGAAAATACCAAAATCCAACCAAAAAGTAAAATCTAGGAAAAGGAAAGTTTTGGAGAGGTCCTCAAGTATTAACACAGAGTACTTACCTTATATGACCGCATAGACCATTATTGGGAAAGTTGGGAACCATCTCTAAATGTGCCTTGAAATTCCATGTCCTAGCCACACAGCGATTTTTTTTTCTTTTTATGGGAATAGAGAAGGACACTGATATTATAAACATTGCTCTTAATATATTTCAAATTTAATGGCAACCTTTCACCTAAGACATCATAAATGTTTTAGGTTAGCACTTGCTGTCCTTTAATTCAGCCCCTCTTGTCTTTTTTCCTGATCATGATCATCAAGCAAGTATTGTTCAGATCATAGTAGCTCCTGAAAACACACACACACACACACACACACAAAAAAAAAAAACAAAAAAAAACAAAAAAAAAACACACACACAAAAACAACAACTGTAATCTCCTGTCTTCAGGCAGAGAACTGAAATCTATGTAGGTAACATTAGGATATTATTTGAGTTCTGACAGGGAATAAATAGCTATATGATACCCTTTCATCAGTTTTTGCTGTTGAAACTTTTAAGTGTTTGTTTATTATAAATAGATGAATCAAAATGATTATAATGTCTGAATTTTGGCAGATTTTAAAACAGGGGACTTTAGGAAGAAGTAGAAACTATAATAATTTGAAAGCATACTTCATTTTTATAGAGTTTCTCCAAGTGGGAGATAGACCTACCAAATTAAAACTGAGAGCAACCATCTCTATTGACACCTAAATACCCTGAGAGCTCCTGAGAGATTGATCCCAAAGGGAGAGTCTATGGTCTCACTTATTCTCCAGTGACAAGGACAATAATTTCCATCCTATTTTGTATTCTATGTTTAGGGTCTTATTTCAGCCGTGTAAAAAATATTACAATACTAATGAGTCCATTTACATTCAAACATTTCAAATGCAAATGTAATGTACAGTGACAAAAAATATATAACATTGGTTGCCTGGGGCCAATGGTAAAGGAGTAGTGAGAGGTTGATTGCTGAAGGATATGGGGAACTTTTTTGGGTGATTGAGATGTTCTGTATTTTGATGGTGGTAGCAGTGACTGGAATACATTTGTCAAAACTTGTCAAACTATGTATTTAAAATGATTTTTAATTGAATATAATTTATATCTCAATAAAGTTTATTTAAATTTTCAAACATTTATAAATAATGCTTATATGGATATTTCTGAATATATTGGAAATCCCTGAATTATCTTATTTCTAGCATTTTAATCTCTGTGTGAAGCTTTTGTACTTTAGTTTGGAAGATTCATAAAATCAATCTCATTTTCAATTATTTTGATTATAAACTTTGTAGTATTTTAAAGTGCTAGCTACATTTGAAAGTTTTCCTCTGATAGGTAAATTGCTTAGCTTAATTTATTTCAAGTTAAATCATCCTGGGAAGGGTGTCTAAACAATCTTCTGCTTCTTAGTGTGTTATCTTTGGTATTAACTCCTGAAGTCAAGCTATAATAATAAAAGTGTAATATGCTAATCAGACCAGAGGTCCTTCCAGAGGTCCTTCCAGAACAAGCCGCAGCGGGGGGGGCCAAAGCAGAGGTTGCAGAGGCCCCCGCCACTGCGGTGGCAGGTGGGTGGATTGAGCTCCTTGCATAAATGTTATGTATTAGGCCTCTAGTGGGAGGATAATGCAGTAAGGAATGAAGGCTTGATTAACTGGCATAGTTAACTTCACTTAGAAAATGTATAACTACTAACAAATGGCTTACCTATTAGGAATCTCGGTTTGTTTGTTTATTTTGTCCTGGCTCTACAAATATTAAAACTATTTTTGAAAGTTGCTTATGAAAGTTTTTTAGGCTATAAAAGAAAACAGACTATTTTAAATACAAAGAAAAGTTTCTATAATTTACACACACTTTGAAGCTATACAAACTCAATTTCTGTACAAATGTTAAATTTATCATTACACAGTTTATTTTATCTATACTATATAACACGTTAAAAATGTAAGAAGTCTTTATATTTCTCTTGAGACATATTTATATTTTTCTTTGTCTATTGCCCATAGAACTTGCCCTCTTGATGGATATGTCAAAGATAATTTAGTCAATGAGATATGACTCATTCGTAGTGGTAATATCTGTTAGAACATCTTATTAAAGACAGAGATGAAGCATATTTATATCCATATATAATAGTTTGATCTTTTTCTTCCTCATTTTTATTCTTTGCTTATGAATAATTCTATTTATCACTCAAGCCAGAAATTGAATCCCTTGGGAACCGCAAATTATTTTGGAGAGATGTGTGCTGAACTTTAATTGATAAGGAGAAAAGCTATGTTGTCTATTTTCTGTGAGAGCTGATACAGACTTTTCATTATGCTTTTTCTCTGTAGTTGCCAAATCCCTATCAAACCTTGGACTGATGATAACACGCTGACTTTAATGCCAATTTTGGGGATGACCTGCCGACACTGTTGGTTCCCTGTGCTGGGTCCTTGTATCTCAGCTCTCACTTTGTTGCAGCTATGAGGGGCATTTTACTGCCATGTTGAGCTCCCCGTAACTTGGACCTCAGGTCTTTCTCTAGGCAGCAAAGTGGGCATTCTTGGCCCATAGACAGGTGTGACAGGTGTGACATTAAGAAGCTAGAGGGAATGCTCCTGCAGGGGAGGTGTGGGGACTCAAACAGCAGGAAGCCAGGGCTGATGGATAAAGCCCCAGTTTCCAATCCTTCAGGCTGTTACATATATATATATATATATATATATATATATATATATATATATATATATATGTATATGTATATGTATAAACTATAGCCTAAGAGGCATGTCTCAGTGGTTAACCATCCCCCAGCCCTGGAATCAAGAGATTGAGATTCGGTTTCTGGTCGGGACATATGTCCAGGTTTGCAGAATTGATCCCCAGTGTGGGTCATGTAAGAGGCAGCTCATCAATGATTCTCTTTCATCATTGATGTTTCTCTCTCTCTCTCTCTTCCTCTCTGAAATCACTATATACAAATATTTACTGGTTGATACTTGATAAGCCAAGTTCTTTATAGAAGCCCAGTGCATGAATTTGTGCAAGGGGGGGGTCCCTTGGTGTGGCCTGCGGGATTGGGCCAAAACCAGAAGTCCAATGCTGCCTGCAGCTCCTGCCTGGTGCTCCTGCTCATCCCAGACCAGCTGCACCTGCCTCAGGCTTGAGCCCAGGCAGTCGTGATAAGGAGAGGCTCATGCTGCCCCAGCAGCAATTATCAGCTGTAAACCCTGTGTCTGGCACTCATCCCGAGGTGTGTGTGTGTGTGTGGGGGGGGGGGGGCGGGGAGAGGGTGCACAGGCCTGGACATGATCAACTCTCCAAGTGGCAGGTGACAGGCAAGAGGTATGATCACTTGGCTGGCCTGGGCCTCCCTTTGTGGGGCAATTGTGGGGTGATAGAGAAGCCCCCAACCAATTGCACCTCTGGCAGTCAGACATCCCTCTAACCATCAGGGTCTGCTGACTCCTAACTGCTCAACTGCCTGCCTGATCACCCCTAACCACTCTGCCTGCCTGCCAGATCACCCCTAACTACTCTGCTTGCCTGCTGGATTGCTCCTAACCACTATGCCTGCCTCCTTGATTGCCACTAACTGCTCACCTGCCTGCCTGATCTCCCCTAACTGCCTTGGCCTTGGCCACCGCCGGCCGGTGGGCTTCATCTGGAAGGACATCCAGAATGATATACAGAATTTTTTTGGCTATCCAGTCTAATTAGCATATTATGCTTTTATTATTATGATAGATTTGCAGTCCTCTCTTTAAAGATTCATTGTCCATTGTTCAGACACTCTGCTCTGCTCCAGAATCTTTTGGATTCATATTGAGGGCACTGGGGATTGATTGTTCCAGTTTATCCCTTTGCTTGGTTTTCTTTCCCAGTGATGAACTATGAAAAGCAGGATGTGCTCCAAGTGTAAATTTATTGCCTAATTTTTATATAGCTAATAATACATATTGGCAGAAACAATACTATCTTTCACTTCACTGTATTCTCTTTCTTGGCACACAGGAAGATTATATTTCCTTGCTGTTTGGTTTTGTCACTGAAATTGCATTTTGGCCAATGAGATGTGAACAGTTACTTGTGCTATATCATGGCCAGGACTTTTTGAAAATATATTTTTATAGATTTTAGAGAGGAAAGAAGAGAGGGAGAGAGAGATTGAAACATCAATGATGAGAGAGAATCATTGATAGGCTGCCTCCTGCATGCCCCACACTGGGGATCGAGCCTGCAGCCTGGGTATGTGCCCTGACCAGGAATCGAATCATGACATCCTGGTTCATAGATCAATGCTCAACCACTGTGCCATACAAGGTTGGGCTTGGCCTGGACTTTTAAAAAGAATGCATGAATCTCCAAGTCATACTTTCCATGTTAGAGTGACCCTGCAGGCCAAATATTATGGTGAAACTGAAAGATAGAGGAGGGTAGACTGATTTATTTTAGCCTTTGAACATGTGAGATATTGATTTTGTTAAGTCTGAAATTCTATGATTTCTCTGTTGCAAAAGTTAGTTACTCTAATTAACACATTATGCCATTAGCTAATAATTTATGGTGGAAAAATAAAAAAAATAATTTGATCATAGGTTTCAGGATTTCATTATTGTTTTTATCAACTTGTTAATTAATGTCCTTATGGGTTCAAAAACATCCACTCCTACATTAAAGTTGCTTAAATCCTCTAGAGCAGTGGTTCTCAACCTTTCTAATGCCGCGACCCTTTCATACAGTTCCTCATGTTGTGCTGACCCCCAACCATAAAATTAGTTTCATTGCTACTTCATAACTGTAATTTTGCTACTGTTATGAATCATAATGTAAATATCTGGGTTTTCCGATGGTCTTAGGTGACCCTGCTAGCAGTTCTCAACCTGTCTCAACCCTCAGATTGAGAACCGCTGATGTACAGCTTAAGACCATCGAAAACCACAGATATTTGCATTACGATTCATTAACAGTAGCAAAATTACAGTTATGAAGTAGCAACAAAAATAATTTTATGGTTGGGGGTCATCGCAACATGAGAAGCTGTATGAAAGGGTCGCGGCATTAGAAAGGTTGAGAACCACTGCTCTAGAGTTTCTGTTCCCATATGTGCTATTCTAGTCTTACTCTCTGTGTATCTCTATGCCTTGAAGGATTATCAGATCTATTTATTTACCAGGAAATATTTTGCTGCATTGTAATTCCATCATTTTTTTTTTCTGAGTTGATTTCTTTCTCAAAATGACACTATGGGTCCTGATTCCTCTCTTCGTCTTTTAAATGCCTACTGCTCACTCAATCATTCCATTAACATGAACACTGATTAAGAGACTGACCTTATAACCCTTTAAATTCAATAATTTTATTATTTTAACTCAAATATATGTTAAATCAGTAAAAGCAATCATCAAAAGTAATCTAATGTGGAAATGTTTTTTCATTAGTATCACTGTAAAATATTTATTTATTTATTTTTAAAATATATTTTATTGATTTTTTACAGAGAGGAAGGGAGAGAGATAGAGAGCTAGAAACATTGATGAGAGAGAAACATCGACCAGCTGCCTCTTGCACACCCCCTACCGGGGATGTGCCCACAACCAATGTACATGCCCTTTACCAGAATCAAACCTGGGACCTTTCAGTCTTCAGACCGATGCTCTACCACTGAGCAAAACTGGTTTTGGCTAAAATATTTATTTTTACTGAATATAAACCATGCTTCTTTACTCTGAAATTTGTTAATGCTATTAGCCCAGTTGCCTCAGCTTCCTGAAAAAAAAAAAAATGCCAGCACCTCTCAAATTTCTAATTTCAATTTCTTCCTTATGCCCAGTTTTATATTATACTTTCAGCTCTGCTTTCTTCTTTCATCACACACTTCTTTTTTTCAATTAATCAGGATCCTTCTGTTTCCTCAGTTTCTTATCTAGTCTAGATTTTTTCTTTTCCCCTCAATATTACCTTTTCTTAGGAAATCCTTTATTGTCATGATTTATTTCACTCACTTTTATATAACTCTGTAGTAGCATGTTAGTGAGAGTGACAATTTTATTTCTAACTTATTTTTTTAACATCTACTTAATTTGCCTTATGTCCTTTCTATAAAAATATCTGTGAATTTCACGTAAGTTTGCTATTGTCTCCCATACAAACTTTTCTAGAGGAAGAATTTGATTGTGTATTATTTTATTCTAATCTTCAGATATTCAGAGGGTAATAAGTGTTACTCCTCATCTTACATTGTAATACTTTCTGGTGCAGATATCATGTTACTGTTGGTACTGCTTGTCTTTTCTTTATTGTTTTCAGTAGAGTGTAGTTTCTAGTAAATTATTAATTGTTTATTCAAGCAAACCAAATTAGAATACATTCATATTTATACAAGCGACTCTAATAATCATAGCATCCGATCAAGATGTCAAAATCTTTGCATGTAAACTAACATTTTCATTTAAAAAAGGCAAATATATAACACACATTGCATTCCAGTAAAAGGAGCAATTGAATTAGAATTGCTTCTGGAGCCAGACCTCCTTGATTTAAAGCCTTGCTACCAATGTACTGCTGTGCGATGTTAGGCAAGCTATTTAAACTCATATGTAAAATGTGAGTAGTTATTTCATAATTTCTTGTGATAATGAAGTATGTTAAATGTGGGACATAGTAAGCAGAGTATAACTGTTAACTTGAACTTCAAATCTGTATTAGTTAGTGGTCAGACAATTATCCATTCATGAGCACAAATACAAAACTAAATTTGCTCAGGCTACTGTCTGCAGAAGCCCGAGACAGTGATCCCCTGAATATTCAGGTTGATTTTGATTTAACAAAACCTAAAAGGAGTTTTTGAAATTTTGGCAGTAGAACACTACTAAGAGAATTGCTTGCCAGTGGGGTAAGTCAGAAGAACATGTGGTTAAATTACAGGTAATGTACAATCTTTAATTAAAAGAGACAGTCAAGCACAGTGGTATTTAAAGCCAAAGTTTCCTATCTAGGGATGGGTATCAATCATGGGTATTTAGAGACCATATTTGAACAGTTTTAAGGTATTTTTTTTCTTTAATTATATTCTGCTGTATCACCCTGCTATTTATTGTTTGATCATCTCAAGACTAAGAGAGCTGTCTTCACGAATACTCTTATATTCAAGTGTTTCTTCTAAAGTGCAACAGATGATTATAACTATTATTCTAGGGGACTTTCCTTCTATTATACTGTGAAATTGGGAAACAGGGAAGTTGATGTGTAATTTTTATCAGTTTCCATGGTGTAATCATGCTTGTGAAGCACAAGGGAAAGCCACTAATGGTTTAACAACTGGCTTGTGAAACGCCAGAATATTTAACAACGGACTCATGGGAACCAGTTTCCTCTCCTCTGGCTGATATTTCTCTTTGCCTATAGGCTTTTCATGTTCAGAATTCCACAAATGTGAACAAGAGTACACAGTTTCCCCTAATATCCACTTCAACTTGGGTACTTCTTGAGGGGCCAAGAAAGAATTTGTATCGTTTCTGATAGGATTAAAACAACCTTCCAGCAAAGTGATAATAGGAGATTATTCTTCAGACTTTTTCATGTGTCTGTCCATAAAAAGCCCACAGCATAATTATAAAGCAAGCTCCAAGGGACAGTATGTTTTTGAAGCTTTTGCAACCAAGAACTGGGACATAGGGATCTGCTCTTTCCCTTCCTTCCCCTGTGGGCTGCAGAAAACACAGGGGAAAATAATGGAAGTAGAGAATATTAGAATAATTTCATTCAAACTGCCTCGCACAGCTTGGCCTTTCCTCCCCAATATGCCTGCAATTCTCCCTTAAGCGTTCTGAGGAAAACTTTGAAATAATTTAAATACAATTGAATGCATTGCATCTGTCTTACTAGAATTGCTCACCACTGCCTTTTAAGGACTCCTTTCCTTTTCCTATTCCCTTTAGCCATTCATATTTTAAACAGAACATTGCCTTCAAACAGAACATGAATTGGTGATAAAAAAAAACAACAACAAAAACAAAACACAATAATAAAAACACTATTATTATTTTTTGTAACAATAAAAAAAAAAAAAACCTCTAGAGGCAAAGATTGCTTCAATATACTTACCTAATTACCCCCATTTACAATAAGGGAGGTCTGCTATCCTTTGTAGAAAGACAGAAATAATACTAAATGTCTTGCTAATTTAGCAAAACATGCACAGATTATATTTCATTTGACATCCCACAGTGGAAGAACAGAGAAATTAGTGCTAATCTCTGCAAGAAAAAAAAAATAATGCTGTTCTGAGATTCCCAATAGCAGCCGGCTTCCTCATAGTCATTGAGTCAGAGCTTACTTAGTGATTTTAGTGATGGCCATGTCACTTGGTCTTCTTTTATCTGGGTTCTACGTTGACATGCTTGCTGATTCTGAGCACTGAAGCTGAAAATCACTCAGTTAGTGTAAGGGCTGAAGGAATAATACTAGATAAATCATGCTGTTGTTCTATTCACATAATACTTTTCTCTAAATAACACAGGGCACGCACGTGGGACATGTAACCTTGCAAATCTTTGTGATAGTCTGATTAAACTAATTAGATACTGTTTCATTAGAAGAGGAAGCAAGGTCTCAGGAGAGGTGGTCATTTCCCAGCTCTCCCAATGTTCAAGCAGAGATATGAGTGATCTTTTAGGATTCACTTGTGAGGGTGAGCCAGCCCTGATCCAAGAGATAAAACAGGATTGGGGGGAGGGGGGGAGGGGTGAGAATTACCTAAGAAAACATCCGTTGATATTATTGCTTTGAAATATACATTGAATGAGAAAATTATTATGTTAAAAAACAAATTGTTTCATTCAGAGACCTAATTTTGGTGAAAATCATCTATTGATAATGTTAACAAAACAAAACAAAAGAAATGAAACCTGTAAAAAAAAAATTTTATGAGTTTATTTGAGCCAAAACTGTTGACATATGCCGGGAAGCAGAACCTCAATGGATTGAGATAATGCTCCGAAGAATGGCGGGTTATATTTCTCTATTTATACACCAAAGGTGGGTTACATGAAATTCATTGGTGATGGAGTAAGGAGGCGGGAGAAAGCAAAGTGGTGGGAAACTCCTGGGATTGGATAAAAAGTAAAATGATGGAGGTGTACTCAGTTGAGTGCAGGAACAATTAACATGATAAAGAAGGAATTTGAGGCATCTGTCCTGGTGCCCACCACATTTGGCTGTTCCCCAGGGGTTCCGGAAAAAGGGAAGTTACAAGTTACCCAGACATCTCACAGATATGTTATCTTAGAGGCAAAAAGGCAAACGGGCTCAATAAAAAGATCAAAGTTGATCTTTGTCTGGGAGAATATCTGGGACATGACTACCTACTATAACCTGTTAGATATTTAATTTTCAAACCATCTTTTGTGGCTATCTTAGGTCTCTGGGTTTGCAAGACTGCCATGCAGGCCTTCCCTGAGCTTGTCAGGTTAGCATGTGGCTTTTTTCTTTCACAATAATTTGTTGGGTAAAACCAGAAAAGCCAGAGAAAAGTCAGGATAAAAATTAAAATGATGCGTGGCCTAAAATAACCCAACACACAGCAACCTTCAATTATTTGGTGTGTTATATAAAGGACCAAGTGAGGTACTTCCCTAATTAAAAATTAACTTTATGTTTTAATGGTTTTTAACAGTGATCAAAAACATTGATTGCTCAAACTAGCATGCCTACAATTACAAAGACATTTATAAGCAAATGCATTATTACAGTGCTTATCTCAGTATGTACAATGGTCAGTATCACTAAAGGACAACTTTTCTGTTCTATTTGGTGTAGATAACCTCAGATCTTTCTCATTACAACAGCATCACTCAAGCCTGCAGGATCCAGCTAGCACTATTCTACACAGTATATCAGCAATGAATATTCCTTAAAAACATGAAAGTTCTCGTCCATTCTTAGCAATGCCCAGATCAATTTTCAGGAGTCATTCTGGCTGAGGCATTTGATTGCATCTTAAGAGGTTAAAACTCCTCTGGCAAGATATGCTGATTTATTGGTTTTAAAATAGAAATGGAAATTCTAAGTGCTGGGTCAGCAGAAGAAAGGCACAGAAAGCTAGTGACCTTCAGGACTCTCTTGAGATTCAGTGTTAAGGTGGCACGAGCCCAACCTCAAAGATGGAAGTGGCTCCTTAGACTTTTACACAAGCCTTGGTACTCTCCTGGCTCCTGGCGCTGGGTTTTCAGCTCAGTGAGGGTTATGTGGTGCTGCTGCCGAGCTGAACGAAGTCAGGAGGTCAATGTGAAGGCCATATTTTAGATTATGAAAATCGTTTTCCCTAGAACAAAATTTCCATCTGACTTTTGTGCTGCCAACTTGGGCACACTTCACTGGCATCCCTCCACATTCTTTATCACTTGCCTAAACCCCACCATCCTCAAATCTTTTTCCTTACCATTCTATCTCTCTCTCCCCTTTAAACATGCCATACTGTCTAATTTCAAATGTGATTTTCATATATAGTTTGTATATTTCTTATCTGAACCAATAGATTACTCTCTAAATGAAATTATTGCCTTATAATTTCAAATATTCACATTTTGGCTCAAAGTTTTCTAAGGATTAAAAAAATAATCTTGAATTAACTCCTGTTTGCTTGAGTCTGTTAAGGAGTTAGAAGTAGCCCACATCCTCAAAAATCCAGGGCTTTTTTTGGTGCCTTACAGAAAGCATGCCTTCTTCTTTCTCATATGGTAATGCTTTTCTTTGCTTCTTTGGCAAATTCATACTTAGACTCAAAACACAACTCAAATGTTATATCTGGACCCTGAGGCAGTGCTCATTACTTCATTATCCTCTTTGATTTAAGTACTACCCCATGGCAATCTCTGTTGCTTCATGCATTTACATGTTTCTCTTCTCCATTAAACTTTGCACTTGCTATGGGAAAGGGTTATATTTTATTAACTTTGCATTCAATGTAATTAGCTCAATGTCTGGTATCTAATAGGGCCTTACGAATATATTTTGAATATATTAGTGAATTGCATAGATGGGATTAATAAAAATGAAATATGAAAGAAACATAAATATGACAGTGGTCCCAGTGATGCTGGATTTTAGGTTCTTTCTATTCCTGAACTTTCAGAATAAATACACAGTAATGCTCATTCCCAAATCTAACTGATGACAAGGCATGAGCTGTGTTTCTGTGCTTTGAAGCTAAATTCTTCATGGAGGAAAATAAAATTGTAATTCAAATTTTGGAATAAACACACACATCATTTTGCAATCCCTTAATATTCATAGTACTTCATTAGTTTTAGGCAGAAACGAACTGAATATGAGTGTCTCCACTTTTGAGCAATTCACTATCTAAATGGTTTTACAAACTTTTTTTAAAAAAAGCTTAAGTAAGTGGTATGAAATCCTGGGTCATAGCTTGCTAACCTTTGATTTATAGGATAATTAAATGACCCCAAGCAATAGCCAAAAATGAGAGAAAAAAATAATTCAATATATTGACTAATAAATAGGTTTTAGTCATTTTTCAGCTAAGACAGCTCTTGTTCATTTGCAAAGAGATGGAGTATATTGGCAGTAGTTCATAATCTGCTTCTATTCACAAACCTACTGTCTACAGCAAGAGAAGAGTGCACTTTCTGAATACCTTTGACAATCCAATATGGAGTCACTGTCAACCCTTAGAAGGGGTTCTGAACACCCAAAACCACAAGTCTGGACTGTCAGATAAACACTCCACCTGGACACCATTATGTGTGGGTCTTCACCTCCAGTGGCTATAATAACTCAGAGCTCTGACCACCCAACACTTGAGCCTTGCTGTACCATGGGTCACACTTGGAGCCCTGCCAGACTTCCACCCCACTGGACACGTGCTGCCACTGCAGCCACCTGGCTTGAGACCTATGCCCTCCTCTCCACTTTTGGATGCCACCAGTGCCCAGGTCTTTACACTGAATACTCTTCCTATTCATTGCTATTGTGTAAGCTCCCCCGTTTCTCCTCCCTATGTGTGTAACCTGCATGTGACCCTCTTGGCTTATTGGGGAGGTTCCCTAATAAACCTCGCATTGTGGAAAGACACAGAGATGTGTGAGTGACTCTTACAGGGACTCTCCCTTACCAATGTTGGAACTTTACAATAGGTAACAAGGCTTTAAAGGAGCAAGTCTCATCTCAGATTAAGAGTTCATGGGGATTCAGCCACATCTTTATTATGATTGTTGTAACCTGGTAAATCCTACTCCTTCCCTCAAAATAAAAGAAACAAATCGGTGAAACTACCAATTCATGCTAGAAAGCAACACAGCACACCAAAACCTATATACATAATTTTAATTTTTTGGCATCAACTACTACATCCTGGGGTAAAGAGGAAGTTGCTTTTATGTATATGGATTGTGGCAGGATAGTAAGAAGCTAGGAAAATTCCTAGGCAAGTGGAATGAAAAAAACGAGACAAGAAAATTAAAGAAGGACAACTTGTGAATCACAAAACCTTATCTCCTCAATCAAGGACACTTGATTAAGAGCAAGTGGTTTATACCTCCCCTCCCTAATCAGAAAATAAATAGCTTAAATCACTGTGTCCTAGGAAAATAGAGAATACAGATCCAATTAATGTCATTTATGCCTACTAAACCCAAGGACAAATAAAGCCTCAGAGACAAACAACAAAGCCCCAAAAACATTTGGATGATATTACTTGGGGCATATTAGGAAGGAAAGATAGCTGCTAGAATAGGAGAAGGAGAAGGGGAGAAAAAGAGTTTATCTCACTAACTGAACAAAGAAGTCAGCTATCTATCATAGCACTTGCAAATAAGATGCACCCAAATTCCCTGTCCTGTAAACTCTGTCTTCCGGGTTACAGCTCAGATATACCAAGGTCTTGATAGAAAACACATTGTTCCATGTACAGACCCACATATATACACTGAATGGCCAGATTATTATGATCACATGACATTTGTAGGCAAATTAGCCGTACACTGCATCGTATGGGATATGGAAGCCAAAGGCCTGTTTGAACACCTTTGCTGTCTGCAGTTACCAAGATAAAATGTCTCCAATTTGCACAGGAACACAAGGATTGGACAGTTGAGCATTGGAAAAAAGTCATGTGGTCCAATGAATCACTTTTCCAGTTGCATCATGCGGATGGCAGAGTGAGAATTTCATGGAAACAGCATGAAAGCATGCACCCTTCAAGCTGGTGGGCAGTGTTATGGTTTGAGGCATGTTTTCCTGGAATGATTTGGACCCTTTAATTCATGTGGAACAACATCTGAATAGCACAACATACCTAAGTATTGTTGCTGATCAAGTTCATCCTATCAAGTTGATGGTGTATCCCAAAGAAGATGGCTTCTTCCAAAAAGACAATGTGCAAAGCCACGGTGCTCGTATTGTTCAGGAGTGGTTTCAAGAACATGAGGGAGACTTTACCTTGCTTAGGTGGCTCCCATGATCACCAGATCTCAACTCAAATGAGCATTTGTTGGATGAAGTTAAAAGAGCCATCAGGCAGCTGGTTCCACAACCATCAAATCTCACAGAATTGGACAGAGCTGTTCATCAGGCATGGTGTCATATTCCTTGCATCACCGTTCAACATCTTGTGGAGTCAATGTCAAGAAGAGTTGCTGCAGTAATGAAGGCAAAAAGGTGGTCCAATGAAATACTGAAGGGATGGTCATAATAATCTGGCCACTCAGTATGAGTGTGTGTGTGTGTGTGTGTGTGTGTGTGTGTGTGTGTGTGTTATATGCTATGCTTTTCTCATGAGACCTGAATACTCTCCCAGCATTTACTAATAAGCCTCTGTACACATCAAGAAGACAGTTTCTTCCATGAACATTAAGGTGTTTGCAGTCTAATAAAAAGAAAAAATCATGGAAGTGAGGGTTTGGGTAATTGGTAACAATAAAAAAAGGTCACTGACTAACTTAAATGGATCATAAGGAAATATTTTCTTTTGATATATTCAAGGTCTTGCTTTTTTCTCATATTTTTCTTATTTTTACTTTCTTATGCTTCCACAAATAATTTTCTCTTTTCAAATATCACCACCAGTTTTTCTTTATAGCTTTCATGAGTTTGTAAAGTATATGTTTTTTTCATACTAAAGCCAATATCATTATGATTTTTTCCATATGGACTCAGCAGCTGAATCAGTGTGAAAGTAACTCTGGGAATCACCTGCCAGGAGTAAGAGGTAAGAGATCTGAGTCCTGCAGCTTGAACAGCTGTTGAAGCAGTGTGCATTTAGTGGGACACATAGAAATTTGCCTTGCATTTGTTAAATGGCAGTCAATTGTATTTAGACAGTGAAATGAAGCTGAGGATGATGAGGTATAAGAGAGCAACTGGTGGGTACCACTACATCCTTCCAAAGGTGCCTCCTAAAGTGGCCATCAAATAAGCAAAGTTTCCTACGTTAGGTTATCAAAGACAAGTTTCATTTGCAAGTGTTTTGACTGGGGGGAAAAAACAAAAACAAAAAAAACCCAAAAAAGGTGATATCAGGCAAAAACAATTTTTAAATAATTTTGTCCTGAATTCATTCATCCTTCCCTTCATTTCTTCATCATCCATTCATGTAGTCAATACTATATGAATAATAATTTTAGGTTAATTTTCTCAGTGCCTGAAACTGCATTTTATAAACATGGTCCCATCTGCCAGGAGTTACAAACCACAGAGAAAGACAGACACTAAATCAATAAGAGAACACCTAGACGTATAATTACAGATTTTGATGACTGTTATAGATGATAAGAGAGGAGTGTTCTATGAGTAAAATGAAGACACCTGAGTGAGTTCATAAAAGCAATATTATATAGTGATATTAAGAGCCTGTCCTCTCAAGCCTACTTGTGCTCTGCCGCTTACAAGATTTGTGATAATGGGAAAATGTCTAATCCCCTTGTATATCATTTTTCTATCTAGAAAATGGTAATGACATAATATCTGCTTCATAGAGTCATTTATGGATGAAAAAAAGTAATATGTAAATATAAGTCAATTTCTTATTACAGTGAATGGGAAGGTTAGTAAGTTCTCAACAAATACCAGCTTTTATAATTCAGTTAATCGAGGAAGGCCTGCATAACAAATGGAGGTACATTTTATGTTTATGTTTTTAGGAACATTTACTATATTAATTTGTGTTTGTCCTGGTGCATCTCACATAAAATGAGAAAGGGCTTATACTTGCTGGTGCTCCTTTCTTAATGAAAGAGAAAAATACCACTTTCACATGTGGGTTGGCCAATGATTCACAGGAAGTTTCATGATAACTTAATCAATTTATTAACTTATGTTTATTATAATGTTTTAAAAATATATTTTATTGATTTTTTACAGAGAGGAAGGGAGAGAGATAGAGAGCTAGAAACGTCGATTAGAGAGAAACATCGACCAGCTGCCTCTTGCACAACCCCTACTGGGAATGTGCCCGCAACCAACGAACATACCCTTGACAGGAATCAAACCTGGGACCTTTCAGTAAAGACCAACTCTCTACCACTGAGCCAAACCTGTTTCAGCCTGTTTATTATAATTTTTTAAAGAATAGTTTATTGATTTTTAGGGAGAGAGAGAGAAATGTTAATGTGAAGGAGAAACAATGATCAGCTGCCTCTGCACTCCCCCTACCGAGGATGAAGCCTGCAACACCAGCCTGTGTCCGGACTGGAATCACACCAGGACTGGAATCACACCAGCAATTTCTTGGTGTACAGGGTAATACCCAGCTAACTGAGCCACACCAGGCCAGGGAGATGATTTTATTTTTAATGTTACAAATGAATATAAATCCTACTGCAAGACCCAATGTTTGATTCCATCTAACTTTTTTTGTTTTGTTTTTAATAGGAATTTTATTTATTTATTTATTTTTGGTTTAAGAGTTTTCCTTTGTTTTTTTTGTTTTGTTTTGTTTTGTTTTTTGCACAAGAGTCTTACTATAAACCCCAAAATAGAACAAAGTTTATGATTCCACTGTGTAAAATAGATATTATTATTCTCCAAAATACATTGATCAAATCATATACAATTTGCATTATGAGAAGTTGGCACATTATGAAAATGCCTGTATTTTGAAAGTGTGCAAAATTTTGAGAACCTCCCATGCAGAAACATTAGCAAGCCTTGGACAGGCATCGTGCAAGCTTAGAAATTCTGTTAGTAGGAATTTGATGCAAAAATGTTAGGCCACTGAGAACCATTTATTCTGGAACCTGATATTTGCTCTGCTAAGAATCTTTGTATACTGATAGTCTCAAAGGAGTTTTTCTTAACATTTCCAATTTCCTACACTGTGCATAATTTAAGGAGATATTTGTTGCCTAATATGTTTTCTTCTGGAAGAATTCTCAATCTGCCAGATCCTCCTGCTAAGTAAGATAAGGACGCACTTTGATATCCAGACTGTCTGGCTCGGTTTATATACAGTTTATATACATTTTCTAGATGGACCTTGAGTGGCCTGAGAGGCTATTCCTTTTCAATGAACCAATTTAGAGCTCATTCCCTGGGAATAATTCATACATTCATTAATCTAGAAAATTGGTTGATGAAGTATTGATTTTCAGTATATCCATAGCTTTTCCTTCTATGGGACTCAGACTTTGTTTGATTATTTACTTATTGTGCCTTGGGTTTTGATTTTTATATGCCCCAATCTCTCAATCAACAATAGTGTGTAAAGGTTCCTGTGCAAACATAAATAAATGCTTTAAATATGTTTGGGATATTTATTTAGTTAGATGAAGTTAATTGAAAAAAAAAGTAACTCTGGAAAAGGAATTTGTGCTTGGTAAATTCAGAGACAAATTAGAGGAAGATGTATATATGTAATAAATAAGATTCATGAAAGAAAAGGCTATTTTTGGTATCCTCACACCACCTACAGACTGCCTATAACATGATAGCATCTCAGTATATAATACAAATCATTGTGCCCCTAATTCACTCTTTTAGACCACAGAGACCACAATCCCTTTAATGGGAAATTCAATGAAGTAACATTTATTTTCAACAACAATGATGTTTGTAATTTTTAAAATATATTTTATTGATTTTTAGAGAGAGAGAGAGATCAACATGAGATACAAACATCCATCTTCTGCCTTACACATGCACCTCACTAGGGATCAAACCCAAAACCTGGATATGTATGTGCCCTGACTGGGAACTAAACCCTCCATGTTTCCCTCCATGTTTTGTGTATGGGATTATGTTATGACCAATTGAGCTACACTGGCCAGGGCTGTTGTATATGTATATATATATATATATATATATATATATATATATATATACACACACACACACACACACACACACACACACACACACACATACACACATATAAAGAGGTAATATGCTAATTTTTCTGTGACCATGTCCCCTGTATCGACACATTTGCATATTGATGCACTTGCAGCAGGGGCCAGGCAGCAGTAGCCAAGTTTCCGGGGGTCTGAGGAGACTGCCTGACAGGAGCCCAGACTGCAAAGAAGGAAGAGAAGCATCCACCTGGAGCTCTTTCAATCCCTTTGCAATGTCACCCTACCCCAGCCCCCGCACCCCTAGGGGGACAGGGAGGCTGAACACTGGGAGAAGATGGAGCCTTGGGGATAGCAGCAGTCCACACCTCAGACTCCCTATCTCTTCTCCCACCATCCCCACCAGGGGCACCCACAACAATAGCACGCCAGCAACCACCCATCAGCACCCCTGAGGCACCCGTGGCCCTCAGCCTGCCGCTGCTGGGCCCCTTCCAATGGGACCAAGCAGCCTCTCCTCCCTACAACTCCAGACATGGATGGAGGCAGGCCTGAGCGGGCCCCCAGGGTCAGACCCTTACCTGGCTGACAGCAGCAGCACTGCCTCTGCAGAGGCAGTGCGCTGAACCTCACTGGGGGCGTGGCTAAACCCACCCTCCTAGCCAGCCTGGCCCTGCCCTGGCCCAGCCCCCACCCCACTCTAGGAGATTGGAGCCTTACCTGCAGCAGGTATAGCTGTGAAACAGCCACTTACAATTTAAAAAATGGCGCCAAGCAGGAAGGTTTGACAGTTAACTCCCCCTTGGGCCTCGCTGCCCCCCATAGAGTCCCTCTAATGCCCCTCTCCACCAGCGCCTCCAAGGACAACCGCAGCTACAGGGCTGCTGGCCAGAGCCCGCCCCGCAGAGGCCTGCTGAACCTTCTGCAAAGCTTCCATAGCTACAGTCCCAGGAATCAATCATGCCCTCTCTTAATCAGCACCTGCTATCTGTGAGGGTACCTGTGAGCTTAAAATTAACAATCCCTTCCTGTTTAGACATCACTTACTTGGTGAAACATTTCTAGGTTTATTAGCTTAGAACCTCCTCCTGACAACCCAGTGAGGCAGGCGGAGAAGAGATTACAATTCCCTTGGTAAATGTGTATATATTCAGAAGTGAAGCTCAGAGAGGAAAAGTGTCAAGCTCAGTGGTTCCCAAGGTGCAGCACACACCCCACAGGGGGGCAATTTGACTTTAAGTGGAGGTAATTCAAGAATGAGTTAACAGTGAATTTTTTTGCATTTCTTATGTTTCTAGGGGGGCTCATCTACAGCGTATGCTACATAATCCTACATAATAAAAGGCTAATATGCAAATGATTGAATGGTGGAATGACTGACTGGTCACTATGATGCACTCTGACCACAGGGGCAGACACTCCACACAGGAGCTGCTCCTGGTGGTCAGTGTGCTCCCACAGGGGGCACCACTCAGCCAGAAGCCAGGCTGATGGCTGGCGAGCACAGCAGCAGTGATGAGAGCCTCTCCCACCTTTGTGGCAATGCTAAAGATATCCGACTGAAGGCTTAGGCCCACTAAGCCTTCAGTCGGACCTCCCTGCAGGGCTCCTGGACTTCAAGAGGGCACAGGCCAGCTGAGGACTCCCCCTCCCCCCAAGAGCATGAATTTCATGCCCTGGGCTTCTAATCCTAAATAACTATAGATTGGTGAATAACAAACAAAGTTTCTGTTTTTCTGGAGCTACTAGAGGAATCATAGAATATGCAAATAAAAAATGTCAGCATGTGACATAGGTTATGAAAACATTAAAGCAGGTTTAGGACATAGGCAACAAGGAGTTGGCAGGGTCCTGATGTGGCCACTATGATAATGGAAGGCCTCTCTGAGTTGGTAAATGACTGTGATGGCTTTTTGATATATCAACATTGCTAAATTACACTCAGTTTTTTTTTTTTTCAGATGTGGCCACTATGATAATGGAAGGCCTCTCTGAGTTGGTAAATGACTGTGATGGCTTTTTGATATATCAACATTGCTAAATTACACTCAGTTTTTTTTTTCAGTCAAACAGTAATCTAGATTCTCCTGTGAAGAAAGTGTGCAGAAACAATTAAAATTTCTTATCAGTTGACTTTATGTAAAAATAATGATGCTGGATGAGCCTGACTTAATCAGTTAGAAGGCTGTAAAACCAGAGCCCAGGTTTTCTTGAAAGATAGGAGCAGTTCTGCTTGTGGACAACATTCTTATTCCTGTGGACTTCCAGTCAACCAATGATCTTCCCTCCTGATGGGCTGCCCTACAAACTTGGACTTGCTAAGCCAGCCCACACACGTGCACTCTCTCTCTCTGTGTATACACACACACACACACACACACACACACACACACACACATTTTTCTGCTGTTTTTCTGATTGAACTCTAAATGTTGCTATTTTGACATTTTTATCTCTCTAAAATATTTCTTTATAGATACAGATATTTTCTCTTTGTGTGTATATATAAGGGTGGAGCCAAATAGGTTTACAGTTATGTGTAAGCAAAACATTGTTTATATTATTATAATCATAAACTGCATGTCTTTTTCCATAGGAACAACTATAAACTTACTTTTGCCCACTCCTGTATATCTTCTCTCTCTTTTATTTTCTGCTTCTTCTCTGGTTGAATTCTAAATGATATATTAAAATCTTAAGTGAAGTCCTCAGTGAACCGGGGACACTAGTCTTTTTAAGCCTTGAGACAGATCATTTTATGCATAGAAGTAAGGAAGTTCTTGAGCAGAAATGAGAATTTGAGGAAGAGGAAAAAAGGCCTATTTCTAACTGGAATCCGTGGATGGGAGGGTTTTATATTGTGGGTTTGTTGGTTTTTTGTTTTGTTTTTGTGGGAGGGAGTTGTATATTGTTAATGCAGAGAAAGAACAGGGCCAGTTTTTGTAGGGCTTTGCAGGCAATATAAAGGGATTAGGACTTTATTCGAGTCTAAGAGGAGGTCACTGGAGGATTTGAGCAGTGAACTGATGTTCTCAGATGTGTACTTTACAAGATTACTCTGCTGCTGTTTGAAAAACAAGCCTGAGGGGTCACGACCAGCATGAGGAAGGCCTGGGAGGAAGCTGTCACAGTGGGGGGGGGTGTGCAGTGGGTGATGGTAGCTGGGCTAGACTGGTGGCAGATGAAGTGGCAAAAGTGGATGGTTTGGGGATATATTTTGGTGATGAGTTGACAGGGCTTATTTTTGGATTGGAGTTTAAGGTAAGCAAAATCAAGGAATCAAGGACTGAAAGGGATTTTTCATAAGAAGCTAGATAAAGGGAAATATTATTCTCAGAGAACAGGAAGGCAGAGTTGGGGCAGAAGGTGAGAGGCACTGGATCCAGGGAAGAAGAGGAGGGGTTCATCTTCTGAGAGAGGAGAAAAGCCTGAAACTGAGGTTCCTGATGCAAATAGATGGGGAAGTATGGTTTTAATCCTCATCCCATTGAGTCTGTTTTTCTATAAAATTAAAAAAAAAGGGGGGGGGGGCTTGCACACACTATCTTCAATTGCACTAGTGTCTAAAAATGTGAGAGTAATCCAGAGAGCAGCCACCAGAGAAAACATCAGGGCAGTTGTGTGCTCAGGGAAAGGGGCTTGCTTTCTTAAGCAGATGATGGAAACAAAGGTGATGCTGCAGAGATAGGTGGGAGTAGTTGCACCCAGACTCCCTGAAAATCTGTCTATTAAGTCTTTAAGAGGACAGTGTTATGGCTGGAGATGAATCTGGAAAAACTGTGAATGGCAGGGGCTTCCCATTCAGCACCACAGAGGTTTCTGTAGGTATCTTCCTTGAGCCCATATCACACAGCAGGTTTTCATTGCACACATACCAGCCATGGACAAATCTCATTCAGTCTTTGTGGATTCTCCTTCTGCAGTCAGAAAATCCTTATTCACTCAGATGCCTAACCAAATATCTTCCTGCCAGACATTGGGCGGCATTTAACACCCCTGGTCTTGATCTGGCATTTAGAAGGGTGCAGGAACCTGGAGTAGGGGCTCATGTGTAGATTAAATCAGAGTCCAGAGATGAAAGGTAATTTTAAAAGGCATTGGGGGTCAGAGGAGCCTAGCTAAAGAAACTAAGTTCTCCTTGTCTCAGGACCCCTTGCTTTTTATTAACACGAATTGTCCTAAGGCAAGGTGGAGATATACACTTTAAAGGGTAGGGTTTTGTACAGAAGTATTATCAGATTGGGGAATTGCCTTTGGCTATTCAGGTGTTTAGCCAATAGGAGGCAATAATATGTTTATTAAGATGCTCTGAGCTGTCTTGCAGCAAACAATCAATTTAATGCATTGTCAATGTTTGGGGAAATGCCTTTAGACATTCCCAACAGGTGACAACATATGTGACTCAGCCTTTGTTGAGTCCCCAAGTTCCATCAACCTTTAGATGAAACTCTTGAAATTATGACATGCTGAAACTGGCTTCTGGCATCTTCCATCTATCTTATCCCTCCAAATCAGTCAACAAATTCATAGCAACATTTGAGACTTCTTCTCCAAATTTGTCATATCCTCTGTCTTGTCATTCAGACCACTCTCATCTGTCATTGAAAACATCACTATTTGCCTCATCTCCAAACTTGTTGCATTCAGTCTTCAATACTCTATTATTTTTCACTTTCTACAGCCAGAGTCATCATTCTGAAATGCATAGCTAATGCCATCACTCCTCAATTTAAAACTCTTAGTACATTCCAAGTGCTTCCAGAATAAAGTGCAGCCTCTTGCCACAGTTGTCAATGCCCTTGTGGTCTGACTTGATCTCCCCATCTTTGCCTGCTCCTTTTTGCTACCTTCGCCTTGCACTCTCAGCACTGGACAACTGGCATTTCTCCAGTACACGATACTGTACAAACCATTGCACAGGCTCCCCATTCAGCCTGGACTTGTAACCTTGTGCTACTCATTTGATAGGTCTCAGTCATGCTATCTCCTCTGAGAATCCCTTCTTGATAATATACTGGTTGACTTTTCCCTGCTTCTACTGATAAAGTCTTCTATGCTTCTTCTGATAATAGTACTTATCAATTAGGCTTGGAATGGTCTGTTTTCATGTCTCTCTCTTCTACTAGACAAAGTTCCTTGGCAGAAATAGTGTTTTGTCTGGATTTTGTTGTGTTTCCATCACCATAGTCTGAGGAACTAGGGTAGTATCTGACACAGATTGTGAGGTCCAGGACCAAACAACACTAATGCCTGGAAGAGCTTTAGTGAAAGATGTTAAAGATCAACTCTAATTTTATATGAAAAAACTCTGCTCCTACCCACCCACATAGAAATTTCTAGAGATATTTAAAAATAGTTATGATTGTGGTCCTTTCTCTTGGCATGAAAAGGGGTTCTTTTCAACAAACCACTAGACAAATGCATATGTGTATGAGACCTGATTAAGGGTATAGCATAACTTCTTTTATAGGAGCTTCCTATGCCTCTTGATAATTTAAAGAGAGCTCTGCCACTATTATGGTGTGAGCATAATTATTATTCAGAAATACTTAGATCTGATTGACTCATTGAAAGTTTTGTCACATAAATCTGAAATAACAGATTTACTACCTAACACTATTCATTCCTATTTTTTAAATATATATTAAAGTCATTATAGCATGTCCTTTCTAAACTAGTAAAATTGGTAGTTATCATTTTTGCTCTTCTTAAACATGATCTCTTATATAGCATGTTTTATAAACACTTTGTTACTGCTTCAGAGAAGGAACAATTTTTCTGGGCAAGAGTCCATTTCAACTTTGAAATAAAAGAAAACCATGTGTTAGGAACAGAAGAGATTATTCCCAATGTAAACCTCTATTTTGAGAAAGCCCTGGTCACTGTCAAATGGACTATCCACACAACTTCTTGATTTAACTGAAGCAATGGATAAGTTGGGTAATTGTTCAGAGTATTGATTCTCTATCTCACAAAGCTTAGGGTCTCCAAAGTTGCCATTCAGTAACCCTGTGCTTTTTTGATTTTCTGCTACTTAGTTCTTGCCTTGCTTAGAGGAAAGGTGTTTTTTTGATTGGATAAAATTGGATTAGGACTAGAAAAATTGATAAGAAATGTTTACTTATTCACTACATCTAACTCCTACTTCAAATGCTATCAAATTTAAGTTCTAATCACTTTATTGTCTTCCTCCATAAATTTTCTATAATTATTTTGAACCATTATTCTCAGCATTTTGGAATACTTACAGCTGTTTCAAAATCTAATCAGTTCTAGGTTTTCCACAGTTTTATTTGTCACCCTTTGTTTTTAAAATCTTAGTTAAAACAATCAATAATAATCAAAACCAGGTTTTTTTTGTTGTTGTTGTTTTTACATCATCTGAGGTGTGTAGTAAAGGCACTGATTTTCTCTCTTCAAATTGCTTAAGAATTGAAATATAGCCCAGCAAAGGATAAAAAATATGTTAATTTTATCAAAAGGAAAACATGCTGGTCTAGCTTAATCTCAGCTCTTATGATTAAGCCACTCAAATGAGCACAAAGAAGAAAACAAAAATGTAGAAAGAGTGTGAGAAGGCAAAAGTAATTTAGTATAAGGTTAATGAGATATTTCGTGGAATCTAAAGAAAGATATATACTTAAATTTCAGGACTGAATTCAGTTAATATAAATTCTATTTTTACTAAATGTAATTATTAATTTAAATTCAAATTACCAATTTTTAGGATCTTATTTTCTCTATTTGTTTTGGATCCTGGGAAAGCATTATTCCTGCTTTTTATTACTTTTGCTTTATCCTTGTCTTCTTTTTCTTTGAAAGTGGCATTCTCTTCATTCCTGAGAAGACTTACAGGGGCTATACATATTGAAACCTACCTGCAGATTCCCAAAGGACCAGGACCTTGGTTGGCAAACTGTGGCTCACGAGCCACATGCAGTTCTTTAGCCCCCTGAGTGTGGCTCTTCCACAAAATACAATAGCCTGGGCGAATCCATTTTGAAGAAGTGGTGTTAGAAGTTTAAGTTTAAAAAATTTGGCTCTCAAAATAAAATTCAATCATTGTACTGTTTATATTTGGCTCTGCTGACTAATGAGTTTGCCGATCACTGCCAAAAGAGAAAGACAGTGAGTGGGGCCTGCCATGGTGCCCATTTAGTGCCCAATAAACAATGGCCAGAGCTAAATTTCACACAGTGCAAACGTGACCAGAGGTTGTCTAACTCAATTGGATTGAAGGGTGATATTTTTAAAAAGTAAAGTAGGTGATGGGTTGAGAAACATCACAAGCTGTCTCACACTCTGTTTGTATAACAACCGTCAGGGTAAAATTACAAATACCCAGGTTAATGAACCTTTGCTAATGATGACTCTAATTGAGATCTTAGTCCAGAAATGTATTTTGATCACAAGTGAGGAGAGACCGAAAAAGAAAACATGTTGTGTATTTTGATTATTACTGGTTATGATCTGGACAATGCCTGTTTGTTTTATGATAAAATTCATAGGATTCTACAATGACTATTGTGGTAGTCAAGGTTCTAAAGAGAATCAGCAGGAAATCTGATGAGGAGAAAACAAGAGGTATTTTAAGGAATTGTCTCATGCAATTGTTAGGGCTGGCAGGTGTCAAGTTCAAAGTCCACAAGGCAGGTTGGCTGGTTGGTGATTCCGGCAAGAACGTTGGTGATGTAGGCCTGAGTCCAAAGGGTGGCAACTCAGGAAGGCTTTCTATGCTGCAGTCTGGAGGCAAGATGGTTTCTTTGGGAAGCCTGTCTTTTCTCCTAGGGACTTCAATTTATTGGATGAGGTCCACTCACATTGTGCGGGGTAATTGCTTTATCGAGTAAACTATTGTAAATGTTAATCACATCTTTAAAAAATACAGAAGACTCTAGATGAGTATTTGGCCAAACATCTAGTTACTATAGTCTGTCCAAATTGACACATAAAATTAACCTTATACCAGTAAGCTTTCTTATTCTTTTAAGCTTCTAACTGCTTAAAGTTACATAGGAGCCTCTTTGTGTCATTTCTTTATTTTTCTGTGATTATATAAGCTTCAGATTATATAGTCTGTTTGTTTTCATATTTTTATTTAGGAATGACAATCCTGACATAAATGCACTTGTGTATATATTTTTATAATTATTTAAAAAAATTTAAAGTGCTATATTTCATCATTTGTAAACTGTTCTTGTATTCCTGCAGTAAATGAAATGTACATAATTACAATATATGTGACAATGATAAAGCAAGAGAAGATGTTTTAGCATTGCAATAAATTAAATAATCCTTCCTTTCATTATTACAAGTAGCCTAGTCAAAAATGTGTGTGTGTGTGTGTGTGTGTGTGTGTGTGTGTGTGTGTGTATGTGTAGTGGGGAGGGAGGAGAATCTTAAACTGCAGGGAGTGTTGAGAATAAATTCTCATTTATTTCAAATATTAATAAAAATTAGATTGCATGAGGGAAGTGAAATGGGAGATGTGGAATCATTACAATTGTAAACTACTGTGGAGAAATTAACTACATCAGCCACCCAGCAAAGCGGAATAACTGAAAAATATAGGGCTTAAAACAACTAACATGAGCAGAGGATTACAGATCCATGTTGCTGAAGTTCATAAGGAATTTAAAGGATGACAAGAACTAGGTTTTACAAGCTGAGGATCAAATTATTAATTTAACAATGCAACAAATTATTTAAGCCACCACCTTAAGATGGTTTACATTTGGCAATGTTTGGTATGGTCCTAATTAAAAAAAAAAGAAAAGTTTAGCTACTGGGTCCTGAATTTGAATTGATCACCACAATTCAATGACATGAAATCAACCTTTCATCGGGCACATGAAGTGTTTCATCTGTGAAATAGAGTTCTGTCTTTTAGATTTGAATAGAGTAGTATCAAGTTTTCAAGCCCAGGTTACCTTATATTATTTCAAAAGATATGCTTCCATTTGTTGTCACCATTCTAAATATATGCTGCCAAATGGACATAACCGCAAATTACCTGAACTGAAAAACTCAGAATTAGGGCATTTGTACTCGTGCTGCATGCCAATAACTTCTTGAACTCAGATACCCAGTGACTCCATCCATTTATCACAATATCCAAATTATTTTTTTCAGATTGTTTATTTTAAGTCAGTTTTTATTATATTGTATCATATGACAATTCCTGTCATAAGGATAAAAAAAAAGGAAGTTTTAGAAAACCACATATTGTCAAATTTCCTTATGTCTAGACTAGGGGAGATCAAGCTCTATGGGCAGAGCACCATGTTGCACAATTAAGAAACTATGAACACTGAGCACACATGAGTAGAGGGTGCTGTACTAATCGAATAAAGGGCATAAAATGTTAATGAAAATTTAATGATCCACATAATCATTATTGTACATCCTAGTAATTAGGTACAAAATTGTAAGAAACTCACATGAAAGTCAATAGTCATAATCCCTTTTAGGAACAGTCTGAGTTCATGCAGTGTCTTGACACCCCCTGTACAAAGCGGCATGACGAGAGGTTACTCAAGTGGTGTTGGGCATTTTGGTCATTTTTCGGATAAGAACAATTAGTAGTCCATATTTGTTGAAGAAAATGAATGAGGATTCAACTTCACCTCTCACACAAAATAACACCTTACACTCTGGGGTCTCCTCTGTTAATGTTCCCATTAATGCCCCTGATCAGCACATCAAGATGATATTTCCCAACTCCCCAAATACTTGCATGCTTACAGGGAGGGTCAATGGGTAGAATTGTATTACAGAAGCAGGATAGCAGCATGAGACATTAACCACTGTTATATAACCAGGATGTTTAGAATGGAGAAATTACACATTGGAGGTTGACATATAAGATGATATTTTGCATAAATCCAAGCATGAGGCTTAAAAATGAGAGTGACACAGCCCAGAACATGCTCATCTTTGAGCAGGACAGGAGCTAGAGGAAGAATTTGCAGTGGGTTTTCACGCTACTACTCAGAGAGCAAACAGATTCTGAGGCCGATAGATTAAAAGATGCTGATGACACCAATGCCTGGGGTCCTCTGACTTAAAAAATGAACTTGTGAAAGAGCCTCACAGACTTTGGTGAATATTGGGGAACACTGTCCCTCCTCAGTGACAGCCCCTCAGCTTCTTGAACCTGTGAAGGCACGTTCCCCTTGGGAACCACACACCTGCTCAGCTTGGGATCAGGCCATCATTATTTTTTTTAAAAATTAACTTTATTGTTGAAAGTTTTACAGATGTCGCTCTCTTTTCCCAAGGACCCCCTTCACCCTCTCCAGCCCATCATTTGTAACCAGTGGAAAGCTGGGAGCTGCATCCTCCATCATCATCCTGGAGTTTAACCAGCCTAAATTCTCCTGGCTCCTACAGGGGGATTATCATGTGGTGACTACTTCCTATGGTCTGGTCTTTCCCTTCCTCTTCTCTCAAGACTCAGCCAGGCAATAAAGGAATCTGTACTAATAAAAGGGTAATGTGCAAATTGGTCATGATGCCCTAACAGTAACAACTAGACAGCAGGCTGTGTGGGGCAACCAGGCCAGCAGGAGGGTTAGTGAGAGACGGCCAAACAACTGACCAGCAGGCTGTGTGGGGTGATCAAGCTGGTGGAGGGGAAGTAGTGAGGGACGACCAGACTGACAGAGGGGGACAGTGAGGGGTGACCAGGCCAGCAGAGAGGGACAATGAGAGGCAACAAGGCCAGTGGAGGTGGGGCAATTAGAGGTGATCAGGCCTGCAGGGCAGGCATTTAAGGATAACCAGGCTGGTGGGGGGCGGGGGGACAGTTGGGGGTGATCAGGCTGGCAGACAGAGGCAGTTAGGGGTTATCAGGTAGGCAGGCAGGTGAGCAGTTAGGAGCCAGTGGTCCCTGATTGTGAGAGAGATGTGCAACTGCCAGACATCCCCTGAAGGGTCCCAGATTGAAGAGGGTCCAGGCTGGGCTGAGGGCAGCCCCTGTGCACAAATTTCATGCAACAGGCCTCTAGTGATTAAATAAAGGGGTTACCATGGGAGGCATGAAAGAAAAGAATGTCCTCTTTACCATACCCCTTTATCTTTTTTTATGGCTTTTTTCCCCCCAGTATCTGTTTTCTATTAAAGAAGATGGATAAAGGTAAAACAAAAGCTCTTTTTTCCTCTATTATTCCAACAGGTTAGAGGAACCTGGAGGAACCCTGCACTGTTGCCTTAAATGAGACATGATACAATTTGCATCTCAGAGATAAAAAATGAATGCTTCCTCAGCAGTCACATATCGTCACCGTTAACTTTCAGATGCACTTGGAAAGAGCTAGAATGGCACAGATTTGACTGCTCCACTTTTCCTCCTCCTGTGTCAACCTACTTTTACCCACATTCCTGGAAGATGTTGAGTAATTTCTCTTCCCCTCAGTGTGGCCTATTACTCTCAGCATTTTTCACTCCAGAGCCATTGTCTGCTATGCAGGGCATGCTCTGAACAAATTCGTGTTTTTCCTCTTTTTACAGATTTAAAAAAAAAATAAAAACATAAAAGTTCTAGGCTCCCAACTAGAGTTATAATTCTGCTGAACTCGGCAAAGTCTTACAATAAAATTATTAAAAAAGTATAATGACAAACCACATGTGGTTTCTTTTGCATAGAGTTATAACTATATTCCAAGAAAACATAGAAGGTGGTTATTTGGTTTTTCTCTTGGGGGATCCCTGGTGCAGAGAGTTGAGTACATCTCACTTTATGGCCTCTTTCATTTATCTACAATATCTGCAAAATCACTCTTAATTTTATTTTTCTTTCATCTTACAATCCTACTTCAATTTACCACCTTCCCTCTACAAGCTTCTACTCCTTGTGTTTGCTGTATATCTCAGCATTTGTAAGTATTCCTGAAAATTGTATTATGGTACTGTTTAATATATGTAAACAGTCTAAATTTACACAAATTGGATTGTATTATAGATCTGATGTTTTTTTCTTCATTTTTTAAAAAGAAAATTCTCACCCAAAGATACGTTTTTATTGATTTTTAGAGAGAGAAGAAGGGAGTGGAGAAACATCGATCAGTTGCCTATCATACCTGCCCTGCCCAAGAATTGAAACTGCAAGCTAGATCTGTGCCCTCATCGAGAATTGAAACCACAGCCATTTTGTGTATGAGAGGACTTTCCAACCAACCAACTGAACCACCTGCCAGGCTCTTCCCTTTTTTATATTTAATAAAATATATTAATATTATATTATATTATATTATATTATATTATATTATATTATATTATATTATATTATATATTTATCAGTATGGCTATGTAACATTTCAGATGGTTCAGTGGCTTTCCCATCACATTTTACTTTATTCATTAATAATTTAAGATTCTTATTTAGATACTTAATGACTTCTAATTCCCTGCTGTCAGAAAATAACTACCACCACCATATCAAAATCCTAACGTTGCATTTATGTATAAAACTAGGACTGAATTTCTTGACAGAGTCTAGCTAGTGTAATTTCATTAATTCCTCAAGTGGCTGTGCTAGTTTACATTCCCATCAGTAATGCCTTACTGGTTAACAACATTCTCACCAATATTTAGTATTCTCTGAATTTTTAATGTTTGCTAAAATAATGATTGCAAAGTGGATATTCACTATTGTTTTAATTTTTTTCTTATAATGAGATTGAATATATCATTTATTTGGATTTCCTTTTTGAGTATTATCATCCATATTAGGCTTCTTGTCTTTCTCAGTCATCAAGGTTCCTTGCAGATTCTAAGTTTAATCATTAGCCTTTTTCTTTTAACTACAATAATTTCTTCCTAGTCTACCTATCAACTGTGGACTTTATACATAGTCTCCCCCAATGCCTTTCTTTTCTCTGCTTTTTTATTTCATCTTTCTTTAAGGCCTAACTCAAGTAGATCTTTGTCATTAAACATGTCTTTACTATTCAAATATCACGAACTCCTATATTGTTATCTCTAACATCATGGGTTGCTTAAATTCCTTGAGGTACTAGGGATTTTTCTATAATATAAATTCACTATTGTAGATGGTGTTAAATATATTTACATCTTTTATTATGCCAATTGTGCTTAGCACAGTGCTTAGGAAATAAATATGTATTTATTTGCTGAGGTCTTTAAAAAGTATTTGCCACCACTCATTACACATTAGCTTTATCAGTATTTTTTATTTGGTTTTAAAGTATCAATAAGGCCGGGACCGGTTTGGCTCAATGGATAGAGCGTCGGCTTGGGGACTGAAGGGTCCCGGGTTCAATTCCGGTCAAAGGCATGTACCTTGGTTGCAGGCATATCCCCAGTATGGGGTGTGCAAGAGGCAGCTGATTGATGACTCTCTCCATCGATGTTTCTAACTCTCTATCTCTCTCCCTCCCCCTCTGTACAAAATCAATAAAATATATTTTTTTTAAAAAATAAAGTATCAATAAGATTTTATAGTTTCACAATCAGTGTGGCCATAGAACCTAATTGAAAAGACTAAGCAAATGTTATTAGTAAAGCTAAGGTTAAATTAAAATGCTCTTATTCCTATTACATAAAAATATTGATTTACCTTAATTTTTTATTTTATTTGTTTACTACTTATTTAGTTCAGATTTTCCATAAACATCTCTCTATTGATTTTATAGAAAAAAAATGCATTGCAATGCACATACATTCAGTGGGATACAATAGCACTCTAACCACTTTTTAAGGAGGTCATTCCCATGATTATCTAAGGTGATCTTCATTCTAGTAAAAGTATCAAATAAATGCTTATTGTTGTTAAGATTTGAGTATGGGAGATATTTTAACATTGTCCTAATTAAACAACTAACTTCAAAAAAAAGCTGGGCATCAATAATGAAACATAGAAATGAAACTGATTTTATGTCCTCCTCACCCAACCCTTTGTTCTCCAAATCCAGGCTCTAAACATAGAAAGGATCCCATAATAGATTGACAATAAATATAGATATGGTTTCAATAACTTTATTTGAATTAGCTCAACTAAGGTTGAGTTTCTTTATATAAGGAGGGAGTTGTCAAAAACAAACTGGCTTTAAAAAGTTATCTGAATAAATCCCTTTAGAAAATGCCCCTGCATGATACTGTCCAGATGAATAACACCAGGTTCAGACTGTTTTCCTAAGACAATTTGGAGCAGAGGGATGCTTAATCACTGTTCATCTTGTTGAAGCGTTGCATTATTTTCCTTGCTGAAGATGACTAACTTTAGTATTAGTTGGAAAATAAGACAACTTAATAGTCATATCACTAGGCTTAGTATAACATTTATTTAAACTTAATGGGCATTTGAACCAAATAATATTTAATGTCTACATGTAAATATATCCAATATTATTATTTTCCAAAGAACCCACACACACATATCTTGAAATGACTTTTTCATTCACAGGTCAGCATATGCATTCATTCATTACCTTCCAGAATGCAACAATGGCAAAGAGTACTTTGTGAATTTCTTACACATTTATAAGGCATATTTTTAAAAAAGGTCATATTCATAGTGTTTTTCAAATGTCAAAGCCAAAGAACTGTTTTGTAGAAAAATATTGAATGGCAAAATGTGTACTCTCTATGCAAATATATTTAAATTTTATTTTATTTTATTATTTTTTTAATATATTTTATTGATTTTGTACAGAGAGGAAGGGAGAGAGATAGAGAGTTAGAAACATCAATGAGAAAGAGTCATTGATCAGCTGCCTCTTGCACACCCCCTACTGGGGATATGCCCACAACCAAGGTACATGCCCTTGACAGGAATCAAAACTCAGGTCCTTCAGTCCCCAAGCTGACGCTCTATCCATTGAGCCAAACCGGTTTCGGCAATATATTTAAATTTTAGTTATTTCAATCTTCTAATCTTACCTCTTTTTTTAAATACTTACTTTTGCAAAGAACTAGCAATTTTAAGTGTTTGTTTATATAGTTTCAAGTTCAGGACTTTTAGAAAGGCTACCATAAATTCAGAATGATTAATTTAAAACTGAGCTGAAGGTTACAAGTAAACTTCAACTTTTAACAGAAAAGAACTATCAGAGACACTTATCTCATCCTCTGCGGACATTTATCCATCTCTCTGTAGAGCACCAACAAATTCTCTAGACATCCCTCAAAATGCATAAAGGTACTGGATGTCAAACCATAGAATTTTACTTGAAAAATGTTTCTGTTGAATCACTTTATCAGAGTCTATACTTATTACAGATGTCATCAAAGCTCTTTAGCAATTTTTCCATGTAATTATGTTCTCCTTCTCCAATTTATTTTCTGTAAGTTACAAATGGATAAATTATAAGTCCTTAGGTCAATACAAGTATAATATTAAAAGACTACCATTTTGTTTTCATGATCTTTAGTAAATTAAGAACTATAAATTGCCCAAGTCATGAATAAGCCTGTGCTCACCAATTAAATATAAATTCTATTTATTATACAATCTTCCAATAATAGTAAAAATCTCATTAAAATTACACATAGTCCATAATTCTAATACATCTACTTTAATTTTATTTTGCCATGTTTTCTTCTAATTTCTAAAAATATATCCATGGTTTACCCATAGATACTATAGAGCACATAAAACTGTCCTTTCTCCTTTTTTAGTTTAATAATTCTACATCAGACCAATTTACCTTGATGGTACACAGCCTTCCAACATATCATTTTTAATTTCTATAAAACATCCTAAAGAGTTGATATTTCAATGAATTAATTCATCTCCTTATTTTAGAACATCACATTTTATTCAGCTTTTGCTTATTTATGTCAAACAGAATTAATTATGTTTGTTTATTTTTCTTAAGATAATTTAGTTTTTGTGTGTCCAGGTGCTGTCATATTGCTATCATATATGCTACCAAAAATATATGCCTGTGATTATGTGATAATACTACTGTAATAACAAGTATTATAAAAATACTTAATTTTTTGTATAATATAAATAATCCAATATCTCATTATCAACTTGCTAATGTTTATTGATTTCATTATATTGAATAAGCTGATATCCATTGACTCATATCTGAAAAGCACATGTTTACTTCTAACCATCTAATTAGTGGAATAACTTTTTAAAATAATTTACACTTAGAAAAGATATTCCAAGGTACACTTCTGCTAGCAAATATCACTAGAAAAAAGTGCAGACATGATGAATAACTAAGCCTGTCTGACAACTCACAATATTTGTTTTTTTAGTATATGTATATATATAAAAAAATAAAAAATATATAATACATATAATATTAAAGCCAATAGAGCAAATACCAATACAGATGGATATGGGGTAAACAAAACATAGTGCTGTGGCCAAAGCACAGAAGCTCTATCCAGAGACTTGAATCACCACAGAAGACCCATGTAAAGGGTATTCCTCCAGCTTCACTGCACAGCCATTGCAGCAAGAATTCACCATCTTTATTTTAGCTTATCATACTTGGATGTATCCAAGAATGGTGTTATTGAATCACTTGTATAGGCTTATTTTCCATGAGAGGGAAAATGTCGGCGTGGGTACTTTCCATCAATGGAGAAAGAGATCCAGAGGAAGCCAGAGAATCATGGAGTCATTGGAGCAGAAACCTATGCATGTTTTCCTGACCCATCCAAATGAAATAATAATAGCACCTACTAGTACATCATAATGTTATAATAATGATTCCCTGAGCTATCATGCAAATGTACTCTAAACATTCCCTGCTACTCAATACCTTAATTTTCAGGTCTCTAGATCCTGGAAATTCAGGTATTTCCTTATACCCCAGCATATTTCTTACCTCCGTTAGAGTGACTTCATGCCTTAGATACCTGGGACAATTCTGCTTTATGCCTTCTAGTGTTGTTATAAATGCTTCTTCCTTTTATGTTCAAAACCTTCGCATTTTGCACAGTCATTTATATGGTCAACTAGTCTTGTTTATTTTCCTTCATAATACTTATCACCATCTAATATACTGTATATTTTTTCCATATATATTCATTGTCTGTCTGTTGATATTAGATGTAAACTACATGGTAAAGAATTTGTCTTTTAAATTAATAGTCATGTCCAGACAAATGTCTGATATATTACAAAGACTTAAAACTATTAGTTAAATGAATAAACATATTGATAATGGTGAAGTGATAGTTGAGAGTTCCATGTTATTTTGGAATACTCTCACTCAGCCAGCTGGCATGAGATTTGTCGCAGCCATTGTAGTGCTAACGTTTGAAAGGTAATGGAGGGGCTACAATCAGCTATCACCTACGGAAGAATTGCTAAGATTTCTAAGGCAATGAGAACATTCTGGAAAATAGTTGTGGCATTAACTCTGTCTTCTTTAATTGACTAATGCTGTTACTAATATCTGACTGTTACTTATTGTTAAATAGAGTTGCATAGAAGGTTGAGGTGGAATCACACAAATAGTGTAGATTATACCAAGCAAAACTTACTTCTTCCCCAAATGTTCTCAATCATAGACTATTCACCAGCCAGTCACAAGGACTGTGCTATAGAATAGAACATGATAATGTAATGGATCTTGAAAACAATGACAAAGCAACTCACAAACTCTATTTTATATTATTATCATAATCATAAAGCATGCATTAGAGTATTAGAGGCCTGGTGCACAAAATTCATGTACAGGGGCATGGGGGTGTCCCTTAGTTTAGCCTGCACCCTCTCCAATCTGGAAACTCTCTCACATGGCAGGACTGCTGTCTCCCAACTGCTCACCTGTCTGCCTTCCTGATTGCCCCTGACCGCTTCTGCCTGCCAGCCTGATCATCCCATAACTACTTTCCTGCCAGCCTGATTGATGTCTAACTGCTCCCCTGACAGCCTGTTTGCTCCCAACTTCCCTCCTCTGCCAGCCAGGCCACCCCTAATTGCCCTCACCTGAAGTGTTGATGGCCTCCAACTCCCCTCCCTTGCAGGCCTGGTGCCTCCCAATTGCCCTCCCCTGCTTGCCATATTATGATGACCATCTTGTGTCCACATGGGGGCAGCCATCTTTGACCACATGGGGCAGTCATCTTGTGTGTTGGAGTAATGGTCAATCTGCATATTACTCTTTTATTAGATAGGATGGAGGCCTGGTGCATAGGTGGGGGGCCAGCTGCTTTGCCCTGAAGGGTGTCCCAGATCAGAGTGAGGGTTCCCTTGGAGTGTGGGGTAGCCTGGGTGGGGGGCCTGTGGTAGTTTACAGTTCAGCCACACACACACACACACATACACACACACACACACACACACACACACACACACACACACCCGGCAACCAATGCAGACGCCCTGGTATCTGGGATTTATTTACCTTCTACAATTGAAACTTTGTAGCCATAAGTGGAGGCCTGGGCCAGCCAGAGTGTGTGGAAAGCTTGACTTCCTCTATTGTCTGGGAAACACAAGCCTCCCTGTGGCTGCAGCCATCTTGGCTGGGGTTAATTAGCATACTCACTATGATTGGCTGGTGGGCATGGCTTGTGAGTGTAGTGGAGTGGTGGTTAATTTGCATATTACTCTTGTATTATATAGAATTCTTGATCATAGATGTTGCTGAATTCCAGAGTTTGAGAAATAAATCCTCTTAATGCCTGAAGTGCTTGAAAGTATTTAACTTAAATATAGTGTACATAGCATAACCAAACAAAGGTAACATAACAATTCAACCTTTATGTAATGCCTGCTCTGTTCCAGATACTGAACTAGGTAGGCACTAGGAAGACATGCCATCTGCCATCAGAGTGCCAGTTCAAGGAGTAAGAGAGAGGGAGAGACAAGTAAATTTTGTCCAACATGATTGGAGCTATGATAGAATTCTCCAGAGACTTATGGTAGGGGTAAACACAAGAATACCGGGATTTGGCCGAAACCGGTTTTGCTCAGTGGTAGAGCATCAGTCTGCGGACTGAAAGGTCCAAGGTTTGATTCCGGTCAAGGGTATGTACATTGGTTGCAGGCACATCCTCAGTGGGGGGGTGTGCAAGAGGCAGCTGGTCGATGTTTCTAGCTTCTATCCCTCTCTCCTCCTCTCTGTAAAAAATCAATAAAATATATTTTAAAAAAAAGAATACCGGGATTTGTAACTCCATTGTTTTGGGTCTCCAAATAGAAGGCGTTAGGGTTAGGGTTGGTCTTCAAATCATTCTTCTGTTAAAGGTTGTGATTCTTTTAAAACAATAGTACAAAGATTTAAAAATGTATTATCTAGAAACTTGTAAGGAAAAAAGTAATCCCATAACATTTGTGCTAGGAGAGAAGAATTGAAATTTATTGGGAATTTACATTCTCTTTCAGTCTATTATTTCTATAAAAGGCATCACTTGTCCCTAGAGCACACAGTTGTGAAAATGTTTACCTAATGTTCAGGGATAAGGATGAAATGTCTGCAGATGTCTCTGTGGAAGGCTTTACTGCTTTATAGACTTTCCATTGCCTCACAAACACAGGCCTTTCCAAGAGAACTTAGAAATAATCTTACTATTATAGTTTAGATTCCCTATTAAACAGGATTACCTTTGCACTGTATTAAAACTAACATTTAGCCAGTGAAATGGCCTTTGCATTTTCCTGATGTGTCAGAGACAAGCTTAAGTTTTATTTTCTACTCAGTGAGTCTTTCTAAGAGAAAATGCAGAATTTTCAATTTATGTTTCTAAACACACAGAATAAACTCATCTTACATAAATAGAAGTGTCATTGGTTGCAATTTACATCTCAATGTGAATGTCACTCCTCTGCTTACTGTTGAAGCTTTGAGTTTAGGCTTTGAACAAAGCTCTATCTGTTGTTATTACAAGCCATTTCCCTGACAGCTCTCACATTAATGACACCAGATTGCTTGCTTTCATGCCTCCTTTTGGAGATTATTTTGTCATTTTTTCACTACTTCTTTGCCTGTTCTCAAACAGAATACATTCTAATGAAATTTAGAAAGTTATAAGTTCCCACACTCAAAAAAAGAGAACTTCTTTTTTCTGATTTAGGTGACAACATCTTCAAAATATACTTAGGAAGTGAAGTCTACACACCTTAGCTGGACCCAGTGGTGGAAGGAAGGGGGTAGAAAATCACTCTTTTCCAGATATCACATGTATATTTACTACATTTAAGGGTAAGGAGATGCTGTCACAAGGGACTGGACCAAGACAAAGGGACAGTTGATTTTATATTCCCTTTGAGGTATTTTTAAAAAAATCTAAATTATGTTTTTAAATATAAGAAGTACATAGAAAATATTTTATTATTAATTTTAATATAATCAACCTATTACAAACAAGTTATTTTCTATCATTTGGTGACTTTTTCTAGATGGTATGTCTCAAAATTGATTTTGAGAAAAATGAGAGAGCTGAAAGCCAAGCCTCCTGTGTAAAAATCCTGTATAATAAAGCAATAATATGCAAATTTACCATCACATCCTCACACAAGATAGCCACCCGATGTGGTCACAAGATGGCTGCCACAAGATGGCTTTCAGGGGAGGGTAGTTGTGGGTGATCAGGCCTGCAGGGAAGAGCAGTTTGAGTTGACCAGGCTGACAGGGGAGGGTAGTTAGGCATCAACCAGGCTGTCAGGGGAGTGGTTAGAAGGTGATCAGACTGGCAGGCAGAATCGGTTAGGTTAGGGACAATCAGGCAGGCAGGCAGGCGAGCAGTTGGGAGCCAACAGTCCAGAATTGTGAGATTGGGTCTAAGTCATTAGTTGGACATCCCCTGAAGGTCCCAGATTGGAGAGGATGCTGGCTGGGCTGAAGGACCCCCACCCAGTGCATGAATTTTGTGCACTGGGCCTCTAGTGTTAATAATATGGTAACAGTTTGGGATCTGAGGATTATATTAGGCAGATGATATTGTGGAAACAACATACATAAAAGAAAAAAAAGACAAAAGCAAAATACTATATCACTTTTGGTTATGGCTATAAAAACCATTACCTAGTTTAGAAATAAGAATGCTATAGGAATGTTACAAGTGAAAAATTGGTGACCATAAAAACCTATACTTCCATATTTTGGGGATATTATAATAGTTATGAAAGGTAATTCAGTTATTTTTTTAAATTAGTAGATGGAGCCAAAACTGGTTTGGCTCAGTGGATAGAGTGTTGGCCTGCGGACTGAATGGTCCCAGGTTCAATTCCAGTCAAGTGCATGTACCTTGGTTGCACCCCCCCCCACTGGGGATGTGTGCAAGAGGCAGCAGATCAATGATTTTCTCTCATCGATGTTTCTAACTCTCTATCCCTTTCTCTTCCTCTCTGTAAAAAAACAATAAAATATATTTTAAAAAATTAGTAGATAGAGCCAGATTATTATATTATACTTACTATTATTGTTTGTAAAAAAAAAAAAAAAAAAAAAAAAAAAAAAAAAAAAAAAGCTACTTTTCCCCCTAAAACTTAAATTGTTGTGTTATAAGAAAGGAGATGATGATTGAGCATTGTAGTAATTTTGTGATTATTTCCTTATCTATATGGCTTAAAAGGTCCTTCTCTGTTGAAAAGACTTCAAATGGCATAGGCAGTATTTCGGGGTATAAAGATATTCTATCATGACTTGTCGAGAGTCTTGTACTGCAAATATTACAGGGAAAAAGGAGAATATCAAATTACTCAAAGTTTAAATGGATAAACATGACTCAACACAAAGCTTAAGAATTCACTAGCTTATTAGATCCATTATCAAGTTTAGATTTAAAAACATTAAAATAGAAAGAAGTTTGGTGGGTTTTTTTGTGGGTTTCTTATTTATATATTTATTTATTTATTTATTTTTACTTTTTATACTTTCTTTTCACACTGGACAAAGTAACATGTTCTTATTAGCAATTTTAGTTTCTTCAAAATTCATTGCTATCATTTTCTCCTAGGCTGATTTATGACACTTGTTTTATGACAATGGACCAGCTGTCTGAGAGTGACCCTGCTAATTACCACATAGGAAACCATTCAAGAATAGAACAATTAGTTGTACTTAAAAAAATAAACTAAACATATAAGTTCATGAATAAGAATGTGTCATGAGCCTTTTAAAATATAAAAATCTTATCACTAATGTAATTATATCTCTGCAATCACAAATGATTCTGATGAGTAAGAGAAGGGTATCCCAAAGAAAGCCACCTGACTGCACAAGTAGCTAGGATAAAATTGGATTTTAAAGGGGCAAAAGACAGATAGCATATAACTCAAGGCAAATGCAAAAGACTGACATGGTAAGTGAGAATGTTGTTACAAAGGACAAAGCCTAAAATAAGCATTCTAGAACCCTCTTCTTGTGGAGAACTATCATACAACCTGTGACATTCTTTTGCACTCTGTAGAGACACATGATTTCCCCTGACGTAGGTCCACTGGTATGTCTATATTAGATTGTGATTATTTGGAGGGAAGGGAATGTGTTTTCATGTCTTCTTCACCTTGTTATAAAGTAGAGAACTTAATAAATCTTTGGTGAAGAATTATGCAAATATAATGCCAAGTTCCTCCAAAGAAAAAGTTTTAAAAGTCATATATGGTAAAATAAAATCAAAGAAAGGATAGCCTTGCTGCTGGCAGTAAATGACAAAGAACAGAGATCTTTGGCAATTTGCACCTTTGTTTTCTGTCAATAAATATCTACAAGCAAAGATGATAACGCTAAATCTAAGTAAGAGAGGATGGATGCTCAAGGGAAGTGAAAATGACTAGAGAACATCTAGTTGCTGTGAATGAGTTTAGGCTTGGTTTGCCCAACCTAGCAGAATTATATTTTAGTTCAGAAAATAATTTATTACCTGCATAATGTTTATTATTATAAAAATAAAAAATGTTATGAGTTTCTTACCCATTGAAAAAATTAATTGCTGGATGCTGACTTGATGGTGATAGGATAAGGGGAAGTTATAAGGATATAAGAATTTTTCTTTTTAAAAAAATATATTTTATTGATTTTTTACAGAGAGGAAGAGAGAGGGATAGAGAGTTAGAAACATCGATGAGAGAGAATCATCGATCAGCTGCCTCTTGCACACTCCCTACTGGGGATGTGCCCACAACTAAGGTACATGCCCTTGACCGGAATCAAACCTGGGACTTTTTAGTCCACAGGCCAACACTCTATCCACTGAGCCAAACCAGTTTCAGCAGGATATAAGAATTTTCCGAACTCATCTCTCATCTTTAGAGTTTGGCCTAATTCTTATAGGTCTTTCATAAAAGTATTTCTCTCCTATTAATCCTCTTTAAGATATACAATTATCTTAGTAAAATACAAATATGAATTACCATTATTTCTTAGGAGTTGTACTTTAATCAAATAGTATACACTTTTGAGTAATATCTAGTATAAAATAGTGATTACAGGTAAAATATTTATTTCGTATATTGTTTTATTTTATTTTGGTTCTGCCCTTCCCTAAATATATAATTCTGACTAAGCTACATCAATTTGTAAATTTCAGTTTACTCAGTTATTAAATAAGAACACTTTTCTCATAGGGTTGTTGTGAGGATTAATGAAATAGCATATATAATTACATCAATAAATGTTGAAGTCTAATTGATGAGTATTTAATTTTCTGACTCTCAAAATTTTCAATTGTGAAATGAAGTAAGGAAAATTTTCTCAGAATTGTAGCCAAGATTAAATGAGGTCTAAAAAGAGTGACAGTGCTTGACTCTTAGTAGTAATTCAACAAATGCTAGTATTCCTCTTAAAGATCGTTAGGGTTAATTTAAAGGCAGATCTACATGCTCAGCTAGATATTTCTTGGTTTAAGACAGTGTTTCTTAATATTTTCTGGGGTCTTTTAATCCCTTTGATAAGCTCCTGAAAGTAACAACTTTTCTTTCAAGAAATATACACATGCACATATAAACACACTACTTGCACCCAAGTTCAGCTATTTTATGGATCAGTTCATGGATCTGTGGACTCCAGGTTAAACTCCATGCTCCACAGAGCACCATGGTTGGGCTTGAAGATACATAAATAGTCAGAATGAAATCATCTGTTGCACATCACTATCTGGCAGCATGCACATCCTGACAGCATGCACATCAATCCTGTACTTATCTGAGTTGGTGTTATCTAGTTCAGTTTCAATGCTTCCAGTGGTCTTATACAGAACACTCACTATGAATCATGGCTAATGCACTGAGGTTCACAAATGGGTACCCTTCATAAATACTAAATGATATTAAAATGAGATGGGGGAAGCCTCACTCCATGAGAAATGTTGTTTAGGGATTAAAGAAATGAAACTAAAATACTAACTTATTTCAATAAGGGGCTTTTCCCTAGAGAAGTGAAGAAAAAGGGAAGTGAAAAACTTCAAATTATTAAACCTAAAAAATAAGTATATGCATACATATTCAGGTAATAGCTTACCTAACTCAAAGCAACAAAATGCAATTTTCCACTTCCCTGGTTTAGTGGTTTGATTGAGTTACTCTATAAACATCTCCCTTCCTTAGTTGTCACTGATATAATTGCACAAGCTAAGTTTTCAGAAGCTATTTAAAAGTTTTAAGAAATGTATAGCTGTGTGAGATTTTTTTCTCTCACAATTCCTAGGTATTTTATAAGTACTAAAAATAGCGGAATTTTTAGACACTTAATACCCCTACCATAAGATACTGATGTTAAAATACTATGAAAAATATAAACTTATATTGTCCAGACCAGGTAAATGCAACAAGTGTATTTGAAACCATTCAAAGTAGCAGAATTCTACAATGGCTTAACAAATGATTTAGTGTGAATTCAAAGCCTCACTTTTCTCACAATATGATTATGCTGAACTTTGTACTAAATTAACATCATGTTTCAAAAATCTCTCAGGGTTTCTGAGAGTGGATATTATCCATTATCTGTGTCAGATGTTATGAAATTCTGTTCCATTATTTTAGAACATACCTAAGTAAATATATTGAGTTATATTTGCAGTAACTTAGGTACTTATAAAGAAACTAGAGGTCCATTGCATGGATTTGTGCACCAGTGGGGTCCCTTGGCCTGGCCTGTGCCCTCTTGCAATTTGGGACTCCTTGAGGGATGTTGGACTGCCAGTTTCAGCCTGATTCTTATAGGCCAGACAAAGGGACCACACCAGTGCATGAATCTGTGCACCAGTACTCTAGTATGCATATAAGATCTTTGATTAATCTTCTTCTGCTCCCTCTACCCCTTCCCTCTGAGATTCATCAGTCTGTTCCATGATTTTATGCTTTTGCATTGAGTGTTTGCCCCCTGGTGGTCAGTGCACATCATTGTTATTGGTTGAACTGTTGAAAAGTCACTTAGGCTTTTATATATACATATATGCTTTCAACTGCCTTTAAAATAAGTCAATAAAATATATGTAATATGCCATATTGACTTTTTCCATATTTAATGCATTTGCAACAAACATTTTAGAGGTTACAGCAAATGAACTAAACATTCTCTTCTAAGAGTATATGACCAAGGTCTAGCTGCTTTCAAATTGTGGCCCCATTATGTATTATTTCAGGAGCTTTATAAACCTGTGATTCTTTGACTACTGCTAGAGCCAGAGTGACAGAACTCTCTTCATTGGAGAAACAAGGTGTATGACTTAGAAAGGACGTAAATGAACCTGTCCAATTCAATGTAACACTGAGTTAAAATTTAAAGAATACGTGCAGAGAGACACCAATTAGTTTTTGAATTATTGAAATTATTTAAATAAATAGCTAGAATTTAAAGTGAGAAATTTCATGTTTTGTTTACATTTCAGAAATCACTACTTCTATGCATTACCTGTATATTTCTACATGACGTTAGAATATTACATCTCTAAAAGGTCTATCTGAGACTCATTTTTTTCTGTAAGTTAAAACATTGCTTCTCAGAATATAATCTGGACCAACAGCATCCTTCTCACAGGAGAACCTTCAGAAATGTGCAGTCTTTAGGACCTTCTCAAGACTACTGAGTCTTAATCTACATGTTAACAAAGTTACTAGGAGGTTTGACTGTCATAAATACCTTTTCTACTCTCAATAGTACAGCATGAGAAATTATTTAGAATTATGTAACCAAATACATTTTAAAATACTGTCCAATCACAGGTCTCTACTAAAAAAGTTTTGGATAAATTCTAAATTATTGTCAGAATTTTCTATTCTTTTCTGGAAGAATAAGAAAACATTTTTTATTCATCATATCTGATGAAGAATTCCCACTAGTGCTATGCTTTTTAAAAATCAGAGCACTAATATATAATTTCCAGAACTGGTAGGAAAAAAAATAAGTCTCAGTTGACTATATAATTCACTTGACATTGTCATTTAAAATGCTTGCATACCAAGTAAAGAATATCTCCAGTTGTTTTCAGAAATGTCTACTTTAGATTGGTAAAATAAAAAATAAATTATTCTGCCCAGATTGGAAAACACTATATATTTCTCTTTGGAGAATGATGTTTTAGCCTAAAACATTTCTATCCAGTCATAACCATTAAATACAAGGCTGGGGTGTAGGGGCGGGGAAATGACATTTTATCAACACAACCTAAGAGTGAAACTGCAAGTATAAATCAGAAAGCTTGTTTTAAAAAAATGGCATAGACTGAGGCCTTTTATTAATGTATGCTCAACAATTCATTTGATCACTTTCAGGTTCCCTAGCAGGAAAGAAAGACTTTAGAAAAAAATATACAACAGAAAATCTCAAGGTTGAGAAAATGCTGTCATTTCTTTTTGCTCCTGTGAATTGGAAAATGTCTATCATTCTTTGATTTTAGCACATGGAAGAACTGGTTTTAAATTGCAGATTGCTTTTCAAAGATCAGCCGCTTTGAATATTTCTTATTAGTTGCATTGAAGCTTTGAACCTTTGTGATTTGGTGTTTGTAGTTTTGAAACCCTCCCTTGGGTGGAGCTGGGGTGGACACTGAGAAAGATGTTCTGAAAAGGCAGAGTTGGTTAATCCTTTCAATAATTTTATATATAGGATCTATATTACAGTTATGCAAACTGAGACACAGAGCTAGTCACTCAGCTAGGAAGTAGCAGAGTCAACATTTGAACTCAGTCTGCTGACTCCAAAATGTCTTGTTTTTGTAACTCAGAAGGCACAGATTCATAGAGGCTAGCTCAGTCCCATTTGTGGACCTGTATAGCTTCTTACTTACCTGGAATAATATAATGAGTTATTTTATGAATTTTCAGGACAAAAGCCCCAAGATTAATATACTTTTTTTGTTAAGTAAATACAATTAAATTGTTATAACTTAGCTTTGTACAACATTCTATAAAATACCAACTCTCCCACCTGCATTTTCTCATTTGATCCTGGTGCAAAGCCAAGTATATAGTTGAAGATAAATTATTTCAGGGCTTTTTTCCTCTCCCTCAAAAATTTTAAAGATTGATTATAGAAAGTGTAACTCAAATGTTTTGTTTGACCCATAAAATTTGGCATGCAAGCCACTTTAATTTTTTTAATAAAATTTTGTCATCCTTAAAGATATATAAATATTTAGATGATATAAATTTTATGCATTTCATAACAGTTATAGTACATAGCCAAATTTTATTATATCTTTTAATTTTTAAGTGAGAGTCATTAAGGAAAAAAAAAATGCACTAATACATCTGGAAAAAATACTATTACCAACAGAGTCAGAACAGAAATAAGAAACTAGATGTTTGGTTAATAAAATTGCATTAGATAGCATCTCAATTTTCTCTTGAAAATCCGGATGATATGATCATATCAGGACTGTAGTCTTACATGACAACCAGCTAACAGTTAAGCATCAGCTTCCTCCCTTACAGAGTCACAGGCTGTTTAGTTTACCACGGCCTTGGAGGTCCTCCGCATTCAAGTCAGATGCTAGCCACTATAATATAGAGATTATGCAATTAATAAACCTTGTGAAATTTCACTTTATTCATAGAAAAGTGGATATATAGATTATTTTATATGATGATACTAGAGGCCCAGTGCATGAATTCATGCACAGATGGAGTTCAGCAGGCCTACCCTGATGGGGGCCCAACAGATGGTGCCAGCTGTGGGGTCTAATGCTGGAAGCTATAGCTTTCCCCTAGCTGGATCTAATTATATCTTAAGGATGGCCAAAAGAAAACCCACAACAGGATTATGTTGCATTTCACATGCCATGAGTTGTGTGGCTTGCAAACGTATGTCAAGATGGATGACGGCCCTTTAATGATTTGTGCCTTCTTCGTGGGGCTCTGTCCTCAGTTTCCCTATATGATTTTCATGTCTGTCTGTTTAAAAGTTTTTCTGTTTTTGAATGTGCCTACCCTTTGCTGTTGCTCCTGGCAGCCTGCGGGTCCTCTTTGCCGCCCCTTTTAAAGAGAGATTGAAAACTCAAGGCACTGCAATTTCACAAAATCTCCTCCTAGCCTCTCTACATTCCTCAGCAAAAGGCTGCCATACCGTTAATGCTTAAGTAGTAGCCTTTTTGGCTAACTTGGAAAGTCTCCTGGGGTTGTGGCCATGGAGGTAGAATTGTACACTTTGGCTGCAGTATTAGCAGAGCCCTCTGGAGGCTCTAGTTGGGGACAGAATGGACTGATAATTATTTCCTTGTGCTCTCACTAAACGTACATGCACCAGGGAGCCAGGCAGTGATTTATAGGCATTGGGAGCCGAGCAGGAGTGGGGCCGGCTGGGGCAAGAGGTCCTGGTCATTTCAGTCATTATGGTTATTCTGCCATTCATTTGCTGGGCTTTTCTATATAGGATGCATCACACTTTGGAATTCTACTAGGCTAAGCAAACTCAATATGCAATTAATAGTGAAAAATCTTCTAAAATAGATATTTATATTTCTAAATTATTCTGTTCACTTTGGGGCATCATTGCACAAAAGAATCTGTGTGAATTACTGTGTTTTGTTTTGTTTGTGTGTATGTGTGTGTGTATGTTTTAATCGTGGTATCATATCTGCCATTTAAAAGGTGGGGTGATTTTTATCTCCATAAATGCTAATATTGGTAGGAGTTTCAAATTCTCAAAATGAATGATTCTAGGTCACAGTGACCAAGTGTACATCTTTACTCAGAAGATAAATGGAAGAGGGGGTGAGAGGATGGGAGTGAAGCACTCACAAAATGGCTGCAGTTGGCTTGCCACACTTAACCAGGCTTGACTTGTTAGCACTGATGCTGGGAATGGTGAAGAAAATCATTAGAAACCATGATTCCCTGCTTTCTGATTTCCAGGCCTAGTCCTTTATTCTGTTGTTTCTGCTAAAAAGTGAAGAAGGTTTAAGTGTCAAATTCAAACATCTTTTTATCCCATTATTTTTATTATTTACATTACCAGCTATCCCCATTCCCCCTCCTTTTGCCCACTTCCACCCAATCCCCCTTCCCTCTGGCCATCACCACACTATTGTCTGTGTTGATGGGTGATGCAGATAAATTCAAATGTCTTAATACTCCACAATGCACTCGCTGAATGGCTAGTGGAGAAGAGACCTCTAAAGAGTTCATGGTGTGTACATCTGAAGAACAGCTATTGCTCATGAAAAAGTGGATTATCTATTAAAGTGTAAAAAGCATCTGGTAAGGAGATTGGAATAAATCGCCCTCCCAGTCCTTTTGCTGCTGCCTAAAGGAATGAACTTTGTTAAAATAACACTGTGCACTTTATTTCCAGCTTTTAAAGCCTGTGTCAAAAAGCTCTCGTGAACCACGGAGAGCAATGTAATTAAAATGAGAAATGTTCCTCCTCCTTAGAGACAAGTGGGAAGGAGAAAAAGTGCACCAGGATATATAGGTATATAGAATTGCCATTATTTAAAAGGTGTGTGGCATGTCGCTTGCAAGTAGGCACAAACATATCTATGCATTTGCAGTGAGGAAGGAGTACTTGGTCATAGAAAAGGGAAGTATATCATGTAACATTTCTTTTTTTTTAATGTGCTCATTTTTATTATGATTTTTCTGAGCCTTATCATGATTAAACACTATTTTATGAGGGGCCCTTACTCATGCTTCTGAATGTGTCAGAGAAAAGTGGATTTGCCCCTCAAACCATCTTTATTCTGCCTTTCGGAAATGCCCTTTACATAGTAGGCACTCAATATGTTATGCTGATGATGATGTTGAAGTATCACAACACCCAGGAATGAAGAAAGTAAGAGTTCCATGCTCCCTTAAACTGTGTGAGTGAGTTAACTCAGTGCTTGAAAAGGAAAAGCAAGGAGAGACTGGGGAGACGAAATGAGGTGGCTATGTAAGTGTGTCTCTCGGCAATAACTTAACACTTAGTTGAGAGATTCTCTGTGAAGGGACATGCTCTAATAGTATAATGCTACTCAAGTTTATAGAGATCTAAACACACTTTATTGATTCTGTGTACTTGTAAGTAGGTGACAGAGAGCATTTGTCTTCTCTTGCAGATGGAGAACTAAGATACAAGCTGCATAGTTCTGTTTAAGACGAAATTACATAGTCCACAAAGGGAAAGGCTGCCATTCAGAAATAAGTTCTCATGATTTGGTCTTGGAGCCACCAAAGAATGTACCTTAAAGTTGCAGTATTGTCTGGTTCAGAAAACCAAAATACTCCGATAATATAAAAAATGTTATTGTTGTTAAATAAGTCAAATATCACCAGAAGAAAAAATGAGTTAGAGAATAAGGACTGTTAGTTCCCTATTTACTTCCCATGTTCTTTATTTTTATGTTCTGCATTCATATTCAAATATATTCTTTACCTCCATCCATAATAAAAGGCAAAGAACAAACTATGATTTAATATTGAGAGAAATTAGCCAATATTTCAAATGTACCTTGAGTTAATAACCTAACAATAAAAAATAATTAAAACCACTGTAGTTGTGGCCAAGTTCAAGCAAGGCTTTTATTAAGTGCTTCCTGCCCTGCCAATTTACATAAACTTGAAGTTCAAATTCATATTCATTAGCATTATTATAATTTAAATGATTTCTTCATAAAGTCCCATACAGAAATTATTTACAACCTTTTACATACCTATGTCAAGAGTCAGAATCTTAATTTTCTTTCTTAGAAGAAGATGATCCAAATCTCTAAGATCCAAGACCACATTGTTGAAAGAGTAGGCATACTCTAATGTAATGAAATCTCATTATTCCTTTTTCATTAATTTTCATTAATGTAAGAAGAAAAATCCAAGCTACTTAGGGACTTGCCAATAATTAACTCTGAGTTGATTATTAAATAAACTAAGGTCCTGATGCACAAAATTCGTGCACTGGGGGGGGGGGGGGGGCCTCAGCCCAGCCTCTCACATACTGGGAGCCTTCAAGGGATGCCTTACTGACCACTTAGGCCCATTTCCCATGGGGAGTGGAATTAAGCCACAGTCTGGCCTCCCTTTGTGAGAGGCGACCAGGCTGATCAGGGGAAGGCACCAGCCCCATCACCCCGCAGCTACAGCCAATGCCAATCACCACAGCCACCAAAGTGTTTTCATCAACATAATCTCCAGTCCCTTCACTAAGAAAAAATGACAACTTTCTTTAGGCTTTTTCAAGATGTGTCTTTCATAGGCTATGACATTTCTTTCTTTCTTTTTATCCTCACCTGAGGATATGTTTCCATTAATTTTTAGAGAATGTGGAAGAGAAAGGGAAAGAGAGAGCAACATCAAAGTGAGAGGAACACTTTGATTGGTTGCCTCCTGCATGAGCTCTGATCTGGGCCCCAGCCAGGAAGGAGCCTGTAACCTAGGTACATGCCCTTGATCAGAATTGAACTTGGACCCTGTGGTCAGCAGGCCTAGGCATTATCCACCAAGCCAAACAGGCTAGGGCAGGATATGATATTTCTTAGCCCTACAGCAATTTTTTTTCTCCAGGAGTATAGTGGAAAAACCCTAGGTCACCTTTTTGGATTCTTATACCCAAGTTACTAAGAATATTACCAGTGGCATACAGGGAGCTTAGCCAATGAGCAGTCAGAAAAGGTGTTTCCTCTGTAGTTCACACAGATTGCCAATAGCCTCCAATCACAGAGTCCACCCCTTCCTAGGCCCCAGGTTTGGGAAGGTTTGGGTCCTAGGCAGGGGCCCCCTAGCTCACTCCAACCACCAGCACTGCCCCTTCCCAGGCCCAAAGCCTCTGGCCTAGGCTCGGGGTATAGGCAGGCCCCGCCCCGCCCCCCCCCCCCCCCCAGCTCCAATTGCAGGCTTGGCCCTGCCCAGGAGCCCCCTGGCTCAGGCCCTTCCCAGGTTGCTCAGGACCCATGCAGGTCCTACCTCTGAGTGACCTGGGTGCTGAGAAAGTTCCCAGGACCCAGGCCTCTGAGCTCCTATGTATGCAAATTAACCATCATTTTGTTGGGTTGATTTGCATACTCACTCTGATTTGCTATGGGCATAGCAAAGGTACAGTCAATTTACATGTTTGTCTATTATTAGATATGATGATTGTTTTTGAATTATGCATTTATAACTGATTTTCAAGCCAGTTCTTGTTCTTTTATATTTTGAAAATATACATTATTAATATTGATCAATATATTTCTGCTTTCAATGCTTACTGAAACTTTCCCAGTCAACAAGTTGGGCTTTTGCTTTTATTTATTTATTTATTTATTTTTATTATTTATTCAGTTTTTTAAAGCTGTTGCCATTTTTAAAAAATATATATTTTATTGATTTTTTTTTTTTTACAGAGAAGAAGGGAGAGAGATAGAGAGCCAGAAACGTCAATGAGAGAAAAACATCGAACAGCCACCACCTGCACACCCCCCATTGGGGATGTGCCCACAACCAACATGCATGCCCTTGACTGGAATCGAACCCGGGACCTTTCAGTCCACAGACCGACACTCTACCACTGAGCCAAACCGGTTTGGGCAGTTGGGCTTTTGCTTTTATTTATTTATTTATTTATTTTAAAATATTTTATTGATTTTGTACAGAGAGGAAGGGAGAGAGATAGAGAGTTAATCGATGAGAGAGAGTCATTGATCAGCTGCCTCTTGCACACCCCCCCTACTGGGGATATGCCCGCAACCAAGGTACATGCCCTTGACCGGAATCGAACCCAGGACCTTTCAGTCCCCAAGCCGACGCTCTGTCCATTGAGCCAAACCGGTCTTGGCTGGGCTTTTGCTTTTAAAAAAAGATATATTACGCCGAAACCGGTTTGGCTCAATGGATAGAGCGTCGGCTTGGGGACTGAAAGGTCCCGGGTTTGATTCCGGTCAAGGGCATGTACCTTGGTTGCGGGCACATCCCCAGTAGGGGGTGTGCAAGAGGCAGCTGGTCGATAACTCTCTCTTTCATCGATGTTTCTAGCTCTCTATCTCTCTCCCTTCCTCTCTGTACAAAATCAATAAAATATATTTTAAAAAAATAAATAAAAAAATAAAAAAAGATATATTACAATAAATATAGAGTACAATTACCAAATTTTGTTAATTTATCTTATGGTTTATTTATCACAACATGTGAGCTTTAAGAATATTAATAATGTTGAAGATCCATATAAAGATACTGAATAGAATAGATATGAGCTCAACAATTAGTTTTCTAAAAGGTGATTTTTTTTCTGTTAACTTTAGAGTAACAGGAATAGGCAGGGTGAGTTCTTGTCACAGAATGATGTCTTGTATTAAAATTTGAGCTGAAGCCAGGACTGGTTTGGCTCAATGGATAGAGCGTCGGCCTGTGGACTGAAAGGTCCCGAGTTCTATTCTGATCAAGGGCATGTACCTTGGTTGCGGGGGGTGCATCTCCAGTAGGAGGTGTGTAGGAGGCAGCTGATCGATGTTTCTCTCTCATTGATGTTTCTAACTCTCTATTCCTGTCCTTTCCTCTCTGTAAAAAATTCAATAAAATATATTTTAAAAAATAAAATAAATAAATAAATAAATAAATAAAATTTGAGCTGAGCCGGAACCGGTTTGGCTCAGTGGATGGAGTGTCGGCCTGTGGACTGAGGGATCCTGGGTTTGATTCCGGTCAAGGGCATGTACCTTGGTTGTGGGCACATCCCCAGTGGGGGGTGTGCAAGAGGCAGCTGGTCGATGTTTCTCTCTCATCGACATTTCTAACTCTCTGTCCCTCTCAATTCCTCTCTGTGTAAAATCAATGAAATATATTTAAAAATTTTTTGAGCTGAGGTTATCTGGGTTTGGAATTGAACAACTCAGATAAATTATTCAATAATTAGTATCATGTGTTCAGAACAATTATAATGATATATAATACTCATTGAGCACATAAGAAGCAGAAACTATACTCAGCTCTTTAGAAATTTATAGAAAACTTAGCATAGTTTTTCACCAAGAAAACTCATATTCTGTCCCATAACTTGACATGACTAATGTTTGTTCATTGGATTCCTGGCTTTCATATGTCTTCATTCTGATAGGGGTGCAAAGGCAGAATAAAAGTACAACTTTTATATTTTCTCTTTTTCTTTCCCTTTCTTTTATCAACAGAATATGTAATTAATTAATCAAATGTACATAGTTAACTTTATGTTTTGGCTATGATCTGGTTGTAATTCTCAGCTGGCCAGGCAAGAACAAAGAGATTTTTAATTCAGCCATGAATTTACATGACTGTCTACCAGGAATGTGGTGGTTGATTGATTAGGGCTCAGAAAAACTGAGATGATGCATACCCGGTCACTGCTTGACCGTCTGCAGAATGCTGACCATCCTGTTCTGGGATCCACTGATGAAAACATTCAGCAAGACCGGAGACATCCACAAGGAATCAAATACCAAGACCACATATCACTAGAACCCCTTTTGTGCTCCCTACCCACATTTCCTTCCCCTGATTTTCCTAGATAAGCTTATTTCTATAAGCTTAAGGGGAAGATGGATATTAAGGGTTTACCCATTACTTTCTCAGATTTCTGGCCTCTGATATTTTATTTTTTAAAATATATTTTTGAGTTTAGAGAGAGGAAGGGAGAGGGATTGAGTGATGGAAACATTGAAGAGAGAAAAACATTGATAGCTGCCTCCTGCATGTCGTCTACTGGGGATTGAGCCCTCAACCCAGGCATGTGCCCTGAGAGGGAATCAAGCCAGCAACCTTTTTAGTCATGAAATGACACTTTAACGAACTAAGCCACACTGGCCAGGGCAACAGATATATATTTTTTTCAAAGGTAGAATAGTATTATATGCCTGGATACAATTCATGTTTGTGTGTCTTTTTTCTTGGAAAAATTAAGTTGAATTTGACTTTAAAAGAATTTTCCATGTTGTGTTGATGCAGTTAGATTAAGTATGCTAGGCAATACAGCTATTGAATACATTATTTTGTTATTTAATTTTAAAATTGTACTTAAAAATTGATAGAAAATAACATTAAAGTATATTTTTGTATTTTTCACAATAATACACAACTGCTTCAAAGTTTGCTGCATGCATGTGTGCATAACATTTACCAAATTATTTTAATGCCACATACAGTATTTTTACTGTTTTATTTAATATTACTTTATAAACATTTTTATATTTACAATTTCTTTTTCAGATATTATTGAGGAATTTTAGTAAAAGTGTATCATATTTATATTTCATTTTAGAGTGATAGGTCCTATTCTATATAATAAAGAGATAATATGCAAATTGACCCTCATGTCATAATGACATCACAAGATGGCTTTCCTGCCCTAACCCTACTCCTGATCAGCCTTTCCCACCCCAACTGAGGGTGGGGAAGCTAGCCAACCCACCCACTACCCCCTTTTGCCCCTCACTCAGGCTGGCCACGCCACCACACTCGACCATGGCATTGGTCAAAGGCAAAGGTCCTGGCTATCCCTGGCCTAGAGAGTCCAGAAAACCTCAGCAGTGACCAAATACCAAGAATGAGTGGAAAAGCCCCTGTTGGCACTTTTGGCATTAGTGAGAAGCAAACAAATGACTGAGCAGCAGGCTGCATGGGGTGACCAGGCCAGCAGAGGGCAGTTGGGGGTGACCAGGGCATGAAGGGGCACAATTGGGGTGATCAGGCAGGCAGGTAAGTGAGCAGTTAGGAGCCAGTGGTCCTGGATTGTGAAAGGGATATCTTACTGCCAGTTTAGGCCCGATCCCATCAGGCCTAAACTGGCAGTCAGACATCCCTCAAGGGGTCCAGAATTGGAGAGGGTGCAGGCTGGGCTGGGGGGAATCTCCCACCTCCCCATGCACGAATTTCATGCACTGGGCCTCTAGTTTAAGAATAAAGAAAATCCAATAACATCTTTTAAAGACTATTTTAAGGCAAAATAATATTAGATATCTGAAAATGAAGCTAAATAATTTTTAAATTACCATCGAGTCAAAAAGCATTAAAAAACTTGAAAAGTAGAAAAATCTGGAAATAAACCAAGTCACAATTTTCAAAGAGTCCCACTTTCACTGTCCCCCATACTCTTATGGCCACTAACACTAGATAATGTGTATTATACCATTTGTCTGTGCCTGTGTGTGCATGTCACCACCATAAATACAGCCTCAGCTCAGCAGCCACTTTACTCATAAGATTATATTGGGGTGTGCTAAAAACAAATTAGCCTAATTCTAGTCTTTGATTTCAGGGAATTGGCCTCTGTGCCCTGTTTCCTGGTTTCTGTTAAATGAAAAACAAGCTCCCCATAAAAACAGGGAAATCATGTTAGTTTTTGGCATATCTATTTTTTCTTTTATTTTGGGTCACCGGAAAATTTTTCGGAATTCTTTCTGATCAAATAAAACTATTTCAGTTCATATCTGTGTAGAGAGAGGCAATGAGTTCAATGAACACTGAATTTAGAAATATAATACTTGCACTTGAGTGACCGCACTACCACTGACGTGTTGCTTATCCAGAGTAAACCTTTTAGCCTCCTGAATCTCAGATTTCTCATTTGAAAATTTGACATATAGTTTTTCTTTCATCTTTAGAATAGATAATATATTTATTAAAAACAAACAAACAAACAAACAAACAAAAAACCAAGCATAAGATGTCCCGTCTGAGTTATACCCATTCCGTGCAGAATTCTATGGGTGATATCCAAATCAAATCAGTGCTTTACACATTCAAGATTTGAGTAGCCAACATTATGCAGAAATGCATTACCTGGGCTAACTGCACAATACAAAACCAGGAAATGAGGATATTTTATCTCGAGGAAGATAGCTGTGATATGCTCTGATTAGAAATATTGTCCTGCTGGAGTAGGGGGAATAGGACAGGAAGATGAAAAGACAGAAGCTGACAATAGAGGATATTGCCAGGAACTGCACATGGCTGATGCTAAACTTCGCTTTACCACCTACGGCTAATTGACATCAACTTAGGCTCCTGCAATAGTCTGACCTTCCCAGGTTCTAGTCTTTCCATGTGCTGCTTGTCCTGTGTCTTTTTTAAATAACAAATTCATGCTTGTGCAATGTAAGGAGCATACCATTAAAAATATTTGCAAACAAAAACTGTAGAGTCCTAAATTGGGGATTGAACTCATATTTAGGAGGCGACAGCTCTAGGAGGATGGTCCAGCATCCCCAATAGGATTTTTGAAAATGTGAGGCTTCCCTGATGTGTTATGTCTTTAAAAAGACAACTCCCAAAGTCAGATTATGTATTTTTGTAAAGAGAATAAAGCTGTGGGTGTAATGCAAGTATGGATGGAGAAAGAAATGGCAATAGGGGCCAGCTGAATGGCTGGAACATCTCTTCTCTGTCTCAACCCTAATAGCTCTCATGCTCCTCGGTTTTCCCTTCCTGTTTGCGTGACTAAAATGCCCTGAATTCAGTTAAGGGTAATTGAGTTAAATCAGTTTCCTATCCAAATAATGTTAAAGTAATGATGTATGGTACACACACAAAAATGAAGCTACTTGGTAAACCTCTATTTTAAGCCTGAGAAGCAGCCCGGAGCAATTTATTTTCTTCTGCCCTCCCTCTGTTTTTGAGAAATGAAGCCGCGTTTTTGCCGAGCAGCGCATTCGTTTTCTTTTGCTCCTATCTATCTTCCTCATGCTGGCAAAAGATCATTGAATTCTGTTTCCAAACATCTGAACTCTTGCTGTAGCGACTGCCAGGTCCTTCCGCGGAGTCAAGGGAACTGGAAGACGAAGCCTTGGGAAGCAGCCTGCAGAGCAAATGGCTAATTAATGTAATGCACTTTAGAAAGTAGCCATAATTAAAAGCTTTGCTGGAGAGCACGATCAAATCATTCACAGAAGTTTGGCTGCATGTCTCCAAGCAAGCATGGTTCCTGATAAAAGTCTCTTAAACTAATCATTAACGATCTGTAATGTAAATGTTGGATTTCCTAACGATGTGCTTTTTCTCTAGTATCTTGCAAATCAGCTGCTTCTGAAACGAAGAGGAACAGCCTTTGTGAGATGTTTTCACGTTTCCAAAATGAACTCATTGGAAGTGTTTTGCAGCATCAAGTGGAGTCCTAGTCAGGACTGCCAGGTGTGGTTAAGCATGCTGGGAACTGCACAGCGCCAGGGGGCGCCACTTCCGTAGGTGTCCATGTGCTTGTGGATGCAGCAGCCAGGCTCAGAGCTGCGTTTTAATGCTCCATAGACTGAGCTCACTCTTCGCATCAGCTTTCCTCTGTACATCAGGCTTTTCCCTGTTGGTGCATTTGGGAAGACACTGAGGTTCAGACTTAGGCTGTTGTATTTTCATCTGAAAAGGATTAAACAAAATTAAGGAATCTTTTTCTCTACTACTCTAGATTTTCTGCTGGTGGAATTATTTTTGTATTGTGATTAATACACAAACAATGAATGAATAATGAAGATCACCTCTTGGTGGGTAATTTATTCTTTAGGTTCAATGCTAGAGAGATTGAAAGTGAAATTGTGGGTCTTCTCACAGATGACCAATATGCCAAACACTTTGAAGCACTGTAGAAGTTTTCAAACTTGAAAAAAAAAAAAGTACTATTCTTACATATTTGGAGTGTTACTTCTGCAAGAAGTTTGCAAATTTTAAAATTACATTGCTAAAAGACAAATATGGTTAGCGTAACTTTTGGATTTTTTTTGGTAATAATTTAGACAAAATTATTAATTCAAAAGATACTTGCATGTGTGCAATGTATGTTTATATGTAAGCAAATGATGATATCCGTCTCGGCAAGACTGTGATTTTTTTAAAATTCATTTTTAAATGGATTAAATGCAGCCGAAATGCAGCCGAAATGCAGCCGAAACCGGTTTGGCTCAATGGATAGAGCGTCTGCTTGGGGACTGAAGGGTCCCGGGTTCGATTCCGGTCAAGGGCATGTACCTTGGTTGCAGGCATATCCCCAGTAGGGGGTGTGCAAGAGGCAGCTCATCGATGACTCTCTCTCATCGATGTTTCTAACTCTCTAACTCTCTCCCTTCCTCCCTGTACAAAATCAATAAAATATATTAAAAAAATAAAATAAAAAAATAAATGGATTAAATGCAGAGTTGCTATTATGCAAAAGCTAGAATCAAATTGAAGACTAAAGATTGCTACAAGAAATGATACAGTGTGTGTATAATGTATATATTCAATTATACACACACACACACACTAGGGGCCTGGTGCATGAAATTTGTGCACTTGGGGGGGGGGGGTCCCTCAGCCCAGCCTGCCACTTCTCACAGTCCAGGAGGCCTCAGGGGATGTCATACTGACAACTTAGGCGGGGGGGTGGGGGGGAAGCAGGCCTAAACTGCAGTCTGGCTTCCCTCTGCAGGAGGCAACTGAGCTGATCAGGAGAAGGCGCCATCCCCATCACCCCACGGCTACTGCCACTGCCAGCCACTGCATCATCCAAAATGTTTTCATGAACATGGACTCCAGTCCCTTCACTGTGAAAAAATATCTATGTCTGTTTCGGGCCTGCTCAAGCTGAGCCGCAGCATCTCAAGCACACCACTCTTTCTGTGTCCACTCTGGACCTGCTCAAGCCACGCCACGGATGCTTGGCCAGGCCATCCTGTCTGTGTCCCAGACCTTCAGCTCCTGCCTGCATGTGCCTCAATCAGGAGTGACCTCTGTCTCCTCTGAGGCAGCATGACTTTAGCTCTGGGCAGGCCTGTGCTGGCTCCTGTGAAAGTCCCTGCCCCTGTCTCTGCCCACTATCTCCTGTTCATGTGCAGCCTGTTGACTGGTCATGACTGGGACACCATTTGACCTTTCTCTCTCTCTCCACACACACACACACACACACACACACACACACTCTCAATTTATTAATATATATAATTTATATATAAAGAGTATTTAAACCTTGGGCCCAGAGGACTATATTAAGTGTTTTCCCTTGTGTTTATGTCATTTAGTCTGTACCCTTTTAAAGTAATTATACTGCCTTATAATTGCTTATTCAATTTCACAAGTTATAGGTGCAATGAACAAACTTGGTAATTACATACCAAGTATTTACATATCTCCTTAGTGAGACTGCGTGGATTCAAATTCTGGCCCTATTATTTACAAGCTCCATGACCTTGACCAAGTCATATTTATAGTGACTGTGTCTCAGTTTCTTCATCTGAAACTTGGGGGTAAGGGGGAATAATAGTGTCTATATTATGATTTCACAGTGAGAATTAGATGGGTTTTTTTATGTAAAATACATAGAATAACAATTGACGTATATTAAGGGATCAATATAGGTATATTAAACTGTATGCCTGATCCTCTGTCTGCAGGATGCACTGCGAAAGCTGCATGCTTTGTGCCTGGACACCTAGTACACAGGATGACTCTGTCTAGTTGACTCCACAGTGCCAGGAGGAGGAAAGGTAACCTCGTGCATAATTTGTCAACTATTCAAAATCGTGTGTCCCTTCAAAAGGGATCATAATTAAATTCTTCTCTCAGACTTTCTGTCATATTTACATTACCAAAGCTACTTAAGATGTAATCTGGTCAGTCTGTACTTTATCATTTATTACACACACACACACACACACACACACACACACACACACACGCAGGAGTTGGCTCCTCTAAATAAGCTATAAAAGATTTAAAACTATTAACACTTTGGAATTTACTATCGCTCAGAACCACAATTCACTGTTTAATCTCTGAAGGGGAAACGTTACAATCTTTCCATAATAAGTAAAGCATTGTTAGATATTCTGTTAAATTACCTACTCTAACACAGACATTTCCAACTATATTAGGACTAACTGCCCATGCACAAGGAATACTGGAGGATTTAGAATTAATTTGCATTACATTATAACGCTTCAAGCTGATGCTATATTTTAAAGAGGCACTTTTCAAAAAATCCTCTAAAGTTGTCAAGCTTATATTCTCATTAACCAGAGATGGTGGAACTACTCTTTGCTGTGGTCAATAAAATCCTCAGTGGGCAGGATACCCTACTGGTTAGAGGGAGTCCAAAAACAAGTTCATATACAATGTAGGAGTCATTGAAGTCAACATGAATTTCAGTAGAGATTTCAACATCATATCCAACAACATTTTAACTGATTATCAGTTCTCTTCCTTTATCACCTATATTTTGTGCTTTATCTTCATTATTTCTCCATGTTTCTATATTCCCTACCTCAATCTTCAAATGGAAAACCATTAAGTGGCTTTAGGTATCAACTTCAACTCAGAAAATAATCGTGTAACACGTTTTCAAACTACTTTTGCCTTGCTAATGTGCTAAAAATTTCCTTGTCTATGTCACCATCAAGGAGGTAAATTTTGCCTGCATTATACCCAATATTTCTTTGCTTAAAACTTTTTTGCTTAAGAGACACTCCACATATGCATAAAACAACTAAGTAATGAAAATTAGGTTTGTTACATTTCTTGGCTTGGCTGTGGCCCAAATTGTAATAGCCCCTTCCTAATTTTCTTCAGATCTTGGATATATTGACTAGAGCTTATCTTTATAACTGCATTACAGATTTTATAATGTACAAAAACTCAGGAATTCCCTGTAAGCTGTGAAACATGTATCTGCTATCACGCCGAGCAATCATTCATTCTGAGGGGCTGAGGCAGTCAGGAGGACGACCAGCATGGGAGCAGAGGTTCACGTTTTGTGCCAAAGGGAAAGCTGATTTAATGTTCCCCAATAAAAATTGTTGTTCCAATGTGTGGGGTAGTTAACTGCATTGGAGACTATAGGAAATGGCATCTTTCACCCCAAAGTCACCCGCTGAAAATCTAAAACAAATTGAGAGTGACTAGAAGTGCCATAAGCTAATGGTACATAAATTTTTAGTGGATTGTCATAAAGACCACAAATTTTAGTATTTTGCTTTGTTTGCTAATTGCTTATTATTCTTTGGCTAATATGTTCATATTATTTACATCATCACAGCCAGGACACATTTGAGGGTCAAAATCAGTCCTAAAATAACTGTAACTTTTTAAATATGACAAGTATGCTTGTATATTGTTACAACTTAAGCTTTTATTTCAACTAGGGAAAGAATACAATTTTTAAAAATGCAGTTAAAAGATAATGAGCATCATAACTACTGTCAGTTCTATATATTCATAAGTTTTTTTTTCTTTTTTTTTTTTAATATAGTAAGAACATTGTTTTGTTGTTAAGATGTTGTTCTACACCAAATATATATTAACTAGAGTCCTGGTGCATGAAAATCATGCATGAAGGGGTGTGTCCTTCAACCCAGTTTTTACCCTATCCAATCTGGGACCCCTAGAGGGATGATGTCTGACTGCCCATTTAGGCCCTATCCTAACCAGTAGGATCAGTCCTAAATGGGCAGTCAGACATCCCTTTCACAATCCAGGACTGCTGGCTCCCAACTGCTCACCTGCCTGCTTTCCTGATTGCCCCTAACTGCTTCTGCCTGCCAGCCTGATCACCCCCTAACCACTCCCCTGCCAGCTGATTGGTGCCTAACTGCTCCCCTTCAGGCCTGGTCACTCCTAACTGCCCTCTTTTGCTGGCCTGGTCCCTACCAAGTATCCTCCCCAGCAAGCCTGCCCCTCCCCCAAATGCTCTCCCCTACAGGCCTGGGTCTCCCCCAACTGCCCTTCCATGCATGTTCAGCCAATCACACTTCCCTCCTCTGCTGGCCTGGTCACCCCTAACTGGCCTCCCCTGCTGGCCTGATTATACACAACTGCCCTCCCTTGCAGCCCTGGTCTCTCCCAAGTGCCCTCCCCTGCTGGCCATCTTGTGGTGGCTATCTTGTGTCCACATGAGGGCAACCATCTTTGTGTGTTGGAATGATGGTCAATTTCCATATTACTCTTTTATTAGATAGGATAAAGGCCTGGTGCATTGTGGGGGCTGGTTGGTTTTCTCTGAAGGGTGTCCCAGATCAGGGTGGGGGTTCCCTTGAGGCATGGGGTGGCCTGGGTGAGTGGCCTGTGGTGGGTTGCAGTCCAGCCACACTCTCTGGCAACCCAAGTGGAGGACCTGGTATTTGGGATTTAGGGTGGGAAGCTTGGCTTTCTCCATTGTCAGAGAAACCCAAGCCTCCTCTTGCTCCATGGCCACAGCCATCTTGGTTGGGTTAATTTGCATATGTGCTCCTGATTGGCTGGTAGGCATAGCTTGTGGGCATAGGCGAGTTATGGTCAACTTGCATGCTTCTCTTTTATTAGTGTAGATATTATGTTACTAGAGGCCCTGTGCATGAAATTTGTGCATGAATTAGGGGGGGGGGGGTGTCTCTCAACCCAGCCTGCACCCTCTCACAATCTGGGACCACTGGATCCTAACTGCTGGCCTGCTTGACTGCCTGCCTGCCTCATCAACCCCTAACCACTTGCCTGCCTGCCTGATCGTGCCTAACCACCTCTGCCTTGGCCCCCACTGTAGTAGCTTCATCCTGTTTGACTGTCTGTCCTAAGCATATAACTATGCTTTTATTATTATAGATTATTTCAAAAAAGAAAATAACTATATCTTCATTGTTAATCATATTATAGGACTTACAATATCATCCTTACCGAGGTAAGATGTTAAGTTTCTTAGGTAGGCTGTAAACTAATTGTTAATAGTCTTGCCATAACTGTTTTCAGGTCCTGATTATATTGACTATGGCTTATTTTCATAACAGATTTTATAAATTTAAATTTTATAAATATAAATTTAAGCAGTAAGTAGGACATGTAATGTCATATCTTCCTGTGTCAAGTACTATTGGAGCAGATACAGATATATTTGGTATGTGAGTAAGTAAAAGTTAAATTGCAGATACATGTACTTTGGATTTATTTGAATATTTTTGGATTTATAACATGTTCTCTATAGAAAATGATATTACAAATTATTGCCACATGAAGAGGTGATCAATGACTATTCAGCCAAAATGTAACTTATTATATGGATAAATTATTGATATCCATTCCAATTTAGGAAAGACTCTGGAAATATCATACCATCTACTTTGCATCATGACATGAAGATGTGACCTAAAGTTTAGAACAAAGTGAATGTGTCTTAAAGCATAAAGTAGTGATTTTGAACCAGTGTGCTACAGCAGTGATGTGCAGCAAGAATTTTTAAAACATGCAATGCCTGACTATTTTGTCAGGAGCACTGACCTCTTTTCTTTTAGATTGTTCAATAAAAATATGACAACAGTTTACACAAAATAGTTGTCTGGTGTGAATTACTGAAAATTATACCTATTTGTTTTGTCAGATAGGCAAAAAATATAATATATTTTTTGGTGTGCCTCAGAATTTTAGTAGTTTACATGTGCCATAAGATTAAAAAAAGGTTGAAAATCATTGGCATAAAGCACTGAAAATATGCTGTATGAAGAAGAAAAGAGGTTTAAGGTGATGAGCCAGAAGCAGGTCTATAAAAAATGTTTCCAATCATTAAATGTGTAAAATAATAATTTTATAATCATTTATACTTTATCAAAGTTCTTTTCTGTAAAAATATATGTTATAATGCAGCTTTTCCTATCATAAACATGCCATGCATATCTTTTTCATTTGTGATAAGAATTACATGAAATGGAATTAATCTAAATTTAAGAAAACATTCTGTACCAATATTAAAAGTTTTATACATTTATGCTTTATGCATTTCAGCTATTACTTCACAACCATAATAAAGACAGGCTAAATCATCTTTCCATTATTGATAGGAAATGTTATTTCCACGTTGTTCCATAGGAAGAGGAAATTAAAGAATAATATGTTAAAAATTAGGGAAAGAGTATTTTATGAGGATATTAACTGGTCAAGTAAAATATCTTTGTCTACTATTACCAAATTAAAATTGGTTGTGATTTCTTTTATTGCTTTAAATACATATTCATTTTGAGTCTCTATTTTTTTTTTTTTTTTTTCTGGAAGAGGGTCCCCTGGTTTCATCACTTCGTTAATATTCCCAGCGAGTCTATAAACAGGTTCAGAGATTCTGGAAAGCAGTGTGTCAACATTTAGCCATGTGAAGTGCAGGTCTCTCCCATAATCCAGCAACTCGGATCCTGGTGTATCTGCCCCACAAAAATCCACACGGCTTCCCATTCCTCTGAGGCAGTGAGTGTGCTGGAAGTTGTCCATAATTGGGGAAATGGATGGGAAACTATGGAGGGTGAACTCATGTACTATATAACAATTTAAAGTAATGAACTAGATATCCAGATGACAGAAATAGGTCTGAAAAAAGGGCATTGATAGAGAAACCACTTAACTTAGTTACCATGCACTTTGTAAAAAACATAGACATAAACCCACGTACAGTGAGAAGAATGAATGGAAATAAAAGTTTAAAACAACAGGGATGCATTTTGAAAAATTTTCAAGTCCTGATAACCAATATTTTTTCAGATGCTGTGAAGAATGATGGCCTCACACCTCTTCACCTACTGTCAGGAAGAGAGAAAAAGATTACCTAGGTATCTTGAGAATAAATATGTGTAAGCTGCATAGGTATACTATAGGGTGAAGCAAAAGTAGGTCTACAGTTGTTCCTATGGAAAATAATACAGTCCTCTCTAATAAAAGAGAAACATGCAAATTGACCACACCTTTGATACACCCACAAGCCATACCCACAGCCAATCAGGATGAGTATGCAAATTAACCCAACCAAGATGGTAGTTGGTTTGCATATCCAGGCTAGAGCAAAGACTGAAGACAGCATAGAAAGAAGCCAAGTGCTGCAGAAGGGAGCAAAGTTGCAGAGAAGCAAGCAAGAGGGGCTGTAGAGAAGGAAGGGAAGCAGGTGAGGTGGGAGAGAAGGGAAAGAAGAAGGCAGGGCAGTTGAGACCGAAGCAGGAAGCCCTATTGCAGGAAACTTCTTATAAGGGGCATCTAGTAATTAATAAATTATTTCACATTTGATTGTAAACCTACTTTTGCCCTACCCTGTGTATAGTGTGGTGCTAATAATTATATTATGTATAATTATTGGCATATTATGAAGATAATTATTGTTCATAGATTTGTTTTACAAAATTACATAAACCATCCTATATAATAAAGAGCTAATATGCTAATTTGACTGAACACTGGAATGACCATCTGGACGACATTCCAAATAACTGTCCAGACAACCTTTCAAAAGAAGCTGGTGCTGTGAGGGGCTGGGAGGGCTAAGCCCCTTGCATGAATTTTGTGCAAGTAATAAATAATAAAGAAATATGACCAAAACAGACTATGAAAAAGTACACACTTAAAGGAATATACATGATTCTTCTTCCTCTCTCTGTCTTAAATTCTCATATTTCCCAGAACTAGTCTTTAATTTTATTCTCACAATTTTTAACCCCACTTTTGCTTGATTTCATTCCTGTCATATAATTCACTAAACCTGGTAATTTAACTTCCCAAATCCTATGAGAAACTCACTGCTTACTGGATAATTCTGTCAGCTCAAACTCAGCAAGTACCAACCTGAACTCCATGTGCTATTTTTTATTTCATCCTTAGCCTGGATACTAAGATCAAACTTATTAGTTAAGAAATTGAAAAGCCACTTTGGAGTCCTTCATCAGTGAAGAGCCAAATCCTGTTCTCTCCACCGCTTAATGCCTCTTACCTGTTTTCACTTTCATCTTTGGGTGGGTCTCTTTCCTTAGTTTTCTTTGTTTTCCCCTTGTGTCCATCATTTCTATTTGTAATGACAAGTATCCTTTCAAAAACAAAAATCTGACTAGAAAATCCATATAACTTAATTATTAGGCCTCAGCCTTCATTTGCAGGATAATCACTTGTCCTTAGAACTATACTCTAAAAAATGATATGCATTTGGAATTAAACTTTCTAAAGCTGTCATTTTTTTTTCTTTCCTAAATTTATTTACAAATGCAGTTCCCTCTACCCTCTAACCTGCTCTGGCTTCTAAATCAAGGGTTTCCTGCTCCTCAATCATTTCTTGGACCTATATTTGGAGCAGAATTAATTATATGATTTGCCCCAGTGTACTCTATCTTATTAATATAATCTCCTGTCACTTGCATTGGTTGCATTTGTTAATTTTTTATTATTGCTATTAGAATGTAAATCTCTTGAAAGCATAAGTTGTATGATATCCTTATTTTTATCTTTACTTAGCACAATGTCTGATGCTAAATTGGTACTCAATAAATGTATGGTATACATGTTGATACCTGAATGGATAAGTAAAACAGCCCCAAACTGCTTCAGTAGCAGAATTGATAAATTATAATTTCATATAAATAAATATTATTCAGCAATGTAGATAATCATACAAATATAATTTTGAGCACAATTTCCAGACACACAAAAGAACATGATATATAATTATTTTCATATTGCTGGGGAGGAGAAACTTTTTCTCTACTCTCTTGTGTTCATTTCCTAGGGTCTTGGGAGTTAAACTGACAAAATGCAGATAAACAAGAAAGGTTTCTTAATATGCACACAAAAGCTAGCAAGAAGTAGCTAGTTCACCAAATGGTTGAAATTAGAGGTTTATATACCTAATATACTAGGAAAAAGCAAGGGGGCCAGAAAAGTATTTTTTAGAGGAACAAATAGGATTCTTTAGGAAAGACAAATGGGTTTTTAGGAGAACTAATGGGAAATAAGACAGTTTATGATCATGTTTGTTTATGCAGGTGTGAGTGGTTTTAATATTTCCCATGGCCCTGAAACCTCCCAGGAGAGTAGATTTATAAGAGCTTCATTTCTCAGAAGTTACTGCTTTTAGTCAGATAAGGGAAGCTCTAAGGGTACTTCCTGTGTCTGTTGAATCTCAAATGTCTTAGGCTTAAAATAATATTTATACTAACTTTGAGGTTCCAAGTGAGTTCCCACAATATTAAGTTAAAAACAATAACAGCAACAGAAAAATTTATAAAGTTAGGACTCAGGATAGTGGTTTATTTATTATAAAAAAAGAAAGTGATTGGGAGGAGATGTGACTTAGCTCTTGCACTATTGGTAGTATTATCTTTCTTGATCTGGGTGGTGGTTACATAGATGTATTAAGGTTATGGAAATGCATTGAATTATATCTACATGGTTGAATAATTCTCTCTCTCTCTCTCTCTCTCTCTCTCTCTCTCTCTGTGTGTGTGTGTGTGTGTGTGTGTGTATAGATTTATTAAAGAAGAATGAAAGAATAAATGAGTGAACTTTACTTTGACATATAATAGTGATATTCAATATATTTAATAGTAGGTGAAGGAGAAATTGTAGAATATTTATACTTAGAGCCAATGACAGTATTTTTATAATAAATCAAGCAAAGATTATAAATAGCATATTTTTGAAACTGCTTGACAGAAAGGGAGAAAATATTTTCCTCTCTCCCCAAATATATTTGAGGCTCAGACCTATATGACTCTCTATTTAGATTCCACTTGGATGTCACAGAGAACCTCAAGAATATTTCCCAAAATGACATCATCATCCTTCCTTCTTGTTGGTTGGGCCAATTTTATCAATTGTTTTCTGAGTCAGTAAATATCATCATCAACCATTCAGCTACTCAAGTGAGAACTCTGAGAACTAAATTTAACTCATCCAAACTATTAATATATTCTGCTGATCATTATTAGTATACAACTCTCAAGGGTGTCCATGTTTGTCCATCTTTACTGCCCTATTCAAATCTAGAGCATCATATTTTCACTTTTACATCATTGCTGCAGCAGTCATTTGACTGTTTTGCTAGCTCTGGTCTTTATCTCCACCGTCATCTATTTTCTACAATGTAGGCAGAATGTTTTTTCTATCTAGCTTCAAGGAACAAATAAGGGTGTTTTAAGAATATATTGCAACTCATGTGAGTCCTGTGAGAGCAAAGCTAATAAGACTTCTAACCAAATTAGAAAAGAGGAAGCATTAAATTTTACATGTTGTAAATTTAGGGCAATGTTCTATTTATATACATAAGTAGTCTCTGTCTTAGAATTAGCATTCAAGAAGAACAATTTTCTCAGTAACGCTTATCAGCACATGCATTCAAATGTTAAAATAAAGGCATGTATTTCACACAGAGTGGTGCCATTTAGCTGCTTTGTGTATCAAAGACTAAAAATTGCCAGATTTTTTTCTTAAATTGAATGTGCTAAATTTGTATTTCAAAGTCTTTGGTGACAATATATTTAAAGCATGAAATAATACATAACATCCAGAGAATTCTATCTTGGCAATTATTTAAGTGTAAACAATTGGCCAACATGAAAACCTATGAGAGAGTATATCATTTTTGAAGTCTTGTATGTGATACATGAGCAAAAATGTTTGAAAAGTACTGTTTTAGTAGACTAAATGGAATAAAGACCGTTATCTAATGGAGGGAGGTTTTACCTAAAAATTATCATAGTTACATAAATTTGTCAAACTCTGAAGGATGAAAGACATACTTTTTTGTTTCATTATTTCCCCCAAGGTATTAAGAATTTTACATCTCAAGTGCACATGAGGTTTCATTTTTTTGTCATTTCAATGAGTTATACAACAGTCAGAAAAGAAGTTCTAATGATTTTTAACTATAAAACAATAAACATCTGAAAAACAAACAAGAGTTTTAGTTTGCTCTATAAGGAAATCCATGTTCATATCTATGAGTGTTGTAACTTTCCCTCAATTCATATAAGGCAAATTCTCTCTGAAAGATGGGAATCCATCTGAGTTAAGAGTAGAAAATTTAGACATAAGATATGATACATCTGATGTAAACAATATTTATAGGTAATATTGTAATGTTGTGCTGTCCTAAAAACTAAACAATGCAGAGTACAACTAATAAAGTGAAGGAAATGTGATAACATTTAAATGTCTTAAACTTGGCTTATTTTTTATGTGGGTTGGTGGGTTGTAAGAGATGAACCAAAGAATTTATAGGCATATATTGGCACAGAGAATAGTGTGGTGAAATCTTGGGGGGGGGGGTGGAGGGAAAGCTAAAAGCATCAAAAATCTTTCTTGTACTTTTTCCCACTCACCATATTTGCATCCTTATTAAAGGCCATTTCACTTAGAGAAGGGGTCTGTTTCAATGCCATTTCTTAACTAGAAATTAATCCATAGTCTTACTGATATGTGTACCCTCCTGAAAACCTGGCCACATAGTCTGCTTAAGGCTGTCCTGGACCATGCAACAGAACTTGACTCACCCCTCCTCTGAGGTCACAGGAACAGAAAGCAGGCCAACCCCTTCATATGCTAAGTTATGGCAGTCACAACTCTTCAACCATTTGGTCCTGACCTGTATCTCCACCTTCATTCTCTTCCACAAACACCTTAATCCAACAAGAGTCAGCCACTCATTACTCCCTAATACCAAACAAGGTTTTTGGTTTAAGAGCCTTTGTCCAAATCTCCTACCACACAAACCATCAGTTTCCTCATTCTGCACAAGCTTCATTCACCTAAACTGAAAAGGTCAATTCAAGGGCCATTTCCTCCATGCAGCCTTCTAGGATTCCCACACAGAAAGTATTATAACATCTGCCAGTTCTGAAACCAGACGGCTCTCATAGCATCATTGTACTCTGCTTTGTGTTGAAACACAACTTTTTTCTTCTGCTATATTACAAATTTCCTGAGGCCTGGGGTCAATAATTTACTGGGAACCCTCTGAAGATGAGAGACTTCATGAGTATAATAGAAATGCATGACATACTGGAAAGCGGTAGAAAAAAACAATGTCAAAAAGCCTAATTAAGATATCTACATATTTCTCAATATTGTTTGCTTGGGTTACAAATTCTTTCAGATAATAATCAACTTGCTATGCTAATGATATAATTAATATTGTTTTAGGTACCTTGTATTCACTAATATAAGTAGGTATGAGAATTTCTTCCCTGTGTTTTATATTTTCCCAGAGATCAGGAAGTCATTAAGGAAGGATGTGCCAACCTTGCCATTCTATCAGGTTAATTATTTGAGAAAACTAAAGAAAACATGCTTAAACTCTTAGGTGGGTGTGTCTCAGTTCCTATTGTCAGTATTATCATCACAATTCATACTATTTCAATATGGAATTAATGATTTGATCATTTTTGTTTACTAGCAGCTTAGGCACTGAGATCTGATATAAATGAGAACCAGTTTAAGAGGAGGTATTGACTAGCACTAATGAGGAAAGTTTCCCAGTTAATTCAGTTCAGTACAACACTTATTTCCTATTATTCTGACAGCAATAATGCCTTGGGCTCTTATATGACAAATAAATCCAGTGACTAAATATTGATGAGATGGGACTGATAGAGCTATTATGTCTCTCCCATACACTGCCAAGAGCAAACATCTCAGATCCTCCGGATGATTGCCTGAACACCCATGGGACTCTTGGAACTTTCACTGCAAGGTGCTGACACCAAGATGGCCCTAATGTTAGTCACATGAGGAGGGAGGGAGCAGCCCTCAAGAAAGACTTCACACTGCTTTTCTGAGATAATAGGGAAGGGGGCAAGTCTGTGTATGTGCACTGAGTTGGGAAGTGAAGTTGAGACAGAAAATAATGCTTATTGCACATTTAAGTTTAGAGACCTAAACTGTAGTTTCTTAATTAAATTCTGAGAAAGGAAAAGAGAAAAGGGGGTCTCTAAAGGTACAGTATAAAATATAAGTGATCCCCAATCTCATAAAGAGAAGTCTGCAGAGACTTGAGTTATGTATTTAGAAAAAGAAAAGGAAAAAAATGGCACACACTTGTTACAACTTTGTAAAACCTTAGCACATTTGAAGTCCCCTATGTTTATTTTCAATTTATTTTGTGGTGGTAATTTCCATCAGTGCACTCGATATTTTATTTAAACACTAGATGCCTGGTGCATGAAATCCATGCACTGGAGAAGGTGCATGGTGTCCCTCAGCCCAATCTGCACTCTCTACAATCTGGGACCCCCCTGAAGGATGTGTGACTGCTGGTTTAGGCCCACAGGGATTGGACCTAAATCCCCAGTCAGACATCCCTCTCACTATCCTGGACCACTGGCTGCTAACTGCTCACCTGCCTGCCTGCCTGCTCACCCATAACCACTCTGCCTGCCAGCCTGATCGCCCCAACTGCTCCCCCTGCCAGCTTGCTTACCCCCAACTTCCCCCTCCCACCATCTTGATCACCCCCAAATTCCCTCCCCTCCTGGCCTGATTGCTCCTAACCACCTTTGCTTTGGCCCCACCACCATGGCTTTGTCCAGAAGGACATCTGGAAGGTCTCCTGGAAGGTCTCCCAGTCTAATTAGCATATTAACCTTTTATTATACAGATTTAAGAAAGAAGTATGGCATACTAAGTAGTGGGATAAAGGAGGAGGTATGAATACCTTTATTAATTTATTGAACAAAAACTTATTGAGTACTTACTGAGTACAAAATTATGGAGACTAAAAGGTTAACAAAGCAGATAGAGTTTTTAATAGCAGATAGAGTTTTTAATCTCATCGAAGTTATATTTTCATGAAGAAAGCAGAAAAAAGAAACACAAGGAAACACATGGAATAAAATATATAGTTAAAAGGTATGACAAATGGTGAGGGAAACAATGATATATGACCGGGTTTGTGTGCTTGTTTACAGGACCAACCTGGATGGATTGGGCATGATGGCTTTGGGAAGATGGCATTCTATTCCACAGTCTGAATCAGGGCACTAACATCCCCCAAACCAGTCTGTTGCAGCAGTAACTAGTAAGAAGAAAAAAGCAAGCAGATACATCTCCTAGAATTAATAATAATGAAGACATTTGAAACATAAGGGAATTGGATAGCTTCTTTGTCCAGCTTTAGAAAGCCTGAACTATTTCACACTGGAGAACTGTGTTGGTTGGTGCTAATCATAACAAAGAGAGCTATTTCTTGGAAGCTCAGGGGCTGGGAGCACTGAGATGCGGATGCTGTCAGATAATCTGGCCAGATCACGGTCCCTCAGAGAGCTGGAGGGCCGGACTATATGAACTACTAATTCCTACTGTAACACCTCGGCTGCGCTCACTGCCCAAAAAATCTGGCGGGCCGGATCAGACTCCTCTGCGGGCCACATGTGGCCCGCGAGCCATAGTTTGAAGACTCCTGATCTACACCCTTACTTTTATTTACTCTTTGGCTGAGTAAATTGAATATAAAGAGAAGCAAATGTACTTTGTCTATCTTGTGACACACATGTAAGTTCTGGCTTTCTTCTCTAAAATCACTATGAAAATATTGTCCCTGTCTTTGACTTGCCCTTTCTTTTTAAATCTTGGTTTAGTTTTCCCCAAAACTAAGGTAAAACTCTATTTTTTAAATTTATTTATACTACACTTTATATTGCCATACCACTTTATATTCTAGAATAATTTATTCTCTGTTTATAAAGTCTGCCTTAAATGAGGCTGTGAGATTCACCAAGGTCGAACCAGTTAGCTGTTTAAACAACCCTGGGCTCTCTATGCTGGTAAAGAGGCTTTAGACCCAATAGATAGCTTATTCATTGTCTGACCAAAAGGTCACTAGGTCAGTAATATTTTCATCTTTTCATTCTTTCTTTTTTAAGCAGTTTACTAAAACTTACTAATTGACCGAAGTCATGTTTATATATTTTTTTCTCTTTTGAAACAATATTGCCACTAATAGGAAATAAATAAAAAAATATACTTCTGAATCCAAGTTAGAAAACACAGGAAATATAGCATTTAGACATATATCATTTAGACAATGAATTATCCAACATTTCAATACATCCCTAAGTTGTCTGTGTGCTTCCTCTTTTGAGTTTTATGTTCCTTAGAGGATAGAAGAACTGTCTCTCTGTTCCCTTTTGTTTCACTCCTAATCTGCCCAGTGATTCACCATAAGGAGCTTGCCGGCTCTGGGTTTCAGCATCTCGTAGATGAAGCCTGGCAGAACCATTAAACAGTGCCTCTCCTGCCACCTGTTGCTTTGTTCATCCTGAAAAGACACAGAGCCCGTCTCTGAAAAAGCAGCATTTCAAGGAAATATGTCATTACCTCTGAAGGAGCTTCAAAAGAGTGCACATTCAGTGTCTTTATAACATTTCCAACTCCTTTCAAAATTAAAACAGCATAGAAATACACCTTGTGAGACAACATATAACAAGCTCTCCTTTCCTTTGCTCTCTGGGAGACGAGGTAGGGAGAGACTGGGAAATACAGGAAACCAAAAGTCTAAAATCTTTGAGGTCCGAACAGGGAGAACATTTTCCAAACTAGTTCTGGAAAGGTGCGCTTCAGAGAAGAGGAGATTTTTATAGAGAAAGGTGTATGGAAAGTACTACATAATATTCCCCCTGGCTTAGATTGATGGTGCATTGGCAGAGGTTAAATACTCTGGGAAGTGCTACGGGAAAGAAATGTGTTTAGTTTTGGTGACAGAATTCATTACTGAGGTTTTATTTCATTTTTATTGTCTGCAGTGTCCGCTTCTCCCCATTCAGGCAAGTAGCCATAGCCTCCCTGGCTTCCTGTCTCAGGCCCGGAGCAGAAGGTTCATCAGGTGACTCATTGCTCCTCTCTTTCTCTCCGTGAAAGTCTAAGGTTATTGACAGAAGGATGACAGTGTCCTAAGAGGGAAAGAGTTTTGAACAGAGACATCCAGGAGAAGTTTCTCCGGGGTAGGAGCCAGTCCTGACAACAGGTCCTTGGTTACAGGGATGCACTCCTCCATGACATCACTCACGACAGATGACAAAATTCAGAGAGTAAGGGCCTCATGATAGGACCCCAGGTCCCAGAGCTTTTGGGAACTAGAAAGCCCTGTGGCCCAAGGTTGGCACAAAGGCCATAGGGCTGTGATTGGCAAACTGAGGCTCGAGAGCCACATGTGGCTCTTTGGCCCCTCGAGTGGCTCTTCCACAAAATACCACAGCCTGGGCAAGGCATTAGAAGAAGTTTAAGTTTAAAAAGTTTGGCTCTCAAAAGAAATTTCAATCATTGTACTGTTGATATTTGGCTCTGTTGACTAATGAGTTTTGCCGATCACTGCACATAGGGGATCAAATGATGTGGGACAATGAGGCCATTAGCAGTTGTCATGATAGATTGAGCATGAGCAGTAATCCCTACACCTTTCACTACACTACTGTGTTCTTGTGTAACTTGGAGTGACAGTTGAGCAGCAAAGAGAGACCATGGTGAATGTTGAATTTCCTGCCAAATGAGGAGACAGGTACCTAAGAAATAAACTTTAATTTGAATAAATACCAGGTGGGGTTGGTGGGGAGGCAACTGAATGATCTCTCTCTCCCTCTCTCTCTCTCCTTCCCTGCCTTCCTTCTGCTATCTCTAAAAATCAATGGAAAAAATACCCTTGAGTGAGGGTTAACAACAACCTAATTTGACTTTTAAAATAGGTCATTGTAATGTTTCTTATGAAATCAGATTCAAACAACTACACTTATTTTTTCTGAATAATCTTCTTGAGGAACAGCACAGTATGACAAATTTAAGAGATCAAAGTAAGTTATATATTTTTTTAAAAAGTTCACTATTGCCTCATGAAACCTATTTGGGATTGCAGCTCTGTAGCATCACCCAGAAAGAATTTGCTGTTCGAAATGCCTGTTGCCATAGTGAAACAGACCCCTTTGCTTCCCCTCAAGGGCAGATAGGCCTATTTAAATCAGAGAGCCACAGACTGTCACTCCCTTGGTACCGCTTATTGTCAAATGATCTGGTGTCTGGGCAGGCTGGCCTCCCTGCTGCCAGTCTGCTGATGCGCTTCTGCGGGGGCCCAGCAAAGGAGGCCCTTTGCTTCCATGGACACTTTTACAGGGAAAATCTGGCTAAGGCTTAAACCTTCGGAACTAAAGAACATCCATTAAAATATGTTTGAATTTACAGTTAGCAGCACCAGCTCTGGAGGTAGAGACGTCTGCAGCCACATCTTAGCTGTGCTGTGTAATTGGTATGAGTGAGTTATGTCAGATGCTTCATGTGTAACATGGGGACAATCACAATACCCACCTTGGTGGATTACAAGGAGGATTCACACAGGTGAGGTCTGTGAAATGCTTAGAAAAGCGCCAGGCACATTCAGCGAGGTGTGCATTTCAGTTATGATATGTGTTTCATCAAAAAGGACAAATAAATGGCATGGTTTCAGACCTTGCGTCTTCTTTTCATGTCTGTTTTTGTCTTAGATTGCTGCAGGATAAAAAGGAAACTGCCTGAAGGTCTCTTCCTTTGTCATTGCATGATCTAAATCCAAATATGTTTTGTAATCAACATACTCTGTACTCTGGGTAAAAGTGGCACTTTAGATAAAAGCAGAAAGTCCAAAGAAATATTGGTTTATAAATACAGATGCATAGATGGGTCTTCCTATGAGTAACATTTAAAATTAAATCAGTTGATATTAGATCAAAGTCTGGAAAGCTTGTGCAATACAGTGCAAGGCTACATCAGTGGAAACCCATTCTGAGTCAGGAAAGAGAGATTCTGAAAGCTGTTTAACATTTTCCAGTGCAGTTTCAGCTCATCCTCACAAAGATATGGGGTGCAGGTGTTGCAGTAACGGTGATGCATGGGGAAGGCTCACAGTGCACTGGCCTTCGGGTGTAAATTTCCCCATGTGAAGTCTATTGCACTGCGCAGTAAAAGAATGAACACTGTAGCTTGAACTTACATTTCTTATTTACTGTCTTTATCCTTTCAGCTTTCAGAATTTTTCTTTAAAACTGCCTTTTTAAATAGCAAAACATCTAACACTCTACAATCAGAACACTTCCTATGACACTATTGCTACTGGCGGGGAGCTCTCTGTGACCCCACCTGTTGCCAGGGGAGTGGGCTTCTTTCAACACCATGAGGCGAGACATTTTCAGAGATTCTCATGGGAGACTGAGTGTCATTTTTTATTTTTATTTTTTTTAATCTGGATCTTTTTCTTTATTGATTAAGGTATCACGCATGTGTTCTTATCACCCCATTGTCCCCCCAAGCCCTCACTCATGCTATCACTCCCCTGTTGTCTGTGTCCATAGGTTAGGCTTATGTGCATGCACACAAGTCATTCTGTTGATCTCTCCATCTTTCCCCCACCCTCCCTTACCTTTCCTCTGAGGTTTGACGGTCTGATCCATGCTTCTCTGTCTCTGGATCTGTTTTTGTTCATCAATTTATGTTGTTCTTTATAATCCACAAATGAGTGGTATCATGTGATATTTATCTTTTTATGACTGGCTTATTTCACTTAGCATAATGCTTTCCAGTTCCATCCATGCTATTGCAAATGGTAAGACTTTCTTCTTTTTTTTTATTGCAGCATAGTATTCCATTGTATATTATAGATGTACCACTGGTTTTTTTGTTTGTTTTTTTTTTTTTTTAATCCGCTCATCTGCTGATGGGCACTTAGGCTATTTCCAAATCTTAGCTATTGTAAATTGTGCTCCTATGAACATAGGGGTTCATATATTCTTTCTGATTGGTATTTCTACTCAATTCGTATTTCTACTCAATGGGCAAAACTAAAACTATTTCCCCTAAGAACAGAAATGAGACAGGGATGCCCACTTTCATCACTCTTGTTTGACATAGTTCTGGAAATGCTAGACATAGCAATTAGACAATAACAAGAAATAAAAGGTATCCAAATTGGAAAAGAAGACATAAATCTGTCCTTATTCACAGATGACATGATACTGTACATAGAAAACCCTAAAGACTCCATCAAAAAAAATATTAGACTTAATAAATGAATTTGGGAATGTAGCAAAATAAAAAATTAATGCCAATAAATCTATGGCATTTCTATACAAACAATAAGTTCACAATAGTGAACTTACAGAAAGAGAGATTTAAAAAACAATTCTATTTACCATTGCACCAAAAAAATAAGATACCTAGGAATAAACTTAAGTAAGGAGCTAAAAGACCTGAACTTGGAAAACTACATGACACTGAGAAAAGAGATAGAGAAAGACATAAAGAGATGGAAGGACACACGTTCATGGATTGGTAGACTCAACATCATTAAAATGTCCACACTACCCAAAATAATCTATAGATTCAGTGCACTCCCCATTAAAATACCAATGACATATTTCACAGAACTAGAACAGACTCTCCAAAATTTCTCTATTTTAGAATTTCTGAGCTCTTTTATAATGACCCTTATTTCTAGTTGTCATGAACCATTTTTATTCCCCTTATATAGTCTTCCCCATCATTTCTCTCCCCCAAACTCTCAAACAAGCAAGCCAACAAACAAAAATTTCCTCTAGAATGCACCTGACTTCTTCAGGCAGCTGTTTCTTATTTTCTAACATTTTCTTCCACTGCCATATTTTATTTTTATTTTTTCTACAACTTCATAAAAAATCAATTTATTTATTCTCCCTCATTTTTCTACTTTCCTTACTAATTTCTACTACCTTTCAGGCCCAGGTGACTCTTGGTACATAGCTGCTACTTGTTTTGCTTCTGCATTTGTGAGGTCAACTCTGGGACATTTTGCCTAGATTTGAGTCTATTTTTCCAAGAATGCAGCCCACAGTCACTGCTGTCCCTCATCACCCACACCTAAAAACTCTTCCCTAAGTTTTTAAAAATACGTTTTTGTTGATTTTTAGAGAGAGAGGAAGAGAGAGATAGAAACATTGCTGAAAGAGAAACATCAATCAGTTGCCTAGTACACACCCCGCTACTGGGGATCAAGCTCACATCCTGGACTTGTGCCTTGACCAGAAATCGAACCAGTGACCTCTTGGTTCATGGGTCAATGCTCAAGCACTGAGGCACACTGGTCGGGTTTTCCTAACTTTTTATACTCAGCTTCCCTAAGGTGTATCTATGGAATAGTCTGGAAAATGCTCAGTCACAGTGATATGACCCAGAGGTAATTACCCTTTTTCCCTGTGGCCATGGTGCTCTCTCACAGATGCCCTCTGCTAGCTTTCCTGGAGCTTACAATGCATCATCATTCAATTTTAACGGGGTCACAGCACCTCCCATAGTCACTATTTCATTTCTAAAAAGTATAAAATATCCTTATTGTGTACAAATGTCACTTTCTCTTTCACTTTTGAACACATCAATGAAAAAAAAAAGAGTCAGTTTCTGAATAACACTTGTTAAGTAGATACACAAAGTTCATAGGAATGTCACTCTTGAAGGAATTCTCTGAATGTTCTTCTTTTCCATTTAAAATAGCTGGCTAGGCATATTTTCCTCTTCTGACCTTAAACCTTCCTATTCATCATCTAAACAGCTTCATCTAAATAGTGCCGAGGGCCTCTGCCGTTGTTTCTGCTAGGATTGCTCCTGCCTCACATGTCTACAAGGCCTTGGGTTGCCTGTCAGTAATGAGCTCACCTGTCTCCTAGCCCCCACTGCGTCTCTCCAAAAGGAAAAACTGTTCCATGGCAGCTCCCATGGCATCACTCTCAGGGCACCATCTGTGTTCTATCATATGTTATACTTATTAATGTGCATTATGTCATGTTTATGCTTATATGAATTGACAGCTAAAAAATACCCCTGAAGAAACATAAAATTATATGATAAATAGCAAGATATATCTTTCTTCCTGCTTTACATATTGCCTTTCATTTGCTTTCAGTATGATAAAAAATCAATTATGAACCAGAATATAATTTATATATTTTAACTTATAAATGTAGAGGGTAGCTATCCTATCTAATAAAGAGGGCATATGCAAATTGACCATGATGTCATCACAAAGATGGAGGTGCCCATAGCCACAAGATGGCAGCTCCCAGTCCCCTCACCCCCGCCGAAGTCCCCCAGTCTTTTAAGCCATGCCTGGGGTTGGCAGGCATGTGGTGTAGCCGGACCTATGCTCAGCCCCCCAGCCACCTAGGGCTGACCCAAGGCGCAGGCAAGCCTCGGATGGGGGCTTCCCAGCCACCCAGGGCCACCTGAGGCTCAGGTAACCAGGGTCGGCTGAGGCTCACACTGCTGGCAGTGCAGCAGCAGAAGTGTTATGGGGGCATCACCTTCCCCTGATTGCGGGGTCACCTCCCACCCCTGAGGACTCCTGACTGTGAGAGGAGGCAGGCCAGACTAAGGGATCCTCCCCCATCATGTGCGTGAATTTTCATGCACTGGACCTCTAGTGTTATAATAATATGATTACAGTATACATAAGAATGTTTCCAAATACCATATAATAGAGAGGATATTACTTAATAGTTAACTATATTTGTTTATACAGCATAAGAGAGGTACAATGTTACTACTGTAATTTGGAATAAACTCAAAGCATTTGAACCATATTGTGTTCTCTTGGTGTAGCTTTATTGGTAAGTAATGGCAGAATCTTAAACAATATGTACATAGTTTATTCTAGATCATCTGAATGCAAGGAATCAGAATTGGAATGGCTACTCTGTGATCATCAAAGGCTAAGGTCACTCTATTTTAGAAAAACATCATCTAAAATGTGTTTTTTACCTCATTGTCCAAAGAGGTTCCTCTCACCTCTGTTGTGATATCTGCCTTCCAGTCATCAAGAAAGAAGTAGGGTAATGGAATATTACAACCTATCTCTTTAAGGATATTTACAAGGTTGCCCACACTACTTCCACTTCAATCTCCCTGTTCAGAATTTAGTTATGTGAGACACCCATCTATGCATGTGGTGTTCTGTTCAGCCCAAACCAGTGTTTTCCTTGCTGAAAGAGAAGAAGATACAGAGGAGAAAATACGAAGGGGAAGTGAGGGAGGTGGAAAGACTTATATGGGGGGGGGGGGGGAGAGAAGAAGGAAAAATAAAAAGGAAAAGGAAAAGGAAAAGTGGGGAGGGTAAGGCTAGGTAGAGTAGTGGGGAGAATATACTTAGGGAGACAGTTTTCAATCTCTGTACATAGTGAAAGACAAAGGCACAATTAAGATCATTTTGTATCTATATACTCACTATTTTTAGGCTTGGGAAAATTGTTTGTTGGCTTTTGGAATTTCTAGATAATGTATTATTCCAACTCAGCAGTATCCAAAAGCCTATATATGAATTAGTGTTGAGCTAATCAAAAGGAGAAAAATAAGTAAAATCTAGTGAGTTTCATAAACTCTATTCTAAAAACTAAAAATAAAATCTTAAGAATTATGACCTGACTTGGATTTTAATACCCCACCTAGTGTATAATGGTAGTAAGAATGAAATCAGAATCAATGTTTGGCTGTTTGCCACCACGAAAATCAAACTCATGAAACAAGTGCTGGTAAGAAAAAGAAAAAAAAAAGTTTATTCAAGTTCTAATAACGTGAGAAGATGGGGTACTCTTTTCCAAAGCCCATTTCAACACCTTAGGAGAGGCAAAGGGCTTTTATAAGGGGATCCTGGAAAGAGGGGAACTAAGGAATTCTGTCCATGTGCAGTTTTACATTTCAGCTCTCTGGTGGTTCAATGCTCTCCTTTGTGTGTGTCGGCATCTAGCAATTTTTTTTTTCTCTTGGCAGGTTTTACTTCTGGGAACAGGATGTGGCAGGCCTGGCTGGCCATCTGCATACACTGTCCTCCTGTGGTCGAGGCCGGCCAAAAGAGACAATAATACTGCTACTGCCTGTTACATGCTTAAACATGAAACTGTTAACATTTTATACTACGAGTTTTGTTAGTACATACTTATTTTTAATTCTTGGTAAGTTAATTAAATGTAGAGTTTTCTTATATCCTACTAGTATACCTTGTTACAAGAGAAGATCACATTTACTGTTGCTTTTTAAATTAAACATGTAAATTTCACAGTATAATCTCTTTTAGGAGTGTCCTTTTTCACAGAGCATAATTCTCTGGAGATTCATCCAAATTTTTGGGTGTTTCAATACTTCATTCTTTTGATTGCTTCATAGTATTTCATGTATAGATATGCACTTTTTTTTTTTTAGCCCAGTATGTAGCTGATCCGGTTTTCACTTACCTTTCTTACCTCATCTAATTCTCCCCACCACTTTACTGTGTGAGTCTCCTTTTTTGCTACCTGAACATGCTGAGTTCTCTGCTACCCATGAATCCTTATGCATACAGATTATTCTTTTTGCAATATTCTTCCTTTCACTATATATTAGATATTTTTATACTTTCCTAACTATACTATTGAATCAATACTCACCTAATCTACACTTTCCCCCATAAGAATTCCTACTTGTTTACTTTTTAATAGCACTTGTGTTAACTTCTAATACATTTATTTTCTTGTTTCTTATGTTTCTCTTCTGTTCCCTCACTAGTTTATTTTCCCCCACAAGGGAACAGTTGCTGGTTGTCTCATTTCTCATTATATCCCTAGCACCTAACTGGTTCCTATACTATAATAAATAGTTGTGAAACTTAAGCAAGTATTAGAAATAAACCCCATCAGAGGGGTTAATACCCAGAGATTTGAAAAATCCATTTGGTTTTAAAGTAAGTCTGAGAGGACCCAATTTTATGAATAACTAAATATATGAGCACCCAAACCAGAAGACTCATGGAAGTCACAGAGCCTGGACTAGGCAGTGATCCAGGAAGATGGTTTAGTGGGATTAGAAGGAGACATCAATCTACAGAGAGACTGGACCTTGGAACTGGAAGGTAGTAATGAGATTGCAGTAAACATGAATTCTAAAAAGTGCCGGAGAAGGTGCTATGCACTTGAAATAAGTTTCAAATTCAGACCATGAAAATGATGTGCAAGACTTTTGAGTGCTGGGTTACAAGGAACTAGAAGGTAATTATGTGTTAGAACCATGACTAGCCAAGAGAGAGAGACCCGATGGGAGTCACTGATGATCTCATTTAAAGATATTCAGAGCCGATTCTACTTGGCTCTGACAAGGATATTTCTTAGTATTGAAAGATGACTCTCAATTCTTGGAAGATAAGCACTGATTTATGCAGGTGTGATTTTATGAAGTTTAGGAAGTACAGCCTATATTAAAACACCGGCTTTGGGATCAAGTCTACTTGAGTTTCAATAAAATCAGATATTGAGGATCTAGTAGATCTTGGATAATGAGTCTGTGAGACTTCTAGTACTTAGTTTATTAATCATAAAGTTTAGATAAAATATGAAATTCTTAGGATTTTCGTGAAGAATAAAAGGTTAGTATATATGAAAGGCTTATGATGATACATAGTACATTGTCATTATGCAATAATGCTAGCTACTATTCTCCATATTTTAGGCCCTGGGAAACTATGAGAAGAAACAAGTAAGGTTATTAGACTTTGCTTCTATCTACATCTCCTCATTATCCCATAGTAGGTATTTCTGAAGATATTTAAATGGAAGTGTTTCACCTTAAAAATCAAATAGGACTATGTGAGAAGAAAAGTCATCATCTAAAAAAAATCATGCAATGCATGAAACACTTTATATTACACTAAGCTGCAGAGAGGCAGATTACTGGTTGAGTATTATTTCTGCTTTACAAAAAGAATAAATGAGTTCTTCATACAGGTTTTGTAGATGTTTAATGTCTTAATAAAAGTCAATTGCAAAAGGTAGGAATAAAACCAAGGATGAGCAAATCTCAGAATGAGGATGGAATTATTAAGCACAGACCTATTCTTCTTTGGCATTCCACCCTAGCTAGTTAGCATTTAGATTTTATGGTTTGTATTCATATCAGAAAGAAAAGACACTTTCTTTCAGCACTCAGTCTGCAAGAAATAGAACAAACTTTCTGAAATAAATTCAGAAACAAATTACAAATAGCACCAGATGCAGGTGGCATCACTATGGGGAGTTCTTTAACACAGAAACAAAGAAAATGTAGGAAAAGATGAAAATGTTCTGGCACGAAGGTCACTGCTGAACACACATGAGCAAGTGTAGATACCACTTACAGTGCTGCCAGTGGAAGTGGCACTGGCTGGTCAGCAATGTAGCAAATAAAATTGAGGTGGGGCAGGGACAGAACCAAAGAATAAAATCAACTCTAACTTTATGAGTCCGCAGGTAGATATAAATATGTCTTTCTTCTTGGGCATGAATCCCAGAGTGCCATCATCATTAAACATCCATTTTGATAACTGCTCAGCACATAGGGCAAAAAGAAAAGGCTGGGAGGGAGAGAGGGAGGGAGGGAGGGAGGGAGGGAGGAAAAAAGGGAAGGAAGGAAAGAAGGAAGGAAGGAAGGAAGGAAGGAAGGAAGGAAGGAAGGAAGGAAGGAAGGAAGGAAGGAAGGAAGGAAGGAAGGAAGGAAGGAAGGAAGGAAGGAAGGAAGAGGAAGGAAGGAAGGAGGAAGAAGAAGGAAGGAAGGAAGGAAGGAAGGAAGAAGGAAGGAAGGAAGGAAGGAAGGAAGGAAGGAAGAAACGAAGAAACGAAGGAAGGAAGGAAGGAAGGAAGGAAGGACGGACGGAAGGAAGGAAGGAAGGAAGGAAGGAAGGAAGGAAGGAAGGAAGGAAGGAAAGGAAAACAACGCATGTCCTTAGAGGTCATTGAGGAGAGCCAGTGCTGTAGCAGTGCCCACTCATTTAGTTTCTATTATGTTCCCGTGTAACATATCTCTCTACATAACTAAAGTATTAACATGATTTGGTGATTGTGTCAAACTACATCAGTTTTAAAAATGCAATGGAATTGTAGGTTTTTATACCAGATCACTTTCAAAAGGGAAGTAAATTGAATAATTTTAAATCATGTCCACTGTTGTATTGAATAAAACTAAATTTTACAATAAAATGTAGAAAAATCTGATATTCACCAGAACCAATCATGTTATGGTAACTATCCAGAATTTTTAATTGTGAGACTAAAGGAGAGTATTAACTTATGATATAGTTTAGCATGGAAATATTGGAAGGAGGTGTGCATTTATAGTATTTATAACATAGTCCTGAATATAAGAGTGCATGTATTTGAAATGTTGTAGAATATTTCTGCTCAGATGATCACCCTCTAAAGATTTAGAAAGTGAAATAATAAAATTTTAGTTCTCTAGGAATTAAAGGCAAAAATTCGTGTGAAAATTTTATTAGTGCCATATCTACTATATGGTGAATCATAAGTACTACATTTGGAAACTAGGATTTATTTTAAAGCAGAGGGGGTTTTTTTTGCATTAATTACTTATAATTTTTAATACAAGTATAAAAATAAAAGATTTTATCTATATGTGGCACAGTTACAAAAAGGTGGAAGGATAACAAATCAGTGGTATCCATCTATGTGGATGAAAATAAATATAAAGGGTCTTAAGTAAAATACTAGAGGTCCAGGGCATGAATTCTTGCACAGGTGGGGTCTCTTGTCCTGACTGGTGATCAAGACCTATTAGGGGGCTGGCGGGTCGGGAGGAAGCACAGAGAGAGGTTGGCCTGATTGGGGGAGTGCCATGGGAGGTTGGCTGGCCTGGGGGAGGTTGCCTACGAGAGCACACTGACCACCAGCCCAAAGCTCTTGCATTGAGCATCTGCCCCTGGTGGTCGTTCTGGTAATTCTGGTCTTAATAGTCACTTAGGCTTTTATCTTATCTACAATAATAATAGACAACCTTTGCTATGCCCACAGCCAATCAGAGTGAGTATGCAAATTAATCCAACAAAGATTGTGGTTAATCTGCATACACCTGAGGTCCCAGGAACATCTTCGGCACACAGGTCACTCTGAGCCGACCATCGGAGAGGCAGGCCCCCCTGCTCAAGCCTAAAACCTGGGTGATGCTAGCTGGTAATAAAAGGCTTGGGTAGGGGCCAAGCCTGTGATCAGAGGGAAGGGGAAAAAAAATCAATGGAAACATATCCTCAGGTGAGGATAAAAAGAAAAAGAAAGAAATGTCACAGCCTATGAAAGACACATCTTAAAAATGCCTAAAGAAAGTTGTCATTTTTCCATGGTGAAGGGACTGGAGTCCGTGTTGATGAAAACACCTTGTTGGCTGCCGTGACTGGCAGTGACTACAGCAGTGCGATGATGGGACTGGTGCCTTCCCCTGATCAGCCTGGTTGGCTCCTGCAAATGGAGGACAGACTGAGGCTTAGGCCTGCTCCCAATGGGGAGCAGGTCTAAGCCGTCAGTAGGACATCCCCCGAGGGCTCCCAGTACGTGAGAGGGGGCAGTATGGGCTGAAGGACCCCACCCCAGTGCACAAATTTTGTGCACCAGGTCCCTAGTGTATACTACAAAAAGGTAATATGCTAATTAGACCAGATAGACCAGATGTCTTCCAGAGGTACTTCTGGACAAAGCATGGCGGCTGCAAGGGCCAATGGTGAGGGAGAGGCAGTTGAGGTCCCAGAGCTCTGGGACTGTGAGAGGGGGCAGGCTGGGATGAGAGACCTCCCTAGTGAAGACATGCTTTTAGAAAAGATAAGTAGAATTTGTGCCTGAACACTGAGGCAGTGTGACAGAGCGGAGGCTCTAGTATTATAGGTAAGATGAAGGCCAGAATGACCTCAGTTTGAATTTTGGAGGGTTTATTTATTCTCTTTGAGCCTCGGTTTCTCAATATGTGGATGGGGTTTATAATACCTACCTAGGCAAGTTATTATGAGGGTTACAAACAATGTGTATAAACACATATACAGGATATAGGAAAATATATTATTTCCTGGTGCTATAGGCATTATAGATATCTTAATCTTCCTGATCTTTAAAAAAAAAAAAAAAAAAATGCCAGAAGAATTATCTACTAATTATTGTGACAAAATTCTCACTCCCCAAACACCATTTAGAAACATATGCTAAGAGAATACAGCATTCCGTTTAGGATCATTGCCCAGGTCTAACATATCTCCTTCCTCCTTCAATCTCCTCCACTTTAAATCAAGTAGTAGTCAAGATCACCTGAATTCTGAGCTATACCTCCAAAAGGAATGGAATAAGCTTCAAGAGAAAAGCAAAACCATAAGAAAGTAATAGTGTGCATTTGTTCAGCAAAAAAGATAAATAAATTTGGTAGCAATGATATTTTCTGTTTATTAATGAGAAAGTGGTATTCCATGACTCTAGCTGTAAACCAATAGACTGTTTCTCTGAAGTTCAAACCTCATCCAATCCTAGAGCTACTATGTGTAACAACTGTTAGAAGAAACATCCACATTAGCATGGTTGAGTCCAGAATTAGCTTTAGTGGCTCAAGCTGCTAGGTATATTTCAGGACTGATGTTGGTTATCTGTGTACCATACAGATGACAACCCCTCTTACGAATGGGAAATGTTATCTCAGCTGTCATAAACAGACTTCTATGGTAAGCAAAATAATGGTTCTCCAAGATGTCAACATCTTGATCTCTAGAGGTTGTAAATGTGTTATGTTACATGGAAAAGAGGAATGAAGGTTACAGATGAAGTTAAAGTTGCTAATAACCTGACCTTGAAACAAAGAGCATATTCTGGATTATCCAGGTGAGCTTAATGTGATAGAGAAGCCCTTACAGTGGGAAGAGGAAATCAGAAGAGTCAGAAAAAGAGATATTCTATCTTAATAAAAACTTGGCCTGCCATTGCTGGCACTGAAGATCCAAATATTTGTATATCACCTCCTTCTTAGCAATATAGCAATGGGATCAGATGAGATTCAAGTTGGGCTGCAAAGCAATCCTGAAAGCCAGAAATGGAGCTCAGTCCTCTGAAAGATGACCTGAGTTTAAATTACTCAACTTACATGTGTGCAACCAGCATTCATAGTACACAGGAGAGTTTAGTTAACTGAGACAAATTGTTACCACCAGTTGGTGGCAGTTCTCACATTCAGCTGGAACTATAACAGCAGTTTGATCAGACACTTTATCTTGATGTGATTAACTGTGGCCATAGTCCCACAAGTAGATTTCGTTTTACACATATGGCTCAACAACAATCATTTTATACAGAAATGAGTACTTGGGAAGGGGTGTATGCTGGAACGCCTTTTCACGGACAATAGAAGTGTGAAGAAAGCAATCTTGTACTGTGGATCTACTGCCTCTCCTACCATTGTTTGTGTGAGAGCAGTCAGCTGGTGGCAATGTGAAGTCCCCGCACTCCTGGGCGCTAATACTGCTTCTCATCTGGTATGTCCCCGAAGCCACCCTGGGCTGCCACCTTACACTACATTGGCTCCCTGAGCTCAGAGGTTTCTGACCTTTTGGATCCCATAGCCTTTTCTGTCCCACTGTCAAATTAACCCTTTATTTACAAAGAAAAGGAAATTAATAGACCAAACCACACTACAAATAGTCTCTGTGTCCCCCGTCTCTCTCATTTTCCTTTTGGTTAGGGGCATCTTCTTATTAGAAACAAAACTGTTTTTGCCTTCTTCCAAGACAGGAGGTCAATCCTGAGGGGATGTGGCAGTGGGGCATAATGTGTCAAAAGACAAGAAAAAGCAAATAAAGTTCAACTGTTTATGTAAAAAAGGCTATAAATTCTTATATACCTACAATCTGCTGACATCAATCAAGTCTAGATCCAATTGACAGCATTTTACTTATTAGGAATAAAACAATGATGCCATTCGATTAGATAGTTTAACTATTTAATGCACATCATTGTTTTGTTCCTAATGGGAAGTGTGACCCAAGGACAAAATGTAAACAAAATGTAACATTCTGCTCCGTCAATGCTCACCTTTCTGGATGATGAATTGTAATAGGTTTCTTAAGAATAGTCAATATATGCATATTCTTTAAGTCTTTGCAAATAATTCAGACATAAGATAGCTTTTGCAAAAAATTGTATGGCATCTTTTATTTTTTTGTATGATGTTTGGTTTTATATTAGGTTTACAATATTACTGTATTTCAATAGAATAGTCTGAATTGTGTGATAGCTACCTGATAAATAACATTTTGTGCATTGAGCTAGATTACAGTAGAAGAGGAATATAAGTAAAACTGAAGCATGACAATATCGGGATGTTTATGAAAGAGCAGTGTTTCATGTGTAATGTAGAGAAATAACTATTTTGTTATTACTCTGAACAGTGGATTTAAGAGCTATCTTCAAAAATGGCATGATGAATCAATAAAAGTTTCTAAGCAGAAAAATTATGCTAAATATTTACATACTGCCAAATTCACTTTTATAATAAAATTGTCTTTTAAAAAACTTATCTGGAAACATTGATATTAGCATATAATATTACATTTTAAATATCTAGGATTAGTACAGAATACAATTCTCTGTTTCTGAATAAACAAACAATTATGTCAGAATTATTTTTAAGTCTGATAAAATTTATCAGTGTCAATCAAAATTAACCTAATTAAATTAGTTAAGTAACAAAATTAACTAAGGAAAAAAATGTAAAAAAATAAAATTATATTTGATAAGATTTACTATTATTTTTATATTTAACTATGTGGGTAAATAAATGCCTTTGTTATTTAAGTAAATCTATCTCCTAAGAAAATAAATTGTCAAAGTAATGCTAAAGTAAAAAATAAAATAAAATTATATCCCTGGCTTGATCCATGGCTATTAGTACTTAGAGTTTCTACGTGTAATTTAATTAAATTAAATGAGTACTTACTTATTAAACCCTGTAGGCACTAAGGACAATGTGAAGTTAAATATGACAAAACCTTTCACATAGTAATAATAGAACACCCTTTTTTGTTGACTGTTTTTATAAAAATACCCATAGGGCCCATAGGATGCAGCCCCATAAGAAAGTTGCATTTATGGATGTTTTACTGAACCAATCTTTGCACCAGCTTGTCATATGGCAAACCTTTTCATGCTTTATGTCCCTATTCAGTTCCTCCAATCTTATCTTCCTCTTTAATCTTAGATTTCAGCAAACTTTCTTCATGCAGGCTCTGAAGAAAGAGGTTTGGCACCTTTGTAGACCTGGAGACAGGTCCTCTCTTTGGCACCAGCTAGAACTTTCCCCAGCCGGGAGCTTCTCTTGGCAGCCCTGTGACGCAGCAGCACTGGCCTCCTTAAAAGTCAGGGTTTTGACCCTTTATTTATTTATTTATTTATTTATTTTTATATATTTTATTAAATTATATTACAGAGGAGAAGGAAGAGGAATAGAATGTTAGAAACATCAATGAGAGAGAAACATTGATCAGTTGTCTCCTGCACATCCTCCACTAGGGATGTGCCTGCAACCAAGGCACATGCCCTTGACCAGAATCGAACCCGGGATCCTTCAGTCCGCAGGCCAATGCTCTATCCACTGAGCCAAACCAGTTTCGGCTTGACCCATCTTTTAGGTGTGGCTTGCCGGACACATGCTTTTCCATTTTAGAACAAAACAATAAAAAATTTTCTTATCTTTTTTTTTTTTTTTAAATAATCTTTTCACATCATTTCAGAATTTTTAAATACTAAGACAGTTAATTGATTTTCTAATCTAATAGTCAATCAGGAGAGAAAACATCTATATACATAAAAGCCTAATATGCAAATTGTCCACTTAGGAGTTTGACTGGAAGACCAGGAGTTCAATTGCTCACTATGAAGTGCACTGACCACCAGGGGGTGATGCAGAATGGAGGAAGGCCCCTGCCAACGGCCAGAAGACCCCAATCGGCCCTGACCACTGCCCAGGCCTATGAACCCTAACCATGAACAAATTTCATGCATCAGGCCTCTAGTAAAAAAATTAAAGGGACCATTCAAAAACTTAATTTTAGCCAAGAGTTTAATCTCTCTTTTTTTCCTCTCTCTCATTAGAACTGAAAACTTAAGCAAGAAGTGGTGGAAAGATGAAAACTTAATGAAAAAAAAATAGATGAAATAAAAACTAAATTAATCCAGCCATGAATTTGCCCTTTCCCTGATAGCAGAGCTGAACATTGGGTTTTGATTTGCAGATATAATTTACTATTCTGAGATCCTGAGATTTAAAAAATGGATGCCTTCCATTTTATTGGGGTCACTTAATTAGCTAAAAAGGGCAAAATGAATATAAATCATCTGAAGCTCTTGATTGCATGCCTTATTTCTCTTGTGTTGAAATGCATTCTTTAAAGAAGAAAACTAGTTCTTATTGTTTATGCATCTTATCTCAGAGCTGTTGAAATACATTAAACTACTGTATCTTTTTTTTTAAAACCTAGGTTTTGGTCTGGCTTAATTTTCCTGAAAGAACACTGGAGGAGTTCTATTTGGCAAGCCATTGATAGTTTGGTCCTTGCAAGCATCATTGCATTATAGGTTAGTGAGGAAAGATGCTGCTCTTTTCAGTGCCACAGTTTTTATATTTGCAAGTTATTTTTTCACATATTCATCTGAATAAAATAATTTTCACAGTTAGTTTTAACTTACTTTTCTCCTCCATAATTCTCCCCATTGTCATCATTCATTCTTTGAGAATTATTTTCTTATCTTCTATAAAAGGTTGAAATGATGAATAGAAAATTATGTGTTTTATTCTATCAGGAATAATATTTTAGGAGAAATATATAGAGTTTAATGGGAAGTAAAATTGCAGAATTCCATTATTGAACAGTCCACACTCTGACCAGAAGAGCATTCAAAGAATGCATTTACATTAGAATCATTTCAGTCTGAGATTTAAATAATCAATGAAGGTAAATGGAGAGGCAAGAATATTTGAAATATGGATATGCTGTGCGAGTGCCAAATAGAAGGTAGCAAACAGACTCCACTGACAAACATTTATTAAGCATTGTCTATGTGACAGGCACTGAGGTAGCCACTGACATATCAGCAGGAACAAGATAGAGACAATCATGTTACATAATGATCACAGTCTGGAAGAGAGACATATGCTACACATATTATAGTAGCAGCTTAAAATCATGGAATCTTAGTCTTCTGATCTTTTAATACATTGTGATTCACAAACTTGACATAGAAGCACAGAAATATGCAACATTTCTGGAGTATTTCCATTTATACTCTGAAAGACCAACCACAGTAAAAAAAAATTAAATAAAGACAATATAAGTAAAAAAGGTCTAGTCACAGAAGCAAGAGAAGTTGGCAGAACATTCAAAGGATAGAGAAAAATTAGAGCTAGAGATTTAAGTGCGAAAGAAACAAAACAAAAGAAAATGTCAAAAGTTTAGCAAGTTGGCAACCAGATAAGAATGTCTTACTGAGTTAAGTCTTGATCATGATTTAACAAAACAGCCTGGTGTGCACTCTTCCATGGTAATGATTTCAATCCTAATAAAAATAATAAATCAGTGGAAGGTGACTTGCTGTGTTTATCTCTGACTCCATAGAAATGCTTGCAAGCAGGTTGTGGACCAATTCTGATCAAGGGGAAAAAGGACAGTCTGGGTGCTTATGGTGAAGCATTCATAATGAAGAAGCAAGTCAGCCAGCTATGAATACGAATTACCTGTGGATAGTAACTCATGAAGCAAATGGCTAGCTGGGAACATTATAATAGTATTCTTTAGAAAAGGGAAATTCTAATTTCAACTTAGATATCATTATTTGTGTCTGTGTTAATTAGACAATGTATAATGTATTTAAGAGACAAATCAGATATAGTTGCACAAGGAACAATACTTTTTTTGGAGAATATATGTAGAATTGAAGAAAACAACTTTCTGTCAAACAATGCAATCCATACTTGTCTTGACTACAAAGAGGAAATAGTGCCTAAATCATACTGAATAATTATACAGTTCATAGATGTGGTGAAAGAAAACACTTGTACTTGGCAGAAGGCCAAAGTTAAGCATCTCTTTATTCCACTGATTTATATGTCCTGTTGATTATATTGGTTTTTTTATTTTTATTTTTTATTGTTGATAGTGTTACAGATGTCCCCATTTCCTCCTCGTTTCCCTTCTTCCACCCAGCCCCCTCCTTACCCAAGGACTTCACCACACTATCTCTGTGTCCATGGGCTATACATATATGACTATGAGTTCTATGGCTAATCTCTTTCTGTCACCCACAGCACTCCCCTCTGAGATCAGTCAGTCAGTTCCATCCATCCATGATACTGGACCTATTTTATTAGTCAGTTTATTTTGTTCATTAGATTCATTGTTCAATTATTTTGAGTTTAAATACAATTATTGATAAATATGTATTTATTGCCATTTTATTGTTCAGGTTTTTTTTTTTTTTTTAACTCTTCTTCTTCCACTTTTTTAGGAATATCTTTCAACATTTCATATAATATTGGTTTGGTAGAGATGAATGTTTTAGTTTTTTCTAATTTTATAAGATAGCTGTGCCGGGTAGAATAATCTTGGTTATAGGTCCCTCCTTTTCATTATTTTAATATTTCTTGCTACTCCATTCTGACCTGCAAAGTTTGTTGGGAAACAGTTGACAGTCATATGGGCATACCCTTATAGGTAATTAATTTCTTTTCTCTTAAAATAGACATAAACATCCAGGAAGCGCAGAGTCCCAAACAAGAGGAATCCAAAGAGGCCCATACCAAGAAACATTATAATTAAAATTCCAAGGGTTAAAAAAAAAAAAACATAATAAAAATAAAATGCCAAAGGTTAAAGACAAAGAAAGAGAGTTAACCCTTGGCATTTTAATTATAATGTTTCTTTGGAGTGATGAGAATTATTTTGTCTCTTGTTTGGCACTCTCTGCGCTTCCTGGACATGTAGTATGTGTATTTCTTTCACAGGTAGGGGAACTTTTCTGTCATTTCTTCAAGTATATTTTCAATTCCTTGTTTCCTTTCCTCTTCTTCCAGCACCCCCATGATGCAAATGTTGGTATGCTTAAAGTTGTCCCAGAGACTTCTTACACTATCTTATACTTTTGGATTCTCCAGCTCTCTCTATACTGTTTCAAAGGTAAAAGATCCCTCTTTTTACAGCTGCATAGTATTCCATTGTATAAATGTACCATTGCTTTTTATCTACTTATCTACTGATGGGCACTTGGGTTGTTTCCAGATATTAGCTATTGTAAATAATGTTGCTATGAACATAGGGGTGCATACTAGTATATTCTTTCTAATTTGTGTTTCAGGAATCTTAGGATATATTCACAAAAGTTAGAATTTTGGGTCAAACAGTAGTTCCTTTTTTTTTTTTTTTTTTTTTTTTTGAGGAAACTTCATCCTGTTTTCCACAGTGGCTGTATCAGTCTGCATTCCCAGCAGCAATGTACTAGGATTCCCTTTTTGTCCACACCATTGCTGTTACTTGATGTTAGCCATTCTGGCATGTGTGAGGTGATGCCTCGTTTTAGTTTTAATTTGTATCTCTCTGATGATTATTGATGAGAATTATTTTGTTGTCTATTGGCCATCTGTTTGTCCTCTTTGGAGTAGTGTCTATTTAGGTTCTTTGTCCATAATTAATTGGATTGTTTGTATTCCTTTGTTGAGTTGTATGAGTTATTTATATATTTTGAAAAGTAACCCCTTATCATATGCATCATTGGCCAATATGTCCTCCCATTTAGTTGGTTCCCTTTCCATTTTGATGATGGTTTCTTTTGTTGTTCAGAAGCATTTTAGTTTGATATAGACCCATTTGTTTATTTATTTATTTTTCCTGTTTTCCTCTTGCCCTAGGAGATGAATTGGTGAAGATTCTGCTACGTGAGAAGTCTGAAGTTTTACTGCCTATGTTTTCTTCTAGGATTTTTATGTTTTCACAATTTACATTTAGGTCTTTTATCCATTTTGAGTTTATCCCTGTGTATGGTGTAAGTTGATGATCTAGTTTCACTTTTTTGCATGTACCTGTTCAATCTTTCCAATACTATTTTTTGAAGAGACTCTCTTTACTCCATCGTATGTTCTTGCCTCATTTGTCAAATATCAATTGCCCATAATGGCTTGGGTTGATTTCTGGGGTCTCTGTTTGATTCCATTGATCTATATGCTTGTTCTTATACTAATACTAGACTGTTTTGATTACAATAGCTTTGTATTATAGTTGAACTAGAGGCTCAGTGCACGAATTTGTGCACTGGTGGGGTCATTCAACCTGGCCTGCACCCTCGCCCAATCTGGGACCCCTTGGAGGATGTCAGACTGCTGTTTTTGGCCTAATCCGCGCAGGCCAGGCCAAGGGACCCCACCAGGTCTCTAGTATGTATATAAGATCTTTGGTTAATCTCTTCCCACTCTTCCCCACCCCCCTTCCCTCTAAGATTCATTAGTTTGTCCCATGTTTCCATGCCTGTGTGCTAAGCATCTGCCCCTTGATGGTCATAGTAACCAGTCGGACAGTCAAACAGTCAGACAGTTGCTTAGGCTTTTATACATAGAGATATCTGGCACCATGAAACTTCCAACTTTGTTCTTCTTTCTCAAAATTGCTGCAGCTATTTGGGATCATTTTTGGTTCCATATAAATTTTTTGGAGTATTTGTTTTAGGCCTGTGAGCTATACCAATGGATTTTTAATGAGTATTGTGTTGAATCTACAGATTGCTTTGCGTAGTATGGATATTTTAATGATGTTAACTCTTCTGATCTAGGACAATGGTTTATGTTTTCCCTTGTTTGTATCTTCCTCTATTTCTTTTTCCAATGTCCTATAGTTTCCCAGGTACAAGTCTTTTATCTCCTTGGTTAAGTTTTCTCCTAGGTATCTCATTTCTATTGCAATGGTAAAGGGAATTTTTTTTTTTTCCTCTGAGAGTTCATTATTGGTGTGTAAAAATGCCATAGATTCCTGGTTGTTAATTTTGTATCCTGCTGCTTTACAGAATTTATTTATGAAATCTAGCATATTTCTTGGTTGTCTTTAGGGTTTTCTATGTACAAAATCTTGTCATCTGTGAGTAATGATTGTTTTACTTCTTCCTTTCCAATCCTGATGCCTTTCATTGTTTCTTCTTGTCTGATCATTGTGGCTAGGACTTCTAGTATTACGTTGAATAAGAATGGTGAAAACAGACATCCCTGTCTTGTTTCTGTTCTTAAGGAAAATGTTTTTGGTTTTTCCCATTTAATATGATGTTGGCTGTAGGTTTGTCATATATGGCCTTTATTATGTTGCAGTATAATTCCTCTACTCACACTCTACTGAGAGTAGAATTTTTATCATAAATGTGTGCTGGAGTCTGTCGAATGCTTTTTCTGTCTCTTGATTTGATTATGTAATTTTTATCTTTCATTTTATATATGTGACATATCACATTTACTGATTTATGGACATTGTACCAGCCTTACATCCTCAGAATAAATCCCATTTGGTCATAGTGTATGAACTTTTTAGTGTATTGCTGGATCTGTTTTGCTGTAGATTTTAGCATCTATGATTATCAGGAATATTGATCTATAATTTTCTTTAATTTGAGTAACTGACCTAAAATTACATTGCTTAAACAATTTTATTATTTTAGAATAAAATTCAATCATGTAATCTGTACTGTATTAATATGTTAGATAGGGAGATCAGAAAAACCTCACAAGAAATCAGTAGTATCAGGTCAGAGACCTGTTGTAAGTGAGGAAGCAAGCCATGGGGTCGTTACAAAGGTTCTAGAGTGAAAGTGAGCTTGGGGTGTCAGAGGAATGGCCGGGAGGCCAGTGTGAACAAAGGTGATGCAATCTATGGCAATGGCAGAGAAGTAGCAGAATTATGAAGGGTGTAATCCAAAGAAGGTCTTTAGCTTGTTCTCTGAATGAGAGGCTGAGCCTTTAGGGTATTTTGAATGAAGAGTTGATGTACTTTCCCTATATATTTTTTAAGTTAAGAGAAAAAAAACAAAGACAACAAAACATTTAGGTAATGCAGAGCAACCACTGTCCCAATGCTACTTGCAGTTATTTCCTCTTTCCTCTTTGTATCTGGTATTTTGCTGAGCACTATGTTTGCAAGAGTTAACCATGCTTTTTGTATGTAATATAATTACCTTTTATATCTAATTGTTCCAAAAAGTTACAGAGTAAAAAGTACCACAGCTCGTATATCCTTTCTACTGTCGATGGAGATTTGGATTGTTAGTCGTTTGGGCTATTAAGACTAGTAATATTATTAATATTATTGCATATGTCCTTTGGTGAACATATCTACAACCCTGGGAGTAAAACAGCTAGATAGTAGACTGTTTCAGGTTTAGCAGATACCACTAAAAAATGTTTTCCAGAGTGATTATACCAGCTTATATCCTGATCCACTGGCATTGCTATTTTATTAGTATGCTAGGGCAACCATAACTAAATACTAGAGACTGGATTGCTCACAAGACAAAAAAAATTATTTTGTCGTAGATGTGTACTCTGGAAGTCTGAAATTGAAGTGTCCACAGGGTTGTTTTTTACTCCTTGGTTTGCACATGGCCGTTTTCTCTCTGAGCCCTCACATGGTCTCCTGTCTGTGTCCAAATATCTATATTTTATAAAGATATAGGATGAATTGGATTAGAGCTCACCCTAATCACCTCAATTTTTAACTTAATTACCTCTTAAGACACCCATCTCCAAATGTTCATATTTTGAAATACTTAAGATTATGGCTCCAACATAAGATTTTTGGAGGATACAAACAATTACTCTTTTAAATTTTAGCTATTTGTGTGGAAATGTTTTTACTATGGTTCTAATTTATATTTTCCTGGTGACCAATGAGGTAAAGTATGTTTAAAATATTTATCAGTGTGGCTCATTTGGTTAGATGTCATCCCAGGCACTAAAAGATTCCCAGTCAGGGAACATGCCAGGGTTAATGGTTTGATCCATACTAGAGGCTTACAGGAGGCAACAGAACAATGTATCACTCTCACATCAATATTCCTCTCCCTTCTTCTCCCTTCTTCTCCCTTCTTCTCTCTCTAAAAATAAATTTAAAATATTTAAAACAAATAAATAAATAAATATTTGTCAGTTCTTTAGGTAATGTATTTTGTGAAGTGGAGGATTAATTGCTTTGCCAAATTGTCTAATATCTTTTTCATTGATTTTAGGAGTTTTAAAATAAATGTTTTCTAGATGTGAATCCTTTGTGAGATATGATTTGAAAATATTTTAATCAGTTTGTGGCTTACCTTTCATTCTATAAATGGAATCTTTCAACAAATGGAAGTTTTCAATTTTAATGTGGTCCACTACCATTTATTAAAATGACCATTCTTACGCCTATTCATGCTATTGAGAGAGGAGCCCATATGACATTGTTCTGGGTTCCCACATAACTTAAAGGGATCCCTTGATGCTCTGCAAATGAATGAGGAGGGTGTCCTCAAACTCCTTACTGCAGGAACCCACTTAGGCGGCACCGCCCTATAGATCCAAATGGAACAGTACCTGTGCAAAAGAAAAAGCAATGGCGTCTGAAGAAAACCTGAGAGAAGCTTCTAGCTGTCAGCCAATGCCATTGTTGCCATTGAAAACCCAGGTGATGTGAATGTCCTATCCTCTGGGGACACCCTCCAACAAGCTGCGCTGAAATTTGCTGCTGCCACTGGAGCCACTCCTGTTGCTGACCACCTCACTCCTGAAAGCTTTACTAATCAGACCTCAAGAGACTTCTGGGTCCTGAGACTTCTGGTGGTTACTGATCCCAATGCTGACCAGCTGCCTCTCACAGAGGAGTCTTACGTTAACCTGGCTACCATTGTCCAGTTTAACACAGACTTGCCTCAGCACTATGTAGACATTGCCACCCCTGGCAAAGACAAGGGAGCTTATGCAGTGGGTCTGATATAGTGGGGATTGGCCCAGGAAATTCTGCGCATGCATGGTACCATTCCCTGGAACTCCCATGGAGTTTGCGCCTGACCTCTGCTTCGACAGAGATCCTAAAGACATTGAAAAGAGAACAGAGCGCTGCTGTAAAGGCTGTGGCAAGAGAGGAATTTCAGGGTGACCTGACCGTTCCAGCTCTGGAGTTCACTGCTGCTCAGCCTGAGGTCACAGACTGGTCTGCAGGCGCAGGTGCCCTCTGTGGCTGCCCAGAAGTTTTCTACTGAAGACCAGAGCGCTCAGCCTGCCCCTGAAAACCAGGCTGAAGCCCCCACTGCTCAGGCCACTGAGTGGGTAGAAACTACCACTGAGTGGTCTTAAACTGTTCCTCAGCAAACTCATAAACAAAATGTAAATAAGGTTGATGGGGGGAAAAAAAGTGTCTAAAATAAGAAGACAATTATTTCCTCACTGTTTAAAGTAATTATTTTAACATATTTAGTCACTGTATACAGTGTAGGACAAATTAGGCTTATAGTAGTGAGTACACAAAATACAGAATCTATTGTGTATTGTTATTATTTTTTAAAACATATATTTTATTGACTTTTTACAGAGAGGAAGAGAGAGGGATAGAGAATTAGAAACATCAATGAGAGATAAACATTGATCAGCTGCCTCCTGAACACTCCCTACTGGGGATGTGCCCATAACCAAGGTACATGCCCTTGACTGGAATTGAGCCTAGGACCTTTCAGTCTGCAGGCCAAAGCTCTATCCACTGAGCCAAACTGATAAGGGCTGTATCATTATTTATTAACTAGAGTCCCAATGTACAGGATTCTTCCACTGGTGGGGGACATGGCCTGCAGGGACCAGCCCACTGTGGAAACACACTGACCACCAGGGGACAGCTCCTGTGTTGAGCATCTATTCCCTGGTGGTCAGTGCTCATCATAGCGACTGGTTGACCAATTATTCTGGTCATTCCATTGTTAGGTCACTGGACTTTTATTATGTAGGATTATTGTGTTATTTCCCACAAGAACAACTGTAGACCTAATTTTGTCCAGCCTGTATGTGTGAATCTCTTGCTTCAATCTTTTCTGTTCCATTGTTCATTTTTTATATTGATAGGCCAATGTCATTGTGTCTCAATGTAACTTTAAAATTCTTTGAATACATTTAATTTTGCCATCATTTTATCTAGAAATGTGAAGACACCTTGAACACATTCACAAACCATTTATGTTAGTAGCTCAACCATGTTGAATAAAACAAGCAATAGGTTTTGCATGTGACTGATGAATTTTAAATATTATTTATATTATCTAGAATTTCATACTTTTTAGGTTTTTTATCAGTATGCACCTTGAGTTTCTCATTATAATATTTCCACAAGGTAATTGAGTATTATTTGTTTCACTTTATACCCAAGGAAACCAAAGTTAATTGCTTCACCTAGTGTGAGATAAATCATTATTCAAAATTAGAATTCACAGTTCCTGTCTTCTCATTCTGTTGTTTAACCAGTGAGGCAGGATGCTGTGTTATGCTATTAGTCTTCCTTAAGAAAATAGAAAGCTATGTTCCTGAGATCAAATATTGTTTACAAATTCCCATTAAATCTTAATTTATAGTTAACAAAACTCTACATTTCCTTACTAACTGACATGTGTTTAGATGAGTCATACCTCATGATAAAACTTATTCAGTTATATATCAGTAATGTAACATAATTGAGTCCAATAACAACATTGTTACAGGACCTGAATGTAGATTTCAAATTCTGTCTTTGCTGTCTCTTTTCAATTACCAAATCACACTAATCACATTACTGTCCAAATTGACATCTGTTCCTTCTAGAGTATTTATCCTACTCCAGGATTTAGTTCAATAGCTCCATGCACATTTTTATTCATATCCCAGAAGCAGTCAGATTCCCTGTTTCTCCTTCTGGATATGAACTATGTAGTCCTTCAGCTCTGCTCTGTCTTAACATCTTCCTAATTCCAAGTTGTTTCTTCTCAATTTCCTGCATTTATTTGGTCTTTGCGTGTTTCTCAAAGTTAAATAACTACTTAGATATTTTAACTGTGTATGTATTTATTGGATCTTATGAGAAACAAATATTTAGACCCATGGTATTAATTCCACTGAGTGACTTCTTTGCTTAATTTATAAGCTGACAATCAAATTATACCTGGGAGATATACATCTAAATAATATAAATTGTGAAATTTGAGGATATACACACACACAAACACACACACAACAATTCCGATATTTTTGATGATTTGAAGCTCTCATTGACTGCTTTATTTTTTATTCATTTTTTTTTTTGCTTGAAGCATTACAGATAGTAGTACATATATCTCCTTTTTCCCCCTTGACCTCCCCCCAGCCTCCCCTACTCTCCTCCCACATATGCCTTCACCTCCCCAGCCCCATGTCTTGTATCCATTGGTTATGTTTATTATACATGCATGCATACAAGTCCTTCTGTTGATCTCTTACAGTACCCCCCGCCCCAACCTCCCTTCCCCAGTTCACTTTAACTGCCTTCAGCAACTTTGGATTTCTGGAAAGTAGAATTAGATGAATTTAACTTATAGGATTTTATCCAGAAATGCCCTTGGAAAGAAAGTACAATATAACTTGGCATAAAAGAAAGTCAAGTTTTAATATAGGACCAGAAACAGTTATTGTGGAGTCCTTGGAAAGCTCTGGACCTAAAATGAACCAGAATTAGCATTGCCCTGTACTTGGCCTTTATTGAATCTTTAGAGGCCAGCCCTGATCTTTGGTGAGGCAGAACTCTGTACCTGAAAGAGTCCATCAAGGGGTTGACAGATGAAGGCTGTTTGCAAATAACAATGTTCTGCAGCTCGGGCAACAACTCCTTCCTTGAAAAGAGAATTGAGTGACTCCTCATCCTGCCCATCACACTGCTATTGGAAATCATATGAAAAGTTGGGGATTCCAATAGGCTCCACTGATGGAGGAAGTTCTCTCTAACAGTTCCTCTAGATCAGCGGTTCTCACACTTTCTAATGCAGCGGCCCTTTAATACAGTTCCTCATGATGTGGTGACCCCCAACCATAAAATTATTTTTGTTGCTACTGCATAACTGTAATTTTGCTACTGTTAATGAATCATAATATAAATATTTGTGTTTTTTGATGGTCCTAGGCTCTACAGCAGCAGTTCTCAACCCGTGGGGAGACAGGTTGAGAACCGCTAGCAGGGTCACCTAAGACCATTGGAAAACACAGATATGTACATTATGATTCATAACAGTAGCAAAATTACGGTTATGAAGTAGCAACGGAAATAATTTTATGGTTAGGGGTCAGCACAACATGAGGTACTGAATTAAAGGGTCGCTGCATTAGAAAGGTTGAGAATCACTGCTCTAGATACCCGTGGTCCTATGAAAGATTTTGAGACAGATTAGTGAGAAATTAGGAATATTCCCTATCAAGTGGAATAAATAAACTGAGATAAATGCTTGAACAAATGGCTAAAACGGCTGAGCAACTAATAGACAGCTGATAAATCACAAGACTGGATTCTGCCTAAACTTAGATACTTAAGTACAGGTTGTCTAAATACATCCTCCCTCACCAAACATAGCTAAGAGTAGGTGGTATAAATCACTTTAGGAAGATATATAACAAAAAGCCAATTAGAGCCAGACTAATCCACGATAAAGATAAAAATCAGAAAATGAGCCCCAGGCTCCATTATATGCTCATTTTCATTCATCAGCATGCTAAAAATACAACTGTAAAGGTAGTGAATATTCTGTTGAGATCCTCCTATGGGACCTCCCTAAAATTCCCACCTAAAGCAAATAGATAAAATCATTTTTTTTTTTTTTAGTACACCCACAACCCCCTTTTCTCAGTGCAGGAAGCTGGTGCTTGCCAATACTCTCAGTGCACCAAGGAATGCGGGAGGCCAATGGACCTTGGGGTTTAGCAGGACTGATGCTAAGCCCGAGTATTGAGATAGTGGTGGCTCAAGGTACTTTCTGAACCTAATAATCTTTTTACTGTTTACCAGACTTTACCTTTGATATGTCTCTATGCATTGCTAAAGGGAAAATGTGTATTCAAGTAAATAAAAAGTGAACCAGTCAAGGTCAGTGTGCTCTTCACAAAAGAGACACCTCTTGGTCCCCAAAGCTTTCTAAATTCATATTTCTTGTATAGTATTTTCATTTGTGCATCAGCCTCTCCTTCAGATTCTGAACCCCACCCTGCAGACTGCAATACCTCAGGCATGTAATTTGCTTGCAGGAGAGCAATGGGCAGCAGCTGGGATGACTAGCAGTTGGTCATCTCCCGGGATGACCTCTTGATCCTTTTCCAGAAACACTCCCTTTACCTCACTGTCCCAAGCTTTAATAAACTTACACTTTTCCTTGAAATATTTTCTGCATGAATCATGAACCTGGAAATCACCTGTCATCAGGGTACAGTCAGCCCCTGGCATGGAAGTGGTCTTGTAACAATTTGACCACATTTTCTAACTAACCTACACTTGCTTTAAAGACTTCAGATGACATTCCTTTGATGCTCATACTTTTGAACTCAATCATTGGAGGTCCTCTAGACCAGAAGCTGATAGGCACCTTTAGATTCTAACCTCCATTTCCTGGAATTAGAAATTTACGTGTAGTTGTTCTTTACATTGGTTTGTCTCAAGCTTTAAGAACAATTCCTATGAGTTGTTCTCTGTTTTCTTTCATGAATGCTACACTGTCTTTACTCTTTCTTCTTAGATCTCCTCTAATATTATCTTTGAGCTCAGTGGATGAGAGAGGAGTATTGGTTTTGCTAAAGTAGCAACCCTCAGAAAGCCAGAACAAGGATGTGTCTGGGTCTCTCTACACTTAAAAAACATAATGTATTCAGAAATATTTTTCTCTTAACAATTTTCACATTTAATAACATGTATAATTCTGTTACACATTTTTATTTCCAGGACTGCATTAGTATGAAGGAGATTAATAAACTGGAGATTAACTGTTCAAATTTATGGATACATTTTCAGTTTGTTATTGAATTTAGCTTTATCATCAGAGGGCCTACAAACTGTTTTGATTCTCAGTGATTCTGATACCAAAATGTGTGTATTTTTTTCCCCTCACACCAACAATTGATTCTCCAACTCTGGTCACCTCCTGGTTGTCCTACAATTTCATTCAATGCTGACATTGCCTGATGCTATCACAGACCCAAGGGTTGAGGGCTCAGTTGCACAAAATTGCTTCCCTACTTCAACTGCCAGTTGCAAGTCCCAGGTGGTCATCTGTACCTCTTATCAGTTATAAAATGAGAGTTCCCTAGCCTCATTTTCCAGTTCACTAATTTACTCTCATTGTTTATGGAATTCAGGAAAACACTTACGTTTTCTGGTTTATAGTAAAGGATACAGATGAACAGCTAGATGAAGAGCTACATAGTCCAAGATCCAGAAGAGTCCCAAGTGCAGGAGTTCTTGACATGGGAAGTTTGAGTTGCATCACCCTCTGGCACATGGATGTGTTCACCAATCTGTAAACTCTCCAAATTCATAGGAAAATATTTTAATGACGCTTCATTATTTAGGCATGATTGGTTAAATCATTGGCCCCTAAGGACTAATCTAATCACCAGCCCCTTGCCACCCCACCTCCTTCCCCCCAAAGGAAGTCAAAGGCAAAAGTTCCAACCCTCTAATCCTGTTTTAGTTTTTCTGGAGACCAGGTTACATCAAGAAGCTATCAAGGAGCCCCTAGGCACAAGCCATCACATTAGCATACAAAAACCTCAGTCCTCACTCCCTCTTTGGAGATTCTGAGGGTTTTAGAAGCTTTTATATCAAGGAACCTGGACTAAGACCAAATATAATAAAGGATATTCCTACAACCTCTATCACTCAAGAATTACAAGAGTTTAAGTAGCTCTGTGATCAGAGTCTCTGTTTCTTACAGAGCTTTGATGGCTTGTGCCCCCATGTGTCCCTCTGTCCCCTGCTACCACAGTATGCATTAGTCAGATTCTTCCAACTGATACATCTCTCCTTTATATACTGGCACAGAGAACTGTGGAGACTGAGATCCCAAGATCTTCATCTATGCGCTAGACTAGAGACTCAGGACGCTGGTGGTGCAGGACGAAGGCCTGCATAATGGAGTTCGGAATCATGGAACTGGTTCTCAAACATGTGCTTAGTAAAGTCTGCCTATGGGAATATAAATTTAAATTTTATTTATTTTTAGTTTTTGGTATCTTGATAATTTTGAGCATTTTTCATTTTTATGATTATCTTTTATTCAGGAACTGATCCCTCAAGACAAAAGTAGCTATTCTAAAAAGGTGCATTGTTCCAAAGGCTGCAATATAGTGTCATCAGAAGCACGGCACCTGCACTTTGAGTCATTAGTTCTTGCCGAAATACCAGGTGGGTGATTTGGATAACCTGCTTAGCTCAGATGATCTCTTTAAAATACAAGGTGATGCCATGAGATGATATCCAAGGTCCCTTCCAGCTCAAAGATTTTTTTACTTTTATAGAAATAGTACTATTACTTTTATCACAAGGAATAAAGGTTAGAAAAGAGCAATGCTAATAAAACATATGGAGATAGTAAAAAAGTGTTCTCTTACCCCAACTATAGGAATAATTATAGTAAGCAAAAACCCTTACAGCTAATATATCTTAGTTAATGTTGTGATTTACATCTCTTGTTTTAACCATTTGCAAATTGATATTTCTTGGTGATTTCCCCAATTTCTATTGCAAGCTTTTCAATGCCCTCAAAAGTCTTCCCATTCTAATTAATTGTAGGTGTTCCCTGGGCATGTTTCAGATATGGACAGAAATTATTCAATTTTATCTTTGATGCTCTGGAAACCTTTGGTAACAGCTAGTCCTCCCTTAAGTGCCCGTATGTGAGGCCATTTTAGTGGACGCTGTCCCTCCCACTAAGCTATTTACTAATAGCCATTTCTGTCATCACCCCTTCCTTTAGACATTACCATTGCTACTGTCAGTTTGTGCTTTTTAAATACTTTACTTTACTTAGGTAAAATCAACTTGTGAACCTTATAGAAGCTTGCAGTTATCCACTTTTTCTGCTTAAGTTTTGTCTTTAGCCTCAGAGGTAGAAAAAGTCTTACTGCTGCTTGGGTGGCATGGTTCAGTGATTGAGCATTGATCTATGAACCAGGAGGTCATGGTTCAGTTCCTGATCAAAGTACATGCTCTCAGTCCCCAGTGTGGGGCATGCAGGAGACAGCCAATCAATGATTCTCTCTCATCATTGATGTTTCTCTCTCTCTCCCTCCTTCTTCTCTAAAATCAATAAAAATAAATTTAAAACAAAACACAAGCCTAGTGCTTATTCTGCAGTATCTTACAAAAGCTCATATGAAGTAAAGCTTTTGGCTTTTATTTGTAGCTACTGTCATTTCACCCACCACAAATACACACATCATTTTCTCTTGCATTTGAATCATAGACATGGTGAAAAAAAGAGCAAGCAAAAATTAATTATTGTGATAAATGTGCTTGGATTCTAAGTCAATTGTGAGGAAAGAGAATAGCAGACATAGACGCATGGAGAAGGATTCATGAGTGTGAAGTGTGCATATATTGCTGTGCTTAAGAGGTCTGCTGCTGTACTATAATGTGTGCTACTTAAGGGATAAGTCATCCAAGGACTAAATCAAGAGGGAGTTGTGTTAGAGTAATGTGGCCTGTTTTCATCGGAGGTAGATGACTGAGGAATGTAAAAGTTATTTATTACATTCTTCATATAATAAACATTTTTGACAATCTACTAAATGGAAGGTAAAAACATCATATCAGAGTTGTATATTATATAGAGCTATATAGATCTATAAAGGAGGTGACTACTACTTTTACATCAGGAGAAGGTGAAACATGGGCGTTGTCAATGTCTGGATTTTTTAAATATACGAGCTCTAATAGCTTGTGCTCGTGCCCTTCAGTGTAATCTTGGACTAATGCCTGAGGGTTTTGAGGAATTACACATCTTCCATGAGTGAGTGAGTCTGAAGATAAATTTGAGTTTCAAACACTATGCTAAACTCTCATAGTTCCCTGACTCTAATGACTGAAGTTTTATTACTAAATCTGTCTAGTGTCTGCTTCACTCTCATCTCTTGGTATATGTGTGTTCCCAAGAGGCTCCTAAACTCCTTACACTAGCAGACTTCGAGTCAACCTGACCCAATTTAACAGATTTACCAAGGTATGCACAAATACTAGTATTGGATTTAGCTGTGCTACAAATTCGGCTGTGTCCATCAGTCAACATGTATCTAGATTAATTATTCCACCTCTTTGTACCTCTGTTTAAAAAACAGACTTTTTAAAATAATCAATAATCAAGATTCATTTTTGTTATATTTCAGGGTTTAATTAAATTGAAAGACACAATCATCCTAATACATAAAAACCTTGGGTCTGTCACATCCACAATGACCCGGAGGCTTGACTGTTCACCAGGCTGCAAGTGCAGCAGGTGAACTAGCTGAACTGCTGACCTCTTGGAGAGGGAGAGAGAGAGAGAGAGTGGCGTGGCTGATCAGCAGTGGAAGCAGCTGCTAGTGAGGCCTGGATAGAGAAGCAAGGTGATCAGACCCTACTTCTCTCTCCCTCGTCAGCAGCCAAGCCTCTCTTTCTCTCTCCCAGAGGTCAGCAGTTCAGCCTATAGCCAGCAGCCTGGGGTGACAGGTGATCAGCTGTGCCTCTATGATCAGACCCAGAGATAAGCTTGGAGATGCTGACTGGCATAGAAACCAACTCAAAACCAAATCTGGGTGAATTGCAAAGAGCCAGTGGCTGCCTAGGAGGCAGGGCTTTTGACACTGAATTGCATAGAAACTGACCAATCAGAACCAAATCTGGGTCAACTGTGAGGAGCCAATGGCTGCCTAGGAGGTGGAGCTTTTGATGCTGACTGACATAGAAACCACTAATCAGAACCAAATTGGCCAGCAGAGGAGGGCAGTTGGGGGCAAGATCAGGTTGGCAGGGTAGGACAGGTGGGGGCAACAAGGCTGGCAGTGGAGGGAAGTTGGTGGAGACTAGGCCTGCAGGGAAGGGCAGTTGGGGGAACCAGGCTTGCAGGGGAGCAGTTATGTCTTAATCAGACCATTAGGGGAGAGGTTAGGGAGTGATCAGACAGGCAGGCAGGCAAATAGGAGCCAGCAGTCCCATATTATGAGAGGGATGTCCAAATGCCAGAAGTCAGACTCCTCTGAGTGGTCCCAGATTGGAGAGGGTGCAGGCTGGACTGAGGGACACCCCCTCAGTGCACAAATTTTATGCACTGGGCATCTAGTAGAGTTTATAATATTAAAAGTAAGTTTAGTCCTGCTTATATGATACTCAGAAAGTCACAAGAGAAGAATATTGCTCCCACACTAAGAACAGAAGCCATATAAGTTACAAAAAATATAATTTTTTAACCCATTAGAAAAATTTAAGGCTGATATTATGAGATAAGCAGTGCACTGATTTCCAAAGGGAAATAATCACTTTGAGGATATACAAGACATATTGAATGTTACATTTGTGGCAGATCATGGGAGGAAGAAGAGGTATGTGAAGACAGGTACATGGAGACCTGCAGGTGATAACTGGCAGATGCTGTGGACTAGTAATGCCCATATACTACAATATTCTCTCATGCAATGTGGGGAGCATATTGCATGAGAGAATATTGGTTGGGAAGCTTTTAAGGAAAATATTCTAAGAAAAGGGAAGTGTGTGGAAGGCCACCTGCCCTGTTTATCGGAATTCTGACTTAGGATAGACTTAGAAGAGTGTTGAAGACAGAGCTTCTAATTATTCCTTGACCTTTTCATCAAGGCTGTGCATGTGCAGACCCCTGGGTGTTTACTGGAATCCATATGTTTAATCCATGGTGCCCTTGCCTAGAGGACAATGTAGACACATTTGTCCTCCCAAGATTACTCAACCTACTGATTATATCTAAGATAAAAATTCCAATAAATGCATAACGAGATATGCAATTGAGGCTGCTTGGACCCGTGAACCAGGCAAGCCCCTTAGCCTCTCCCCCACAGTGAAATTATGTCAGAGTAATCTGTTCACCTGTTGTTCAGGGGCTGCTGGTCAGGCAAGGTGGTTTCCTGTAAGGACCAAGGAATGCAATGAGACACCACGGATCCCTCGAAAATGAAGAAAGAGTAAGGGAATGAACGTAACTGTGCAGTAAGTCATTGGAGCCTGCTTGGGATTTCCAATTTTGAGGGAATTGTTTTTCAGCTGAGGTTTCACAATAAGACAGGAATTGTCCACTGAGTAGCAGATCTCTGTTACTTAAAAAGTTATTAAAAGTGAATGTTGTCTATAATTTATAATCCTTGGTCCCTGATGATGGAACATTAGATGTTGATCTCTGGGAACAAGTAGGCAGGAATTTAAAGAGAAATTAGGCTCAGGGAAAATGAGTGCCTTTGTCATCTTTAACTATGGGGGCTCTTGTTTGAGCCGCACCATGCCCACTTCATGTTGAGGATCAAAAACCTACTGAATTCCGGGAGGGTTTACCACAGCCCCCTCCTCATAGAGTAGAGCCTGTAAAGCCTGTACAGGCAGGTCTTAGGGTTACATCAGAGATCCGTTCCTACAGCGAGACTTAACTCGATTTTTGCTGTAAGTCAGAACCCACCTACATGAGCACCTACATCACTCACATTGAGCACAAACATAGCAGTAATGATGTGAAACAGTAAAAAACAAAACAAAACAAAACAAACCAAAAAAAAACTATTAAAAGACAACAATTCCTGACCTTTACTTGTAGTAAATAAGTAATAAAAGACATAAAGCACATATGAGCATATGTCAAAATGACGGAACTTTAAAAAAAATAAATAATGTAAATGGGAGATGGTGAGGTAACCATGAAGCGATGTAAGTTGAGTCCGATGTAACCCGAGGACTGCCTGTATTACCTAAGACCCCCGATCCTCAGCCTCTGGTGTGGGAAAGCTTATAACCTAGAGAAAATGGGACAAACAGTCCTTTTACAAAAGGACTCCTTAATGCTTTGTCTGAAAATTACCATATGATGCCTTGGGACTGGCAGATTTTGGCTAAAACGGCTTTAGATGCTGATCAATACTTATTATGGAGAGCAGAATATGTTGAGATCTGTGAATAACAGGCTGTTTGTGAATGTTTACTGGCTACCCCACCTGAGAACCCTCAGGGCCACATTCTTGCTGTAAGTCCTAGGCAATGTAAAACATCTGAAAGATCCCTGAAAAGAACTCTGATTTATTAAATCTTGGCTGTGTGTTATGTGCACCTGTAAATATTGTATATAAGAGTGTCTATTGATTGTTGTTTTATGGGTCTTTGTTGTTTGGTTTAATTTGTTTAAGGATGAGGTATATTTTACTTTGCTGGGGCCCCCAGCTACTAATGGTAGGCTAAACACATGGCAGAGATTGCAGAAACTTTCCAGGAGCTGTCAAAAATTCTTTATCTTGGGGACCCTGTATTGTGAATCAGTGAGCTTAATAGAAGACGTCTTATTGAGCAGAATTAAATTGGGGTATTTTCTTACGTTAGCGGGCTTGGAGGAATATTGTTTCTCAAATTCTGGGCCCCAACATAGAGGAAGTCTTCCCTTTTTATACTTTTTCCAATTCTTTGTCTCCCAAATTTGGAATGAGACTTCTGGACCTTCTAAGAAAGAGATCTTATGTGCTGGGAAGGCATCATAAGACCATATCTCAAGGCCTGTCTGGCGCCAGCATTCCTATCTCAAGGCCTGTCTGACGACTCTGTCTGGGGTATGGTTTTTGGCCTCTTTAAAATGGGAGTAGTCTTATTTTCCCTTTTATTTAAGCAAGTATGCATATTTATAGAAGCCAAAAATAGCTGAGTTAAAATTGCAAACATCAGTTTTTACACCAGATGAAGGTTACTATGCTTTACTCTCCCTCTCAAGTCATCAGCCACTGGAAACTAAGCTAGTGAAAGTTCTTGTCTGTCTGTAATATGAATTGATTGCTGATTGATGTTCTTTGCTTTCTCTCTTATCTTTGGGGGACTTAGTTTGAAGATTCTAAGGCTAATATCCCAGTCTACCCTTTTATGAGTGTTTATCTATTTACTGTTTCTGTTTTTAAGATTTTTTTAAAAAAATATATTTTATTGACTTTTTACAGAGAGGAAGAGAGAGAGATAGAGAGCTAGAAACGTCGATGAGAGAGAAACATGGACCAGCTGCCTCCTGCACACCCCCTACCGGGAATGTGCCCGCAACCAATACATGCCCTTGACCGGAATCGAACCTGGGACCTTTCAGTCCGCAGACCTACGCTCTACCGCTGAGCCAAACCGGTTTCGGCAAGATTTTTTCTTATATGTAAGATTTCATGTTGTTAGTCTACTCAGAAAGAAAAATTATGGGAAATAATCATCTAAACCCCCCAAGTCTTTTTCCTAGGAGGATTAGACCTGTGGAAATACAATTAGTGTCATTTGCTGATCACACTCAAAAACAAATGAAGTTAGAAAATATACTAGTCTGTTAATAGGGAAAAGATTTTTCCTATTTTCTACCCAGGAAGCAAAAGTTCTATAAATTATTAAAATGGTGGTATTTTATTGATATATTAATCAGGTGTTTTTTTTGTTTTTTGTTTTTTATAATAAGACCATCTTTTAATAATGGGAACCAAAGTTTTCTAGTCTATGTTTGTGCCTAATACACTTTGATATATGAACTTTTGGTAAAATAAATTTGACAATCCTTCCAGAGTTTGAATATTAAGGAACTTTTTCTTGACCCAGAATTGGCTTTAGATCATTCCACTAAGCCTTCTGGAATGCCTTAAGAATTTGTTTTCTCTCTCATGAAGGAAAATTTTCTTCTGAAGGTACAGGGGAAGCTTTGTCAAATTATAACTACATTATGCTTTCATTTATAGCTCTAATTGTTATTCTGAAATATTGGGTTTTCCAGAAAGGACAAGATTCCATGTTACTTACAAGTACTGCTGGTTCTTAAACTTTTATTTTTTTAGATATAAGAAAGCATTTTTAAAGCAATTTGGTAAATTATATATTCTGCCCACCTATCCCTCCAGTATTTGACAATCCTATCTAATAAAAGAGTAATATTCAAATTGTCCATCTCTCCAACATACAAGATAGCTGACCACATGTGATCAAAGATGGCTGCTCCCTTGTGTACACAAGATGGCCACCACAATATGGCAGTTCGGAGGGACTAGGCCTGTAAAGGAGGGCAGTTGTGGGCTATCAGGCCAGCAGGGGAGGGTAGTTGAAAGAGACATGGCCTGAAGAGGGCAGTTGGGGGCGATCATGCCTGCAGGGGAGGGCAGTTAGGAGTAGCCAGGCCAGCAGAGGAGAGAAGTTGGGGCAACCAAGGCTGCAAGGAAGGGCTGTTGAGGGGGACCAGGTTTGCAGGGGAGGTGAAGTTTGGGGAGACCCAGGCCTGCAGGGAAGGGCAGTTGGGGGGGGAGACAAGACCAGCGGGAGAGAGCAGTTAGGGGCAATGAGGCTGGCAGAGGAGGGCAGTTGGGGAGACCAGGCTTGCAGGGGAGTGCAGTTAGGAGTGACCAGCCTGGCAGGGAAGGGCATTTGGGGCAATTGGGCTGGCAGGGAAGCATTAGGCATCAATCAGGCTGGCAGGGACGTGAATAGGGGGTGATCCGGCAGGTGTGGTTAGAGACAATCAGGAAGGCAGGCAGGTGAGCAGTTGGGAGCCAGTAGTACTGATTGTGAGAGGAGTATCTGACTGCCAGTTTGGCTGGATCCCAGTAAGAGATCAGACCTAAATGGGCAGTCTGACATTCCTTGAGAGGTCCCTGATTGGAGAGGGTGCAGGCTGGGCTGAGGGACACACCCCTTGTGCACAAATTTCATGCACAGGGCCTCTAGTTCTTAATAAGTGGCAATATGTTTCTTTGCATGAATTCAATAATACCTGTTTCCAATTGTAGCTATATTATCCAAGATAAAAACTGATAGTGGGCCTGCCTTTTGTAGAACTTGGTCCATCCAGCATTCTATGGAAATCTCTTAAGTCCACAGGGTTGGCCATCACTGAATGTGCCAGGTTACCCTAAGGGTATGCTAGTAAAATCAAAAAGGGGGAATATGGAACTCAAGGACCCTGCTATACTTCTAAAACACTCTTTATATTTAGTTTTTGTTTTGTTTTTTAAATCTGAATTATCATTTTCAATCCTCTATAGAAAAGCATTTTACCTCAGTAACCCCATCTCAGAAATGACAAGTCTTATGATGGAAAATAATAACTGAATGGGACCCAATGAATTATTAACATGCTTATGTTCCTACCCTCACAAGGACACTGTGGATTCCAGCTCTCTGAATTAAACCCTGCCATGGCATACACCCAATCCTCTTCCAGAAATAAAGAATTTGGGCCTGGGGATTCTGCAAACCCAAATGTTGTGCCTGTCCCAGACCCAGATAGCCTTCAAAATAACATGGGGAATGATAAAGAAGCTGATGGCAAAGGCTGAGCAATTATTGGAGTATAGTCAGAATCCATGAACTCCAGATAACTAACCATTGCTCCTTTTGATTTTCTTATAGTCTGTAAAATAGGAACTGGAGCAGTAAATGATCTTTGTGGACTAAGACATTCCAAAGCAGAAAGTTCACCACTTCCTTTTATCTTCTACATTAGGCAAAACAAAAAAGGAGGAAGTGTTGGGGAACACAAGAGACTTGGTTGGAAAGTTTGTAAGGAGGTTATACCATGAAAAGGGAAGTGTGTGTAAGGCTGCCTGCCCTGTTTATCAGAATTCTGACTTAGGAGAGACTTAAGGGAATGTCAAGTGAGGTGCTCCCAATTATTCCTTGACCTTTACAAACAAGTCTGTGCTTGTGCAGACCCCTGGGTGATTAATGGAATCATTATGCTTAGTTCCTGGATGCCCTTGCCTAGAGGATAATGTAAACACATGAGTACTCCCAAGATTACTCACCCTATTGATTGTATCTAAAAGATAAACTTTATCTCAAAATGTAATAAAAGCCTAATGAGGCAGGCATTCAAGGCTGCTTGGACCCTTGAGCCTGGCAACCCCTTAGCCCTCTCTTTCACAGTGAAACTGTGATGGTATAATCCATTGATCCATCACTCATGGGCTGCTGGTCAGCCCCAGCAATGCAAAGCAAAAGCCATGTTCTCTTTGCAGGGGGAGTGGGGGAGCACGGTGAAGAAAAGTATTTCACTTTTTGGTCCCAGAACAATATCCATTACTCTATTACCACTACCGCTAGGAGAAGGATAAAAGCAGAAGCCCTCTGGCACTAATGCAAGAGCTAGAAACCAGCCATGACTCTGAATTAACCAAAACACAGTAGCTGCTAGGGAAAGGGAGGATTCTCCTTCTTTATCCATCTTGCCCTGATCCTAGAGAATAGGGACAAGTTGCATGCTCATACTCAGGACTCTTTACCAATACAAAGATGAGGTGTCCTTACATAGGGAAGAGGATCAAATGCTCTGAGCTTCAGATAAACAAGATTTGTAGTAATACTAACCAGGGGCTGTGGGCCAAGTAGAAAGCAGCAGCATTTAACTGTTGGGAGAGGAGGATGACAAAAGATGACAAAACATGGTGCAGCTGTACAGGTACGCCTGGAATCTGAGAGTGGAGCAGGAACACTGGGGAAATTCCAGAATTCTAGGCCCTACATTAAACAGTCCATTGAGCACAGATCCTATCAATGGAATTTTTCAGTCTGTGGTGCACTGAGGTAAATACAGCAAGACAAAGACCAAATTCAACTACTAATTAAATTGACATCTTACATTATCATATTCAAAGTATCATCTACTTATCATCTTTGAATATAATAAAACTCTAATACATATAAATGATGTGATGTCGTGTCATTTAATTAACTAATCTATTTTTAAAATTTATTTTTATTGATTTCAGAGAGGAAGGGGGAGGGAGAAAGAGATTAGAATTATTGATCAGCTGACTCCATGACTGGCAATTGAACCATGATCTCCTGGTTCATAGGCCAACGTTCATTCACTGAGCCATGCTGTCCAGGCTGATCTATTCATTATTTGTTCAAAACATTTGTTCGGTGCCTGACATGTGACTAAAATGGTGAAGAAATTGGGTGAAATTCCGCTTCTTGTGGGTTTTACTAAGGAAGAATATATGAGGGTTATAGTAATGAAATAAAATTGCTGTACATGCATAAAAAACAAGAACATCTAATGTACGTTCATGTATCTGAAAAATCTGGGGAAAGGTAAATGTAAGCAAAGTCTGAAGAATTAATAGGGGAAACAAAAGAGGGAACTGACTGTGTAGAGCTTCAGAGGTGAGACAATATGCTCAGCCCCACAATTATTTATACCCTTTGGCTCTGTTATAAATCTACTAGAGGCTTAGTGCACAAATTCCTGCATGGGTGGGGTCCAGCCGGCCTGCCTTGATCGGGGCCAATCAGGCTAGGCTGGCCAAAGGGAGGGGATGCAGGAGGTTGGCCAGCCGGCCCTTCCTCCAATCAGGATGGGTGGGGGGGCGATAGGGAGCAGAGCTGGAGGGAAGGAGAGGCCATGGGCAGTTGGGCAGTTGGCCCCACCCCATGGTTGAACTCCTAATTGAAATCCCTGTCCAGGGGACAATTTGCATATTAGCCTTTTATTATATAAGATAAATTAAATAAAGTGAATGTGATAATCACTTTAAGGTTATTTTTTTATGTACATAGAGAGATCAAGGATAAGTTCTTTTACAACAGATCTCAAACAACAGAAGTGAGAATGATTTTATGCACTTTTTTGTTACTGAAAGTAAAGTTGAAAAAGATGGGTTTCTCTGAAAGTGAGTAAGCTCCTCTATTGCAATTTAATAAGATAAGAGAGAAAGGTTAGCTATAGCAGGCATTTTCAGGAAAGCTCAGAAGAATGGCTTGCAGCAAGACAGTTAGTTGTTTTCCCAGAAGTGATGTCCCCTTGACACATATAAACTAATATTCCGGTTGAGCACTCTCTCCAGGAGAAGAGACATGAGTGCTCACCAGTAGAACAGGAAGCAAAGCCCCCGTCCACTGAGCTACTGTTATGGAGGGCAACTAAGGAGAGAATTCAGCAACCAAATGAGTTGACCAAAGGCACTGCCTTTACAGAACCAAACACAACTAAAGATGCCTCAGGCTAACCTCCGGCCAACCTTTTTATGGTAGGACTTGAGACTGAGGAACCATGTAAAATTACTCATTACCAGGACATGTCTATTGCAAATTGTGTGTCTTAGCATTCTCTGAGCAGGCTGGCGACAGGCATATGATAGTCTCACTCCAAGTTTTCCTTGGATAAAAATAAGCTTGGTATTTTGTGCTGCAGGCATCTCTGTGAAATGGACTCTTGAGAAACATTTGGGGAAACTTGAATGCTTGCACTGAAATACAAGATGTGTGAAATTCAGGCATACTTGTAAAAATTGCATATGAATATTAATGCTTTAGTGAAAATTAAATATCATAAAGCAAATCTCTGTTGAATCTTCCAGCTATAAGTGCTCTGCATTACAAATGTATAAATATGTACTCAGTATTTCTGTTACAGTCTTTGATAGAGTGTTATAATAATTGGCTATTTTCCTGTCTCATCCATTTAAATGTGGGCCTATGTATTATTTTCCTCTATACTCAGAACACCCACTATGGCACTAACTAATGTGTGGACGAATAAATCCATTCAGTTGTCCCAAGTCCTGTGTTGACTGGTATTGATTTAACTGAATCATAGGAATTACTATACACAATAATTATAACATGCTTAGCATTTAGACAGGAGATATAAGATTTTGTAATATTCTAAAGTAAGAGAGTTGTATTTTAGCTATAACTGTTTCAATAAAATAAATTTATGTCAAATAAATTAATAGGTTAGGTTTCTGCTCCCACTTGCATCTGTCCATGTTTTAGAATTAGAGGAATATTTGGTGCACTTTCAGAAAAAAATATTTTAATGAATTTAAAAGTAGTTTCTGGAGACAGCATTTACTAAGGATTAAGTGAGTTTCCTACTGAAGAGCAATTGTAACTTTCCTGATTTTCGTGGTCTGCCTCACAATGTCAAAGCAATAAAAAGTAGGGAAAACTTCCCAGATGATGGATCATATTTTAATTAACCATACAGAGTTCTCTAGTCAGCTAATGAGATTTTACTTCCCAACTGTAATGAGAGTAAAGAAAAAGCAGTTATGTTTTACCAGACTGGGTCATTCAGTATCCAGACCAAGCTGGAGATGAACAGAGATGACATGTTTAGCAATCTCTAACTCATTATCTCTGCAAGCCGAGGTCTAAAGAGCAGGGTCATTAGCAGTGACTTCTAAAGCAACTTAATGCATGTTTTGTGGAAATGGTAAAAATGATCGTTTTAGTTAAGGAAATCCCACACCATTTACTTTTCAGGGTTCAGTTGCAAGAAGGCCAGAATGCTAACAGGGCAAATGATTGCTTTAGCCTGATATTTTTCAGGAAGTTGATTAATATTGCTAGGAATTCTTTGTACTTAATTATTCCTTTATTATGTACACATGAAATGTTTTTAGAGTGAGTTTTTTGTAGGGTTGTTTTAGACTTGAACCCATCCACGTTTTATTCTGCTTAAGCAAAGGTCCCAAAGCTAAGCAGGGGAAAGAATTTTGCAAGTCTGCCCCAGCAGTATGAATTGCCGGGGAGTAGCTAGGAAGCAAAAATATTTACTATTTTTATTGTGAATCTTCTTATTTTCTGAGAAAGCTTCATGGATTAATGAATACTACATTAGAATGGCAAGTTGAGTCATGGTGAAGGTTTCTGGCCTTTACCCAAAAGCAATCTGTTGTTCAAACTATGTGTTTGTGTGAGCAAAAGACAAAGGTGATATTATCAGTTCAAATTATCTGTTTGATTTTTATGGTGTGACCTTTTTATAAGGATAGTTAACATACAAGGTTGTAAGTAAATAAGAGTCTAAAATAGGTGACTTGTAAGGGCATCATCCAAACCATCATTTTAATTAGTGCTTTTTAGCAGGCCTTGGTTGAATGTAACATTAATTTTCAAAAACATGCATCTGTCTAATTTCATCCCTCCCTAAACTTGTCTATATTTCTCCACAAGCTTGTCTGCATTTAAAGTTCATCAATAATGAAACTTATTTCTTTCATCTCTATGGGTACTGACAATGAAAAACGAGCAAACAAGTTGAAGTGAATATAAATTATAGGTGCCCGAATAAGCTGTTCATCATGGCACGGAGACTGGGCATTGTGTTGATCTGGGTGCATTCTACATCTGACAGAGCCATTTCATTTTCTTTCAAAATGACAAATAGGTCAAAGAGCTCAATCACAAACTAGTAGTAGGATGTAGCTCTCCTTACAAAAAAGTTGCAATTTATTTGCCTGCATTAATCTTTCTTAAGAATAAAAAAGAAAGAGAGAGAGAGAAGGAAAGGAAGGGAAGAAGGAAGCGAGGAAGGAAGGAAGGAAGGAAGGAAGGAAGGAAGGAAGGAAGGAAGGAAGGAAGGAAGGAAAGAAGGAAGGAAAGAAGAAATGGAGGGAGGGAGGGAGGGAGGAAACAAGAAGGAAGGAAGGAAGGAAGGAAGGAAGGAAGGAAGGAAGGAAGGAAGGAAGGAAGGAAGGAAGGAAGGAAGGAGCTGTGTAAGAATAGATCTTAAGGGTGTTTTTTTTTTTCTTTCTTTCTGTTCTCTTTTTCCTAGTAGCTTATGAATATAAGTTTCCATGTGCTAAAGGGCTTTTGAGATGAAAACAAAATGTAGGCAAGTAAATATTTTAAAATAATATCAATACTCATTAGTGCACTGCTTTTGTTATGTCACTCTGACCTCTAAGAACTATTTGCCTATTTATAAACCCACTAGAGGCCCGATGCACAAAATTTGTGCAAGAGTAGGCCTTCCTTCCCCCAACTGCCAGCACTAGCTTCCCTCTGGCACCTGGGACCCAACTTCCTTCTGGCCATCGGCAGGCACCTGAGACCCGGGCTTCGCTATGGCCCAGCTTCATCTGAAAGGACATCCAGTCTAATTAGCATATTAACCTTTTATTATTATAGATGCTGGATCCTATGCTAGCAAACTGGGTACAAAGTTCTCAAACTTGGCATCTGAGGTTCTCCACAAGGTGAACCCCATCCACCTCTCTGTAGGTATCTCCCCTTGCTCACCTACATTCCAGTTAACACTTATAACCTGAGCCATTCTAAGAAAGATTCTACTTGTCCCCACTCCTGTTTCTCTGCTCAAATTACCCTTTACTACAAATGTGCCCTTACAGTATTACACCTTCATTTTCCCCCTCTTCAATAAATCTTCCCTAATTCTCCCAAACTCCATTAGGAGAAGGATATTTTGTTTGGTCTGCCTTGAGCAATATCTACTACCTGGTAGAAATTCAAACAATGTTGAATGAATGAATTGCTCATTTATTTTGTAGCCTCCTAACTTGGACATTCAGTAAATACCGAAATGTGGTTTTCTTTTATTTTCCTTAATAATAAAAATGCAAATGTTAGTTGAAGAGGTCTAGTTTTCAGATCTAACTGGTGTGTTTCTTTTTGGTGCCTTTTGGAAGCACTTCTACCCTTGGACTGGGCATTAGAATTTGGGCTCTTTTCAAGACAAAAGGGTTTTCCTGAAGTCTTTTTGTTTTATGACAGCCTCGTCTATAAAAGTAACCCTTGTTTAAAAGTTTTGTCCTGGAAAAGAGCCTTCACCACTGTTATCCCCAAAGGAGGAATGCACAAAGGCTAAAAGGGGTAAAGAATTATACATTTACTAGAGGCCCGGTTCACAAAATTAATGCACTCTGGGGGGGTCCTCAGTCCAGCCTGCACTCTCTCACAGTCCTGGAGCCCATGGGGGATGTCTGGCTGGTGGCTTAAGCCAGCTCTCCTCCGGGAGTGGGCCTAAGCTGGCAGTTGGACATCCTTAGAGCTGCCATCACTGCCTCTGTACTTGCCAGCCAGCTCTGAGCCTGGCTTAGGGCTTCTGGCTGAGCCGTGCTCCCCCTGTGGGAGCGCACAGACCACCAGGGGCAGCTCCTGTATTGAGAGCTTGCCCCCTGGTGGTCAGTGTGCATCATAGTGACTGGTTATTCTGCCATTTGCTCGATTTGCATATTAACATTTATTATATAGGATTATTAAATCTGCTAGCTGAAGGACTGAGGCCAAACTGGCATCAGCAGCACAGAATAGGGGCCGTCGGATATTTATGTCTCTTATAAAGGTCAGTCAGAGTAACCAGTCAGAGCAGGTGCAGGTGAGGCCAGGTGTAGGTGGTCACTGGAAACTGGGTGAGGCAGTTTACTGGAAACTGAAAGCCGTTAATCATGAAACCTACAATGAGAATAATGGGAAAATCACCAGGAGGGGCTGAAGTTAATTCTCACCTTAAAAGGATTTAAAATATAGGCAACTCACAATCATTAATGTACTCACTTGGAACTTGGGTAACTTAAGTGAGAACATTGTAACTGTTCTGATGATAAACATTAAGAGGACAGGAATTATATTCATAAGGTAAGAGCCACTTGTAATACTTTATTTAATAATGTTTTATTTTTTTTCTTAATGTATTATAGGCAACCAAAAGAATGAATGACAATTCAACTAGTAAGACATGAGAGATTATAATGAATGTTCCCTGCTCTGATTTACACTGAGGTTGATTATTGCTTGTTTCATAATACAATAAATATTATAAAGTCAGTTTAATAAAGTATCCCATGATTCTGTGAACAAGTATACCAGGCAGATATTATCAATAAAATTTGGTTTAGATATTTAATTTCTATGTACAAAATGAAGATACAATATACTTTTTAGCTTTTAAAAAATACTGCCAAGGTTTTCTACAAAGTAGACTGAACTCACAAAGAATATTTCATGTTATAATTAATTATTATTGAAAATATATTCATGTCTGAATTTAGATATTTTAGTATATTTAAGAAAAACAAACATAAATGATTTATGAATAAATGATATGTTTAATCAACTTAGATTATTTAAAGTAAAGCTAATGTGATAATCTACTTAGTTCCTATAATACTTTTATAGAGTATTTCTATGATTATTTGGATAATAATTTAAGACCAGCTTTTAAAATCAGTTTAATATTGGAAACTACTTTAAGTAAAGAAATAAAATCACTATATCAAACAATATAAAATAAAATAAATAAAATAAAAGGGATTTTGAGATTTAAACACTCCTCTTTCACTAAGTCATAGAAAACAGAGAATGCAGAGGAGGGAAAGATGGGGTAAGAGATCCACCAAAGGACTTATATACATACTTATGAACATGGCCAATAAACACAGACACTAGGGGCGTGAGGGCATGTACTGCGGGTGGGAGCAAGTAGGAAGAGGTCAATGGGAAAAAAAGAAGATACATGTGATACTTTCAACAATAAAGAATTTCATAAAAAGATAATGCATACGGTTGTACTGAAACAAGTTTGGAAAGCTATGATCCAATGCATATTAAACCGCGAGTTCGCTCATTGTCCTTATTGTTGAGTTATACTGATGATATTTAGCATAGACTCGCAGTCCAAAGGCTAAGTGAATTAAAACAAAATGTTCAAATGTTGAGATATTGTAGACTCATTTGCTTTCTGAATGATTGCATCAGACACAGAGAAAAATACATATGCAATTGTAAAGTGATGAGTGACAATTATTTTGTTTCTAAGTACTGATGTAATACAAATCCAGGTGCGTGTATATGTCATATCAGATGCCAAATAATGTGCCAATAAAATTTAGATAAACAACAACAACAAAAAAGAAAGTTATTAATAATAAGGAAGACCTGAACAGCATAGTCAATCAAATTGATCTAATTGACTCTTCACTCAACAATAATAAAATACACATTTTCTTAAGTGTGCCGCGCCAGCACAGCCAAAGGTTCGGCAAGTCGGAGCAGGGACAACGAAAGATGGGGAAATGATAGACAAAGAGAAAAAGCTGGGTCTAGGTGGATCTTCTGTGCCTGGCTGAGGCCACAGAACAGATCCAGACTGCAAAGCTGAGGCCTTATTTATAATCAGGACAAACAAGGTAATCTACAATGTTTTTGTAAGTTTCACTTGTTTTGGCAGTGCTTGCTGCCCATTCCACAGCCCATTAGCTACCCAGGAAAGATCTAGGGAGCAGTTACAAGATCAAGTTTGATTATGCTTAGAGGACTATGCCCTCCAAGCTGGGACTTGTTTGTAACTTTGCCACCAGGTCAATCCGAGGCTTAACCCTATAACCGCTTCCTACACTTAAGTGCATTTGAAACTTTGAACTATATAAACCATTTCTAGGCCATTAAACAAACTAGAGCAAACAAAAAATGTAAGTATACAAACTATGCTCTTGGATCAGAATGGAATAAAATTTTAAATCAGTAATAGAAGTATATCTAGAAACCCAAACATGAAAATTAAATAAAATTCACTAAAATAACCCAGGAGTTAAATAGGAAGTCTTAAGGGAAATTATGAAATATTTTGAACTGAATAAAAATATATCAAAATTTATGAGACGTGGCTAAATAAATATCTAGTATTTATTTAAAGTACTAGATATTTATATCAAAGAGCAGAATAGTCTCAAATCAGTAACCTAAACATCCTTTTTAAGAAACAAGTAAAATAAGAACAATTAAACCCAAATCAAGAAGTTGGTATTATATTAAAAAAAACACATGTTATATATATATATATATATATATATATATATATATATATATATATATATTTGTTTTGTTTTTTGCCACTCTTATTCAGATGGTTCTAAAAATCACACCCAGTGCAATATGGTAAGAAAAGAAAATAAAGAACATATATATTGAAAATAAATAATAAATTTATTTGCAGATGATATGATTAAAACATGAATGAGGAAACAACTGAGATTTATTTCAACTGCTGAATAGATATACAAACTGTCATGCATTCTAATAATAGAATACTACTTGCTGATAAAAACATATTTTTAAAATATGAGCAAATATATAAAATCTCAAAAGTCTATTCCTGAGTGAAATAATATTATATAATGTACTAGAGGCCCAGTACACAAAATTAGTACACAGGGGGAAGAGGGAGTGTGTCCCTCAGCCCAGCCTGCACGCTTTCCAATCTGGGACACCTTGAGGAATGTCTGACTGCCTGTTTAGGCCCGACCCCACCTGGATTGGGCCTGAAAGGGCATCGACATCCCTCTCACAATCCTGGACATCTGGTTCCCAACTGCTCACCTGCCTGCCTTCCTGATTGCCCCTAACCAGTTCTGACTGCCAGCCAGATCACCCCCTAACCACTCCCCTGCCAGCCTGATTGATGTCTAACTGCTTCCCTGCCAGCCTGTTTGCCTCTAACTGCCCTCCCCTGCAGGCCTTGTCATCACTAACCACTCTCCCCTGGAAGTCTGGTCATCCCCAACTGCCCTCCCCTTCTGGCCATCTTGTGTTGGACATCTTATATCCACATGGGGGTAGTAATCTTTGACCACATGGAGGGAGCCACCTTGTGTGTTGGAGTGAAGGTCAATATGCATATCATTCTTTTATTATATAGGATTAGATAGAATAGAAGCCTGATGCATGGGTAGGAGCCAGCTGGTTTGCCCTGAAGGGTGTCCTGGATCAGGGTGGGATTCCCTTGGGGCATGAGGTGGTCTGGGTGAGGGGCCTGTGGTGGTTTGCAGGCCAGCCACGCCCCCGGGCAACCCAAGTGGAGGCCCTGGCATCTGGGATTTATTTATCTTCTATAACTGAAACTTTGTAGCCTGAAGTGGAAGCCTAGGTTGGCTAGCGCAGGTGGAAAGCTTGGCTTCCTCTGTCACCGGGGGAAACCTAGCCTGTTTTATCAAGCTCCGTGGCTGCCGCCATTTTTTCTGTGATTTATCTTCTATAATTAAAACTTTGTAGCCTTGAGTAGAGACCTGGGCTGGCCAGGGTGTGTGGAAAGCTTGGCTTTATCCATTGCTGGAGAAACCCAAGCCTCCCTCCTACTCTCTGTGGTGGCAGCCATCTTGGTTGGGGTTAATTTGTATACTTGCTCTGATTGGCTGGTGGGTGTGGCTTGTTGGTATAGCAGAGTGATGGTTAATTTGCATACTACTCTTTTATTAGGTAGGATGGTAATATTCAGTGAATCTAGCTAAAGTGTATGCAGGTATTAATTTTACTATCCTTTCAACTTTTTTATAATTTTAAAATTAAAGGATTGGCTGGATTTTGGAACACATCAACTCTTGAATTCTTAACTGAGTAATGAAAACATTTAAGCAAAATAAAATAAGCAAAAAATGATAAAAACAACTAAAAAGAATATCTTGTACTTGTGGAAATTAAATTGAGTCTACAAATATTGTTTACATGCATATATATTGATATTTATTTACCAAGGATTCTTTCCACATAAGATTATTATTAACAGATTCTTTTAAAAAGCAACATTATCTTGAGGATGATTAATGTAAGTCCTCCAAAGATGCAAGTCCTGGATCATTTTAAATGAATCTGTAAATACATTAGGGAATGTTTTATTATTTGTGAGAAAGAACATTTTAGAGTTGGAATAGAGAAGCCCTGTTTTCTGTTTTTTTAATGCAACAGTAAGTGGTAAAACAGGTTATAAATTATCTTCAAAACATGAGTAATGAACTGGGGTTTTCAAAATTAGATATAATACATATTGTAAATTTCTATTCTCTTGCATAATTGTTAACATTTGACAATATAAGTATATGCAGAATACTTTAACATATACAGATATATTTTAGCTAATTGTTATGTTAAAATTTTTATATATAAGGAGTATTTGAGACCCAGAAATATTTGAGATATTTCTCCAAAATGAAAATAGGAATATAACATCAATATAAAACAAATTAAATCAAAACTATTATTGATACACTGTTCAATATTATTTAGAATGATAAATTTAAATAAAAAGGAAATATATATTTTAATCAGTATTTTTTTCTATTTGAAAAATGCTTAACCCAAGTGAACAAAGTCAATAAATAAAATTGCAGTTACAATGAATGTTAGTGCATTTTATTTCTACCTTAGCAAGAAATCTTTAAAAATCAAAACTTTGATTGTAGTAAATATTTTCTTTTCTCTTTATCTCAAATAGATGTTATTCTCCTTTCTCACAATCACATACATATATTTCTTGGCTATGTTTCACTAAATATTGATGAAAAAGAAGAGAAAATTACTTGATATTTATATTTTATAAGGAATATAATTTATATTTTTCAACTTTAAAACAATTTATACATCATAATTTTAAAATAAATTCCTAAGAAATAACTTCATTAATTATAAGTAGATATTGTATTTTGGGTTATGTACCTTTCTATTAGTAGAAAATCAAAACATGATTTTGAGACATACCTTTAGCTGGAAGTAAAGTGCAGGGGGGAAAAAAGCTCCTAAAAAAGGAAAAAAGGAACACACAAAAAAGGAAATTAAACATTTTAGTTATATCTATTTTTAGTACCAGAAAGCTAGATGATGCGTAATGATCATTGATAACATTTAATAATAAAGAGATGTTTTATAGCTCTCTCATTTTACATCTTCAAAAGTTCTCTGTATAAGAGATTTTGGGAAAAAAAATTTCTATTTCAACTTGTTTTTTGAAATCCAATTAATGTTTATAATTAATGTTATATATATATATATAATTTCTTTATCTCTATATATGTCTATGCAAGGAAGGAAAAAACTTTACCCTCTAAGTTCTTTTAGATTGTCTAAAAATCAAATAGACAGGAGACAGAATTAAAAGAAATAGACCAAATTTAATTACAAATTTAATATCTTTGGAAATCCCAAATTACATGAGTCAGAGGCCCCACAAATGAGAACTTCAAAGAGAGAAACAAAAGAAAGTGGTTATATAACATTCCGAGCTAAGGATCACCTTGGAGCTTCAGAGTGGAGGAGGTTCATGGTAGGTCAATAAGAAGAGCAGATGTTCAGTAATAAAAATTTGCCTGCTCTATAGATAAGTAAAAAAAAGTTATCTCTGATAAGCTCTCATTGTGGGCAGGTTCCCTAATTAAAATTCTTCGTTAGCTAAGGGGGTGCAGTAGGGTGGGTAGGGGTTTCTTTTTATTCCCCCAGTGTCTTGGTTACCTTTAGCTCAAAACAATCAGCCTACCACAGAGGGTACATCTTGGGGTGACCCATTCAGAGCCCCTACACCTACATCTATATCACATAATTGTTAGTATGAATAGCAGGTGTTTATAGCAGAATTGTTATCAGAACATCATTTATTATTGCATTCCCTACTGGGAAAACATTCCACTTAGCATAGGGCAAAGACATATTACGCATTCATTGACAATAATCAACATTCTATAAGTCTCTTTCATCACCATATATCCCCCCACAAACCCTCTCCTCCCCACACCCCACACCCTATTTCCCTCTGGTAATCACCATAATGTTGTCTGTATTTATGAGTTTTTTGTTTTGTTTTTGCTAATCTCTACCTTTTTCACTCTGCCCTGCAACTCTCCTTCCCTCTGTCAGTCTATTCTCTGAGTCAGTTTCCATTTTGTTTTTAAGTGTTGCAAATTTACCAGGTGATCAGGAAACACACAACAGGTACTCAGAAGATTCAGGAAAAAACCTTTATTCAAACTCGCTGCCAGTTCCGGATTCGAAGATCCAAAGCCTGGATATCTAATACAATGAGGTTACTCCTTATATATTTCTAAATTATTTGTTTCCTAATTTAAGGCTGGCTTTCACGGCTCTATCCAAGTCAGTTAGAATGGAGAAGTAAGATTACATCTAAAGGTCTGGCCTAGATGGCACCAGTGACCTCCCCTCTGGCTCAACTGTTAAATTCTTGGTTTATGGCCCTTGGAAATTGGGAGTATTTAGGAAAACAGATTATTGCCTAAGGAAGGGGCAGTGAGTTAATTATAGGCCAATAAGAATGTGCATTAGGATACTGGTTAACTAGGCACAGAGTAAAAGTGCTTGCTAGCTGCCCACGACCCACTCCTCCCAGCCAGGTTGCTCTCTTATATTCCCCCTCAGTTTATTCTGTGCATTAAAGTCCATTATATGAGTGAAATAATATGGTACTTGAATTATATATCTGTAACCTATAAAATTTTAATTGCCAAATGTCACCCCAATAAATTCAATAAAAAAGAAAATAGGAAAAAGGTAATAAACATTGACTCAAGTATATATTTAGACTTTATTATAATGCATTATATGAAAACATTTGAAAGAGCTCAAATTGAGTGAAATAAATGTGTCAAACTGTATTTAATCACAATTTCTGGAATTTCTTTTATGCATTCTTTGACATAGCATAAATGATTTACAAAAGAGGTGTGAAAATGTGGAAAGAAAGCCATTATATACATATATATATTCATGGACATGTTTGTGCACTTAAGAAGAGGAAAGCATAAGAACACTAGTAATAAGCAAATGGTATAAGTGTTTAGTTCAAGTACCAGAGTGATTGTAAATGCTAGTATTTTCTCAGGTTTCAAATATGTTTTTCTCTTGTAGAAAGCGAATTGCCAATTGTCAGACATTCATTCACTAGAGAAATTAAAAATGATAGATGCCTTCTGATTTCTTGGTAATAATTTACCCACTGTAGTAAGATAGTAAAGTTGTTTTATCTTGTGTCTTACAAGAGGAATCACATAAGACTTTAAAAAGAAAGGATGAGAAGTTAGGGATGCATACTGTTTTATGTTGGTTGTTTAATTATATCACATAAATGTCATTAAACATTTTGATAAAGATTTGAATCTCTTGATATAAAAAAGTAATAACAAAAATATTGTTTAGTATCAGGAGAAATAAAAAAGTCAATCTTATTTCAAGAAATGTATTAAGTAAACAATAATGTAGATGGTTTGCAAATAAGCATATGAATGATATTTATAAAATTTGAAATCATTGAAAACTTAGTTTGCTTGTAGCAGCACATTGTCTTAGTTTTTCATGTTGAGTATTGTTATTGTTTGGGTTTTATTTTCTGAAATTCATTTTCTTTTAGTGGAAGTTGGCCTGGAATCAGTTAACAGATATCCATTTTAAACTATAAATCACCACCTTTGTAGGAAAAACACACAGATATTTAAAAAAAAATTATAATAATTTTCCAAATTTGAGCTTAAGTAAGCATGACAAACCACATTTTAATTTCAGTTTCTGTCTGAACACACAGACACACTAAGATTTCTTCCTGGCTCTGAAGACAAATCTTCTCAGAAAAAGAAGCAATTCAGCTTCAGGCAGCCATCTGTGTAGAAAAAAAGGTGGGTTCAAAAACAAAAAGGTAACAGGTTTTTCAAATGCCCTTCATATTTTCTGGAAACAACTGTTGAGTGGTTTTATGACACTGTGGATGAAAATCAAATAAGAAAGGTGTATTGAAATGTCTTGATCTAGTGGGAAGTCATCACTTAATTCTTTTATTTTCCCTCCCTCTGTTGTTTCAAATTGCCACTGCCCCTTCTTTGTTTTTATATGATAGAGTAGATCCCTGACCTTTATCCTTCATCTTGTACATATATTGAACTTACCAGGTTGGTAAGCAATGAAAAAGCACCCTTATTCCTTATCCTATCTAATAGTAGAATGGTATGCAAATTAACCATCACTCAGCAACAACATGGCGGCCCCCATAACCACAAGATGGCAGTGCCCAGTCCTCTCAGCTCTGCTATTGGAGTGTCCAGCCTGTCTGTAGAAGCAGCGAGGCTGGATCCACCTCTGGAGGATTTTTTTTTTTCTATCTGCCCCAGACATGCAGTCAGAGTCTGGACAACAGGGCATAGAGGATTCCTTAGGGCAGTGGCAGCAGCGGGGAAGCCCCAGGCCCAACAACCAGCCCAGACAGCAGGGCTTGGGAGCTTCCTTAGCATGGCAGTGGTGGGGAAGTCCCCAAACATGGTAGACAGAGCCCAGACAGCAGGGCTTGGGGGCTTCCTTAGTAAGGTGGCAGTGGGAACACCCCCAGGCCCCACAGAGAGAGCCAGGACAGCAGGGCATGAGGGCTTCCTTAGTGTGTCAGTGTTGGCGAAGCCCCCAGGCCTGGCAGACAGAGCACACTGCAGGGCACTGGGGATTTCTTCACATGGTGCATGGCGAGGCAAGCAGAGAGCAGAGAACGGGGATGAGGGCTTCATCTCCATGGCTATAGCAAGACCCCCAAGCCCCACAGAGAGCAGAGAACCACAGGGAGTGGGCTTAAGCCATCAGTAGGACATCCTCTGAAAGCTCCTGGATTGTAGAGGGTACAGGTTGGGCTGAGGGACCCCTGTGCATGAATTTCGGGCCTCTAGTCATATATATAGTTTTTCACATCCAACTTAAAACTTCTCCATTCTCAGCTAAGGCCCAACTCAAATACAGTTATATGTCATGGGAAAGGGAATCATTGTTGGATTATTTAACTCCTTGTTTTACTTCCACTAGTAATTTTAAAAAGTCTACTTGACACGTTCTAAAATCAGATGAACAAAAGAAAAGGCAACGTCTTTATTGACAAATGCTGCCTTTTTGATCATTGTGCCCTTTGTGTGTTTATATTAAAAAGTGAGCTCTTTCTTCTTTGTGCATTTGAGAGCAACTTCTCTCTCCCACCTCTCAGAACCCCATACATAGGAACACATATCTATACTTTAGAAGGTGACAATGCATTTGACATCTTCTGACTTCCCATTAATTCCATTCTGATGGTACCACTGTATAGCAACTTTCTATTTGGGTTTGCTTGGACCCTCAGACATCATTCTCTTTTCAAGACAGCTCCATCTCTCCTGACCTTGCAGCCTAATCTCAGACACATGGGAAAAACACTGCATCTTTAAAAACCACAGACTAGAGTAATCAATTCTTGTCTTCTCCCGCTGCCCCAACTGTCCCCTTTCATCTGAGATATGAGCCTGTTCCATGCTTCCAAGTGTCTGTATATATATATTTTTTTTCTTTTCTTTTTTTTTTAAAATATTTTTTTATTGATTTCAGAGAGAGAAGAGGGAGAGAGAGAGACAGAAACATCAATAATGAGAAAGAATTATCCATTGGTTGCTTCCTGCCCCTCACCGGGAACTTAGCCCACAACCCATGCATGTGCCCTGACCAGGAATTGAACCTTGACCTCCTGGTTCATGGGTTGACACTCAACCACTGAGCAACACTAACTGGGCTCTGGGTCTATTTTGTTAGTTTATTTTGTTCATTAGATTCTGCATATAAGTGAGATCATGTGATACTTTCCTTTCTCTATTTTGTTTAGCATGATATTTTCCAGGTCCCTCCATGCTTTCTCAAAGGAAATGAGATCCTTCTTTTTTACAGTTGCATAACTAAAGAACTTATATGCATAACCCAAGGACACAGACAATAGTGAGGTGAGGACCTAAGGGGGAGTGGGGGCAGGAGAGGGGTGAGAAAGTCCATGGGGATAAAAGGGAACATTTGTAATACTTTCAGCAATAAAGATAACATTTTTTTTTTTAAGTTATGAAGAACAAAACTGAACAACCCACAAAATCATGGGCCAAATACTGCTTCCTATGTAATCCTGTTTGTACTCTGACACTTCTTCAAATCTCGGCTCTTCCACTCCAGAGGCAGGCACACAATTCTGTGTCTGTCAGATTGCAGAGGCCCAGGTCAAGGTCTCTCCCTGAGGTCAGATTAAATGTGTATAATTGAAAGGTAAATAGTTAGATGAGCTATAGCTATTAGCCAAATATTAATAATGAACTTGTAATTCCTTTTTTTTTTACTTCTACATGGAATTGAATAAATTTTTAATTGAGCCTCTGTTTTCATTTTTAAATGAGGAATATTATACTAAATTTTAAACATGTTAAATTTACATGAAATGGGAAAAAATTTAATATTTTTTGTTTGTTTGTTTTGGCAATCTGATGATGAATTATCTTCTTTCACCTTTTCTGGAAAAGTGCCATTCTTATTTTTGAAGAATATTTTTTGCTGGATACATAATACTAGATTGTCAATATTTCTGTCATTGCTTTAAAATGTTTTCCATTATCTTCTGACTTTTATTATTTATTATGAGAAGCCCCCATTTATTCTTCCCTTTGTTTCATTGTACATAATAAGTGTGTTTTCCATGCTTCTAATTTTCAGAAATGTAGCTATAATATGCCTTGATGTGGTTGTTATATTCATATTTCCTGTTTGTAGATCACCAATCTTTTAAAATTGGTAAGCTAATAGGATTGTTGTTTTTTAATCCAATTGGGATATTCTCCAATCATTATTTCTTAAAATATTATTGTACTCCCTTTTATGCTGAACTGTAAATATATTATTTTGATCTGCTTTGAACTACTCCATAGATCCAGAAGCATAGTGTTTTTTGTTTTGTTTTGTTTTGTGTGTGTGTGTGTGTGTGTGTGTGTGTGTGTGTATGTATGTTTAATGTCTTTCCTTTTCCACCCCCTTCATTTTGGATAGATTGCTTTGCTATGCTTCCAAGTTCCTTGAGTTCATTGATTCTTCTTTTTTCTTTCTGCAGTGTCTAAATAACTTAATCCCATCTAATAACTATTTAATTTTAGATAGTTTAGTTTTTATGTCTAGAAATGTTTGTTGGTTCTTTTTAAAAAATTCCATTTCTATCCACTACTATTATAGTTTACTTTAAATACCTGTATATAACTATAATAGCTCTTTTAGCATTTTTTTCATATAAATTTAACATCTCTATGATTTCTGGGCCTATTTTTGTAAAGTAAACTTTATCCTGATTATGTGTCAGAGTTTCTGGCTGTTTGACTTGTACAGTAATTTTTATTTGATGTTGAGCACTATAATTTTATTTTCCTTGTCTACCAATGAAGACAAGGCTTGAGATAATGTTAAAACATATGCTTTATAGTCTCATACATCTGCTTTTGAATATTGGCTGTGTAACAAAAAGCAAGTTGCTTAATCATTTCACTTTGAATTTTCTAAATTGTAAAGTGTTATTGTAAAACTTACCTCAGACCTGTGTTTGGAGTATTTACATAGTGTTAGATTTCCAAAGGACAATTTTTGCCTTAAACTTGATATTTTTAAATTAATTTTATTCCTGTTTGTATTTAAACTTCGCTAGGGTAGAAGGAGATAAGTATTCACTCCAGAGAACCAGAGAATGCTCTGCACATGCTTGGGCAGTGGTCAGCAAACTCATTAGTCAACAGAGCCAAATATCAACAGTACAACAATTGAGATTTCTTTTGAGAGCCAATTTTTTAAAACTTAAACTTCTTCTAATGCCACTTATTCAAAATAGACTTGCCTAGGCCATGGTATTTTGTGGAAGAGGCCAAAGAGCTGCATGTGGCTGGAGAACTGCAGTTTGCCAACCACGGTGCTAGGACATAGGGGACGCTTAGATGTCCCTGAATGATATGGATTATTACTGAAGAGTCTCTGCTATGGTGGGTTTGGGCTTGAGCATCTGCCTGCTCTGTGTAAGCCCTTGGAATTGTTATCATTATAAATGCCTGGACTTTTCCACACTATCTTTTAGAATTTTACACCATGCTTGTACAATCTTGGTTTCAGCCAACACTAAAGATTCTCTAAATGGATTTACAGAGTAATCTGTTAACATGCCTTCCTCTTCAGAAATCTGCCTTAACATTTCTGGCTGACACAGAATCCCAAAATTCTGATCTCCATTTGTATTTCCCCTCTTATCTTAATGACCCGAAATTTGTCTCTAGGTAATGAAATGGGGAAATGTATGTCTCACATGATTTATGTTCCGTCTTTCATGGATCACAGACCTGCACTGTCCATTTGCCTAATGTCTAAAAATGCTGTCATGTACTTTATCTAGTTGTTTATGGTGGAAGACCTGTCCTTATTCCTCCTTCATGGATAGAAGCAGAAATTTGTTACTTAAAATTGATGTAAAAATCAATCAAAATTTAAATTAAAAAGCCTTGTGTTAAAATCTATAGAATCTTATTTCTACCAATGAAGACAAGGTTTGAGATAATGTTAAAAGATTGGCTTTATAGTCTCATACATTTACATTTGAATATTGGCTATGTTAGAAAGAGCAAGTTGCTTAACGATTTCACTTTGAATCTTCTAAACTATAAAAATGTTATTGTAAAAGTTACCTCATACCTGTATTTGGAGGATTTAGTGAAGAGTTAGGCTCACATGTTAGCTTGCCATTATTCTAGATTTAATGTATGAAATCAAAGAAAATAAAAGTTTAATCTAAAAATGTTTATGCTTACATTTGTTTTAGTCTCAATCTGAACAATTAAATGTATTTAAGGTATAAAAAACATTCTCAAGTATAAATGAAAAGAAAGCATATTGATGTTTGTTATATGTCCAATTTTATTTATTATGTCTTCTACAAGATTCAATAATAAATCAAGCACAAATCCCCAAGCAGATGGTTTGTCAGCTACAAAACAGAATGCTTTCATTTTGCATTAGTTACTTGTGTATCTAAACTCCATTTTCACACTACACATTGTCTAAGAAGAAAGCTATTTTTAATCCAATATGCTTAATTTGCCTTTAAAGAGATCAGGTTTTAAAATTATGATATTTCTTTTTTACTTTGCTTTATCTATTATAGGCACTGTCTGTTCCACCATATTTTGATAGAAATGACAAAGGTGGTCAGTAACATTATATGATAGAAAAAATAAAGTACAATCCTAAATATAGTCCCCTTCCAATTTGGTTGCAAATATTGCAGCTTTACCCTTTCTCTTTCCTTCTCATTTTGGGGAGAAGAGATGGAGGACAGGACAGTTTCCAAGAGAGCAAAGTGAGACATTTGTGACAAGAGGAAGTTAGAGAACCTTTGGTGACTAAGGATAAACTAATTCTTTGAACAAGCCTTCATCTGCTTATCACGTGCCAGTTATGTTATAGGTCTGGGAGGAACAATGGTGAGAAACAAGCCTTCACCATCAGGAAGATTCATCATTGAACTAACAATTACACAGAGGCTACTATGTCCTCAGTACTTTTATATTAACTCATTTAAACCTCAGAACAATTCTATGAGATAGGTAGCCTTACTGTTCCCAGAGAAACTGAAGCAAGGACATGTTATTAATTTTCCCAACTCCCACATTTCATAACAGGCAGAGCTGTAATTAAAACCAAGCACACAGACCCCAAAGCTCATATTCTTATATAAGTGCCAGTGTGTGTGTGTGTGTGTGTGTGTGGCAGGGGGGGGGGGATAAAGAGAGAGATCACATTAAATATAGAGAAATAAAGTATTTATACATTAGATAGTTGTTTATATTATGGAGTAAAATAGAACAGAAAAGAAATGAAGAAAAAGTGTGTATGCAGGACTGTTGTTTTAAGTGAATTACAAAGAAAGGCTTCACAGAGAAAGAGGCATTTGAAATTGGTAAATCTTTTGAATATAGATATAACTATGTCTATATCTATAATCTATATCTATTTATATATGTATAAGTTATGCCTAAATATATGTCTACGCTATGTCTATGTGTTTATAGATGTGACTAAGTAATATATATCCTTTTTCTGGTCACATAGATTAAAAATGTTTACCATTTTTAAGTAAATAAAAAATTAGTATAGGACATTTTTTCAATTTGTAAATATTATATTTAAATTATCCACTTCTGTCAATTAATGTTAATTTAAATGAAAAAAAATTCAAATACATGTCAGTATTGAAAAATATTAGTGATCTAAAATGGGAGTTAACAGCCCATTTTTTTAAAATTTCTGGATGATTACAAATTCAATCTTTGGTGATCAATTTTTGTGGTAAAAGTGAATGTGATTGATCACTATAAAGTATGCATTAATGATGATTAATTGTACTGATTAAACAGAATTGCTAAACCCTGTAACAATTAACTTGTCATTGTTGGGAAAAAAATTCACTTTAAATGCAATAGTAAGTTAAGACAACTTATTTTACTTTTTAAAAAATTAAACATAGCATTTATCTGGGTTTTAATTACACTGAGTAAACTTGCATAGGTCACTAAATAACTTAGCAATAACGACTATTTAATATGGATTTTTATAAATATACCTTAATAAAGGCCAAAAGCATCATAATTTGTTGTAGTATAGTGAATAGAATAATGTATTTTGTAGAAAAGAGTTAATCTTTTCATAAAAAAAACTATTTAGGTTTGTTTTCTATACCTAATGTTTTATTTATTAGAATAGTTAATTTACTATTATTATTGTTGTTGATTCCAGAGGAGAAGGGAGAGGATGAGAGAGACAGAAACATCAGTGATGAGAGATCATTATCGATTGGCGGCCTCTGTCACATCCCCCACTAGGGGTCATGCCCATAACCCAGGCTGAGCCACTATTCGGAACTGAACCCCAACCGCTTGGCCCATAGGTTGATACACCAGCCAGGCTAGTCATTCATTTTGTTTGAAGTCAATTATCTTGAAGAAACCTAAACATAAATTTAAAGCACATAAAGAGAGAAAAAAATAAAATGTTTTTGCTAGTATGATGAAACAACAATTCTGGAGAAGAAAAGTTGATTAGCAAACAGAATTATAGCAGAATTTCCCAATCTCAGCACTACTGATATTCTGGGATGGATGACTTTTTATTTTGGAGGGTTGTCTTTGGCATTTTAAGATAACTTAACATTTTTTTTTTCTGTCCTTTACCCACTAGAGGCCATAGAGTCCTCTCACTCACTGACCTGGTTGTAATAACCAAATATGTGTCTAGAACTTGCCAAAGGTCCCCTGAGGGACAAAATCATGCCTGTTTAAGAACCACTGGCTCTAAAATGTTTTATTATATTAACAGTTTTATTGATAATAACAAATTGCTGAGAACAATTATATTCTAAGTTCTTTGACAGGTGCTAAAAACATATCATCTCATTAATTTATCCCACGTACTCTATGAGGATGCATTCTAGTTTTCTTCATCTTAGCAACAAGACTGGGCTCCAAGACATTGAATTGCAAGTCCAAAGCCACATAGTCAGTGAATAGCAAAAAAAGCATTTGAATCCAACAAGTTATAATGCCTGATTTCAGGAATTATACTCTTTACTTTTCTACATTGCCCTCATTTCTTTAAAGCTTAAATTTGACATGCCTTCAGCAAATTTAAAAATAAAAAAGTAGAAAGAAACATTAACAGCCAATGCAAATGGTTTAGACTTTTTAATAGACTCAGATAAAAGCTAAGGTGGCATTCAGAATCTACAAAATACACATTTACCACATCTCATCATTCATTAATTGTTACTGGGGAAAGGGTTTCACTGCTGATTAGATTGGCTGACAGATCGCAGGAGAAGGAAGGCATAGGCAGGAAATCTTCTCGAGAATGTATAGAGCCCCAAAGGCTGAAACAAGTGCCAGAAAGCAAAGAAAAACCGAACTGAGTCAAAATCAAAACAAGCAAATAAAACCTCTCTAAAGAGAGCATGTTAAACATGCCAAATAAATAGAATAAAAGAGAAACATTTGCCAGTATCTCTGTCAACCAGGACATTAGATTAAAACGCAAAAATGAAATAAAAAGTCAAATGTCACTATCATTTCTATAACAATGTGCTTTTAGGAAAATAGGACAGTCAGTTGGAAGAGTTCTTGAGCAATTACATGTCATACTTGTCACCACAATTAGACATTTAAATGGTAGCATTTTCTCATGGCAATGACTCCTTTGATTATAGGCAGTTGACAATTAAAAACACTTTATTAAGAAATTACCTGATAACATAATTGAATTGCAAAATTAATTTTTTCATTGATATAATGTATGTATATGCCAATGAGTTTCTTATGTGAATCATCGAGTAGCAGATACCAGAAATGAATATGAATTATACTAAAACAAAGTTAAATTAAAACAAATAAAAAGCCTTATTACTATATTAATGTTTTTAAGGCATGAAAGTAAATTGCTGACCAATCACCTTTAACATAGAATGACAGAACAAAATTGAAATGGATCAGAAAAAATATATCTTAATAGCTTTTATTTTACTATAAAATATTTTAATTCATATCAAAAGCCATCAATGTAGATCAAGAAAAAAAGACGTGGTCCATTAATATTGTGGAAAAATTGAGTACTGTATTAGTTTTCTATTACAATATAGCACATTAATACAAATTTGGCAGCTTAAAATAGCATATGTTTACTATCTCAGTTTCCATAGGTCAAGGCTAAACTGCAATTCAGGTGTTAACCAGGACTGTATTCTCATTAGAGCTTAAGGAGAATGATTCACTTCCACACTCTCTTAGGTTGGCAGCATTAGTCTCCTTACAGTTTCAGAACTGAGGTCCTCTTTTCTTGCCCTTTGACCAGGGACTGCTTTCAGCTCCTACTTACATTTCCTTGTTGCAGAGTCCTCTCCATAGACAAGATGTCATCCACACAATGACAGCTTATTTCTTCAAAACCAGGAAGAGGAAGAAGCCAACCTGAAGGCTAGCATACAAATACTTGCTTGCATACTTCTACAGAGAAGTACATGCTTGTATGCATATGTATGAGCGTATGTGTATATTTATACAGGAATAAATATAGGCAAAGATATAAATATACATATATCTGTGTGTGCCAAGTTAGGGGATTAAACAGTGTATAAACATAAGAGTCATCCCAGGTTCTGTTCACCACAACCACTCTGCAAAGCCTCATTTCAGCATAACCTGTGCCAGATACACAACTTTCACCATGGTTGAGTTTAAAACTTCAAATAAAAGGTAAAAAATCAAAGCACCAAAATATAACCATAAAATTAGAAGAAATTTTTACTTTATTATTAGTATTTTAATCCTCATTCAGGGTTTTACATATTTATTTATTGATTGATCTTAGAAAGAGAGGGAGAACCTACAGCCGAGATATGTGCCCTGACTAGGAACTGAACCCCAACCTTTTGGTGTAAAGATGACACTCTGACCAACTGAGACACCTGGCCAGGGCTGAAATTTTTACTTTAAATAAATAAAAAAAAATCCATCATATCTTCCCATGGAATTTCCTAAAGACTGTTAAACATTAGCACTCGTTAAGAAAAACCTCTTCTTTACTGGGAACCAGATATTTTTGGCAACTCTGACAAGTGATAATGTGACATTTCCAGGTCTCTTTGCATAAGAGAGAAGTATCCTTGGAAAGATGTTCTACAAAAACTTCTCTCCAATCCTCCTTCAGCTACCATAGCCTGTATGACAGTCACAGATATGTCATCAAATCTAAGAATCCATGACAAGATGCACTGTTACTTTATGTTCCCTCTGAAAGGAAAAATCTATTGATGATCATATATTATTCCTCAATTTGTTTAAGTGTTTAGTTATTAACAGAATTCATTTAGACTTAGATTAACTAGATTGTTATCACCTTTTAACTGTTAATAAAGAAAGCATAAATAAATTATTGGTTAATGTGGTCCTAATACTTATTCACTTTCAGAATATGACTCTTAAATCACCTATCAACTCAAAATTAATGATAGCTGCTTTGACCAAACGCTGTAGTACTCTATGGCATACCAAGAAAAATGGAAATGCAGCATATATTGCCTGAACATTTCACTCTTGTCTTTAAGCCAATGATATCCATATCAAGTTAATTATTTTTCATCTTGGGGAAAATAAAAATCTCCTTTCATATGTCAAATGAGGTTGTGCTGCTTTCCTAGGGGTGTCATAACAAACTTTACAAATGTGACAGAAATTCATTTTCTCACCATTCTTGAAACCAAATATCTGAAATAAAAACACAGGCAAAGTTAGTACCTTCTGAAGGATCTGAGGAATAATCACACCCATGACTCCTTCTTGGCTTTTGGTGGCTACAGACAATCCCTGTCATCCTTAGGCATGTAGCTGTATCCTCTGCCCTCTTCACGCAATGTTCCCCTCTGTGTCTCTATATTCCTCTCTTTTATCTTATTCGGACATCAGTCATAAAATTTAAGGCCCTTCTTAAGTCCAAGAAGTCTTCTTCTCAAGATTCTTAATTTGAATATATCTGTAAATACCATATTTCCAAGGAAGGTCACCTTCACAGGTATCAGGGCTAGGACTCAGACATAGTTCTTTGAAGGATACTATCCAACCCAATGGGAACCCACTATATTTGTGACATTGAGTAGTTGCTGTGCATAAATAAAGCCATATTCTAAATATAAAAAGCTAAAAATGTTATTCTCTTGCATTTTAAAATCATATGTCTTTAAGATGCCTGCGTTAACTATCATTATTCGATCATTTAGTCTCAATTCTCATACCAAATTTACATTTTGTTTAATAAACAACATTTTATGGATGCAAAGCATGAATAGGAAGATCTAGGGAGATACTGAAGATGGCGGCATAGGTAAACATCTAAACTGCTACCTCACACAACAATTTCAAAACTACAAGACAAAACGTCCATCACTCAGAACCACAGGAAAGCTGGCTGAGTGGAAGTTCTACAACTAGGAGGAAATAGAAAAAAGCATTGAGATGTGCACAAATGCTGAAAAGCTGAGGTTTAGAGGTGTGCACAATCCAGGCTTGCAGTGGGCATTGCTTTGTTCAACCAGAAGGGAGACAAGCTTCTGATTACTCTGAAATCCAGTTTCTGGGGAGATGCGGGGGACCCAAACTCCTAAGGGAAGAAGCTAGTCTGTCTGTTATCAGGTCGGAGAGTGAGAGTGGCTTGCTTGTAGAGCTGTGTGCAGGAATAATTGTTTACTGTGCTGAGGCATGGGACGCAGGGACAGCCATTACTATTTTCATGTGCTAGCCTACTGACACCCTGAGACTCTGCCCCACACAATCTACATACCCACCCAGGCTCCTTGCAGTCGCTTTTGCATATGAATGGCCTGCTCTATTGCAGCATAACAAATAAACTGCAACTCTTGGGAGACAGCTCTATAACATCCAAACCCCAAACAAAGAGGACAAAACTGTAGTGTTCACTGTAGCTCCTGCTGGGTGGCCTCAGACTGTAGCTGACTTGCACCCTTTTAGAGATCCAGAAGCCAGTATAGCTAGTGGTCATTGTGAGACACCAGCAATTCCTCACATCCATGAGTGACATATTCAAGAGGCAGAGTCAGTGAGTACAAATGCCCCACTAAAACAAGTCCTGCAAAATAAGCTTGTTTCCAGTGTGGCAGTTCTCCCATTATAGACACAGCAGGTCCTCATATTCAATTGGCCTAGAGGTCAGTTCATCCCAGGGTACCAACAGTAATTGAGGCTTACCTTCACCAAGACATTGTTCTCAGCCCACAAATGGGTGAACCAAGAACATTCACCTCAGGTTTTTGGGGAGGCTGAGCTACTGGTATCTATAGATCAACTACCACACAAAGTCACTCCATCAACATATGGAAGCAGCCAAAATGTGGAGACAAAGAAATATGTCATGAATGAAAGAAATGGAGGAAATCAAACTACTGGATGACATAGAGTTCAAAACCACATTTATAAGGTTACTCAAGATTCTTCTAAAAACTGCTGAGAAACTTGATGAGACCTCCGAGGAGCTTAGTGAGACCTTCAAGGACCTTAATGAGAAAGCAAAAAAAAAAAAAAAAAAAAAAAAAAAAAAAAAGAAAAAAGGACCAGTAAGAATACATTATCTGAAATAAAGAATATAAAAAAAAAACTCAACTGTAGATCAACATGCCCCCAAAACCAAACCAAAGATCTGAAATATGGGGAAACAAAAAACACCCAATCAGAAAAACAAAAAGAAAAAAGAATCCAAAAATATGAAGACAGCCTTTGGGACAAATTTAAGCGTACCAACATCTGGGTTTTTGGGGTGCCAGAAGAAGAGAGAGCAAAATATTGAAAACCTATTTGAAGAAATAATGACAGAAAACTTTCCCTCCCTGGTAAAAGAAATAGAAGAAATAGAAGTGCACAGAACCTCAAACAAGAGGAATCCAAAGAGGACCACACCAAGACACATCATAATTAAAATGCCAAGGGCAAAATACAAAGAGAGAATCTTGAAAGCAGCAAGATAGAACATTTAGTTACCTACAAGTAAGTACCCATAGGACTGTCAGCTGATTTCTCAACAGAAACTATGCAGGCAAGAAAGGACTGGCAAGAAATATTCAAAGTGATGAATAGCAAGAACCCACAACCAAGATTACTCTACCTAGCAAAGGTATCATTCAGAATGAAGGTCAAATAAAGAGCTTCATAGACTTTGAAAACTAAAGGAGTTCACCACCAAACCAGGATTACAGGACATGCTGAAGGGTATTCTTTAAGAAGAGGAAGAAGAAGACAAAGGCAAAGATAAAAATTATAAACAACAAAATGACATCATATACATACCTACCAATAAGTGAATCTAAAAATCAAGTGAACAAAAAATCTGATGCACAGAATTAACTGATGAATATAATAGAATCAGGGACATAGAAAGGAAGTTGACTGACAATTCTCAAGAAGAAGGGAGTGTGAGGAGTTCAGGAAGAGAATGGACAAAAATCTTACACCTATGGATGAAGACAGTGGTGAGGAGTAAGGGCATGGTGTGGGATAGGGAATCAGGTGGAGGGGAGCCATGGTGGGAGAATAAAAAGAGGAACACCTGTAATAATATGAACAATAAAGATGTATTAAAAAAAAGGAAGATTTGGAGATCCATGCTATTAAGTACAACTAACAAAAATAGCATTAAATTATGCAAATCAGAAATATAAACATCAGCAGTCTTGGGGATATAAATGACAGATGATATTATATTTTTAATTTGGCCACTCTTATTTTAATGAAAACATGTAAAAATTTGATGAACTGTATTGCTTACTGACAAAAAAGAGCATTTAAAATGAATCTCCTTCATTTTACGCTTACATTTCTTTCCCTCCAAGTTAGCCATATCATTATTAAGTGCTTTATAGTAAATATAGACACATTGTATTTCTGATGGGCTAAAAAAATAATGTCAATGTCTTGACTCTTAGTTTTCAAAGTTATCCTGATTAAACATGCAAAGACTGACTCTAATAGTTTCTCTTTTTCTATGACCAATGTTTTCCTATATATTCTTAAATTTTAGGTTTTACTGTTGGAAAATCACACAATGGAACTAGTCACCACATTGTTAAAATTGTTGAAGAAAATTCCACTTAAGTGGAATACAATAAAAGATTAATTACTTCCCATAAATACAGTCTTTCAGATACACACTTTTGCTTATAAGAGTGTCTGTATTTGACAGTTAACAAGCATGTTTGAATGTGTGTATGGGCACATGCTAAGCTTTAGATGCTGAGGATACACATCTCCCTGTTGAGGTCTGCTGGCACCAGAAAGCCACAGCTCAGGAAGCGCCGCATTATAGTGACCATCAGTAACATTTTCATGTAAACCAGAATATTTATTATTAGCTATGGAAGTGAATTTCTTTGAAAATTGTTTTCTTCTTGACATGTCTCCAGGCTAATTTTTATTTTTTTAAATATATGTTTATTGATTTTTTACAGAGAGGAAGAGAGAGGGATAGAGAGTTAGAAATATTGATGAGGGAGAATCATCGATCAGCTGCCTCTTGCACCACCTCTACTGGGGATGTGCCCGCAACCAAGGTACATGCCCTTGACAAGAATCGAACCCGGGACCTTCCAGTCTGAAGGCAGATGCTCTAGCCACTGAGCCAAAATGATTTCAGCATCATGCTAATTTTTTAAGAAAAATTCATTTAGCACCGAAACCGGTTTGGCTCAGTGGGTAGAGCATTGGTCTGTGGACTGAAAGGTTCCAGGTTTGATTCTGGTCAAGGGCATGCACATTGGTTGTGGGCACATCCCGTTGGGAGGGGGGGTGCAAGAGACAGCTGGTTGATGTTTCTCTCTAATCGATGTTTATAGTTTCTATTCATCTCCCTTCCTCTCTTTAAAAAATATCAATAAAATGTATTCTTAAAAAAAGAAAAATTAATTTAGCTATTTGGAAAATTTTCACTAAGGGATGACTACATTCTGTGCACTAAATAGGAGGCAGCCTTGCCCAACATCTCACCTCCAGGTGCTCACACCTTCGTGTTCTCCCCTGCACTGGAGGGAGGGTTGGGTGTAGTGACTTACTTCTGATGAATGGAATAGGGACAAAGTAATGGGATGTCACTTCTGAGATTAGATTATAAAAAGACTGTGACTCAGTAAAGCAACAAGCAGACTGTCAAATTACAGTGAGGAGGGTAGGGAGATCTGGGGAAGAAAAGAGATCAACCGAAGGACTTGTATACATGCATATAAGTACAACCAATGGACACAAAACTCTGGGGAGGGAGGGCATGTATGGGGGGAGGGCAATGGTATATATACACAGATAATAATTTAATAAAAAAATAAAAAAAAGACTGTGACTTCTGTCTTGGTCACCCTCTCGCCTTCTCTTTTGCTTTCTCATTTGGAAACTACCTGCCATGTGTAAGCTACCTTACGGGGAGACTCATATGGCAAAGAGCTGATGGAGACCTCCAGTCAACAACTGGTGAGGGACGGATATCCTCAGTCTCCCAACTTGTAAGGCCCTAGCTCCTGCCAACAACACACAGGTGAGTGAGGTGGCAAGCAGCTCCTTCCTCAGAGGGGCCTTGAGATAACTATAGGCCCAGAGGAAGCTTTAATTGCTTCACTAGGAAACCCTGAGTGAGAAGACTTAGCTAAGCTGATGCACAGGAACCATGAGGTAATAAATATCTGTTGTTTCAAGGTGCTAAATTTTTGCAAACTGGGTTATACAGCAAAAGGTGCTCAACACACTTCTTGTATAGACTGGTGAGAAAATTAGAAACAATATGTGTGAGGGATACAGGAAGCAAGTGTAAAATGTAAAGAATCTAAAATGCAATACTTCAATTTAGTCCATGAAAGTTGGGGTGGATGAGAGTATTTTTATCTAGGAGTGTGTGTATGACCACACTATGCTTTTTACACTTGAAGTATAATAAAATATATGACTATTGATTTTCCTGAAGCATGTGATTTTTGCCTCACAGCTTTATAGGCACAAAGAAGGATAGCATCCAGAGTTCTTGTTAAATAAGTGATTCCAGCAGATAATAAAGTGTCTATGGCCTCCCTGAACAAAAATGGTTAGTTCTTAATTTTAAATATTTTCCAATATTTTGTCTTCTCTCCCTGCAATATTATATTTCAGTTTTAAAATGAACTGCAGAGGTGACAATTACAAACTACAAATGAGGCAAAAGAAAGATTATAGTTGGGTAAACAAAAACAACCTGCTGTGTAACTTATTTGGAATCAGACATTGACTTGAATAAAATCAATTACTTTTGAAAAATTATTTGGTATAAATTATTTCTGATGCCTTGTCTTATTTCTGCAAATACAGAGTAGCATTCATTGTGCCACATTCATCAAGCACATATACCTGTTTTAAAAATATGAATCAGTATCAATCAAGAACTGCATTTGTTATATTAACTGACAGTTTAAAACATGTTGTTGGAATACATTTACAAGATGGGGAAAGTGTAAGCCAGAGTGATTTGCTTCCTCTGAAATGTTAGGAGAAGAGCTGCAGCCAGAAACACTAGCCTGTTACTGAGAGGTAAAGCTTGGGGGAGGCTCTCTGTTCAGACTTTTAAGCTCAGGCTGATGATATTTACTTCCTTTACAAACATATAAACTTTTAAATATATCTGCATCCGCACATCTGTTGTTGTTTGAGGGGGTAACATTTTACAACTAAAGACACTTCCTTTTTCTACATCAAATATGACCACTTGTGAGAAATTGCCTCTACAGATAAAGGAGGAATTCTAAATATTTTGAATGATGTTAACATCTTAGTTATATAGATATCCAAGTTGACTCTTTTATTTTTATATTTGTTAATCTTCACCTGGGGATATTTTTTCCACTGAGCAGTTTGTTTTAGAGAGTGATCCACCGATTTTTTTTTTTTAAGAGAGAGTGGAAGGGAGGAGGGAGGTGGGGAGGGAGAGAGAAAGAGAGAGAAACAATGATATGAGAGAGACACATCTATGGGTTGCCTCTCACACATGCCTCAATTGTGCAGGGGATCGAACTTACAACTCAACTCGACTGCCAGCCCTTGCCTAAGAATCAAACCGGCAACCCTTGGGTGCTAGGACTGAGGCTCCAACCATTGAGAAACGCTATCCAGGGCCCAAATGACTCTTTAGAAATAAGTATTTGGGATCTCTAAATTCCAGGGCATGAAGAAGCATTTCAAATATATTTCTGAGGGCTTAAATTTGTATACAAGAAAAATGATGCTATCATTGATACTAATGGTGAAATCTGGAGGAAATGAGCAATTTGAGAGGAAAGATTATAATTTTAGTTAGATTTATATTGGTTAATGAACCTAGGACTTCTAAATGAAATGTCCAACTTTCTTCAATACTTAGCAAGTGGGGGAAAAACAAAAAGCAAAAAAACAACTTCTCAGAGAGAATGGAGGTGTAATTAGACCTGTAGAGGTACTAAAACATGATAATATCTCCAGGATTGAAGAGGAGTTTGAAGGAGGCTGAGGTGGTCCATGGTGGCAAATTTATTTCTTATCAAGTCACGTTTTGGGCCCCAGGCTGACAATTTCATTTTGAAGGTGCAAATAGCCATATTCTCACCCTTTGGGAATGTTCAATTTCTTTTCAAACAGAAGCACTTGCTGTGTGAGTGACTGCATCTCGCTGTTCGCTAGTGTGAGGCAAAGTCACAACAGAAGGTTAACAAAAGATTTTCCTGGTAGGTGTATTTTTTTGCTAGATGAAATATAAGCTTCATAAGCAGAATGTCATAATCTCAAGAAGGATTTTGTTTCAGGCTCATCTCTTCTCCCATGGGCTGTGGAGATGTGTGCGTGAGCCAATTTGCACCCCTTCACAACACGTTCATTCATCTAAAATTACAGTACTGTTCTTATGTGATTTTTATGCACCAAGAGGAATTAAGCTCATCATTGCTATTATGTCAGTAAAGCTCTGTTAAGAAGTTGCTATGTTGGGAGTTTTCCCAAATGATTCATTCAGATTTTCATGCCCTATTGAGAAATATTTAATTTCTCATTTCCATTGTTAAGATACCTAACAGGTATTATACTGGTGTTTTTAAAATATTTCTATAAAAGGATTTTTGTAAGACTCAATTTATAGGATGATGACAATATTGTTTGCTGGCTAACCTATTTCTGTGTTTACAAATTATACATGTGAAGGCAGGAGTTTTGAATTAAATGGCTAGCCTCAATGAGGATATGGCAGGGCTTTTATTTCCTTAATAGTGCAAGCTAAATGTCTGCTGAATACACCTCATCAGAAAACATTTATCTTTGACATATTTCATTTTGAACACTGATTATTGAGGAATCTACATTAAGCCATCCAGAGCAGCTCAGAACCCAGGATTTTAATAAATTTGGGAGTTCTTTGTACATAGACTAGACATTCCTTTCTGATTACTATAAATTGTTTTGGTTTTTGAGCATGAAAAATTAAAATATCGGAGGCCGTATATTAAAATACAATTGAAACTACCTATAACATTTTTAAAAAGCTAAGAAAAACATATAATAAAATGTTTTCATTTGACAACTAATTATCCCAATACCGTTGTCAGTGGGAAATGTTATTCCTGTGGCTTTGTTTAGAAACAGTGGTGGAAAAGGGAGGCTGTACCCTCTGTTTCCTCACCCACAGGAAGAACTAAACATAACAATAGAATCCACCAGAAAGCATAATCTGTATGTGAAATACATTTTACATATATTTTTTTCCTGATTCATTCATTTTCAGCATATATATGTTTTAAAGTATGACAGTGTTTACTTATGTGTTCTGAAACACTGAAACAGTAAATTTTTATTCTATAAATTAAAACAAAAATAATCAAGTTTCTTTTTTTGAAACTCTCCACCATTATCTTGTGAATTTTTACCTAATCCTCACTGTACCCAATTAATATCTGTGAGAAATACTATCTCTAAAAAAAGAAGCAGTATGTGAGATAATATGTTCATTAAAAAAACATATTATTAGTAATATACTTACTCCATACATTATATCATTATTTGCTCAGAAAACAAGCAAATAGAAATCATTCTAATTTTACCATTCCAAGACAGAACAGAAACCAGTGCTTTTGGACCACACATATCCTAAAGGGAAGGTGATTAAATAGTGATGTGTCCTGGCCCCTGCAAATAAGGGACCCAAGTTTAATTCAAGTCTAAGCAAAAAGAGTCTTTCCCCAATGCCCTGTACCTCTGTAGCTCAGCAGGACTTCTCAGAGCAGGAAAACACTGATCACTATGGAGAGTCCAGACCAGTCCACTAGCTCAGAGGAACAATGTAGAAGCATTGTCTAGCCTTACTTGGGGTGAAAAGAGAAGACCGATAATTCAGTGGTAAGGTGTCCAGAGTTTAGAAGCTACCCCATGGTATTTCTGCATTGACATCTATTTTGTTGGCCAAGCAGCCCGGGGAGGGAGAGGGGTAGGGGGAGCCTGAAGCAAATGCGTGCTCAGATAACAGCAGTCACAGGTAAGTGAAGTTCTTAACGTGACTTCCCCTAGAGATATAGTCTCTGCTCCCTCCCAGGACCTTTAACCTTCTGTGCTCCATAGATAAGAGCCCTGGGGAGCTTACTAAAAATGTCTCTTTTCTGTTTAATTTGACCAATCTGTTCTTACCCGGGGAAACCCAAAGCACTCACTCACAGGCCCAGATAAAGGCCAGTGTCCAGGCCCTACCTCTTCCTCTGCCTGCTTCCTGCCTTCACCACTCTGTGTGGCTCCTGGAGGCAGGCCCTGACCTCCTCTGGGACCTGTGAGGAATAGACTTCGCTCTTTCAATTCCCTCATGGTCCTTTTTGAAACTGGCTTAACACTCTACAGTCCATCCTAGGGTTTACTTAACAAATGTTAATTTAAAACAAAGTTACAAAATAGAGATTGAACAAGGAGATATCCTAAAGCAAATTTGGCTGGTTAAGGGTCATGTCAGTAGCCTTAGTAAGAAAAAAAAAAAACCTGATAAAAAATATTCTTTTTCCTTTACATCCTTTATTGTTCATTGTGTATGAACAGCCAGTAACTATACAGTTCTCATTATTGAGTATAGCTTATGTTATTAAAAAACAAACAAACAACTGTTTCTTCACAGTCTTAAAATTAAGTAAGATTGGGATATAATATATTTAGAGTGTTGGATTGATTGAAACAATATTTTTCATATCCAAGAATGTCAATTCAGTTTTGGTGGGAGTACAAATTATAACAGCATTATACTACATATATCATATGATTCAAGAATTCCACTTCTGGGTATTTATTGAAGAAAATGAAAACATTAATTCAAAAAGATATATGCACCTTCAAGTTTATTGCAATACTATTTATAGTATCAAAGTTGTGAAAGCAACTCAGTGAACATTTCACAGTCAGAGAAAGACAAATGCCATGTGATTTCACTTATATGTGGGATCTAAAAAACAAAACAAAACAGTAACAGACTCAATCACAAGAAACCACCTGGTGGTTACCAGGGAGAGGAGAGGTGAAAGGTGGACAAAAATAGGTGATGGGGATTAAGAGGTACAGACTTCCAGTTATAAAATAAACTAGAGGCCCGATGTGCAAAATTTGCGCAAGAGTAGGCCTTCCTTCCTCTGGCTGCCAACACCGGCTTCCTTCTGGCACCCAGGACCCAGACTTGCAGCCCTGGCTTCGTCTGGAAGGTGTCCGGAAAGACATCTGGTCTAATTAGCATATTATGCTTTTATTATTATAGATGTCATGGGGATGTATTGTATAGCACAGTAATAATATTTAGTTAACTTTGTATGGTGACAGATGGTAACTAAGCTTATTGTGGATCATTTTATTATGTATATAAATATTAAATCACTATTATGTATACCTGAAACTAATAGGATATTGTATGTCAATTATATTTCAATTAAAATAATAACATTACACAATTATGTAAAAATAAAAAAGAGTCTGGAGAGAATGAACACCAAAATAAGTGATTAATTTTGTCAAGTGAGGTTAAATAATTCATTACTTTATTGTATGCTTTTGTTCAGCTTTCAAGTGTTTTTTATTATGAATGGAAGTGAGATAACTGAGAACTCAACTTTTATTCAGACTGCCAAAATTTGATTCCAAGCTCTGCTATTTATTAACTGTGAGTTGAAGTTAGTCTCCTTATGTTAAGATTCCTTACTTGACATGGATTGATGGTGAAGCTAAAATTTAAACACACTTCAGCATGGAAAGTTCAATAATATTACTACTAATAAGTTATTAATTAATTGTTTAATTTAATTTACAATAAAAGAAAAATGAAGTATTTTTCTTTTTTAAGTTTTGGGAAACATGAGAATGAAGAAATAAATTTAATAATTCTTTTTTTAAAGTTTAAGATAAACAATTGTTGTTTATTTGATACATTCATATTTGCAAAATGATTATTTACATAGTGTTTTGTAACACCTCTATCACGTCGCATAATTACCAATTCTTTTTTGTTGTGAGAGCATTTACGATATACTCTCTTAACAACTTTCAAGTATGTAAGACAGTATTATTAACTATAATACCATGTTGTACTTACATCCCCAGAACTATTACATTTGCTTCCATAGCAACATTATTCATATGAAAAAAAATAGAATAAATCTAAATGTCTATTAACTGGTAAATGAACAAAAATGAAAAAATGTTACATGTTGTTTATTACATTTGTGAATAAAATCAGTTGCAAAGGACTGTATATCTGATGCCATTTATAAGAAATGTACATAAAGGGGATTCTTTAAAGACAAGAAGCAGATTTGTTGCTGCCATGATTTGGCAGTAGGCAGGGGGATCAGCTAAAATCAGGAATCATTTTGAAATGATGGAAATGTTCTAAAACTAGCTTCCCAATTCTATAAATTTATTTAAAAGACATTGAATTATATGCCTACAACTGAAGAACTTTATGCTATATGAACTATAACTTAGTACAGTTCTTTATTAAAAATATCAAAAATAGAAAATAGAAAACGACAATGTCACAAAAATTAGTCAGATGTGTTTAACAGTAAATTTGAGATGACAGAAAAGAGACAGGTAAATTGAAGTCAGATCAATAGAAATAATCTAATCTGAACAATACAGAGGAAAATTCAATAGTCTCAGGGGATTTATTTACCTATATCAAGTTGTCTGATATATGAATAATTGGAATCTAGATGGAGAGTGATTGAAGCAAAAATATATATATTTGAAGACATAATCGCTGTACTGATCTTAAGGCATTTGACTAGAACAATGCCATCAACTCTCCTGGGTATCCAGTTGCTGATTACAGAACTTGTCACTTCTGCTTCTTGATGTGCAATGAGAATAAATATGTGCATATTTCCCATCAATAATACCAGTATATGCAGTAGTTGCTGCTGTCTTTATTTAAAATAACTCCAAACTGGGGTAGGGATGGGGAGAATAGTTATCCACAGGAAAATGGAAAAGCCAATTTTGGTATATTTTTTCAATAGTCTAATATAAACAAGAAAAATGGTTACTAATGCACACAAAACATGTATTATAGCTATGATATTATATGAAAAATACCAAGAAAAAAGTATTATCTGCCCTATGACTACATTTATATAAAGTTTTAGAAGAAACAACAATAATCTCTGATGATAGGGCTCAAAACACTGACTGCCTCTGTGGAAAGAGATTGTCTCAAAAAGACAATGTGAACCCTTTCTGGGGTGTAGGCTGTTTTTCTGAGTGTTGTGTACACAGGTATATAGATTAGTCAAATGAACACTTGAAGTCTCTTCATTTTGTTGAGCATACATTATACCTGAATAAAAAGTATTTTATTTATTGGATATATTTATTTCTCATTGTTCTGGAGCAGAATAATAATTTTGTTCCGACTTAAGTTGTTTTGTCTCTTAAAACTGATCCATAATAATAATATTCAAAAAAATTCAACTCGAACCAGAATCACAATATAATGATTTGCAATGAGCAGTATAATTGTGTTGTCCATGGTGGCTATCCAGGGCTTCCATCCTGTGTAGGAAAGTCTTATTTGATGGGCCAATTTCCAACGAGGATCTGGTTTGGTGAGTACAGAATCAGTTCAAGGATAATTAGTTTTATAATTGCAGTGGCTGGTGCTGTCAAGCTGGGATAGCCTGAGGCAGCATCTCCCTTTTGGGCCAAGTGGACCTTTTCCAAACTAAATAGATGTGAAGTCACGTGGCCAGAGTCTAGCCCTTTGAATGCCCTTTTTCTGGGCTCCGCTGAAACACTGCACTTCTGTTAGCACAGTCTTTCTCTGAAGAACAATGAAATCAATGGCAATTAAGCTTTATTCAAAATCACCTTCTCTTGTTGCTCTACTGAGGCTTCCACGAGGTCATTTGCTCAAACTTTGATATTTTTATATTTAGTTACTGATCTAGCTTCAGTGACTGATGCAGAAATTTCTATGCATATCTTTTAATATTTTAACTCTTAACAAATACATTTTTAAGTGATGATAAAGGATTTGTGATATAGTTAATTGTACAAAATAATTACATTGCAGTAATTTATGCATAGTGACACCATAATATTTAAAGATGGTTTTTATACAAAAATGGTGCTCTGTAAGCTTTCAGAGATTTATCTCTGAACTATATTCTATCTCTTTTCTCGTCATTGCTTCTTATTTTATCATGGACTTATTCATAAGCTATTCTCCATTTTGACCAATATATGAATCTGAACTGTCATGTTTTCTTTGGCTAATTCCTGAATCTCACTCATTCTGAACATATAGTGATAAGGTGATGTTCAGATGGAGGGTCAAAACAAGCTTTTCATATTACTTGGCAATTAAAATAGCTAAAATCTTAGTTTTCCTAATTTACCTTATCAAATTTATCCCATCAGAATAATCACATAAAACAAGTAAAATGAATCCTTAAAATCAAAAGTGATGGTCAAATTAAGTGTCAGAAGAGCTTTATAAAAAATATTTTATTGATTTTTTTACAGAAAGGAAGGGAGAAAGATAGAGATTTAGAAACGACAATAAGAGAAAAACATTTATCAGTTGCCTCCTGCACACCTCCTATGGGGGATGTGCCCACAACCAAGGTATATGCCCTTGATCAAAATCTAACCTGGGACCCTTCAGTCCACAGGCTGAAGCTCTATCCAATGAGCCAAACTGGTTATGGCAAAAGAGGTTTTTCTCAATGTTATCTATCCATTTATTTCAGATTGCATTCTTGGGGGGGAAGATGGAGTGATGAGTTAACTAACTGAATAATTTATTGTCTCATGTTTTGTAGGTAAAAATGAACTGTTTGCAAAAACTTTTTACTCTTTTATTACCTAAATAGACTCATTAATGTATATACTTTCTCGTTTCACTCTACCATTTATATCTTGCAGGAAACTGGGACTTGAGTCAAACAGAATAACTACCTAAAGCCATCAGGACTTGAAGGGAAGGAGTCATCAACATCTGCCATCTCTGGACTGTTTCTCTCCCAAAGTATAAGGAGGGTTAGAGAATATACTTTGAATATATTTGTAATATGAGATTGGTATTATAGATTTAATTTTATTATGTTTAATAACTCATTTTCTTCCATTGATAATAGCAGCAGTTATAAATATACAATAATTTTGTTGCTAGCATGTAATAGGTCCCCAAACAATATTTCTGGAATGAATAAATTAATATTCACTTACTCAAGATTTCTGATTCCCTTCATGGTAGATATTACATATTATGTTTGGCTATGTTTAAGATTGAAAAAATATTTGGCTGTCATTTTAAAGTAATAAACTAGTCTCTATATCTTGAATAATATTTTGTGGAACAGAGAAAAGAGCCATCAACTCTATGACACTGCAAAGTATTGCTTATGTGAAGTCTGTTGCATCTCTGAAATCCAGAGACAGCATGGCAGCTAATTTTTAAGAAATGACCCTGGAGGCAAGAAAGAGGCTGTGGCCTGACACACCATGGAACAAGCCCGGCCACAGGAATCTTGGTGACTGACGAAATCAGTCTGGAAGAAATTCTCAAGTGAGAGCAGCAACTTCTGGTCATGATCCATGAAAATAGCAAAAATGTACCGGGGGGGAAAAATAAAACAAAATAGTAACTTGTCCCAACATATAGACTTAAAAGTGTCAAAGATTAACAGAAGGCTATGATTCAGAGACCTGGCCATGAATTTGTGTGAATGTATGTAGAAGTCAGAGCAAGGATGGTTTGTATGTCCAGAAGGTGGACAGGATCCAGATTCTACGGATACTTCCAGAGCAGCGTCAGGACCTTTACATTACCAAAGATGAGGAAACTAGCCAGGTTGCTCACACAGAGCCCTGATCAGGACTGTTGGATGTGAATGAGAGGACCAAAGTATAAGGAGGGCTAGAGAATATACTTCGAATAAAAGTTATTGAGCTATTAAAAGGCCATCAGATGATAATCTCTAGCAGCAGCATGTTTTCTAGGGGATGAGGGATAACAGCATAAACAAACTAAAGTGTTTAATCAATATAGCATATTTCATTTTATTTTATTCAGCATTTAATTTGTGAAACTATTACAAGGTTTCATCAAAGCAAGTAGAAAATGAAGTGAGAAGGTATATGCTTAAGAAAACATCAATATGTACATTAAAATGATTGCATTCTACTTAAAGGGCCTGTGGTCTTTATTTCATGATTATTTGGAAGGATATTCTGATAACCTCTAAATGTTTCACATTTCAAAGAAAATATTTACTTATTCTCAAATTGTTAAGAAAGGAGTTGTTTTCAGGTTTTGAGACAGCAGAAAAATAAATTAAAAATATTAAAATGCCTTCAAAATTGAGACAATAATTTAAAAATATTATATTCTTTATATATGCAGTGTTGAATATGTTCATCACAATGGTCTCTTAAGTGCACTCTTTTACTATTTTCTAATTTAATGAAATTACTGTTTCTAAAGTCAAAGGAAAAATACATTATTTTATTAAACAGTTATTCAATAGATTTACTCTCAAATAAAGGAAAATATAGTCATGAAACAAAGAGTTGACATAATATATATATATATATATATATATATATATATATATATATACACCCAATAAAGATCACTTTATAAAAATATTGTTTTACTTTTACACTTAGCTTTAGACTGCAGCCAAATAATTTTAATCATTTGCCAAACTCAATCTTCAGAAACAAAGCCCAAATATGATACATAAATACAAATAAGTCTATGTATGTGAATAATAAATTTGTGTTTTTAATGGCAAGACTCATATTTAAAATGTTTTATTGGATTGATAAAAGACATGTTTATAAATTAAACCACAAGTTATACATTATACCTTCCAGAAAATTGCTGTTCTTTTTTAATAATACATGTGTGTGTATAGCATGGTTCATGTGAAGAATCAGTATATAAGATTTCTGCTGTTGGCTATGGCAGACTAGGTTGTATCAGACCAACTCTCCTTCTGAGAAAAGAAAGACAAATGAATAAAATATTTTTAAAAATCAATTTGAAGGCATCAGAAAACTATCATGTCAGCCAAACCTTTAGAGATTAAAATCTTACAGAGATAAGAGACAAAAAAGACTTGAGTATGATATTGGAAGCTGCTCTTACTTTGGAGTTACTGCCCTATTTACAAGTAGCAGCCAGACTTTCACTTCAACCAGCTCAACCCCTGATAACACCATGATGATCCATTCTTAGTCTAAGAAGCAGAAATGGCCGAGAAACTGAAAAATCAAAATCAAAACAAACAAACAAACAAACAAACAAAAACACAGACATTCAGCATTACCATGGGCACATGAAGAAGTGCTAAGTTTTGGAAAACATTCTAGGATTTCTATTGGGATCCCTGATGAGATGTGTCCAAAAAGATCAACCAGAAAGAATACAGAATCACTTTCATGAAGATTAAAACTAAGTCTCAAACCATCTTAGTCCCTGATAGTAAAGCAATATTCCTTTCATTTGACCAAATGTTAGTAGCAAAGGAAATAAATAATAATAATAATTACACTTCCCAGACCCACAAATAATCTCTACAAACTTTCATTCAGACTGTCTGGCATTTAAGAAACACTGATTAAACCCTAACTGATTTGGCTCAATGGATAGAACATTGGCCTGCAGTCTGAAGGGCCCCAGGTTCAATTCCTGTCAAGGGCATGTACTTTGGTTGTTGGTACCAATAGGGTGTGTGCAGCTCATCAATGTTTCTCTCTCATTGAACTTTCTAACTTTCTATCCCTCTCCCTTCCTCTCTGTAAAATACCAATAAAATATATTAAACAAAAAACACTGCTTGAAAAAACAGACAATAAAAACAGATCTACAGAAAAAAATAGTGTAGATAATAGTAATGGATTTTAAACCAGCTATAATTTTCATGTGTGAAAATATATGAAAAGATGAGAATTTCATCAGAAAATTAAAATGTATAAAATAGAGCTCAAAAATAAATTTAGCATTACAAATCCATTACGAGGAATTAAGAACTTGATAGACTACTTTAATGGTACATCGCACACAGCCCAATTATGAATTAGGATCTGAAAAACAAATCAATGAAATTAACTAAAGTGAAGAACAGAAAATATAGAAAACAGGGTTAAGACACATATGAAACATTATTAAACAATTCTAAAGTGTTTGCAATTAGAGTTATAAAGGGAGAAAAGAAAGATATTATGGCAAAAATAATATTTGAAGAAAAAATGTACAGACATTTTCAAAACTATGCAAGACACCAAGCAACAGATTTAAGATAGAACTATAAAACTGAAGCTAGTGTTACAACTACTTTGCCGAATTTTTTGAAAGTCTCTATTAAGCATAAACATGAATACCCCATACTGAATAATTTTATTTCTAAGTATAAAAACAAGAAAATTTTTTATATTTATGTATAAGAAGGCATGTAAAAATGTAGCAGCATTATTTAAAATGACCCCAAATAAGATGCAAAAATTGTTTTTTAAGAAAATAAACATATAATGTTTATAGAAAAGAGAAAGAACAAATGACAGCTCTGTGCAACAACATGACTGGTATCACAGTCACAATTCTGCAGTCAAACATAAAAAGGTGCGTGCTGTAAACATTCATTTGAACAGTGTTCTGAAACATGTGGTCTTCAGGAAAGCTATTTCTAAAGAGATGAAGGGCTTTTACTGACAAAGGACTTGAGGGGAGCCTCTGTAAGGTGGGTATTGTCTTGTTTCTTGTTTTGGATTTGGTTCTGGGTTGTCTGAACTTCTTCACTTGAAGAAGTTAGGTTATAGACCGATCAGCAAGAAAAAAAAATCCATACTTATATCACAGGATAATTATCACAGGATTATATCAAATTTATGACATGTTATGCACATTTTTACACTCACAAACATATACTTACACCTTCATGTATTTCTCTCTGCTTATTACAGCATCATCATGTGAGCAAAGGCCTAAATACAGATTTCAAATGTGTACTCTTAGTCATGTTACATATACCATATATATAACTTTTCCTAATTAATCAGGCAAATTATTATTATGGCAATGTGTTTGTCATATCTTCTCAATTCATGTGATTTGATTCCTGCCCTGTTACACTGTTTAACTGGACACCATTTACTTTATACTTTACATGAAAGGTGCCTTCACAAGCTATACAAATATGATAGTGATGTTAAATCAAAATCATCTGACTCTATAGCATTGTATATTGACAGATGGACACTAGAGTCTAGTTCAGGCTTTATGGCTATTGATCGACTCTGTCCAACAATATCACAGCAATAAAATCTAATTATGAATCAGTAATTTCATCTTCCACCACCATGAACATAGATTGTATATACATTTAAAACATGTTATTTAAATAAAAATAACTTTAAAATTTTCCTAAGTGATTCACTGAAAACAAATGTATAATAAAGATAACTATCACAGAATTATATCAAGTTTATGACATGTGTCCAAATTTTTACACTCACACACATATACTTAAATCTTCATGTATTTCTCTTTGCTTATTACAGCATCAGCATGTGAGCAAAGACCTAAAATACAGATTTCTTGTTTAATTTCTTTATTAAGTTGTTACGTATATGTCCTTATTTCCCCATCACTACCCACTCATGTCCTCACTTCCTTGGGTAGTTAGGCTTATATGCATGTATACAAGTCCTTTGGTTGATCTCTCCCTTTTACTCCCACCCTCCCCTACCTTCCCTCTAAAGTTTGATGATCTGATCCATGTTTCTCTGTCTCTGGATCGGTTTTTGTTTAAATGTGTACTCAAATTCATGTAATAGAGGAGACAGTCTCTTCAAGCAACAGTCATTTATTTGAGATAGCTCTTGTTTAGCATATGAGCATTTTTATTTGGACATCTCATGTGAATAGCAAAGAAATATAGTATGATGTTCAATGATTATTAATTCAGAGCCATCCCATGCTAGAATGGGTAAGCAGAAAAGTTTTGGTCTTTTGATTTGTGAACTTTGAAGTTTTCTCAGGCAGATCGCCTGGTTTTGTCATAGGTCATTGCCCATTGTACAACTGGTTTGCAGGTTCCTCAAGCAAACTTTCCAGAGAATCTGTAAATAGAGAACCTAAGGAATTACAATCCTTCATCAAAAGGTTTCCACATGGGCACACATTTAATTTCTCAACTGTTCTGATAAGGCACAGCCTTTCTTAAATCCAAACTATGCAATGCTCTTGTAATAATTGCCACCACATTTATAGAAATGCATATCTCATTGTGTTTCTTCAGCAGAACATTTTTCCAAATTTTAGACATTTGGGATTAAGCCAATCCCTGGGCATTTAGAAGGATGATCAATGATCCTCCATTCCTGAGTCCCATGTTTAGGGGCAGGAGAGAGCTCTGTGTTGCTCCATGTCTCTTGGCTTCTATGGCATGTCTCTTCTGCATGATTCCTGCTTCACATCCCACACAATTCAGAAACTCACATAGGCAGTGACTCATACAGCAATTCTATCCCCGCAGTCTCTCCTTTTTGTGCATAATAGAAAGACTCCAGAGAGTATAAAAGATTCTTTCAAAAATTAGTTTTGACTAAAATTAGTTTTTCAAAACATTCACTGGGAAGTAAGAATCATAATTAAAAGACAACAAAGCCTAAGTTTTAGTTCAATACATTTACACAAGGAAGTAAGAAAGAAATGAATTTTATTTTGACTATAATATGGCTTTCTGAATATAAGCAAGTCAAAGAAATATTATCTTTCTTAAAATGGGTTTACATACCACTGTCAATATCACCTGATCAATGTCCAATGTCTTCAGAGGTAGTGTGTGTGTGTGTGTGTGTGTGTGTGTATTTCAAAAGATGCAATAAATAAACAGGAAGGGATATAGCTCAGATTAGCATCCATCCTCACCTGGGACAGAGATGAAGAAATGGAGTTCTGGTATGATTTAAGCAGCCAGCCCTGCAGTGTTGGGCAAGCTCAGAGGGTAAGGGAATCAGCAGCAACAATTTTACCATTATCCTAGTAACGTTTATTGGAGAAAAGGATAGGTCTTACAGAGTTTCCAATGTGTATAAGAGACTATTCTACATGTAGTAGTTGCTGAATAATGTTTATGGAATGAATATTAGATAGGAACAAATCTTTGTTCCATGTGTAGTGTTCCTGTTTTCAAAAGAAATGATGTTCAACATTTAAGAAACTTCTCCCATTGAAATGTTTCTTCAAAGTGCTTTAAAATAATGAACACAAAAATCAACACTGTCTAAGAGTTAACAGGACACAAGATTATATTTTACAATGCAGTGAGATAAAGTTAAAAATTACCATTAAAACCATGAAGTTGTACAAGGTTAAGTTGCAGATTAGATTGGAGGGAAGAAAATGGCTTCCCAGAAAAGCAACACCATTGTGCTCTCTCTAATCTGACATTCAGAAGCATGAGATGTTCTATTTTCTCTGTAAGCTAAATTAACTGAGTCTTTTCTCATTCAATAAATGCGTCTTTTTGTTATACAACTGGCATTCTATTGTTTTCTGTGTTTGTGAGGACTGATGACTTGTTTGCAAGTAATCTCTAGCCAAATCACATCATCAGAGATTCCTTCATTACTCAGAAAAATTTCAAACACCATATTTCAAATATCTTTTTAAATAAAAGATATTTATTGTAGTGTCAATTTTGATTTTGATGTGCAAATGTATTAATGAGAGTATATACATTGGCTTCTCATAACACCACTAGGCTCTGAAAATGTATTTTTTAAACTTTATTTTAATTTATTGTTGACAGTTTTACAGGTGTCTCCCAATCCCCTGCCCTTTACCCCTCTCCTCCCAGCCTTTGGTTAATCTCTTCCCATCTTCATCTTCTCCCTTGAGATATGTCAGTGTGTTTTATGCCTCCATGTCTCTGGGCCTATTTTGTTTGTCAATTTATTATTTTCTTTAGATTCCAGTTATAAGTGAGTTCATGTGATATTTCTTCTCTCTCTCTTGAAAAGAGGAAATCATATACTTACAAACACATTTTATATATGTACAACATATATATATATATATATATATATATATATATATATATATATATATAGTATATGTATATAATAAAAGTCATTTCAAATTAAGTTCTCAAAATGCTCTCATTCTCCATTTCTCTGCCTCTCGGAAATATTTTGAGAGGAGTTTGAAACAGGGTTAGGCAGGCAGGGTAAGGGGTGGAAGAACAAGAGAGCACAGACATAACTGCAGAGCCAAGCACTGCTGAGCTCTAAACTGCAAGAATGTTCATCTTGCAGGTGCAGCATGTTACAGGACTCCAGGGCGGAGGAATAGGGAAACTGAGACAGAAAAGTTAAAACAAGGCCAAACAATGTTGGCAATTTGTAACTAACAAACCATTATGTTCCCCAGCCAAGGACACAGAGCAAGTGGTTAAAAAACCTCCCTAATGAGAGAATGCAGAAAGGGGAAGTGGTAAGGGTAGGGAAAAGGGTCAATTTACTCCCTAAGCAGAGAAGCCAGGAGTCTCAGACTTGGCAAGATAAAGTTGCCAGGTGCTTTTCATGAATTCTGGGAAGGCCACAGTAACGTAAAAGGGGACCTTGAGAATTAATCTGCACCAAAATTGTCAACAGAGAAATTCTGAAGCCTCTAGACAGGAGGGTTTATAAAGTAATGCCTCAGTTCCCCACCCAATTTGCTCTTCAGATTAGCTGAGAGCGTGTCTGTGCTTCATAAGCCAGATGTATAGGTTTGCTTGCTTTTGCTCTTTTCAATAAGGTATATGCTTTAAATGCTTTAATAAATTGGCTTTTCACAACACAGTCAAGGTCTCTTGAATAAATTCATTTACATAAGAAGACCAGGATCTAGGCTGGGGCCATCTATCTCCCACTGACTCAGTGGGCTCTCCTGTCTGATTACACCTCTCTGTAACAACCTCACAGAGACTTCTGTGGTCATGAATTTCACCTAACACTTTTCTTTCTTTAATTCACTATCAACCATTAGGCTCAAACTTCTAAGTTAAAAAGAGGACTCTGTAGTTTGCAAGTTTCCAATTGTACACATTAATGAAATGGATAGAAGATCATTTTCTCAAAGTCTTATTTGCTAAAAACAGAGAAGTGACTTTTAAGTCTAAGACAGTATACTGAATAGATATTTCATAAATATTATTAATATAAAAATTAGCATGATATTTTGAACTTCTTAGTGTCCTGTGTGTAAAACAAATGAAATAAAAAAGCACAATAGACTCTTTGTCTCTCAAATTCACCATTATAGAGTTTTCCTAAATTTATTTCAGTGTATGAAGTTGCCTAAATGATATATTAATTTGCTCAGTCGACATACTTTTAATTCATCAGTAGTGTTTGTAAATTCATTAGAGATTTGTACCTAGACCTAGGAATATTTCACTTTAGTATTTATTTATTTTTCCTTTTATGGTAAAACAAAATTATAAAAGAGCAATTTTCATAGCACATATGAAGGACACAAAGCAATTACTAAGTTTGAGCCATAACTAAATGTGCAATTTATTCAGAGTTAAAATGGTATGTAGCTTATATGAAAGCAAAAATGGTAATGATGCATTATGATTCTGCAATTATGTTACAGACACACTCATACATACAGTTGTGCTATGACTCTAGCCAGAAGAAATGAAAGCAATATAAAAAAAAGCAACAGCACTCTAAAATGATAAGAAATGGAAGTAAAACAATTTGCATTTCAGATAACACTAGCTATATTGTTATAACTAGATATATAACACTTAAACTAATTGAAATCTGTATTTGTTTCAAACACATGATCAGTGAGAAGAAACTGGGAATATGCTAGACTAGTTAAAAAAAATACTCTTGTATCCACAGATGTCAGCCATTCCCTCCCCCTGCCCCCCTTTTTTATCAATTAGCTAAGAGTGAGAAACATTCACTTCAGGATTCAGCTGATGTATACATTGGCCCCACAGTTTGGTCCAGACTAAAATAAATCATTTTGATTGCCTTCTAGAAAATCAGACTTGGAAAATAAATTATCCCCGAGAAACCATTAGGATAGAAATTTAGGACAGATCAATTTAAAATAAGTTTTATCAGTCTCCCCAGGAAGCTGTAATACTTAAAGAGTTCTTAATTCTCCAAAGGTCTAAAGAATAATTTCAAGTTTCAGGGTACTCTACAGCTAACATAGGTTCTTTGACATTTCTTGGTCCCCTCAAGGTGATAGTGATTTTGATACTCTGGAAACACTGGAGCCATACAAAACACTTGTAACTAGACACATTTATCTCTGAGAAAGGTCAATTGTGTGCATTTGATTCTATGTATACATAGAGTTGCCTGATTTTCCATGCAGGGCTCTACCAAATACTTACTTTTTTATTAATAACACTAATGACTAATATACATTGACCACTTACTATTAACCTGGAATGACTGTAAGACTTACTTCGCTGATTATCACAAAAGTAGTATATAGACCCACTCTTACTATTTTACAAATATGAAGGTTAGTCAAAGAGAAGTTAGGTAACTAGAGAGATTGAATAACTACTCAACCTTGATCCATGCTTCACTTATATACTAATAAGGAGAAAACTGTTTATTTGAGCCCAGCAAGTAAGCACAAAGGTCCATGTAACTACAGGTGTACATGACGACTCGGGAGACAACATTGATCCTGAAACATTCAAACATTTGATCTGAGTTAATATAGTACTATAGCATTAGACTGAGGCTTCTGAGTCACCTCACTTTGAAGAATATTCTCTTTAATCTCTCTTCACTTCATTGCTTTTACATATAACAGGATTTATTCTAGTTCTAAACAAATGTGTTGACCACTTGGCTGGATTGTTGTAGATCATTTCTTTCCTGGTTGATTTCTACAGAGACTAGGTATGCAATCTTGCAGTAAGAGGTGGAAAAGCGATTGTATAAACTTTATTTTAGCACATTTTAAGCTTTTATTGAATCTGCTGTTATATAACTCCAGTAGAATGTTTTCTTGTGGACTGAGATGTATGTCACTCATACAATTATTGTTTATGTTGTTCTACTCTCTCAGTTGCAACTTACTATAACTCTATAAAATAAGTTTTATCAGTATGGTACAGATTAAATTGATAATTTACTGCCACTAGCAAGAGCATATATGTTCATATGGATATGAACAAAGACTTGACGGAAATGATGGAGTAATCTAAAAAAATGTGAATGATGAGCTTTCAAGACAGAAGCACCAGGAAAGCAAAGATGGGAGCTTATTGGGCCTTAGTAAGGAACAGCAGGAATCTAAAGTGGGTGGTATTTCATGAGCAAAGTGAAGAGCAAGGGATGATGAATTAAGAAATGTAGTAATAGCCCTGACTGATTTGGCTCAGAGGATAGAGCATCATCCTGGGGACTCAAGGGTCCCAGGTTCCATTCTGGTCAAGGGCATGTATCTTGGTTGCGGGCACATCCCCAGTAGGGGGTGTGCTGATCAATGATTCTCTCTCATCAATGTTTCTAACTCTCTATCCCTCTCCCTTCCTCTCTGTAAAAAAATCAATAAAATAGTTTTAAAAAAGAAATATAGTAATAAACTTTAACCTGTAGCCCATTGGAAGATGACATTGGTTTCATGAGCAATGTTGTGTTAATACATTGCTGAGATGTTAAGAGTGGAAAGTTAAAGAAAAGAAGGAGTCAGATGGATCCAAGTTTTTGGTTTGTTTGTTTTTTGCTTCAGCAATGTTAAAATGGATTTTCCATTTACTGAGTTTAGGAAACCTCAAGATAAGCATATTTAGGGAATGTTCAGGAGTTTTGCACTGAGTGTGTTAAGTTTGGGATATTTACCATCCATTATCATTATTAGATGAGATTAAAAGTTGTATAGAAGAGTCTGGATTACAAGGTAGATATGCAGGATGAAAATTTTAATTTCTTAGAGACACAGATAGTACTTAAAACTATGATACTGAATGAGACTTTCAAGGGATTAAATGTAGATATACAGAAAAGATCTGAGATCTCAGCATTAATATTAACATGATTAGAAATTAGAGGAATGCAGATAAAGCAACAAAATCAGTATAAACCAGAAGGAGTAGTTTGTATGAAAGATGGAAATCAGAACAGAATGGTGTCCTGGAGTCCAGTAAGCTGATGTTTGAGGAAAAAAGGGCCTGAAAAACCCTGACAAATGTCTCTGCCATATAAACCAAATAACATCTGAAAATTGACCTTGTGTTTTTTTTTTTAGCAACAGGAAGAAATTTGATAACAAGTGGATATTATGATGAATTGGTTAAGGCAATTCCTTACTAGCATAGATTCCCAAGAGAGAATAAGAAGAAACAAATTAGAGAATAATTTAGAGATTTGAGAGTTAACCACAGTTTGTTCTTGGCTTTGGATTCTAACTTATATTTACAAAAGGATCTTCTTTTTTATGGGTAAAATGTTAAAGTGTGATGTATAGATATTGTATTAAAATAAAATGTATAGTGTTTTCTAAATATTTATTTCAAAATATAGTTTCCTTAATATTTTACATTATTTGGATGATAGCAAGTATAATAATAATGCTTGTGATATTACATGTTTAATCCTGAAAAATCACAGACATTATAAATGAGAAGCTACATTAAAATATAAGTAAAAAAATCTTAAAAATCCTAGAAGAAAGCATAGTCAGTAAAATTTCAGGTATCTTTATGTATATTTTTGCTGATCTACCTGGCTAAGAGATTAATCCCAAAATTAATCCCAACATATAATTTCAAAATATAAAGAATTTACACAACTCAACTACTAAGAAGACAAATAATCAAATTATAAAATGGACAAAGTTCCTGGATAAACACTTCTCCAAAGAGGACATGGATATGCTCAATAAACAAATGAAAAAAAATGCTCAAAATCACTTATACACATTAAAACCACAATGAGATATCTGTTCACAAAAGGGAAGCCTTGTGCACCATTGGATGGGAATTTAGACTGTTGCAGGCCACTATGGGAAACAGTATGGCATTTCCTAAAAAAATTAGAAAATGGAACTGCATTTTGACCCTGTGATCCCACTTCTGGCAGTATATCTAAGGAAGCCCAAAACACTAACTATAAAGAATATCTTCACCCCTATGTTGATTGCAGTGTATTGACAATAGCCAAGATCTGGAAACAGCCCAAGTGCCCATCAGATGAGTGGATAAAAGCTGTGATACATTGACAGAAAGGAATACAGCTGTAAAAAAGAAGGAAATCTTACATTTTACTGCAGCATAGATGGACCTATGGATAATTAAGCTAAGTAGAATAAGCCAGTCATAGAAAGACAAATACCATATGATCTCATTTATATATGAAATCTAATGACCAAAATAAACTGATGAACAAAATAGAAACAGAGGCATGGATACATGGGACAGATTGACATCTGTCAGAGGTGAGAGGAAGTAGGAGGCCCGATGAAAAAAGGTGAAAGATTAAGCAAAAACCACACATACAGAACACATAGACAAAGACTACAGTGTGGTGATAGCTAGAGGGAAAGGATGGTGGGGGATAGGCAGACATGGGCAAAGCAGGGGTGGGAGAGGTAGAAAGACCTTTTACTTGGGGGGAGGGGAGAACCTTGCAGTGTATAGATGATGTTTTGTTGTGTTGTACACTTGAAACCTGTTTGGTTTTGTGAACTGATGTTATCTCAATAAAGTCAATTAAAAAAAACCCACGTTATTTCTTTTCCCTTAACATATTACTTAATTTTCTTTTATTCAGATTGAGTCTATCAAATAAATCTAATAGCTTATATTATTTAGATGGTATATTTGAGTTTTCTGAATTAGATTAGATACATTCACTTATTTACATACCAAGTAAAGTAGCACAGCTTGTCCTCAGACCCCTGACAGTTTCAGTGAATCTCTGAAACAACTTATTTTGAAAATGTTATTCATACATGTCAGTCTCCAAAAGCATGAAAATAATTTTTATTTAAGCAAAGTAAAGGATAAACACTTCCAAATGAGATTCCTTTTATATGAAAACATATCGCTGTGCTTTATTTTCCCTGTTTATAGATAAGTGATGTGTGGATAAATTGTGGATCACATTTATCTTTTGAAACTTGCTACTCATAGATGTAAGAAAAAGCAATGTGACATTTAAATAAACTTTGAAGTGCTTTCAAGATCCAACACTTCACAGCTTTTATCTTTATTTTGCATCAACTGCCTTCTAAATTGCATTTCTCTATAAATAGCCTTTTTGTTGGGAGTCCATTTTCTATTTCTTTCTTTATTTTCTCCACCATTGTATTTGTCTTGGTAACTTTTTCTCTTCCCTAGGACCAGATATCTTCTGTCAAGGTAACAAAACATCATTCTAACACATCCCTGTCCTTTGAAAAGAGTGATAATAACTTTGATCACTGTATTTGTATAATTAAAGGGCAAGCCTTTGCTTTAAAAAGAATTCATCTCTTGTTTTGAACCTGGGAGGGCAAGATGCATTCACGGAGATGAACACTCTGTTGGAAAGTCTTGGTCTCCTTGGGTGTCACATCTATCTATGTCCCCAGACTGCTCATCTAATGTTCCAATGACAATGATTAGCGGGACACCCTGTGAGTTGCAGATGGAATGAGGCAGAGTGATAAGGCAAGCTGCCTTTCAGATCAGCAGAGAGAAAGCCTTCTTCACAGGAAGCCCCAGAGGAAGATGCTGGGACAAGTGTGTAGAAAATATTGGGGTAATTACCAAGCACCAGGAGGGGGTCTCAGCATTGAGAATGGATTCCAAATTTCATTCAGCAGATTAATAGATGTTTTCCCTGTGGTTTGTCTTTGTAAATAATTCACATAGAAATTCAAGACTGAAACCAGGGAAGTGTATATAAACAGATATTCTTATTTCAGCATGCATATTTACTCAGGTTTGAATTGGACTTCTTTCTGCCAGAGGATCCACTTATGCTTTGATCACAAAGCTTTGCAGTTTTGCTCTCTAAAGCAAGACTCTTGCATCTACAAACCCAGAAAATCTTTATGTGCAGAAGATATACTATAAAAGGCATCTTAAAGGACTGGAGTTTTGGAAATATGTAGTCAAGTTTAGTGTGACTTCATATCTTTTCTGATATAGCAACCTTGATTGTCATTCTGATGTCCGATTCATCCAGAAGAAAATCTGTTTTGCCCTGGAGGTGGAGGACCAGCACCCCTCATTCCCACAAGGCTACTGCCCTGGAACATCAGTGATGTGACAGATTTGTTTCCGGGGAAAAGCAAATTGACCTTTGTCTCCTTCTTTTCTTACCAGCTGGCAAATAAAGGACCTTGACAGGAAAAATACAGAGAAAGCCACTTATCAAGTGTACAAGTCTGAAAAAGATGTCAAATAGAAAAAAAAATGGATATGTGTGTGTGCTGTGCACATATGTATATGACCCAGTGTTTGTGGGACACAGAGTGTGTTTTAGAAAGGGACCGACTTTCTTTAAGAAACATCAATCTATCATTTTGAAAAATGGGGAGGAAAAACTGTTGAAATTATGTTGCAGCATTATTTTCATTGACACCATTGGGAAAATCTGCTTATTGTGTCCAGTTTAATTGGCATTGACTTGGAATGCATTACTCTGAGTGTCCTCACTGCAGGTGTCTGCTCATACGTATAATGAGTTTAGGACCACTTGGGAATTTGAGAATGTGGATATCCATCCCTTTGGAATGGAGTTTCACTTTTACAAATGCTGTTCCCAACGTCTTGAATGCACTTCCTCTTTTTGTGCACCAGGCTGGAGCTGGGGCTCTAAAATGAGTTCCATGGGAGCCTGATTTACAGAAAATTTTTTTTTTTAAATATATTTTATTGATTTTGTACAGAGAGGAAGGGAGAGAGATAGAGAGCTAGAAACATCGATGAGAGAGAGTCATCGATTAGCCGCCTCTTGCACACACCCCCTACTGGGGATATGCCCGCAACCAAGGTACATGCCCATGACCAGAATCGAACCCAGGACCTTTCAGTCCCCAAGCCGACGCTCTATCCATTGAGCCAAACCAGTCTAGGCTATTTACAGAAAAATATTAAGATGATGGTTCACATTCACATTGCTATAAAGATAAATGTTTTGATGCCACATATTAAAACATGTTTTCTACCTAATTTTTTTTCCTTCTGATTTAAAAGAAATTAAGATATTGTTTCTGTTCCAAATATATGATGAGTCCTAGGAAGCTGTATCCAATGAATTAATGAGTTCCACAGGGATGAAGTCCGAGGTAACATCTTAGCAGTTCTGTGTAAGTATTTTATGGCAGACCTGTTGAAGGCCTCACAACAGTCATTTCCTTTCTTCCCTGGCTAACAGATCCTGGACTTTGTTTCGAGTTCTGTAAAAGAAACAAGGAGTAGAGCACCCTTCAATGCCAAGGTATTGACATGACAGGCCCAATATCATCGTGGAAATTCTGCTTTCTTTGTCAAGGAGGGATTTTATGTGTGGGCCATCTTTGGACTTAAGGGAGACATGGTTGAGCAGACTGATGTAAGGATCCCAAGAACATTCATGAGCCATAGAATGATGGTTTTTTTTTTCAATGACAGATACATGTACAATAGAGGTTCCATAAGATTGTCATAGAGCTGAAAAATTTCTACCATCTATTGCCTTTGTAGCTGTGGTCAGGTTATAGTGCAACCCATTAGTTACATAAGGTTGTGTTGATGCTGGTGTCAAGCAACCTATTGTGTTTATAAACACCCTGGATTTATAAAGCCTTCTAACCCTAACATACTGTTATCAGCGAAAGGGAAGTATCCTTTTCCCCACTGAGTGCTTGGGGTGGGGTCCTTACCATATAGGAAGATAAAGAATTTTCAGAGAGTTGCATGATAGGATGAGTAATTTTTATTTGTATGGAATTACATCCTTTGATTTGTAAGGTCCCATTTCCCTTAATCCAGTCCTGAACATGCGCAGCTGGGCATTCAGAAGAGCTAACAGCAAAGCCAGTGTCCAGAGTTTCAGTTCCATGTTGGAGTTGGGTCTGGCACAGCATCAGGCTGTTTGCGTCCATTAGCCCATTGTAGGGGGTCCTCATGGCTGTGAGACACATGGGTGAAGGCAGAGGAATCAGGAGAGTGAGTCCCCTGTGACAAGAGTCCTACGAGTCCCCAAAGCATACGAGGGTGAATTCTTTGGAGGATTAAATATCCCCAATGTTCCCGTGCTTGTGTGGCCACACTTTCGCTGGCCAATGGCCTGTCCCCAGGTATGATTGGCAGTCAAATAGCTTCCTATATCTCCTACCAGGCGTCTTCAAACTACGGCCCGCGGGCCACATGCGGCCTGCAGAGGAGTCTGATCCGGCCCGCCAGGTTTTTTGGGCAGTGAGCGCAGCCGAGGTGTTACAATAGGAATTAGTAGTTCATATAGTCCGGCCCTCCAGCTCTCTGAGGGACCGTGATCTGGCCCCCACTTTAAAAAGTTTGAGGACCCCTGTAAGACTTTCCTGGGCATGCATCTATTCTCCTCCTGTCCAGTCCCTTTCCCAAGGGGCCTGTGGGAATGGACTGACGGTTTCCTTGGCAGGGGAATACTACAGCTTCCTGGCAAAGCTGCACAAATGAATGACTAGACTACTTGACTTTCCCTTTGCTTCTTTCCAGTTATTTGTTAACTAGGTTGCATCACTACAGTATCAATACTATTGGGTTTGTACCAGACTGGCTCAATTAAGTGCATTTTCCAGAACAGTTTCTGCTTTTCTACATGCCTACTTCCCATGCAGTGAAATGCCCTGTTTCCAGGTTCTTGTTTTTTGCATAACAGCACCTCAATTCTCCCCCTGATCCCTCTCAATTCTCCCCTATGTTGCCTGACATGACTTCCTGGTGAAAGCCTCAATTAACCCAACTGATGCAATAAAAAATGCAACTCAAATTTAAGTGGCCTGACTAGAAAACCCTGTTTATCTTCTTTACTATAGATATGACACAGTATCAAATAGATAAGCTTGGTTTGACAGCTTTAAGGAGATTGGGTGCATTAATAGTGGGGTTTATATTAGAGCAAGTATGGAAGCAAAATGAATAGTTAGTCAAATCTAGGTATTAAGATCAATAGTTGCATGTTTTACATATGATAGAATACCTGGAAGGTCTGGGGCCAAAATTGGGGAGGAGAAGGCAAGTAATAGTGCATAAGATTATTTCTTTGTAATGTGGCTGATTTGGAATCCTTAACTTTTCTCCAGCTGAAAGTCTATTTGCACAACTAATCACTGAAAAAAATTAGTTACAGTCAACATTTGTTCTCTATTGAGTAAGAAATCCCTACTAATTTATAGTTCTTAATCAGTGTGCTATTTATGACTTTGCTCAATAATTGGAAAATTATTACTTGCTTTGAAACAACAATGAAATTATAGCCATGATGGAGATACTAATGTTCAATGCATCCTTTTTTTTCACATTACATATCACACAAAATTATCTTGAAAAGTAATATTTAATGGAGTTCAATAACATTCTGACTCATTCAGGTCTTTTTGTTTTTTCCTCTCAGAATATCAATATCTATGACAACACTCACAGAAATAGATATTGGCAGGTACTAATTTGCTTAATGTGTGGAGTAAACTCAGACATGCAACATAGAATAAAACAAGAATAAAGGCATGAATACAGTGAATAAAATTTCTAAAGACTGTCATAAATGTTCCTAAATTATTAAATATTAGTAATAAAACATTTTGGAGAGTCTTTAAAGAAAATGTCTCAAAATATTTGAAAGAAATTGAAGAGATTGAAGAAAAATGCACCTATAAGTTAGAAAATTATTGAAATCATTGTAGATTTGATATGTGCATTTTACAACTTCATTAAAGAGTAGTACTCATACTTAGACTAACTTATTTATGTATTTTTTCTCTCTCTCTTTCCCTCTCTCTCTCTCTCTCTCTCTCTCTCTCTCTCTCTCTCTCTCTCTCTCTCTCTCTCTCTCTCTCTCGTATTGTATCATAAGATCATAATCTTAGTGGATATTCAAAAGTCAGAGGGGAGGCAGTTTCCTAAATAACGTTCAGGAAGATATATTGTCAGAAATAGGCAGGACCAGCTGTAGCATATCTAGGATTGAGAAAATAAAATGATATTCACCAGAGAAATAAAATTTATAAGAAGTCAATATAAAGATTAATAGTGCATGAAAGTTATCTACTGAATGCCTGCAAAAACAACTGTACATTTCTCTGCTGGCAGGTCTGAGCCTACGTATGATAGTCAATTTGGTTATCTCTCAGAATTTGAGAACTGTAAAAACATGGGATCCAAAAGCTATTATAAAAAACTATTTGGATTACAGTGTCTTTAGGTACTTTATCAGTACTCTAGTCTGTAGGGAAGCAAAGACTTGGTAAGAAAGTCTGTAAGGAGGAGCCTCTGAAGAGCCAGAGGCCTTAAGGGACCTTACCAAAGGTGGAAGACTCTACCTTAACTTTTCCAAGCAAGTCTGAGCCCCCAGATGATTTATTGGAATCTTTTTATTTAGACTTCTTGGGGCCAAAATTGGGAGGAGGAGGCAGGCAATAGTGCATAAGATGTATGTGTCTTCTCAAGGATGCTTATTTGCTAACAGTATATAATAATTAATTTTAGCTCAAGGTGTTATTACAATAAAAGCCTAAGGAGAGAGGTGAACAGGGCTGTTTGGTGTCTATAGCCAAGCAGTCCCTTAGCCCTCTCTTTCACAGAAATGTGCATCAGAGTAATCCACTCATCTGTTGTTCAGGATCTGCTGGTCAGTCGTGGCACTAATTCTCAATATTCAGTTGGCCATGTGGATACTCAGGTTTTCTCACCAGAGATATACACATCTCCATGCAATGAATTCAAGACAAGGATTCCCACTTGGAATGAATGTTTCCATTCTTATTCCGAATTATAGACTGATTTCTTATGCCATTACTTAGAGAAAATGTATTTTCCTATAGATAGTACTCCCACAAATATTTTCCCTGATGTACTTGGGAAGGGTAAAGTGGGAATAAAAACTAACCTGGTTTACTATGACAATAATATAAATAACCATATAGATCCCATTTTATGTATAATTTGTATGTATAAGTCAAGAAACAGGATATAGGAAAATGCAAGAGTATCAAAATTTATGAATTATAAGATTATTTTTATTTAATTATCTAGAAAAATAACATTTGTTATTCACTTTTTTGTTTGTTATCAGATAAATATGGTAATATCACTCACTATGTGACAACCCTGCAGTCACTTCAAATAAAATGTTGGTAACCACTGGAAGGAATAAATATAAACAACTTGTTAAATTAGATGGCTCTCCAAAGTCCAGTTCTATTAGTGTGCCAGAAGTTTTGGCCAAGCAAAACAGACTCTCAGAGTCCTGTTTCTAATCATCTTAGTTTCTAAAACCTTTCTTCTTTCCTTTTTCCCCCTTTGATATAAGCAAGAGAAAAATCTCTGCATAACAGATGTGATGTATTCAATTGATCTGTCTCTGAAACATCATCTTATCAGGACTCAATTCAGAAGTGACTTTCCTGGAGCTGAGATTTTGTTCCCTCACTAAGGACTATTAGCCACCTTTCTGTCTTTAGATGAAAACACAAATGTATTCACTTATTCAAGATCTAAAATAATCTTGGTCATGGTCAGCAAAATAATGCTTTCGCTTTTTATTCTTTATATAGTTTAAAATGTATTAAGCTATAAAATGTCTACTGCACTTTTGATAGCAATTTGTATGAATATTTATTTCCATTTACAAAAGGTCTACTGACAATAAAGTCCAGGAAAAATTACAGCTCTAACATGAATCTGAGATATAGTTTGGCTAAAATTTCATTATCGTTTTCTTTGATGCTTGCTTTTAGATGCAATTTGGGTTAAAACTTCTAAATACACTATGTAGGGTACTCTCAAAAAGGGCTGAATCAGGTTCCTAAATGGTTGCAGAGAAATTGGATTAAAGGGTTGAAGTTCACTTTTGAAGAGAACTTTGAAAAATAATAAACCACAATCATATTAGTTATGTCTTTTTACAAAAAATAATATGTAAATACTACTTATTGCCTAAAACATAAAAGTATGTCCGTATCATCAACTAATGGTTTTGTTAGAGTCTCTCACATTCAACTGCAATGGGACAAGTATTTAAAATTGTATCTGGAATTAAACTAAATCTCTAATCTTTTCATATTTTCCCCGAATTGATAATTATGAGAAAGGCTCTATAATAAGGCTCTATAAATGTCTGTCTATCTAGATTTGACTTCTAAATGTGCTAGCCAAAACCGAAATATGCGTGCAGAAAAATAAAAATGTCAGACTCAAAACCTGATCGGAAGCAGGTGTCACTTCTCCATTTCTTGTTAGTTCATTTCCAGAGTTTCTTTTAAGGATCCATCATAGAATTCTAAGTGTTGTGTCCACTGGGATTTACACCATTTGTTCAGTCTATTTATACTGAGTTAATTAAGTGCTAATCCCAAAGTATCAGAGGACATATAAAGTAATAAATGCCTGCTTCTCTCACTGACATGCCAAGACCACATGGTAAGGAGTCACAGGATAGAAGATTGTTTTATTACCTAATGCCATATTCTTCTGCACAGGGAATATTGCTATTAAAAAATCTGTTACCTTATTTTCAGAGGTTTTATGCCTATCATTGGATAAATATTCTTTTGACAACTGATGCGATGCTTCCAAAGGAGGTCAAGCCAAAGGCATGCATAAAGGCAATGCTACAATTTAAGCAAACTTGGTCAAATCTATCAACAAAATAAATTTAAAAATACTTAATTTCTTAGTCATTAAACAATTTCTATGAATATTTAAAGAAAAATCTCCAAGATATCTTTACTTTGAACTCCACGTTGATCTTACATGTATGTGCACACATATATACAGAGAAACAGAAAATTTCCATTTTTTAAAATTTAATATACTTGATTGCCTATTTACATGTTTATGAATGCTGTCTGTTTTGCTGACTAAGCAGGAAGAAGGTAAAATTTATTGTCATTGAATTAGCACTAAAGACAGTTGCAACAGATAAGAAATATCTAAAGATAATTATGTGTTAGAAATCTCATGAGTAATTTTTTTTCTATAAACTAGACGTAAAATTACTTACAATGATTTTTTAAAAATTAAAAAGATGGGTCAATTTAGACACTTTACTGTTACATTGGGAGACATATAGTTTCCTGATGAAATAAATAATTAGGAAAAAAGTTAATGCAAAGGTAACCATATAGTAAACCTTCTTTAAAGATGAAGGACTTCCTTCACACCAATTTAAAATGTGTTTAAAGGCTCTTAAATGACACCAACACGTTTATAAATGTGTGAAATTGGGAAATTAGTCAACTCTTGGTTCTGCTGAGACTAATTAGTTTTAAAAATATTAAACATTTTACCAGATTGGCCAAAAATAGTTTCCTCTATTAAATGTGGAAAGGTTACATTTTTTTGAAGTTTGGAATTATGACAAAAAACACAACTTCAATATCATGCTCATGATTATTTGAATTCAGTATGCCTTTTAAAAAGTGATAACTATTAAAATGAACATTTCAGTGTGTGCAAAATAACTAAAAATCACTCAGTCAAGGTTTCCCCCATGAATTATGAATACTGGGTTATTCAGTAGTTAGATGATCAACTAGTTGTTTTCAATTTGATTAATATAACCTGGCCAGAAACCGCTGGAGCAACATTACATATTAAGAACTTTAGAAGTAGTTTGTAAATACAGTTTATGAACACTGTGTCTGTCATTATTGTTAGTCTTAGAATCTAATCTTCATTAAAACAAAGACTTTTTTTTACTATAAAACAAGGTTATACTAAAATATTAACAAATAAACACTTTTGTTGACTATAAAATAATGATTAGATATGTTCTCTTGCAATAGGCAATATTGGTTTTTTTCCTGCATTACAGATTTCAATGTCACATCAATAAATATATTTTATTTGTTGCATGATGAAATGAAATTTGAGGCACTAAATAATGTTTTTAAGGTGAGAAGTGTATAGATATATATTGAGTATAGATACATGCTATCTTCATTTATAATATGTCTTTGGGAATCTCCTCACCAGAATATAAGCTCCATGAGCATATTTCTGGTTTTATATTTTCTGTTCTTGCTCTATTCCATGTACATCAAAGGATGTTCAGCAGTATCTGCTACATAATAGGCACCTATTTAATATTTAATGAATAAATGTTCCTCCTTAATAATATTTCTGATAGTTTACCCATGATTAAACATTTTAGAATGTTCAGTTAGAGAAAATGAAATTACTGGAAGAAATTTTTTCAAAATGAAAAGCCATAAAAATAAAATCAATTTTCTGATCCAAAGATTATCATAACCTTGGATATCGCATGACATGTATGTATCCAAATATCATAAAAACATTCTTGTTAGTATTTTAACTAATATAGCTTTCTTAATTAATTAGTTAAATGACAGTAATGATGAAATCTATCATCTCACTATTATAACTTGCTTTCACATCCCAGACCTCGTGTGGCATCTCTCTGGCCCAGGCTGGATTTGTGCCTGCACTTTAAAACGAGGAAATGGATCAGCAATAGCATGTAAATGTCCAGTAAGTAAAGGAGTTGGAATTGGGGTTATCTGAATTTAATCTTGCTGTTATTTATACATTAAATAACATGGACATAGAATTGCAAATTTTGGGGGGAGCACATTATGAAATCTCTTCTCCCTGTTTCCAGCCAAATCTAATAGCTCCAACACTGGCTTATTTGACATTTTCTGACTAATGACCTAACAAAAATGTTAACCAAACTAATGAATATATCTGGCTTCTGAATTTCAAAATAGATTTTGGAAACCTATGGCCAAAACTGAAACATGACGAAAAAAAAAAAAAAGTGGTTTCTGTTCCAAGAGCTCTGTCTAGACAAAACTATCCAATCTAGAAAACTGGGAGATAGATATAATTATCTTTATATGTAAATAAAAATAACATTGTAAAACAGTTCTTAGAGTATGACTATATTTGCATTTTTTAAATGAATAAATAGGGTTTTCATCTTCCACTTCTAGATTAGGAAGGTGAAGGAGCATGCCTCCCACTACTACAATAAAAAAAAAAAAACAAAACTGCACGGTGACATTTGTAGTGTTATCCCAAGCTTACATGTAAGGAGTATGAAAGCCCAAAGAGGTTAAGACTTGTGCAAGGTAGTCCTACTGTTACATAGAAAATCATTTAATAAATTATTTCTCTCTACTTCTGATTCAAAGATTATCATAGCCTTGGATATCATATGGCATGTACTGAGAATATTTCTTCCAGCAATTAATTAAACTATCAATATTCTACTTCTGCTGACTCAGAAATAATAATAATGATAAACTAACATTGGTAAATTCATGAACTTTGTAGTTACTAAAAACTCTCAAAGTCAAGAAAACCAAATCTTTGTACCACTATAATCCATTTAAAAACCATCAAGCAATTTTTATTTAATTTCCTATTTTCTAAGATTAAAGTTCACTATATTCAGGCATTATTATTTCCATCAAAAAGAAAATGCTAAATAGAAATATATTAGTGAGTTAAATCAAGAATAAAAAAGGATTATAGATATTTTCATTTACCTAAATTTTTTTCTATTTTTAAAAACAGTAACGTTTACTCATACTTTTCCCTTTTACCTGCACACTGTAAATAATGCTGACTACATGGTAATATAAAAAAAGAAAAGGACCAACAGTTCCATAAAGTCATCTTCTACTAATTACAACATCTGAATCATTTTGGACTTTATTTATTTATTTTTATTTGGTTGCTCTTTCTTTGTCTATGGTGTTATATTTCCTATTTCTTCACACTCGGTATAGGTATATTTTTTCTTCAATTTTATGCAGCGCATAGAGGCTTTTAATGATGAATATTGGATTATTTTGTCCCCCATTAAAGGACATTGCATTTTGTTTTTCAGGAGTTTAATATACTGACCTATACTGTAGTACTGTCAGGTTTGATCTTATTCTTTGTTAAGGAAATTGTATTGTGTTTTGTACTGAATATTAGAACATATCACTAACAATATGGTGTGATTTCTACTTCTGAGCCACAGCACTTCCTGGAATGTCCAATGAATGTTCCATATGCTCAGGGGAGTCTTTCCACTCAGACAGGGCTGGGACTCAACTGTCTACCTGTAGTGACCCACTCAGCCCTCATTCACAGGCCCATGATGATTCCACACAGACTTCATGGAGCCCCTTCTCTGATAGCTTCCTGTTTTTAGATATTCTGAGCTGTACAATTTGGCTTCTCTAGAAGCCCAGAAATTTAATATTTCTTTCTTTGCAGCCCAGCAATATACTGTTCATTTGCCTCCCCATTTTCCAGGTGGAAAGTTGGGGCCACTGAGACACAACCATCAGGCTTACCTTGTGTGTTTCTCTTCTCTCCACTTTCACAGTTCTCTTCTTATTGCCTCAAACTTGAAATGTTTTGTCTCACATGTTTTACCATTTTATAGCAGTTTTTGTGAACAGATCCAATCCGTTACCATTTATTGTGTTATGACTGAAACCAAGGGTCCCACCATAGTAACATGTAACCAATACAAATTAAATCTTATCTCTTTTTTTTAATTAACTATTTCAGTGAATACCCATTATACTTAGATTAAATTCATATTCTCTACCAAGGCCTATTAAGTTCTATAGAATCTATCTCCTGCCTTCTTTCTAACGTCATCAAATAAAAATCTTGCTCACTCGACTTCAGACAGGCTTATTCTTTCAGACCTACAACACACTCAGCTGGTCACTATTTCAACACTTCCACAAAAGATCTGCCTGAGATGATTTTTCCTGATTCTTTGTTTACTATTACTTCAATTTCAGTAAAAATGCCATTTTTTTATGAGCCTTTCCTGATCACCTACATAACCTATATTTCTTTCTATCATAACATATACTATTTACTTTCCTTTGTAGTCCTTTCTTGTATGTTGTCCAAGTAGTAGTCATATGAGTGTTTATTAGTAGATAATATAAATTCAGTGTCTTAGCCAGAGTTTTCCATAGAAAGAGGACTGATGTGTGTGTGTGTGTGTGTGTGTGTGTGTGTGTGTGTGTGTGTGTATTTGTGTGATTATAAGGAACTGGCTCATATCATTACAGAGAATGAAAAATCCCAAGTTCTGTAGCCAGAAAGCTGGATACCCAGGAGAATTGATGGCATTGTTCTAGTTGTGCGGTCAGCAAACTGTGGCTCGTGAGCCACATGCGGCTCTTTGGCCCCTTGAGTGTGGCTCTTCTACAAAATACCACGGCCTGTGCAAGTCTATTTTGAAGAAGTAGCATTAGAAGATGTTTAAGTTTAAAAAATGTGGCTCTCAAAAGAAATTTCAAATGTTGTACTGTTGATATTAGGCTCTGTTGACTAATGAGTTTGCCGACCACTGCCAAATGCCTTAAAATCAGGTGAGCCTATTTAACTTCCAGCCTGAGTACATGTCCAAAGGCAGAAGACTTATGCCTCAGCTCAAAGACAGTCAGAAAGAGAGGGAAAATTATCCCTTTTTCCACCTTTCTGTTTTATTCAGGCCTTTAATGGATTGGATGAGACCTACCCACATTAGCGAGGGCAATCTACTTTAATTGAGTCTGCTGGTCCAAATGTTAGTCTCCTCCAGAAACACCCTGAAAGACACACCAGATAATGTTTAACCAAATAACTAGGTATCCTCTGGCTCAGTCAAGTTGACACATAAAATTAACCATCATATTCAGCAAATGTTCATCTAATGATTAAGAAAGTTGAGATCCAAAGGATGCCGGGAGCTAGTAGCATAAAAAGTGGTAAAGGAAGATAAATCTATAGGCAGTGGCATGAACATATAGAAGAGCTTGAACTAAGGAAATGAAGGAAGTCAAGGTGTTTGGTGCTGAGTGAATCAGATGGAGAGTGTTCTGTGATGAATTCTGAGAGACTGCAAAGGAGCCAGATTATGTATGACTCCATTGTTTCTTCTTATTCAAACTTGAATGACAGAGTTTTGATTTGAACCCCAGCAGTCACCACAGAGTCTCCACTTGTAATTGTGTAAATGCCTCTACTTTCATAAAGAGGAAAACATTCAGCCTTTGTTTATACTCTTTCAAATAAGTTTTTGTAAAATAAAAAAATCAAATAATGCACATATAAAATAATAGGCATAATTACTAGGATTAGAAAAAAAAGTGAATTTATGTTGTTAATTCTCCAGAAGCTTAGGCAGGGTTCAGTATCATGAAAACTTATCATTGATGATGGGATGAGTGTGAAGGAGATGCGTTTGGATCTGCATATGTTAGTCTTTAACAGATGAAGAAAAACAACGAAGGGACTCATTTTAAATGGTCAGTTTTATAATGTAAAGATATTCAGTTCTCTAAAAAGAAAAAAGAGATAGTTACCAGAGCCATTGAGAAATTTCTGAAATAGGGCTGAAAAGAGTGATATAGAGTCATTTCAAGTACTTTATGTACCAGTCACCTTCAATTATGAGGGAATTTTGATAAAGAAAACAAGAGTGTTTCCACTTCTTATGGACTCTAAACAGAGAATTAGTTACAGGAGATATTTTATGCACAATTCTTTGTTTTGGAATAAAGACTTTTCCAAAAGATATAAGATAGAACAAAAGCACAGAAATAAACCATAATGACACCCAGTAAGATGAAATATTTAATCCAACATTTGCTCCTACAAAATATTTGTTAAACCCAACATGCTAACAGTGTTGTTTATGACTTTTATACTCATGTGGAATATTCAATTATTTTTTTCAACAAATAATACCTCACACATTAAGTTACTTATCCATTTTCAAAGCCCAAATACACATTTAAAAATACATGGCTTCCTGTGTTCATTTTAAGGAAGAAAATGTCATAGGCTGGAGTATGTAGGATATGAATGAGCAAGCAGAATAAACCAGTAAAATTTAATTAAACAATTTAGCACTCCATAAAAGCAGCAACCCATAAAACAGGTTGTAAATAACAGGAGCTGGGCACTGCAATTCCAGTCTTTCAGGAATCAAGAAAGGGGTACTGAGTATAGGAAACAGACCTGCCATTTCTACACATAGTACCTTCAAACACAGTCATCAAGGAAGCAGTCTGTACAATTGGAAATCCTGCCCGTGGTGTTCTTTCCTTTTGTCTGGTGGAGGTGGGGCAAACACAGTAGACACAAAAGTAACTTCATATACAACAAAAACATGATATTAAGACTTAGGCTTTTACATTCAGCCCAATGAGACAGAAAAATGGAGGAAAATCATATTAACTGTACAATTTTCAAAACAATGTCTGCCACAGTAATCACTAGTTCCACTGAGATACTGAAAAAAAAAGAAAAAGGAGCTCAGAGGTGAAAAATATAAGTCATCTCTTCCTTAAAAGAATGAAAAGGAGGAACAACATCCTGTGCTTCCATAGCAATCATTTCAGAAATCTGACTTGTAGTTTTACGTCGCAGGATTATTGTGCTATCATATTTTTTAAAAATAAAAACTGGTTGTCAAGGTGCCTGTTACTTGGCCAATTCCAAACATATTTCCTATTAGTCCCACATTTTTTCCCCAGAGGTTTTCTTAGACTGAAGTTATTTTAAATATTAAAATATTGAATTAAAAATAAATAAAATAGCCGAGACCAGTTTGACTCAATGGATAGAGCGTCCGCCTGCGAACTCAAGGGTCCTAGGTTCGATTCCGGTCAAGGGCATGTACCTTGGTTGCAGGCACATCCCCAGTGAGGGGTGTGCAGGAGACAGCTGATCGATGTATCTCTCTCATCGATGTTTCTAGCTTTCTGTCTCTCTCCCTCTCTGTAAAAAATCAATAAAATATATTAAAAATAAATAAATAAATAAAATAGAATATTTTCATATTTAATAAAAAAATTGATCTCAAGCTCTTTAAATTTCAATGTCATTCAATAAAACCTACAAAATTGTATCTTTTTTTTTTTTACATGGTTCTTAACTACTTATTTTATTCCTTGGTTATTATTTTTAATTTATAATGTAATTATATATTAAATTTTTATTTTAACTCATAATTTAACTTATGTTTCTTTTATTACATATATTTTATAAATTGCCTTAAACATTTGTGGTAGAATGCAAGAAATAAGAAAATAGATATGTAAATAAACATTATAGTATTTCATTTTACCTTATTTGTTCCATCATCCTATCATTTTTACTGGGGAGCATTCATATTTCTTTGTTGGTGAAATAAGATACTCTACCACATAAGCAGGAGCAACCATAATGTAACCATTCTAACTTGAAAATTATACACCACCATCCAGTGTATACACCACCATTAAATTTTGCCAATTGTCTCAATGAGTATATTTTTCCTTTCTGGTTCAGGACAACCTGTTTCTTTAGTTTCCTTCAGTCTGGTACAGTTCTTCAGTCTTTCTTTGTCCTCTGTAAATTTGAAAGCTATAGAAACTATCTCTGTTATATTTTATATGTCACAGCCTTTTGATAAATGTTATGGGTGAGATACTCTGAAGAACATAAATAAATAAATAAATAAATCGCATTCTGAAATATAAGTTATAGCAGTTGAAGTACATTTTAAGTTAAAGTAGTTTCAAAATATTTCGGAACAAATAAAATGATAGTCTTCTTATTATAAATACCCAAATAGTAAAAAATAAAGATAGTTAAATGATTTTTTTTTAATGGAAGTAGACCAGAACTACAGTGAGGGCAATGTCAATGTGGCCAGACTTTGGGTCATAAGTGAATAACCTGGATGTTGAAGCAGATTTATATTTTAGGGGAAAAGATAAAGAATGCTTCATGGTTCAAGAAAAAGAGGAAAATGGAGAAAGTGTCACAGAGCTAGTAATAATGGTATGGTTGGCTTGGATATTGTGACTTAATTTTTTCAGTCATTGGTCACTGCAATTTTTAGAATATTCTATGGCTCATGAGCACTCAGTGTTAGAATTTCCGACATTTTATCTCAGCTTCTCTTAGCTACTGTTGTAATAAAGTAATGGTGCTTTACAGACACTATGTGGTCAATGAACATTTAATGGATAAATTAGTGGATAAATTTATTTAAATGCATATAACTTGAAAGGAAATAATTTACTTCTCATATGTGACCAGATAATCCCTTTCATATTAATTAATTAGTTAATTTTATATAGTTCTCATTACATACAATATTATAAAAATAGTATTTATTTATATCCATATAAAATATTTCTCAATATAAATAAAAATTTACCAAAAATTACATATATGAAAAATGTACATTTCCCAGGTGCACACATTTATCAGTTGACCTAAAGAATTTTTGTTTTTCTTTTAGTAGTTTTAATTCTAATATGCCTGAAAGGCAGAAATTGCATTATTATTTGGAAAGTATATAGATAAAAAATAATATCTAATTACCCGTAATAAGTATGTTAAACATTTTAATAAATGTTAAAAGACTTGTTTACTTAATGGACTATATAATAACATTGAAGAGAGTCCAGAATCTTGTGAGCTGGAGGAACAGGTTTCAGAACATAAACTTTGGTCTGTTCTATTGTGATTTTGTTTTAAGATAAAGGTAACCATTGTATAGACAGTGGAATATTCAATTCTAGAATCTTAATCTAAACTCTTAAAAGAAAAGGCTTCTTGCCTTTATAATTAGGTAAGTTTATACCAGAAAGGTCTTAAATGAATGGAAGACCACATCTTGGCATTAGTACTTTTTTGTTTGTTTGTTTGTTTGTTTAGTTGATGAAATATCTGATTAATATTTTCAGGGTAATGGTTGAAGAAAATGAAGGCAAAAAAGAAGAAAAAAATCAAGAGCTCATGGACAACAGTGTGGAGATTGGGAGGGGTAACTTTGGCAGGGAGGGGAGGGAGGGTATGGAGGGGACAAATGGTGATGGATGGAGGCTTGATTTAGGGCACTGAACACATAATACACTGTACAGTTGGTGTGTTGTAGAACTGTGCACCTGAAACCTGTATAATTATTGTTAAATAGTGTTACCCTTAGTATATTTAATAATAAAATAAAGTAAATTAAAAAAAAGGCAAAATAAATCAACTGTGGTTGATTTCCCTCAATAATGAAGATAATGTTATGAGCCTTCAGGTACTAAGATATCTTTTTTAAAGATTTCATGCTATATAACAAAAAAGGAATCAGTGAATTCACATATATCAACCTCTTAATGAAGAGGTTCTAAATTCAGTACCAAGGTACTGAATTTCAGGAATGTGCCAGTCCTGAAAAGAAAATCAGCAGAAACTGAGGAAGATAAGAATCTTAGATGCATAGCAAAAGACAACGGGTGGTTTCATAAATTTTGGACTGAGCCGCTAGAAACCAAATTTAGGTTAAATTAGAAATCTTTACTTCTTTTGTATTCACTGCAAAAGCCACCTGACAATCACTGGGTCCCTCCTGCTGTTTAAAATGTCCCAAGGAAAGAAACATGACATTGTATCTTTTTGTTTCATTTCAGTGAGTTTACTTTAAGGTCTTAAAAATAAGAAAAAATGTGACAAGAATAACCGATAGCTTTTAAATATTATTTGTCTATTTAATGCCTGCTTTTATTTTTTTCTCACAAAATTTCTTTTTGTCATCTTTTCAGCTGATTGTTTCAATGAATACAATTCTGTTAAGAAAAACGCATATTTAAAACATGAAATTTCCTGTATGTCATAAATAAGGCTAGGAGCCCAGTTTGTGAATTTGTGAACCTTGAAAGGAACTGTGGGCCCCTAGGCTGCAGTAATCTCAGCCCATCCTTCACTCCATACCTGGTCCCTCCTGCTGGGGCTCCAGATCCCTTGTCTGCCAGCAGCCCAGCTCCTGCCCCTATTACTCCCAAGGGCTGCTCGCATCCACTGACAGTGCTGAGCAATTGGAACTCGCACCAGCAGCAGGTGCAAGCAGGGCTGGCACTGTCAGCAGGTGTGAGTGGCAGATGCTGCCCAGATTGCCCCTCAAAAGCAGGGGAAGGTAGAGAAATTCTGCAGGTCCTCAAAGGGCATTAAAATGAATACTTTTCACAAAAATATTTAAAATGAATAAATCCTCTAAAGAGTTTTAAAAGTTTTTTTGACCAATATATCTTTTTAGGTGACATCCTCAACGGAGTCTCTTTAGGAAAACATATCCTCTTAGGGAAAAGTCCTGGCCTAGCAGTACATAGCACTGCTTTGGACTTCAACATCTGGCATTGAATACCTTTAGGACTTAAATTAGTCAATATATTTTAATTTTATTTGTAAAATGTCAAACCACCTTCATATATTTTATTTTGAGGATAAAAGAAGAATATTGTAAGTAGATTTAAGGAGAATACGCTCCTAAATTAATTACACTGCCCTTTAAACTGAACTAACATATTCCTTGTCCTATGGCCTTTTTGGCATCTAAACATTCTAGACTTCAGCTGCATATTAGAATCATTCTGGGAACTTAAAAACAATCAATGTGCAAATCCTTTCCTAAAACAATTAAATAAATATCTTTGGGTAGAGGCCAGACATTGATGTTTTCACAAGCTCTCAAGATGATTCTAATATGCATTGAAGAATGAGAAACGCTGTGGTAGACTATATCCAAAAGGAAAAAAAAAATCAACCCTTCGAGTCCATTCTGAAGAATTGTCCTAAAAGAATATTTTTTCAGGCAGTGACACATTTCCCTTATCTTATAATACTTGTTATTTGACTCAACTATCCATCCAAAGCTAGTTACTCTGGTTAGTGGGATTCATTCGGCAATCTGAGAATAGGAGGTGAAGAGCAGAGGTGGCAGGCAGCAACTGGAAGGGCAATGGTACTGGTTTAGCTTGGCTTTAGGGATGATGGAAGGAAGCAGGAACTTAGGTGAGCGTGTTTCTCAGTCAAAAAGGGAGATATGGAAGAATGTTTTACAATCATCCAAGGTGTGCTTTTAAATATTCAATCTCTTTTTGCTTCACCCCATACACATTCAACTGCTCTGGCAATTTTGTGTAACTCTCACCTCTGCACTGGGAAGCTAACCTAAAATTTTCATTTCCAATTCAGCATATCTGGTGGACACCATTCATATTGGTTAAAATGCAGTTAATTGTGAAAATGTAAATACTATGAAGGCTAATACTGCCCTTTATTTTTTACCTTAATGTAAAAAAAAAAAAAGAATAAAAAAGAAAGCTTTTAGAAATTTTGAAGCCCAGAGAAATAGAGGATGAATAATGAGTGAATGTGGGATGTGAAGGAAACAATGGAATATATTTCAATAAGCTTGAGGTACTGAAAGCATTTTACCTATTTGATAACTTAACATCTACTTGAGCATTATAAGAAATGTCAATGGGCAGATATAGAAAGCCATTGAGAGAATAAAAGGTGCACAAAGGAGTTTAGGGTCGGGAAAGAGGCAGCCTCTGCTAGTTTTATATAGTCTTTATTATTTGTATGACTCAACATCTGGGTATATACAAGATTATATTTATCTTGTTCAGAATAATATCTCCAATGAAATTATTGCAATAGCTTAATTAATTTTGGAAACAGTAATATAGAGAACATTTTATCAGCATAGCAACCTACCTTTTCAAAACTAAGAGCCACAATTAATCAAATTTATACTTTTCAAAGTTCTTAGTAGTCAGGTTCAGTTCGATTAAATAAATTTGTTCTCTTAACCGGTTTTATCTTCAAATGGTTATCTTGTTCAAAATTACTGATATCTGGAAACCGTTGCTCTTTCAGCAAAGCCTCATATTGTAGCAGCCGTGAATCAATAGCTCATATTGAATTGAGAGAAATACTGACTAACCCTATTGCTACAAGCCAGCATTTGCTTCTTACTAACATTTAAATCGCCATTTGGCTAAAATCCATCTTTCAAAATAATCACCATAATGTTAGCTTATTTGATTCCGTACTTCCAAAAGATACTTACTGTTTAAATCTACTGTTATTAGAAAATAAAATTTACAAACCTAAATCCAGCCTTCCCCATATCTGGCTTCTATTAGTCAAGTCGTGGCACCCTGGAAAGACTTTCTTATTGCCCTAAGCAAGCAGAGGTGGGTTCTGGGTAACATACAATAGAGATTTAGCGACTCTAGTCTGAGCTGTGACTCATTCCTCAGTCTGCCTTAAACTGAAGTTATGTGGTTTAAGTTATGGATGGGAGGGTACGAGAAGAAATGCCTGTGGACTGAGATGGCTTAAAGGGTACCTGAGAATCCCAGGAATAGCATCCTGCCAGCAATCCTGATGAAATCTCGACTCACGATACCCACTCCCTAAAATTAGTGAGTCATTTCCCTATATATTGTCAAAATGTTTCCAGATCTTTTCAAAGCATTGTTGAGCTGATAAAAAATTACATCTGCAGTCCCTGTGCATGAAAATTCATGGCACTGTGGGGGCAGGGGGTAGGGGGATTCCCTTCAGCCCAGCCTGTGCCCTCTTGCAGTCTGGGACCCCTCAGGAGATGTTCACCTGCTGGCTTAGGCCTGCTCCCTAGGGAATTGGGAGTAATCTAGTGTTCAGACATCCCTCTGGTAGCTCCGGAGCCTAAGCTGTCAGTAGGACATCCTTAGCTCTGCCATGGAGGTGGGAGAGGCTCCTGCCAAGGGAGCAGCACTCATAGCTAACAGCCCCACTTGTGGCTGAGCAGAGCTCCCCCTGTGGGGCAGCTCCTGTATTGAGCATCTGCCTCCTGGCAGTCTGTGTGCATAACAGCGACTGGTCATTCCACCCTTAGGGTCAATTTGCATATTACCCTTTCATTATGTAGGATATGTTAGTTAGGTTAAAACTTATTTTGAAGCTAGTACTGAAGAAGTAAAAAATATCTCAAGAGTGCTTTGTTTGATATCGAGACATTGTGAGGAATCATGGCACCTGTTTTATGCAGTGATGGGTGGATGGATGGGCTGGAATCTGTCTGATGAAGTTTTCAACATATAAAACAAGACTATCTCAATATCATAAAACTTAGAAATATTGCTCACCAAAATTAATTTCAATGTACTCTATGCTTTAAAAAATAATGTTTAAAATTTCATTTTTCTTCTGAGACTAGCAAATGATGAAATTATTATTTGTATACTAAAAAAGAGTATGCTAAATATTTAGCTATTTCATTTCCCTTTAACTATAAAGAAGGATATCTAAAATTCACTGACTAGTCACAGAGACATGAATGAAAATTATTAATAAAACTAAAAAGTAAATACATGAGGATAAAAATGAAATTAACATGATGAATAATATATTTGGTCAATAGATAGTTAGATATAAGTAGATAGATACAAATAAAAGTACAAGCGAATGAATCCACAGGTTTAACAAACTTTTGTGGAAACTGCAATTTCAGGCTCAGGCTTCTATGAAAGATGCTGCAAGGATTATGTAAATCCTATTGCTTTCTGGAATCATTGTTTCTAAACTTAATCCTTCCTTAATTGTATTATTTCTCTGCACATGTTTTTCTCTTGCTATTTTGAAGATTTGTCTTTCAGCAATTTGACTTTGATGTATCTAAAACTTTGTAATTTTCCTACAAGGGATTTGTTGAGTTTTTAGATCTATAAATTGATTATTATTACATCATATGTGGAAATGTTTTACTATTACTTTTTCAAATAATTTTCTACTCCTTTATGTTGTTTGCAATCTATCTTGAAGTCACATTATATTCATATGGATATGCTTAAGATTTTCTCACAGGTCTCTGAGCTTGTTTATTTTTTCTTAGGACATTTTCTTTTTCCTTCCTGTCTTGAGATGGACTAATTCCCTTTGATCAATCTTCAAATCTATTGATTTGTTTTCCTGTTATCTCAAATATGCTCTTGAGCCCATTCAGAAAATTTTCCACTTTGTTTATTGTATTTTTTTTTCAATTCTGAAATTACTGTTTGGTTCTTTTTTATATATTTCCTTGTGCTTATTTTGATTTATTACTTATTGAGTCACTGTAATTTTTTAAACACTGTCTTTTAATTCCTCAAACATAGTTATAACTACTTTGAAGTATTTTTTCTGTTAAATCCAACATTTGGGCCCTTTAAAGACAATGTATTTTCTTTAAGTATGAGTTACACTTCTGTGTTGGTTTATTTATATTTCGAGTTTTGTTGAAATAAATTATTTTAGATAATTCACTGTAGCAACTTTGCTTTCTGGCACTTTTGCTTTTCACATTTTTGTTACTTTTGCTTATTTTGTTTATTTATTGTTTAGAAACTTCTCAGTAATAAATATATCCAAAAAAAGAACTAAACTGAAATAGGTTCTTATTAGCCAAATTTGGGATAATGTTAGCATCAAAATAAATAGCAAAGTGACAATAGTATACTATAATACATTAATCTAAATAAATTGATGAGTCTATGAAAAATACTTATAAAAGAGGGCAGGACACTCTTTTTCTTTAAAATAAAATATATATTTATTGATTTCAGAGAGGAAATGAGAGAAAAGACAAATAGAAACATCAATGATGAGAGAGAATCACCTATTGGATGCCTCCTGCACACCCCTTACTGAGGACTGAGCCCCACCCCAGGCATATGCCCTTGACCAGAATAAAATCTGGGACCCTTCAGTCCACAGGCTGATGCTCTATCCACTGAGTCAAACCAGTAGGGCAGGACACTCTTCTTTAACAGAAGGCATTAACAGAAGAATACCAAATAATACTAAATAAATTATAGAATTAAAATATTGTTCTGTTGCCTGTCCAGCATGGTTCAGTGTCAATCTATGAACCAGGAGATCAAGATTTGATTCCTGGTTGTGGGCTTGATCCCCGGTGGAGAGCATGCAGGGTGATGGGGAGGCATTCGGTCAATGATTCTCTCTTATCATTGATGTTTCTAAAAGCTGCCACTGTTTTGTTTGTTTGTTTGTTTTCTTATTTGATTTTCAGTATTGTCTTATTTAACTTAAGTCTGTTAGAAAATCCATAGGTGCTGTAAATAATGCCATGCAGGAAGATAACAGAGTCTGCATTTTTACTGTCAAGCACTGCACTTGAAATGCTGTGTTTTAAGCCAGTTTTTTTGTTTGTTTGTTTGTTTGTTTGTTTGTTTTTCTTTCCCACAACTCTGTGATCTCTTTCAAGCGACTAACTACTGTAAGTTTCTGGCAGAGCCTCACAATGTAGGAGACTGTGTTAGTAGACTTTGCCTTAAGCTTTGCAGGTCTCCTGTGGCTGGTTCTAAGAAGCAATGGAAAAGGAGGAAAGTGCAGTTTGCCAGCCAGGACTAAGGAGAGAAATAACACAGACACTTTGAGACTCATATTCAATTAACCTTCCCTGCCTCCCAGCATTTTCATGGCAAAACCACTGATTTCCACAGAACTTACAGACAATTCAGCAAATATTTACTGAGTTCCCATTGTGTGTGAAGCACTCTGCCAAAGCAAAAAGGAGGGGAAAAAGGGAAGTAGGTGATTGATGAGAAGGGGTAAGAGTCTTAACATCTATAATTTTGGAATTAACTGGTTTCAAATATTTTTAAACTTTTTTCCTCATTAACATATAGATTTAGGCAAGTTAACTTCTATTAATCTTAGTTCTCATTTGGATATGGCTATAGAGAAATAAATAAAAGTAAAATTATGTCTGAGAAATATTCTATTGAATATATAGACCACAGTTATCCACTCATTTTAAAAAAATATATATATTTTATTGATTTTTATAGAGAGGAAGAGAGATATAGAGCCAGAAACATCAATGAGAGAGAAACATTGATCAGCTACCTCCTGCACACCCCCCATGGGGGATGTGCCTGCAACCAAGGCACATGTCCCTAACTTGAATTGAACCTAAGAACCTTCAGTTCGCTGGCTGACGCTCTATCCACAGAGCCAAACAGGTTTTGGCTCCACTCATTTATTGATGGACACCAAGGTTGCTTCTAGTATTGGCTATTTCTATATAATAAAGAGGTAATATGCAAACTGACCATTACACCCTCACACAAGATGGCCACCACAAGATGGCTGGCAAGAGAAGGCAGTTGGAGGCAACAACGTCAAGGGAGGGCAGTTGGGGCGATCAGGTTGGCAGGGGAGCAGTTAGACATTGATCAGGCTGGCTGGGGAGTAGTTAGGGGGTTATTTGCCTGGCAGGAAGAAGCAGTTAGGAGCAATCAGGGAGCCAGGCAGGCAAGTGGTTGGGTGCCAGCAGTCCTGGATTGTGAGAGGGATGTCCAACTGCCCATTTAGGCCCGATCCCACTAAACCGACAGTCGTACATCCTCCGAGAGTTCCAGATTGGAGAGGGTGATGGGCTGAGGCCTGTAGTTGTAAATAATAACTGCGAAGAACACACAGGCATATATATCTCTTATTTTTTAAAGCAAGTTCTGGCCAGTTTTATCAAAGTGAAATGTTGCATGATTTACTTTTTGCCAGTTTGTGCTGATCACCTGGACCAATGATAGTAGTACACATACTCTGTAGTATTTTTCACACTTATGCCCAGTTCAGTATTATTGTCACTATGATGATTGGCCAACATGTCATAGTACTCTAGTTCAGATTTCCTCAAGGCTAGGCAGTTGTTAGCAAGGATGACAGGTTTTGCTTTGCCTTGTTTGATCATTTTCAGAGGCTGCTTGTACCTCGGTACATACTTCTCACTTTTCATAGCAAGTTGGAGCCTAGACTTGATCCACTCCAGCAACTCTTTTATCTTCTTTGCAGCCACTATCTTCCTGCCTTAGGTGTGGCAAGGCCTCCAACCAATAGCCATCAAAATGGCCAGGGAGCTAGAAAGGCAGGAGTAAATATATCTTTTAAAATTAATGTTATCTTCTTTGGATAAATACCCAAAAGTGGAATTGTTGATTTGTATGGTAGTTCTAGGTTTACCTTTTTGAGTAAAACTTCATGGTGTTTTCCACAGGGGTTATACCATTTGCAACCCCACCAATAGTGTAGGAGGGTTCCCTTTCCTCTACATCCTTCCCAGCAGTTATTAAAGAATGAAATCCTGCCATTGGCAATAATATAGGTGAACCTGTATAGGGCATCATGCTAAGTGAAATAAGTTAGATAAAGAAAGGCAAATTCTGTATGATTCCCTTTATATGTGTGATCTACAAAACAAAATAAATGAGTAAACAAAACAAAACAGAAACACATCCATAGCTACAAAGAAAAACCTGGTGGTTGTCAGATAGAAGGGGGTAGGAATGGGCAAAGAGGTGAAAGGGATTTAGAGGTACAAAATAAACAGTGGAGAGGTAATGGATAGCCTAGGAAATAGAGTCAACATTATCATAACAGTACTGTCGTGATCACTTTGTAAGGTATATACATCTCAAGTCATTACGTTTTGCACATGAAACTAATATATTGCATGCCAACTATATTTTTTAAAATTATAATTAAATACATGAAATGCTAAACTTTTGAATAAGTCAATAAGAAAAATTAAAAATAAATAAAATAGAGTGAATCAATATAATATTTTAAATTCTTGGTCTGCTACCTTGTAAGTGATTGAAAATAAGAAATTAATAAAATCAGTCTGGGAAGCAATCCAGAGTTTGTAAATATTGGCAAAACTTCTAGAGAAGAGAAAGTCGTATAGACAGGATAGGTAGGGATTCAAAGTCTAGGGTGTCTGATGGAGTTGAGTTATGCATTTATGGACAGTTTAGCTACAAGAGTACCTTCCTGGTATGCCAGGGCAGATCACAGCAGTCTTTCCTGGCACCGCAGTCTAGGAGGGTTGGTGTAATATTAAATAGCAAATTATAAGACAATCCAGGATTAAATAAGTATTAAAAAGAGGTACGAACAACACACAGAGAGAAACCCAAATAATTTATTCCAGCTGAGTTGGGCAGGATAATAAGGAAAGGTTTCATAAGAGAGGTGGCACTGAACTGGGCCTTCAGGATAATGGTGGTACTGGAGGCAGAGAATGGGGAAAGACTTGCTCAATGTCAACTACGTGAGAGCACAGAAAGTATTACAGAAATAAAATCATATTGAAAAAATTATAAATGCACCATAGGGCTAAGCTATGTGAATTAACTGGAGATGCTTTTGTATCACCAGAGGTAAGAAAATAAAATGAAACCTGAGGACTGAACCTTGGAATATGCCAAAATTTGGAGTTTGGGAAGAGGATGTAGAGCTACCAATGAACAATGAAACAAAGACATCTGTGGGGTGGGAAGTAAATCAGGAGCATATGGAAACTAAAACGTCAAGAAGGAAATAATTCAAGACTAGGAATTGATCATCTGTATCAAACACTGCTAAGATTTGAGTGAAAAGGAGGTAGAAAGATAACTGATAGTTTAGCAAGATGGGTAACTTTGGTTTAGTAAAGAATGGCTTATTGGATTGGTAGGAATAATATTCTTCACTAATTCCTAGAGAGAAGATAGCATAAAAAATTGAAGACACAATTGATAAAATGTTAAAGCAAATGTATTATAATGTTGTGTCAAATCTTAATATCCTATAGCAGGTTGGGGAACATCTGGTCCATGGGCTGTACAAGATCCACAAAATCATTTGTTCTGGTCCTGCCCAGGTAACGGCAAGGGGGACTCAAAATTCAATAAATCTAAGAGCTTTTTTCATAGCAGAATAAATTTATATTAAGTGAATTATATTAAGTGAATGGTGTTATAAATATCCAAATGGCACTTGACAGAGAAAAGGTTATCCACCCCTGTCTTAAAGGATAGCAAAGAAATGTGACTGTGAACGGACGGGAGAGAGAAATTAGCCTGCACATAGACTGAAAGTGATACTCTTTGTCCTTGACTACACTCAGAAGAATACATTCAAATGCTAGAGATTCACACAAGAAACCAATGTAACAATGTTCTCATATAGATTTGGTGCTGGGTCTGAACTAGAATGGCAGAATTGGAGAAGGAGGGAAACAGAAATACTGATGAGACAATGGTGAGAATAGGGTGTGCTGAGTGGGTTTAGAGGGAAGAAAAGTGTCAAAGATGACGTGATGGTATTTAGGTTGTGTGATTTGGTAGATGCCATTGTTTGGGCAGAAAGCAGGTAGGTGGCCATTAGAGTGGACGCCTGGTTCAGCACACTCTCACCACCTCTGAGGTTCTCTTCACTCTGCCCATGTGCACTTAAATGGCAGGTGTCAGTCAGCTGACCCACAGTGAGCTGATCAGATGAATTTCTCATGACTGTGCAACTGGAGGTAGGGAAGAAAATGCAGACAGAGCCTCAGAACTGGACGCTTCCAGTATGGGAATCAGGAGCTGTTGACAACCATCTCCCCTATCCTGTGGAGCAAGTGTGTGTGTGGTTTTTTGTTGTTGTTTGCTTATTTTTTTGTGTGTTTTTTCAATCCTTTCTGAAGGATATTTTTCAACAGATTTTTTTAAAAGAAATTGGAAGAGAGAGGGAAAGACAGAAAGGAATATCAATGTGAGAGAAGTACATTGATTGGTTGCCTCCTTCATATGCCACAACCAGGGCCCGGAGCCGAGGAGTGGCCTGCAACCAAGATAAATGCCTTTGACCAGAATTGAACCCAGAGTCTTTCAGTCCGCAGGCCAATGCTGCATTCACTGAGTTAAACTGGCTAGGGCACAAGTGTGTTTTTATTGGACTGAATAAAACCAACACCTAGAAACAATATTTGGGAAGACAAGTATACAGGCTAATTATGGTTAGTCTAGTCATATCCTAATATTTCTCTAATACATTCTTCTTTAGCCTAAGTTAAAGTGGAATTTCTGTGTAAAGAGTGCTGGTTGATTAAGCAGTAAAATATGCTCAGCTAAATTTTGCAAATATTTAGTGTGAGATATAAAAGAATAATAATGGATTTTGGAAATTCAGACCTGGAGTTCACAAACAAGTTAGAACTGCAGTTTAATAGTTTGGAATCTAGTCAAATTATTAGGCAAGATGAAGGTTGCTCAATTTGTATGTATAGCCATGGTAGGACTATAGATTTTACACACTATACACTATGGATTTTACACTATAGTCCTACCATGCCTATACATACAAATTGAGCAACCTTCATCTTACCTAATAATTTGACTATATTCCAAGCTATTAAACTACTAGTATATATAACTGTTGAATATAAAGATGTAAACAACAGCTGGCTAAAGCCCACAGAAGATAATTTCAAGTAATCAGAGACATGAAGGAAAACAAGAATGCAATGTTGTACAAAACAAAGGGAGTACGGATTTTAGGGAAGCACATGTCAAGGATGTCAGATTTTCTCAGAAAAATTTACTATGATGAGCACTGTCACAAAACCACTGAGTTTGACATTTGATATTTGAAGGATAGCGAGAAACCTTGAGGAAGCAATTTCAGTTTCATTAGCAGAATAAAGAGAGAATCAGATTATTGAGTTTAGTCACTGTGTATGCACAAAGAGGAGATAGTTAAGGAAGTACTGCTTTTTATGTGAAAGGAAGAAAAAAAAAACGGTAACTAGAAGGAGGACTAAGATGAATAAGAAGAATCTTAAATGTCAGTGATGCTCAAACATATCTGTTGCTAAAGATTGAACTTCAGGGGAAAGGGACAGATTGAAAAGCAAACAAAGAAAGGATGGAGCCAAGCTAGGAATGCAACACAGAAGTGAATGAGCATGGGAAAGACGGTGGGTGGGTCATGTCTCCCTTGAAGAAGCAATGAAAAGCAAAGCTATTTTCAGGTAAAATAGTAGGGGATTTTCCTGTTTCAAAGACCACAACTGAAGTAGCAAATAGGGTAGATATGAAGAAGGATTGTCCTTCCCTAGAACTCTATTCAGGATTTCCAACTGATTTTAAACATATCAAATACCCAGGGACTGTGACATAAATGGATAGGATTAGAGAGAGCAAATACTGGCGTTTGCTCTGGGATCGGTATCCTGAAGAGGAAGACTCTGGATCTTGCCCTGCAAGGAAAGCCTTGCATTCCCAATGATAAGGAGCCTTTCTAGAATGTTATTTTTGTATACAAGCTAGAGCAAAGGAATAGTCTTAATCATAGGAATTTGCTGATATAAATCTTTTCATAAAAGATGACTGATGTGAGAGAAAATTCATAGTTCCTGCAGGGCAACCAACTTCATGCTGCCTTGGCCTTGCAGTATGGATTTCCTAGAAAGAACCACCATCCTCCTTTACCATAGGAAACTGTGATGTCAGAGATGCTTGCTTTGGAACATTATAAGTAAATGTGCACACATATAAAAATACCATCCACTCACAATGGTACTCTGGGTCACTTTCAGGTTTACTGCTGGTTCTTCATTTGAATCCTGAATCAACAGAAAAGCACATTTGCACTCCAGCCTGTGAGTCTGATACAGGGAGACATTGTAATTGCTGCACATTCCTGAGTAATCATTTTCTGATGGGTTTATTGCCACCTCTGCCTTATCAGGGCATGGCACTGTTATGGACCCTGGTGATAAATTACCCTTTAGAGAGGGATAAGACAGTGCCACTTTAACAAGTGTAATAAAGCGCCTTTTATATTGGGAGGGTTCAGTGCATTTTCCATTCATCATACACCCTCAGTGATTTTACACAGATTTTACACTGTTGATTAGCTCATTAGTGGGGTTTAATTGGATACATTAACTGGCAGAATTACAGCTTGACTATGAACCAGAGGCTGCAGCATTATAAATGACAGACAAACCACAGACATGCATGGCCAGCCTGAAGGAAGTTCTTCTCTTTGATTAACTTTCATTAGATTTTAATTCCTTCCCACTCTTCACTCCTGTAATTGACTCTACATGAATATTTACTATGGATTGTATAAGTGAATAGATAAACTTAATGCACATTTTAACACTTCCTACTCCTTATAGTATGTTTTTTTTTTTCTGAAAAAATAAGAATAGTTTAAGAAAGTGATGAAATTAGTCTACAGGAAAACAAGAAATGCTTGTCATATAGAAATTCAATAAATTCACTTCTTTTCAAAAGCCACAGTCTTACTAATTTGTCAACAATACAAAGTATGAATTAATTGTTCCCTGGTAAGCTGCACATCACTATTACATAGAAAGCATTTAAAAATACAGATTTATGGATTATACCCTAATCTATCAAATAAAAGCTTCAAGAGATAGGCCCAGGCATCTTTATAATTGACGAATTCCCCAGTTGATTCTTTCACAGTGAATTTGGCACTTTAGTTAAAATAACATGGAGTCTGCACTGAATATGAAGCAAAATATTCACTTAAAGCACATGTGTCAAACACAAGGACCGCGGGCCAAATCCGTCCCGCCAGGCCTTGCAATGTGGCCCGCACCGCGCTGTCATCACTGCACTCCGCTGCGTTTCCATCACAATGACAGTTTATGACTGTTCAGTAAACCATTCGGCCCTCGATTTAGGCTGGATTTTAGATTTTGGCCCCTTCTCTGATTGAGTTCGACACCCCTAATTTAAAGGATTTTAGAGGGATATGTTACCAAGTGGACAAAGGTCAAGGTCCTTTAAGAAAGAAGACAACCATACTTCAAACTCTTCACTCCCGCAGGCTCTAAACAGTTTGTTGAACTCTCTATGCATCTATCCCCATATTTTCTTCAACTTTTTACTTCTTTTAGTTGTAATTGTCTTTATGAAAATACATTTTTAAATTTTATTCCTTTTCTAAGAAATTGCATTTGCCTCAGTGGAAACTATAAGTATAGAGACAATGTAAATTATTTTTTCAAAATGTATTCTTATTGTTAAAAGTATTACATACAACTCCGTCCCTGCCCCCCATTGAACCCCTTCATCCTGCCCCCACCCACAGGCCCTCACCACACTATTGTCTGTGTCCATCAGTCATGCATATATGCATATAAGTTCTTTGGTCAATATCTCTCCCCCCCCACACACACCTTTCCCTCTGAGATTCATCAGTCTGTTCCAGTGTCCATATTTTGTTCATCAGTTTATTTTGTTTATTATATTTAATGATATGTAAATTAGATTACATGATATCTGTCTTTCTCTGACTGGCTGATTTCACTTTGCATGAAACTCTCCAGGTCCCTCCATGCTGTCTCAAAGGATAAAAGATCTTTCTTTTTTACTGCTGCATAGTATTTCATGGTATTGTATAAATGTACCACAACTTTTTTTTTTTTAATCTATTCATCTACTGATGGTCACTTGAAATGTTTCTGGATCTTAAGAAAAATTAGCTACAAAAATAAGACTAAAACATTCAAACACATGGAGGCTAAATAGCATGTTATTAAATAATGAATGAGTTGCCAATGAAATCAAGAAATTTAAAACTTCCTGGAAACAAATGGAAATGAATACACAGCAACCTAAAATCTATGCAACACAGCAAAAGCAATCCCAAGAGGTGAGTTCACAGCACTACAGGCCTACATCAAGAAAGAAGAAAAACCTCTAATAAACTATTAACATTTATTTTTGTTTTTTATCTCAGATACTCTGATGATTGGTAATGGAAGGAGTGCTGGGCCACAGTTGGATCAGGGCTCTGGTGTTAGTCTTGTTACCTCTTGAGACACCTTTAGGAAGTTCCAACTTCTCTGGACTTCAATCTGCTAGCCTCAAATTGGAATCAGTTATATGCCATGAGCCAGGTTAGCTATAAAGACTGAATAAAAATCTGATTTTTGTGCGAATGGTGCATGTTGGAAAGGGTTATTGCCATATGATAGGGAGAATAGGAATCTGACAATTTGGGTAGCTAATTCACCAAGTAGAGTGTAAAAGAAAGGAAGAATATTTAACCTGAACAACATGTACAAACCATGTCTCTAAAACAAGAAAGCTGAGATAAAAGGAAACTTGCTGATGGTTAAAGCTAGCTTATCTCTCTATTTGCTATTTTCAGGCTGAGGGCAGCCATGCATATAGACTGTCAGCTGTGAAGGCACTCACTAAATGAAGAACAGAAGGTAAAGTGTTGATTTATATTGGTGGGAGGCAAAACACAGGAGAAGAAGGAGGAGGAAGAGGAAAGAAATACAAAATATATTTCCCTGTGAGTCTAGGAGAAAAGGCCAAGAAGTGAGAAAAAAAATTATATTGTCAGGGAGGGAGAGAAAGTACTATGATTAGAATGATGTACCTAAAAATTCCTGAGAGAGGTTACCAACAAGCTACTGTGTTGCAGGGACTTTGATTAATGATTTAATTGATCTGAATCCAAAGTATGCATTTACAGTGATTCTAAGTTTTGGAATTTAGTAGTTGATTTTCATAAAAAATCATGATAAAACATTTATTTACTCTACAAAATTATATCAAGAGGTTAATGACTGGTACTAAAATTCTACTATGAAAGGTAAAGACAAATGGTCTAAGTGGCTCTCAGTATGAGTGAAGTAAAACTTTTAAAACACATCTCGAATTTGAATTTTTTTAAATGTATCTTTATTCTTGAAAATATTACAGATCTTGCCTCCCTTTTTTTCTCATTGACCCCCTCCTCCCTGGTCTTCACCACACTATTGTCTGTGTTTATGGGTTATATAAATCTCAGTTAATCTCTCCCCACCTCTGCCTTCTCTCTGAAATTTGTCAGTCTATTCCCTATTTCAATGTCTCTAGGTCTATTTTGTTAATCAGTTTACTTTATTCCTTATACTAGAGACCCAGTGCACGAAATTCATACATGGGGTGGGTGTCCCTCAGCCCACCCTGCACCCTCTCCAATCTGGGATCTCTCGAGGGATGTCCCACTGCCGGATTAGGCCCAATCCCAATAAGATCGGACATCCTCCTCATAATCCAGGACTGCTACCTCTCAACTACTCACCTGCCTGCCCTCCTGATTACCCCTAACCGTTTCTGCCTGTCAGCCTGGTCACCCCCTAATCACTCCCCTGCCAGCCTGATTAATGCTTAACTTCTCCCCTGCCAGCCTAATTGCCCCTAACTGCCCTCCCCTGTAGGCCTGGTCACCCTTAACTGCCCTCCCTTGCAGGCTTGGTCCCTCCCAACTGCCCTCCCTTGCTGGCCATCTTGTGTCCACATGGGGGCAGCTATCTTTTATGTTGGAGTAATGGTCAATTGGCATATTACTCTTTTATTAGATAGGATTCCACATATGAGTGAGATTATGTGATACTTGTCTTTCTCTGAGTAGCTTATTTCACTTAGCATAATGCTCTTCAGATCTCTCCATGCTGTCTAAAAGGGTAAGAGATCCTTTTTCATAGCTGTATAGTATTTTATTGTGTAAATGTAGCACATCATTTTTATCCACTCATCTACTGATAGGCACTTGGGCTGTTTCCAGATCTTAGCTGTTGTAAATTGTACTGCTATAAACAGAGAGGGTCATATTTTCATTCTTATTGGTGTTTCCAGTTTCTTATGATATGGACCCTTCTCTAAAGTGAACATACAGATGGCCAAGAGACATATAAAAAATGCTCAAAGTCACTAATCATCAGAGAGATGCAAATTAAAATGACAATGATGAATTTCACCTCACACATCCAGAATTTTTTCTAAACAAAATACGGCATTATGTTTAGGTGGCCTACACCCCAGGAAACAGTAGATCCAAACTCCACACATGTCAGTGACTTATATGTTTTAGAAACTTTAGGTATTTGGTAAGGGATGATTTTTCAGAAAAAAATAGTATTTGTACTATTTTCCTGAGGATGCCCTTGAGCACTTATTATTTATCCTTATCTTTTAAAAAAATATATTAATGAGCTTTTTGATAATAACAGCCAAAATGCATGTATAGTTTCCAAATACATGTATTTTAAAAATAGTCTTTGTGCTGTGAGAGCTAAAGAAAATGTAACCTATTAGATAAAGTTCTTCCATTTTCATTGGGTCTCTCTCTCTCTCTCTCTCTCTCTCTCTCTCTCTCTCTCTCTCTCTCTCTCTCTCTCTCTCTCTTTCTCTCTTTTTTCCCCAGAATTTGATAACACACTATTTATGTACCTAATGAGGTACTTCTCATATTTTACCTCCTGTCATAGTTATTTGCATATGAACTTTATCTTTCCTTCTAGGTGATCTATATCTCCAGGAGAGAAAGTGTTTCATAAAATATAAAATAGCCATATAGTTAATTATTGTAATTCTCATAATACACATAAAGCTCTATTGAGAACAAAGGGTGAACCACACAGAACAGAGAATGAAGCATTCATTGATTGAGGCTTCCTTCAAAGTTCATACATTGAAGTCAACAGATCTCATAGCTTGGAGCAAAAGTTATGAATATACATTAATATTGGATTAACTATTTTGATATCTTGGTAATTCTAAAATGACTCAAAATAAAGGTCAATAAAATACATCTTTTAAGGGTATTGAAATGCTCAGATATGAAAATAACTTGAAGAAAAATAGACTAGACAGAAATTGAACAATGTATTGAAATGAAATCACAAAGCAAAACAAAATATTATGTTTAAATATACTTAGTGTAGAGGGAATATTGCTATAATATTATTATAGAAAAGATTGGGAACCCAGGAAGAGTGCTAAAAACAGAAAAAGTTGAAAATATATTTAGAATGTAAATAAAATATCTCACTTTCAATTTCTCTAGTCACAAATTTTGAAAAGCCTTATTATTCCCTGCCGACACCCCCTCCATTGGGAATTATACCTTGCACCTCTTGATGTAGGCTAACTGAACCATCATGTAGGGCAAAGATAGCAATGAGAGAAGAGACCCTACAAAGGAATGGAGGCTGGAACTCATCTCATTGCTTTTTACTGCCATAGAGCTAGAGAAGGCATTTCCATGGTGTGACTTCCTTCAGGTCTGGTTTAGGACACTCATTACCCATTGGCTCTGGAGCCAAAACAATCTCAGGCTGCTCAGCTGGAGCCCTGTCACTATGAAAAGTTGTCACTAGTCTTCTTTCTCTAAGTCCAGAATCCATCCTGCACTTATTTTGTTCTGGTGGCTATGATGTGTTTCCAAACATGGTAAGTCAATGAGAACTATGGTGAGTACCTGCCTGATCTAATTTTTTCACTTAAGGAGACAGTTGCTTCCATTGGACTCAATTGAAGTCAGTGCCAGTGTGCTGTCCAAGTCATCACACCCATTTTTATATTATACTTTGGAGGAAAGTAAGTCAATGACAGATCAGTTACAATATTAAACATGTTGTCTTGAAACTCAACATGTTCATTCATGAATCATTTATTCCATTTGTTCATGTCATTGAGCAATTTCCAAATTAACATAAAATAATAATAAATAGTTATTGATAACAGAGTTATCATTGTTTGTTAAAATTCATCACAATTTGAACACCGATGCTTACTTGTACAGGATGGTGACAGGACTCAAGATGGTTAGCTGCAATTTGGAATTTAAGTCTGTTTCTCCAGAGCTGCCTTGCCTTTTTTTTTTTTTAATATATTTTATTGATTTTTTACAGAGAGGAAGGGAGAGAGATAGAGAGCTAGAAACGTCGATGAGAGAGAAACATCGACCAGCTGCCTCCTGAACACCCCCCACCGGGGATGTGCCTGCAACCAATGTACACGCCCTTGACTAGAATCGAACCTGGGACCCTTCAGTCCGCAGACCAATGCTCTACCACTGAGCCAAACCGGCTTCGGCTACCTTGCCTTTTGAACAACTCCATTGCCTACATAAGGCCTAACCTATGCTAGGCACCCTGTAAATATCTGTTGCAAGGATAAGTGTGTCTCCCCAAGCTGGAGTGTTTCAGCAAACAGAAATTAGATATTAAGTAAATAAAGCACAAGAGCTCCATATAATAAATGAACACTTACAACTGAATCAGAACCCAAATGCAGTATTAATTTCCAAAAGCACAGAATGGTGTCAATGGAATATATTTGCATTCCTTTTGCCTTGTGTATTAGTCAGAATTATCCAGAGAAACAGAGCCAGTAGGAGATTTATTATGAGGAATTGCTCATGCAATTGCAGAGGTGAATAGTCCCATGATCTGTTGTCTGCAAGCAGGAAGCCTGGGAAAACCAGTGGTATAACTCAGTTCAAGTCATGAGAGCTGATAATCAGGGCACCTACTGATATAAATCTCAGTCCTAGAGCAGGAGAACATGAGGTAAGAGGCCCCAGCTTAAGCAATGAGGCATAAAAAGGGGCAAATTCCTCCTTCCTCAGCTTTCTTGTTCCATTCAGGCCCTCAACAGATTCAATGATGCTGCCCACTATAGGGAGAGCAGTCTGCTTTACTGACTTAATTGACTCAAACACATATCTCCCCTGGAAGCACCTCACAACACACCCGGGAATAGTGAGGAATTAACCACATATATGGGCACCTCCTGACCCAGGCAAGTGGATAAATAAAATTAGCTCTCATTCCTGTTTTACCTTATTTAGCTAGTTTGAACATGATGACTGAGTAGTTTAGTTATCATTCAATTATACCATATTGTTTACTTAGTTATGGTATATTATGAAGTTTAGCTGTTAGAGAGTAGTTAAGTGAGAGTAAAGAGTATATAGATGGAAGTCTGTGTGTGTGTTTGTGTGTGTGTGTGTGTGTGTGTTCATTACATGATACAAGCCTTTGAACCTAGGCCCAACAAATTGTTTGCATATTGCTTAACAACTCTGACATACTGGAAGCGCTTACCTGGAGAATTGCCCTGAAAGCGATTAGGATACTGACTTTTGACTCAATAGAAAACTTTCAAGATCAATTTTCATTAACAGTCATAGTCAGAAGCTGGGGGGATAGAGAGAACATAAATGCAGTATATTGTGATTTATACACTTCACTAAAATACATGTTAGCTATCTTTAGTAAAACATTAGATATTGTGATTTTATAATAAATCCCTTTAAGCAGCTTTGAGTTGCAAATACAGATTAGATATAAAAGATCTTTAATTTCAAAACTGTTTATGATATTGCTTATACACAAGACTCAAGATGGGAATACAAAGTGAATAAGAAGCAGTCACTGGTCTCAAGGATTTTACAATTTAGTAGCTGCTCTTGATCGCATATAGTGCAGCCTAACAGAGTAGAGAGTTTAATGCAAACACTGTTAGTACAAGCTGACCTTTGACTGTATTATCTACAATACATACATGCCTGTATATATACCAACTTGCAGTCCTCTGAGGCACAGGAATCAGAACGCCCAGCAAAGATAATAATAATGCAAGCAGTCTTGAGACAAAACAGCCATTTTATGTATTTTCCACTCCAGCGTTTTCTTCCAGAATTGCGGATGCCTCATTTTTATTGCTGGCTCTTTTCTGCCCCAGATCACAGTGCTTCTGGAAGGCTGCTAGTGAATGAACAATTGTTTCTATTCTCAGGATAACATCTGTGGGAATACAACTCAAGCAGATATGCTCAGTATGCAAACAAAAGCTACTTGCTTTCAATCTACAGAAAGTCTGAGGCGTGACTATTCAGCACCTGCTAGGAGGTCTGTGGGTGTGCTCCCTGTTACAAAATGAGGTTCTGATGACCTTAATTGTGTTGGAAAGAAGGAGAGTAGTGATTAGGTGGTTATTGTCTCCCATTGGAAGGCAGGTTCCTGGTTGAGGCATTTTATATTCAGTGCAACTTGTTTATGAAAATGAGGAAAATGGCACACACACAAATCCTTGAAATAAAATGGCACACACTCAGCATTTCAATCTGAGTTTTATCTTCCTCAGAATAAATTTATCTTTATAAAATGTCCAAAAAGTCTTTCCAACACTTGCACTATTGTTCTATTTAAACACATTTTCAATGAAATTATCATATTTTTCCATGTTAATAAATTTTTGTTTTATTTTCTCCTGTAAACTATTATATTATCATATTTAATATTTAATATTTTATTTAGTTAATATTTAATATTTTGTTTATTATGAATGTAATTGATTACTGAATAAGTTAAGCTTTGCCATGTCATCACTTTCTCTACTTAAATATGTGTTAGCCATTTAATAGAGTGTTACCTTTCCCTGATCTCTGGGTTGCCTCCCACCCAGTCAAGGCTCCAGGACTATGAAAAGAGTCAGGCCAGGCTGAGGGTTCCCCCTCCAGTGCATGAATTTTTATGCACTGGGCCTCTAGTTTATTAAAAAAAACTGATAATAGGGTGACATCTGAGATATTTGTTTATGTTGTCCTTTGCCAATTAATACTTTTTTTCATATTATATAATTTATTCTGTGTGTGAAAATTTTATCATGATTTGAACTTAGGTTAATGGCTTCAATGTGTTTTATCCATTTATCTATAATATAAACATTCTGATATGTTCTTATAATATGTTAGTAGATATTTTCAATTTACATGTAAAAAATTTAATCCATTAAAAAATTTTTGTTATATGTTAGAGACTGAAGATTGTATTGTTGTCTTTATAAATAGATTATTAGATACCCTGGTACCATTTTGGAACACTGTGGTCCCCCGCTTGATGCAATTATTATTATTATTATTATTATTATTATTATTATTTTTCCACACAACTACTTGGGAGCCAAATGACAGGTGTCTTTTCACTATTTCATATATATATATATATATATATATATATATATATATATATATATATATATTTATTTTTTTTTTTTTAAGAGGAAGGAAGTTGGGGGGAGAGATAAAAAGACATCAGTGATAAGAAAAAATCATTGATAGGCTTCCTCCTATAGGCCTCACTCTGGGAATTGAGCCCACAATCTACGCATGTGTCTTGACCAGGAATCTGACCATAATCTCCTTGTTCACAGATTGACACTCAACCACCGATCCATGCTGGCTGGACTTCACTATTCATTTTTAATACTTATTTAGCAACTTCACACTCATTCTTCCTTATGCACTTCAGAATCATTTGCTATAAAAAAAAGATTCTTTGTAATTCTGGTTGAAATAAAATGCATATATTTAAATAGATAACTATTTTACAATGCTATGCTTTTACTTCATTGCCAGTATTTGTTTATCCAACTATCTACTTCCAATATTATATTTTTATCAATGATTTGTGTGTGTGTGCATGTGTCTAATTGTGTGTACGCTTGTGTGCATCTGCATGCATTCGTGAATGCACACACCCGACTGTGCAATTATTTTTATAAGGCATTGATGATAGGGTAATGCCAGCATTATAAATTAATCTGGGAAGTTTTTATGGTATTTTCTAAAGCATGAAAAGTTTATCTAATGAACATATATTAAAATTTCCAAATAAGTAAAGCTACTGGACATAGTGTCCTTTAAAATTATATATCTTTGAAAATATTTTCTTCTAAAAATTTGGAATGTGGAATCTTTTATCTCTTCTTAGGCCAGTAAAAATATATGTTTTGCTAGAAAAATCATGAAAGATGTTATGCTTTTGCATAGAACTGTCACATAATAATGGATATCATTCTCTTGTCTATAGTTTCAGTTTCTTAATCCTAAATTACATGTTAGTGCATTTTCTTTCTCTTTTCTTAATGATTCTGGTATTTTTACAGAAAGAGAAATTAGCTCTATTTAGGATTTTAAATGTATTTTCTCATGTTAACTAATTTAAGTTTTTATTGTTATTAATTTCAACTCAATTTTTAGTTTACTTTTATAACTTTATAAAGTAAATATAACCTATATATTTTCTTTTATTTCTGAAAAATAAAAGTATTTAAACAAATACAGTTCATTTTTATAGAAAGCTCTAATAAGATATCTTGTCTCTTAAATATCTCTTTTTCATTTAGAAATGCTATCGATTTTAAATTTCTGTTTATTTATTTATTTTTTAGACATTTTATTTTTGTTTTCACTTTAAATTTTATTTATTACTTTTTTAAATTTCTTCGTTGATTGAGGTATTACAAATGTGTCCTTATTCCCCCATTATCCTCCTCTCCTCCCCTCATGCCCCCACCCCCCTGTTGTCTGTGTCCATGGATTAGGCTAATATGCACGCATACAAGTCCTTTGGTTGATCTCTCCCCCTTACCTTCACTGTCCCCCTAATGTTCAGCTACTTTTGTTGTTGACTTCTAGATTTATTACACTAGAAGTGTGATAACATGGCTTGTATAATCAGGGTGTTTTTTGTTTTTTTTTTTAATACTCATCTGAGAATATATTTTTATTGATATGTTTAGAGAGAGAAAGAGGAGAGGAGAAGGGAGAAGAGAGAAACTTTGATCAGTTGTCTCCCATACAACCCCCAACAAGGGATCAAAACCCCAACCATTTTTTGTGCCACCTGGCAGGGCTACAGTCACTATTTTTAACATTTACTGAAATGTGTTTGTTTGTTTTTTTACTCAAGTGCAGGATTTATTTTGTAGAAGTTCCATAGACAAAAGAAAAGGATGTATTTTTCTGTTTCATGACTGGGGCATTCTTTTACCTTTGGGTTTATATTCCAGTTTTCAAATTGTGTTCCCTACTCGTAAAGCGAAAGAAATTGTTAGGATGTGGAAGACCTGCACGGGTGAGACAATAGTCACCATCAGATGTTCTGAGATGTGACGTGTTGCCCCATTGCTCATTGGAGCCCTGCAGCTGTTCTGCAATTTAGACTATATAATAAGATTTTAGCTGCCTCTTCTTCTGCTTGAATTGATGTTTATTTCTATTACTATTAGCTAACATGTTATTCAAATTCCAAACATTATTATATTTCTCTCTTTTCTGTTTCAGATCAAACCTTATTAACAAACCTGACTCCTACTCATTTTGCTCAGTCCCCTTAAGGTATATCCAGCAGTCTCAGGCTTTTAGAAAGGGGAAGGGAACACAATTAGCTTACCCAGAGCTGACACCTTAAAGGCATACTGTTAAAAATACCTATAAATCAAAACTCATAAAACGCATTAACATTTTTAAGCAGAAATGTCCCAAAGGCCACTTAGAGGAGGATGGATATGGGCTTTCTTTCCAAATGCTTCATATCATTTCTTTTAAAATATTTTTCTCTTTGATATTTTGGCAGGGGACAACCATGCTATTATAAGTCTGCTTTATAAAAGCCACTTAAGGCAACTAATGTGAGAAAAATCAATCCAAGCTCACAATCCATTTTTAGTACCATTATAGTAAAACGTCTGTCTTCATATAACATAGGTGCCCATGTTTAAGATGCTTGAAGAAATGTACTACATCCATAAAAGATATAGTTGATGTACAAATATTGATTTTTCAAAATATAAAGAGTAGGAAGTGCATTATTGAGTGGATATAATTTCTAAAAATTACCTGAGTGAAAATTCAAGAACAAGGGTGCATTTCTGGGATACCATTTGATATAATTTTATTCATACAAATAAGAAGTGGTTACCAAGCAGCAGCCCTCCCCACTACACCCAGGAGGCTCATCAAGTATGAGAGGAAGAAAAAATGGATCCATTTTAGTCTTCTGAATGTGAGGTATCTTTGATAACCCCAGTGGAATAGAAACCCCTAACAGAGTTTCCCACTGCTATCTTTATATCTAGATGTACCTTAGATTTCTATTATAACACCTAAAATATTTTACCTCATTTAGACTGTTCACACAATTAAATGTCCTCAAAAGCAAGGACTATCCAGAATTTTGTGTATTGTCTGATACATGGTAAGGGTGACAGATTCGTCTATGGGCTGGTTATGTCACTGAATTTTTGTAAAGGTCCAGGGCAAAAAGCAAATACAGTAGTTTCCATGTACCCCACATTCTCCAGCAAGGTTTTAGACATGTTTGTAATACATTAAAAGCAATTGTAATAGGTAATATTTTGCCAGGAGAAGCCCATCTCTTCCTTTTGTTGTCATTGTTGCTATAGATAGGGTTGGGGTATTGTGCAGGCTAAGGAGTCAGAATTTTTGGATGTGAACTATTGTTGAAATTCTAGGGCACTTGGTCTCCCCGCCATGGAGGAAGATAATAAAGTGCTTCTCTATCATCTCAAGTTAAGTGAATGAGCTCCAAGAAATAGTTCAGAAAGCCTGATATGCATCTTCTTAGGGGGATTTAGGCCTGAGATCTGAGGTAAGTCAGAAGGTAAAACATTTCAAAGACATGAAATCACAGCATCAAGACAAAGTATGAAAGGGCTGTGATGGAGAGAGCTGCATATCTCCTGAAGGTAGAAAAACAAGTGCATTTAGGAGCTGATGAGAATTCTAACGTTAGTTGGCCTAGGACAGTGGTCGGCAAACTCATTGTCACCAGAGCCAAATATCAACAGGACAACAATTGAAATTTCTTTTGAAGCCAAATGTTTTAAACTTAAACTTCTTCTAATGCCACTTCTTCAAAATAGACTCGCCCAGGCCGTGGTATTTTGTGGAGGAGCCACACTCAAGGGGTCCAAGAGCGGCATGTGGCTTGCGAGACACAGTTTGCCACCCACAGGCCTAAGGCCATCTGAAAAGCAATCACCCTAAAAGGATGAGTACCTGCATACCAAAGGATGATGTGGGTCCTAACAGGGGGAGTAGATTCATGTCAAAGAAATTTTAGGTGCAAGTTCCATAGGGGGAAGTTTTTAAAAACCCATAAAAGCTAAAGAGTACTTCTTTGTCCCCCTGAAGACATCGAAACCTAACTAAAAGTTTAGCAAGCTAGTGAGGTTTTCAATGTAGCTTATCTCTCTTGTAGCCATTGCAACCCCATAGAAGCCAGCATGTGGGGGAGGAGCAGAGAGGTGGTTCTCTAAGTATGGTCCTAGACTAGCAGGAGCAGCATCACCAGGGAACTTGTTAGACATCAAATTCTGAGACCTCGCTGTGCTTCCTGAATAAGAAACGCCCAGGAGGAGGCAGAGCAACGTATCCAAACAAGTTCCCCAGTTGATTTTTATTCCTGCTGAAGTCTGAGAACCATTGAGTTAGAGAAACAAAGAGGGAAATGCCATTCTTGTCCAAAAAAGGCCTGAGCTGTGGAAGGAAAAGAGCTCCCAAACAGATCAATATGACTTTTTGATAGGAGAGGAGGTTTAAGTAACAAAAATAGCGGCTTTCTCTTGCACTATAAAGGAACTGAAATATTGACAGGCTATGCTTGAAAGAGTAGAAAACAATGAGGTTAGAGAGTGTGCTGGATAATGAAAGGGGGAAAACAGCGTTACTTTCTGATTGTTCCCTACAGAGCTCAGTTCATTCAATAAAGTTGTCAGGAATGTATCAAATAAATGTGTCTATGAATTTGAGTAACTGCACAAGTCTGAAGCTCAAATGACAAGTCAGAGGAAAAGATAATTTTGCTTTGTATTGCATGTGGATGCTCGTAACAAGCCCTGAGAAATGTGGAGAATTGTAGAAAGGTTGGGGAACCAAAGACAGGATTCTGGAAGTCCTAATTAAAAAAAAAAAAAAAAAAAAAAAAAAAAAAAAAAAAGGAACTAGAGAAAGACAATTTCCAAAGACAGGTGGAAAAATAATTGTTAGAGATGTCAAAGAAACGCTAATAGAACTTGGTAAAATATTCTACTTGGTAAAAAAAGAAAATAAATTCATCAGCCTTCATTTTCCAAAGAGACCTGTGAGGATGTGGGTTCATTTTCTTTCCCAAGAAGCCCAGCAAGCCAGAGAGGAGAAATAGGCCAGTGGCTGGGGGCTGGAGAGGAAAATTGAAGGAAAGCTTTCAACATTAGAAAAAATGTGCAGACCTTTAAGAGTTGCAGGTTAAATGTCATTATACATGGAGAGGCTCAAAATCTAGGAGGAAATCATAGGGACAGAATACTATCCAAAAGGACAAGAGTAAGTAAAGATTAATGGGCACAGGAAATCAATGAATTTTATTAATTAAAGAGTAGTTTGTTTAAATAGAATTTTATATTGGTTCATCATGACAGCAATTGAATAACTGTTAACTACCATATTAAACTGTAATATTCAAACAGCAAATGGTTCTAGAAATCATTCAGCTAATCACTTAAAGTAGTAAAATTTTTGTTGTTGTTAACCTTCACCCCAAGATATTATTGTTCATTGTGTTTTTGTTGTGTTTGTTTGTTTAGAGAGAGAGAGAGAGAGAGAGAGAGAGAGAGAGAGAGAGAGAGAAACAAAGGAAACATTAATGTGAGAAAGACACATCAATTGGTTGCCATCCCCACTTGCCCTTACCGGGCAGGAGAGGAAACCACAACCCTCAGGAGGGTGGATACTCAAACCAGGGAGCAACACATAGTTAGGGCAAAAGTAGTAAATTTTTTTTAAAAAATTCAGTTTTATCTCAGGAGTCTTAATGTTACAAAATACTGGTTTATAATGTTTTATTTTTTATTTTGCCCATGAACAATTAATTTCAAACTGCACCTACCTTTTCTGAGAGTAGAATTTAATTCCACATTGACCTTTCAGTTATTATTTATATTATGGCCCTACGTATGATAGAAGAACTGCACGATCTTGCAATTCATATCCACATTGCTCCCCCCTTTTATGTGGGTTTTGTCATTTATAAGTCTAGTGATGATTGCAGTAAGGGCCATAGCTGTTTATCAGGAAATTGAAAACAGTACAAAATTATGTAAAAAAAAAATCCAATCTTATGACTCACAGCTTTTGTTTACACCATCAGTTACTTATTAATTCTTTAAACAAACAGATTATGCCAGTTAGCTATGAGCACATACCAAGAACAGAACATACATGCTCCTGCCTTCATAGAAATTCAAGGGCCAAGAGAAGGATATGATAATTGATGAAGGGGTCATCAAATAGTGAGATGCTTGCTCCAATGAGGTAACTGCCTGTTGTGCAGGTGTACAGACAAGTGCTTGGCTGAGGACTTGAGAGGGGAAGTTAGAGAGCAGAGATGAGAGAGGACATGAGTCTGAGGGGGCTTGAATCCACATTTGACAGTTATGGAGCATTAATTACAAGTAGTGAGTGCTCCCAGAAGGCAGGGAGAACAGACATACCGAGGCCCTGAAGTTACATTGAATAGTCTGGAGGTGAATACTTAAGTTAAGGGTCTGTTTGACAATCTTAATAAAAGCAATGGTCTATAATATATTCTTTGCAGTTAGAATAAAGATACATAGACAGATGTGGGGGGGAAATCATGTTTGACTTGCAATCTAAAGGACTTGCAGCTGAAATAGTTATTTGAAAACCCTGGTGAATGCAAGGAGGTCCTTAAAGGCATGCACTTGAGTCAAGAATACTGGTTGATCTTATCCAAGAAAGACAACAATTTACACCTCCTAACCTCCTCTCCAGACTGCATGGTTCATTTCAAGATGCCAGCCTTGGTCATGAAAAGCAAGGGTGGAACAAGCTTCAAATGTATGGCTGGGTTTGGGTGATAGAATGTTCCACTATTATGATCAACGTAACTTAGTGTAAAAAATAGGGACTATTAGGAGTGGGCACAGATATTCTGGAAGATAGAGATGACCTCCCGATGCAACTGTCTCCCTTTGAGATTAGAAAGTGAAGCACAGGGTTCAATAGCAGGGTCACTAGCAAGGCAACATGCTGCCCTCTTACTCACACGATGAGTCAGCCTGCACAGAGGCATTGATTGTTGAAGATGGCAACCATGGCACACATTTCAGCACTGATGATAGGAGGCATCTCTGTTCATAACAGGGAATCCTCTTTCTTTCCCAGCTAATATAATGCTGATCTGTCCCACATATGGTAGGAGAAAGAGAGAAAATTATGTATTTTAATCAAACATATTATATATATATATAACAGTTAAAGTAACTTGAGCAATGATCACATTCAGGATATGTCCAAGGGCATGGATGTCTCAAGCGATGCCAAATATTTGGTCATTAGAAATGTCAGTTCAGCATACTGGGAATGCAGTGTATTATGCGGGGCTTTAATGACAATCACCCAGGATGATAGTAAGAACTTGAATGGCAAGTAAGACAAGGAAACCTAGGTAGCCAAGTTATCACTGAAAGAGAGGAAAATGACAGGAACCATCAGTGAAAACATGAGGAAGAGTAGCTGGGGCATAACCAACTGTCATAAGCCTCAAATGTACTGGAATACTTTTTTACATGAGAAATTAGCAATAATGGCTTGGAAAAGGCACTAAGGAACCAACAATGGTCAAATCTCAGTTGATACCCATGTGGTAGTACAGTGTAAGGTAATGATAGATTCTCCTTGAATCTTCTACAAGGAAATCTATATCCACAAGAACACAAGTTTAAAGGGAGAAGATGAGAGTGTAGTAGATTTTAGTTATAGAATGGTAGTTTCAGAATTAACTGAATATTTGGGAGCATGAATCGAAGGAAGCATTACTAGAGTATAAAGATAAAACATGAAAGAATAACTTATAGAAGAAGCTTACATCTTGGGCACTGGTAAAAGGATGTGAAGAATGGTAGAGGGTAAACTTTGTGTAATAGGTGCATTTATTAAGATGTATATTAAGAAAATACCATATAAAGCTGGCTGGAAACACCATAAATATTTTTATACTGAAGTTGTAAGATCCTCTGCAAAGTCATATGTTAAGAAACAGATTTCAAAAGTGCTTTGCTTTTTATATGCCTTTAAAAAGCTAATAAGCCACAAAACTTACGGAGAAATGTCACTATAATACTAAGACATTTTCTTACGTAGAAATCTTTCCAATATTTTATATTAATTAATCACTACTATTCCTATACAGATAAATGACATTTTCTTACTAATTACATAGATTAAGAAAATAGACATTCTAATTCTATAACCATTAAAATTCTACCTATTTAATGCTTTTCTCTCTGAGGCTACTATAAAATGTGAATATTTAATTAATGTTAGGATCTTGTAATATGATTATCAATCTTGTATTCTGTCAAACAGATCATTTTATACATTATAATATATTCACTTTCTGACTTCCCAGAAATAATTTCAATAACTAATATTTTTAAATGTGGCAGTTCCAAGAATATTTGTTTTTTAAAATGTGGCTTGAAAACACATTTAAAAATGTAATTCTTTATCTATTTGGCTTTAAAATATTTAAATGTTTCCAATTAAAATAAGAAAATTTCCAGGGTGAATAGGAAGGGCTGGGTGCTCACTACAAGTAAACAATTCACATTTCTTCATAAACCATTTTTTCCACATCACCATGGTAACAGCCAAGAAGGTTGGCTGTCCAGGTTATATCACTGATGGTCAGTCCTTTCTTAGAGAGACTAGTAAATGACTGTCAGGAAATGATTTTACACACTGACTTACATGCCAGGTTAAGCAAGGGAAGACTTTGATTTTTGCAGAACTAGGGTTGATTTATAGATATATATTTTGGAGTATAAAATGACTCACTCTGTCACCAAGTTCATTTTACACATCAGGGACTTCAAACTTCTAGGTAAATAAGTTTTATTTGTATAGGGATAGATGGGAAAATAGGACTGTGTTCTATTGTGTTAGAACTGATAATGGGGATTTTGAGTAAATTTCTTGATATTTCATTAAAAAAAAAAAACTTCTTACCATCATATCACTTAAGTTATATTGAATAAAATTAGATATTTTACCAGTTCTTAGGTAAACATAAGGAATTAAATCAATTATCAACCTGAATTTCTGCTATGGTGGACATTAGAGACAGAAGATGCAGCTATATTTTTAATACCCTTACTGTCTCATAGTTATGAAAGGACAAATGAAACCAGATGTGTGAGCTTTCTCTGACACAGGTTGTTAAATCAGTATTTGTTGAATGTTTAGGTACAGTTTGTGTTATTTATATCTCAAATTAATTAATATTGCCTTAGTGCAACACTGTAATAAAATATGTATTTCAAATATGCATAGTTTTATTTATATTTATGACAAAATGTCTAAGCTGCTTTTATAAGAGTCCTAATGAATTCTGATTAGAATTAACTTTACTTACTGAGTTAGAGCAAGGGAAAGGTAATTACTACAACTTATAAAAAAGTAGAGTTATAACACACACACACACACACAAAGATCTTAAAAAGGCAGGAATCCTCTATCTTCAGCAATTAAGAAAGTTTGCAGCCGAAACTGGTTTGGCTCAGTGGTAGAGCGTCGGTCTGCAGACTGAAGGGTCCCAGGTTCGATTCCGGTCAAGGGCATGTACATTGGTTGCGGGCACATCCCTGGTAGGGGGTGTGCAAGAGGCAGCTGGTCGATGTTTCTCTCTCATGGACATTTCTAGTTCTCTATCTCTCTCCCTTCCTCCCTGTAAAAAATCAATAAAATATATTAAGAAAAGAAAGTTCGCATTCTCTTTAGAGACTACATTGTTTTAATCATGACTAAAGACAGTCCATTTGTGAGCAAGTCAGCTCCAGTTAAAGTTCTGAGAAAGAATTGGCTTAGCCTGAGTCATATGTGTATCCTCTACACAGGAGCTTGACTTCCGAGGTTGGTAGCTTTTCAGCATCACACTGGAGAGAAAGAAGGCATCTCAGGAGAATCAAGCCTGGACTAATAACATAAACATAGTTCATTTTTGTCATGTACTTGTGTTTTATTTTGATTCATCACACATACCCCCTCCATACACACACACTCACAAACCACTTCTTCCTTACATATGTTTACTTCCAAAAATGTTCTTGTTTACACAACCGACCCACTTGTAATTGCAAACAAAATCATTGATTTGTTAAGAGTGGCAATCTAAAAAAAAAAATGTCTAGTTAAAGCCAACAAGGGCCAATGTCATGAGGCCTCTTTTCTCCAAATCCAGTATGTTTAAGGAGTGTTATGGACTTATGGAGGACTCAGTAATAAAACAGAAATATTGCCCAAAATCATGTGTAGTGGAAATTCAGAAAAAGATTGAACTTCTCCAATCCTCCAGCCTAAAGCTTTCCAATAATTTAATTTTCTAGTCCATTAGTCACCACTCATGTATTAGTGGAGATCCTGACCCCAGGCCATCACTTCTTTTAAGAAAGTATAAATGAAAATATAACGATTGAAATTTTTGCCTAATCAAAGTATTTTCCTTTTGTCCTCAAGGACTTCCTATTAATGAGGCTGTAATATTCCAGTGCCCTTTCTTTGCTGTTGTCTGCATATTTTCAGAGCCAGCTGTAACTTGGACCAGATTTCCATTCCTTAGTTAACTGATCTGAGGCAAATCCCCTGATTTCAGTGGTTGGCAGTGAGGAACTGGTACCAATGTAAGAAACTTGCTAATGCAACTGATGTGTTCTTTCCTAAGCTGCCCAGGCCTCACTTACATGAACCAAGTTGGCTGGATACACTAAAGTGGCTACACATTCCCAACCTTACCACCCGATGAGTGAGAGAAGCTGTGTCCACCTGAGATAGAGGGTCCATCTTCAGACCAAGGATATAAGTGTGCTGTCTCCCACAAAGCTCAGTGATAAAACCAGAATCTGTAACTCAAACCATCTGCAAATCCCTCCACATAAAACACTTTCTTTTTAAAAATGTATTTTCATTGATTTCAGAGATGAAGGAAGAGAAATAGAGAGAGATAAATTATGAATGATGTGAGCGAATCTTTAATCAGCTGCCTTCTGCCAGCCCCATACTGGGGATCAAGGCTGCAACCCTGGAATGTGCCCTGACCAGGAATCTAAAGGTCACTTCCTGGTTCATAGGTCAACACTTAACCACTGAGCTATGCAGGCTGGCCATGAAATACCAATCCTATGTTTTCTTAATTTAAATGACATTTGAATTTATGCTGCCTAGTAAAAATAATTCAAGGTGTATAGTATGAGGAACATGGTTAACTTTTTTCTAAAGCACTTTTCTGAAGCACATTATCTTCAGACAGATAAGGCACAATAAAGATGATTCTCACATGGATTTGGAAAATTGGATTCTTAATGCTCTTAGTTTTCCAAAGCAGTAGGATCAGCCTTAAAGAACCCTACCTACCAGCCAACTGTCAGTAAAATTCAGTAACTCCCACAACCAGTCTCTTCATATTATTTTTAGCAACAGAAGCAAGCAGTAAGGTGTTCATTGTTCTCATATAAAGGTTCTAAGAGATGAAAATCTCAAATTTTGGTTTTGTTTTAATTTTTTTAATTTAAATATTTCACGCTTGGAAAGTAATCTCATTTTTGTGATAAGAAACATTTCCCATCTTCTTTGTCTTGATCTATATTAGCAGCTATTTGGTCTCCTAAAACTTTACCAAGCACTAACCATGAGGCCACATAGAGTAATTGCATTTGGCGCTGAGAGGCATAGACTAATTCCATATAACCCAGAATATGAATAGAGACTTAGATTCAATTTACCCTGTCTGAATTTGATAACCATTTCTAAATAGCCCATATTCCACAACTATCATTATTGTATAGTTTCCTTTCAGGTATCAATTTTTGTGTCATTTAGGTTATTTGGTTGTCATCAACAAACTCCAAGCTCAATGAACTTAAACAATAAAAGGTATTAAGGTGGATGAAAGAAGACTTATATTAATAATTATGTGGTTCAGACAATGAAAATCATCATTATACAAGTTCTCAAGAATGACAGAATTGGGGCAGCTTGAGCATCTCAGCAGCAGCACATTCAGAACATATCTTTAGAATGATGTAGTAACAATTCAGTATCAATCTCTTTATCCCTGTTTGTATCTAGAAAAGTGATTCTGAATTGGGCCACGGCTTTATCCAGTGGTGAGCCCTGACCCTAGATTCGCAGACTCATCAGAATTATTGGGAGTAGAAAAGGCCAATTCCAAAGGAATGTTGTCTATGGGAAAAATTAACAATTTTTGTTTGTCTCCCCCCCCCCCGGCCCGAAATATTTATTTTTCTCTCTTTTTTGAAGAGATATATATATATATATATATTTTTTTTTTACCTAAATGGAAATTTCCTAGTATGTATCTTTAAAATTAATTCTGGCCTCCAAAAACAAAACAACATTATCAACAATAACAAAAATTCTTATGAGACAGAAAAAGGTTGAGAAAATAGAAAATAATACTGATTTTACCTGCTCTGGATCATTACAGTGAAATAAACATTGACTCAGAACTTGCTGTATGTCAGGCACTGTTTTTTTTTTAAATAGAGTTTTTTAAAGTGTGTCATTTAACCTTGATATTTACATGAGCTAATTGTCAATATTATTTCTATTAAGTAACTTGTCCAATTTACCTAGCTAGGCAGTGGTAGAATTAAGATTAAAACTCAATTTTGTCTGAATTGAAAGTCACATTTTCAAAAACCAAACTATAAAAATTCATTTTATTACACTGATATGAAAATCTTGAATCAAAGAAGTTTTAAATGGCCAAAGAGTCCAAATGCTATACTAAGAAATGCCAGGTTAACCTAAACATTTGATTTCCTCAAGGTTTATATGAATAATAATGCTTATCACTTGGGCAATGTTTACACTTAAAACTCCTTATGACCAGAATTATTCTAAACTATTAGAGCATAATAATGTTATTTGAGGTCATTCTACTCTTGCCATAATTATGTGCCACTTTGAATAGGAATCTATATGATGACAATAGAGGGACATTGAAAGGTCCCCAATATATCCCCAAAAGGGATAATTAGCTTACTTCTCTAAGGTATTTGTCCAACTGACTTTTCTCACCTTTTTAGTTAAGTTTAACTGTATTCATCTATACTGGCAAGCAAAACAATTCACAATTGTTCATTCTTTTATCTTGACCTCTTCTCCTTCATGTAGACATCAAATCCATTTAAATACAGGTGTCCCTAAAAATGTATACACACTTTAAGAGTCAATTGCTCAATTTTGAAAATGAAATATACTTTAATAAATACTGCCTTTATAATTATTCACAGTGTGTGTATACGTTTCTTGGGACACCCTATATATGAAATGTTTCCCAAATGTAGCCATTTCTTTTCATCCATTATCCTTTTTTAGTTCTTTCAACTGCAAGAGCCTGGTAAGAACTCTTAAGACTGTTTGTCCATTTTTATGTATACTGTCTCACCAGATACATCTTCATTAAAGTGTCTGATCATATTTTCCTAAGTAAAATATTTCTGTTGGTTCACCCTCGCCTTCATTATAAAACAATCATTGCCATATGTTATAGAAGGCAATCAAACTGGTTCACAATTTGTCCTCAATTCACTTTTTAAAAATTTCTTTATTGTTTAAAATATTACATATGTCTTCTTTTCACCCCAGTGACCTCTCCCCAGCCTTCCCCACCCCAACCCCGCACATGCCCTAACCCTCTACTGTCTGTGTCCATGGGTTATGCTTATATACATGCATACAAGTCCTTTGGTTTATCTTTTACTTTCACCCCCTTTCATCTTCCCCCATCTTTCTCTGAGGTTAGATGGTCTGTTTGATGCTTCTAGGTCTCTGGTTCTATTTCTATTCATCAGTTTATCTTGTTCATTATATTCCACAAATGAGTGAATCATGTGATATTTTATCTTTCTCCAACTGGCTTATTTTGTTTAACATAATGCTTTTCAGGTCCATCCATACTGTTACAAATGGTAAAAGTTCCTTCTTTTCTACAGCAGCTTAGTATTCTACTGTATAGATGTACCACAGTTTTTTTAATCCACTCATCTGGTGATGGGCACTTAGTCTGTTTCCAAATCTTAGATATTGTAAATTGTTCTGCTATGAACATTGGGGTGCATATATCCTTTTGATTGTTTTTTTTTTCTTTTTTCCCTTGGGATATATTCCTAGACATGGGGTTACTAAGTAAAATGGGAGTTCAATTTTTAATTTTTTGAGGAAACTCCATACTGTTTTCCACAGTGGATGCACCAGCTTCATTCCCACCAGCAGTTCATGAGGGTTCCTTTTTCTTCACATCCTCACCAGCACTTGTCATTTGTTGATTTGTTGATGATAGCCATTCTGACAGGTGTGAGATGGTACCACATTGTCATTTTGATTTGCATCTCTCAGATGATTAGAGACTTTGAGCATGTTTTCATATGTTGCTAGGCCTACTGTATATTCTCTTTTTAAAAGTGTCTATTTAGGTCCTTTGCCCATTTTTTGATTGGATTGCTTGTCTTCCTTTTGTTAAGTTGTATGACTTCACTATAAATTTTGGAGATTATTGGATATTGATTTACTTCTTTTACTGAACCAGATATAACCATGTGTACCTTCTCTAAAAATCTTTGCTTCACATGACATTCTCATATGGCCAAGATGGTAACTCACATTTAAATTTTGGCTCCATGACTTTACACATACATTTCTGTTGGTAGTGACAGCCTTTTCTTTATTCTCTTCTACATATACTTGTTCATTATTTATAATATGCACGATATAAATATCACTTTCTGATTATCTCTGAGGATTTACTCTGAAAGCTTAGCTGCACCCTAAGGGAATTACACACTATGGGAAAAATAATCTACAAACATTAATATGAACTCACTATTATCATAATTATTATTACTTTTAATTGTAAATATTTTTACATGGTTATCTTCCTGAGCAACCTCTGAGTTTTTCAAGAGCAAAAGAAATCTACTTCACCTTGAGCATGCCCAGGGCCTACCATTAGGGAAGTCTTATATTTGGTGTTCAGCAAATTTTTAATCTAATAATTCAGTAATTGAACTTCTGAAAACCTAAACATGAAACCTATCAACCACAAAAATTCTCACTTGTGATTATTTGATCTTACTGTAACACCTTAAAAAAAAAAAAATAGAGGCCCACTGCACAAAATTCATGTACTCAAGGAGGGGGTCCCTCTGCCAGGCTTGTGCCTCTCTCACAGAATGGGAGCCTTCGGGGATGGTGGTGGTGTCTGACTGCCACAGAGGCAGGAGAGGCTCCTGCCATGCCCCCTGCACTTGCCAGCCATGAGCCCAGCTTCTTCCTGAGCAGTGCTGCCCCTGTGGGAGTGCACTGACCACCAGGGGGAAGCTCCTGCATTTAGAGTCTGCCCCCTGGTGGACAGTGTGCATCACAGCAACCGGTCATATCACTGTTTGGTCAATTAGCGTATAGCCTTTTATTATATAAGATATACATATGTATAAATTTTTTCCTTCAGAGGCCTTACAGAAATGGTTGAACTGCCCTCATGTTATTTAATAATTATCTACATTTATTTTACCTGTAAAAAGGAAATCTGAACTTTGTGAATTAAAGAAAAGATAACCTTTTTCAACTGTCAGAAAATTAACAGTGGAGAAAATCATTTTAAAACAGCATGCTTGCTTTGAATCTTGTCTTACTCATTAAGATAAAAGGTGTTGTATTAGCTATTTTTATAAAGATTATGTTCAGATGATCAAATATACTTTGATGTATCCTTAAATATTCATCTTACCAGAATAATAAAAAAAAACCTTTTAATCAAAAAGGCTCCCAGGAAAGCTTGGCCTAGTAGGAGGTAGAAAGTGTCTTAAGTGAAGAAAATAGCAGTTTCTCAGGCAACTGGTACTCTGAGACCTCTTCAAATATCTCATAAATAAAAACCTTCAGAAGGGATTTCAGTATGCTCCATTATTTTTCAAAAAATGTTTTATATGTTGCAAGTTAAAAAAAATATTAACTTGATAACTCAGAAACCTAATGGAGATAAGGGGGTAGCAAGTTTTTGATCCCCTTTTTGTTTCTTGATGTGAAAATTATAAGAGACAAATGAAAGCCAAATAGAATGCATGGTTGGGTCTTTTTTTGAAGGTTATGTTTCTGTTCTTTTTTGAATTCAGAATTGTAGGTATTTTGGGGGGGCATATTTTAGAAATAAATGTAATAGTTGTTTCAGGGACAACAATATTATATGAGGCATCTTTGGGGTTCAGGACAGTGACTCCACACATTTAGTCATGCAGCAAATATTGAGAAACATTATTCTAGCTGCTGGGAGAACCATGCTCCAAACAAAGCCTTTGTCCTCAAAGAGCTTACCTTCTACTGAGGAGACATACAGAAAAATATAAATAAATATATAATAATATAATGACAGGTAAATAGATGGATAGTGCACATTTTAAGTTGATTAGGGAATGGCTCTTATCTGGTTTCACTACATCCAAATAGGAATTACTAAAAGGGAAGGCCTTGTGTAGTACATATCTTTTTTTTTAATTTTTATTTCTATCAATTAGAGATTCTATACATGAATTCTGTAAAACTCCATATAATGTAAATGTTTCTTCTAACTACCCATCTTTATTATCTTTTCCCCCTTAGGCAGCAATTTCTAGATTGCTAAATTCTAGAACTAACATATTTGAGATATGGCTTTAGCTAAGGCAGTACAAAGGTTAGAGGTAAGAAATAGGAATCACTTCATATACTGTGATGACAGGTACATAAGACATGGAAAGCATATCATCCTATTTCAGGATAATTATGTTCTTATCAACCAATCAAATTAGCTTGAAACTTATCTCTTGGTGGAGATAGAAGGAGCCATTATTTTTTAATATTTAAATATGTGCTGCCTTTCAGAAATGTACGGTGACATTGAGAAGTACACATGAAACATTTCAAACTGAAATTGGATAAAAATTTATCTTGTGGATAAAGTTAGGTTTTACCTGAAGGCTTACCTTTCGTTATGGCAATGGATATGACATTGCACCACTTTAAATGCATCTGTATTGAGGTGATAAAACGTGGCAAAATATTGGCTCCACAGAGAATTTCAATAATTGCTCTGACCCTAAAGGGTAACACATTAGGAACACCTAGGAGAGTCATGGAGCAGTGGCAGTGCCTCCAAGCAGAAGCTACCCTTTTCGTTAAAAAGCCATTATGTCCTTCTATGCCCTTAAAATGTAATCGGTGATGGCAATGGTTTAATCTCCCTTTTATAGTTCTAAATAATGTAAATCATCACAAATCACACTGAATATGGAGAATGTGAAGTAGAACTCGTCACTGATTTATTGCTTCAGTGAATGTCCAAGTGTTGGAGAATGACCTTGCAATTTTGGGAATAGAAATTATGCTATAGTTACTGGACTTGGGAAATAAAAAGCAAAGCAATAGCCTAGACTCTACTTGGAGTATTCTAATTTTATTCCACATGATCTTTTGTCCTTGGTCTAACTGTGTCAGGATTATCTAGAGACTGGATTTGTGAATGCTTCCTGACAGAAAATTACCAATTGTTTCCAAATTTTGCAACCCAAAGGAACACACACAATTAGCAGACATTTATTGGTGCACAACATCCTTCACAAGACTGTTTCGCTTGCACAGCAGGTATGCTTCGTGCTCTTAAAGAATCTAATTTATCAGCCAAACCTATCAAGCTATCATTTTTTAAAATATATTTTATTGATTTTTACAGAGAGGAAGGAAGAAGGATAGAGAGTTAGAAACGTTGATGAGAGAGAAACATCGACCAGCTGCCTCTTGCACACCCCCTACCGGGGATGTGCCTGCAGCCAAGTACATGCCCTTGACCAGAATCGAACCTGGGACCTTCCAGTCCTCAGACCGATGCTCTATCCACTGAGTTAAACTGGTTTCTGCTCAAGCTATCATTTTTATTCAATTAATTATCATTATTAGTATCATTATTATTTTTAATCTTCACCACACCCCTAATTTTAGGCAGAAGATATTTAAGCAACTCTCACCTAACACTGGTACCATTAAAACCCTCTTGCTGCTTATCTATTCAAATCTATTTGTTTCTGTTGGAAAAGTCAACTTTGTTTCTGTCCTTAGTGGCTGTGCGTTGGCTCATTAACTAGGATCCCAGTTATCCCAGAATGCTCTCTTTCTGCTAGGTTCTGCCTCGGACAAACCTTCCTCCACCAATCTCTCCATCACCCCCACATTCCCAAAAGGACATTGCTTACCAAAATATAGCTTGAGAAAGCTGATTTCTCAAGCTGATTCAGCACACACAGATGGTTCTCTGATCAGATAAATTTGATAAATTCCGCATACTATATGTGTAGTTTTCCATATATAATAAGGTTGAATATGAAAGTTTTGGTTAAATTATAGCACTGTCTTCACTTTACCAAAAACCTTAGTTTTGCTAATCAACACCTACCAACAACTGTAACATTAACTGGAATCTTAATCGGATAGGATAGAGTTTTCCAAAATACCGAAAAAGCACTGTATAAACTTAGGACACTACCTAGATACTTTGTAATGCTTCATTTCCCCTGATGGCCTTATGGCAAATGTTTAATATCACCTCTGTAGTTAAAAAAATAATAATTAATGATTAATTAAGAAAAACAGTGAGACCTCTGAGCATTTGAAAACTCGTGTTATTTGAAACAATTCATACTTATTCATCCCAAATTGCCCAGCCCTAGGGTTGATATATTGATTCATATGCTAATTAAATCTAACATTATTTTCAATTTCAGTGGGTTAAGAATTGGAGTCAGACCAGGTACCAGCTATAATTAACCTGTCTGGTCCACAGTTTCCTTTTTCATAAATTGAAAGCTATCTCAGATTATTGAGCACTAAATAGATCAATGTTTATAACTTCCACTCTGGTGCCTCATGCACCCTGTATAGATCAGTTCCCTGTCTGCCTGCCTAAAGACTTTCCTGATGTTGATTTCCTGATTACTGGGCTGATTTTCAAAATATTATTTGTTTCTGGATTCCTTATTGCTGTTTCTATACTTCCCTATTAGAAAAATGCTATGTCCCATTCTGCAGCCCTCTGTCAAATTCCATATGGGATTGTATGACTGTCTGTGACCTAGGCCTCCTGTGCCATGTTTTACCCGCGTGGCTAGGCCTCCTGCTGGCACCTGCTGCAGTGTCTGTATCCTGTGGGTGACTCACCCTGAGGCAGACGCCACAGTCTGGCCACCCAGCCTGCTCTGTCCTATCAGAATTGATCTGCCATCTCTTTTCCTGCTCCAGGATCAGATAGGGAATATTTACTTTATACGTAGAAGAAAGATCTCTTGAAGTATTCAGTACTTTTGTATTTGCTACATGCCACATGGAAAATAGAAAAAAGAAACACAAACATGTTTGCCATTTCATAAATTTTCCAATGAAGTTGCATATATAGAAAAACTAATACTTCCCAGTTCTGCTGAGTTTTTAAAAAACTTAATATCTTTCTAAGTGGTTGAGATGATAAAACCATTTGTGTAAAATACATCTCCTAATAATGTAAGCCTTGTTTCGCAAAGGACCTTAGCTACATATCATGTTAGTCTAATTTTATTTTTAAAAAGCATAACTATATGAACAATAAATATTTCCATTTGAAAAGGATACATATTCCTGGGGGAAAGTAAAAATAGTAAACTAAAAACTTAAACATACAGATCAGAACACTATTTTGCCAATTATAATATTAAAGATAATTCAGTATGTGTGAATTTGTTGTTTCTATGTAAGCTTTTATAGAGACATTTTTCTCCAGGGAATTTTCATCTACAGCTTTTTGGTGCCTAGATTAAAATATGTAGTATGCACATTTTCCTGCCCAGGGACTGGGAGGTTACTCATAAGTGGCCTGGAGAAAATATTGGCAGTATTTTAATATTGATAAAATATTTCACAGCAGAGATATATTTCCGTGTCAATCATCTCTTATCCCTAGGGAGCCCTGCACATAGTTGAATGGGAATGGAAGTGGGCTTTGCGATTCTTTGGGTCCCCCGATCAGCAGCAATGCAGGACCCATTGGCAGGAGCTAAACTGAACTGCATGGTATGGACTTGAACTCAAGTGCAGTCTCATACTTCTTTCTTGATTCTCAATGTTGGCACCCGCAAACCAACCCTGCCTGTGAGTAAAGAGAAAATATTGCCTGACTAACCTAATATTGATAAAATGTCAACTAATAAAATCTTGCTTAGTTATACTCCACAGGAGACAATATAAAGGTGGGCGGGGGGAAGAGGGAGGCAACATAAAAGTTGGAAACTTAGGTCTGCAGGGGAAGGCAGTTAGAGGTGACCAGGCCTGCTGGGGAGGACAGTTAGGCGCAATCCGGCTGGCACGGGAGCAGTTAGACATCAATCAAGCTGGCAGGGGAGTGGTTAGGGGGTGATCAGGCTGGCAGGCAGAAATGGTTAGGGGCAATCAGGAATGCAGGTAGGAGAGCAGTTGGGAGCCAGCAGTCCTGGATTGTGAGAGGGATGACAGACTGCCCATTTAGGGATTGGATATCCCTAGAGAGGTCCCAGATTGGAGAGGGTACAGGCAGGGCTGAGGGATAACATCACCCCCACTCCCATGCACAAATTTTGTGCACCAGGCCTCTAGTTTTATAATAATATATATGCCTTATATTATTCATCCTATATTACAGTTACAATTGTAAGCTATTCTTCAGTTTTTCTTCTAACCAAATGTTTGAACATATACTTCTAAAATATTATTTTACTTAAAGGAATGAAGAATATCACACATATAGAAATGAACAGTAAGGAAATAGGCACACACATACCCACCACCAAGATTATAAAAATACCATATCTGTTTCTAAGAATCTAATTAAAATAGAACTAAAATGTTACAAATGTAACTAAAGCTCTTAAGTCACCTCTCTCAACTTTTCCTTTCACAGAGGTAAGAAGAATCTCAAGGTTGACATATTACATTTCCATTTATATATTAGGATTTAGACATTTATATGCTATTACTAGTATAATATTAAGAGTTTAAAATGTGCATTTTGAAACATTATATACTTTCTTACTGCATGCATTTTTATTTCTTTGACCTAATTAATGTATCAAATTCATTTGCTCTATTTGTTTTTGTTACACTTTTATCCATTTTTATCTACATTTTTGTACCAAGGAAAAGTTGAGTTGCTTTTAGTTCCTGATTTAAAATAGATTGCAATAATTAGCATTCTTTTTGCCCCCTTGTTCACAGGAAGGTATACAAAAGTTTATTTACTGAGTTAAAGGATGTGTGTATAATCAACTTTTTTTATATTGTCAAATTAATTTCCAAATTATTTGTAGCTACAAAAAGTCCCATTTTCTCATCCTATCACCAAATAGCACTGTTATGAGATGTCAATTTTAGTCAATATGATTAATATAAAATGATATATAAATATTCTAACTTGTGTTTGCCCCATTTCTGGTAAGAATAATTTTGTTCAGATACTTTGATAGTTTTCCATTCTTTCTTGGTTTGTTGGAGTATTTTTCTAATTTCTTTGTCCTATTTGTACCCTGCCTAAAATAAAGATATTCTCTCTCTCTCTCTCTCTCTCTCTCTCTCTCTCTCTCTCTCTCTCTCTCTCTCTCTCTCTCTCTCTCCTCTCTTTCTCAATCTCTCTCTCTCCTTTTTTGGGATTGGGGGTGCTGGAAAATAATTTAATCATGGCTATTTAAACACAAATGTATTTTGCTTTTTTGCTTAAATCTAGTGAAGCAACATATCATAATTTGTTTTTAGAATTTTTTAAGAATTTATTTTTCTTTTTGATCCACAATGGATTTGTATATTTTAAATAATCAGTAAAAGCTCATGAATCCTATTATTCTTTTAGATGTCTTAATCCTATTTTTCTCTTTGTTCATTTATATCTTGACTAGAGGCCCAGTGTATGAAAATTTGTGCACGGTGTGTGTGTGTGTGGGGGGGGAGATGGCCTAAGCCACAGTCTGATCTTCTTTGCAGGAGGCGACCCACAGGCTGATGGGGGATGGCTCTGGCCAGTGAGCGGCCGGCCCTACCCCTGATTGTCCATCTGTCACCACCAGTCGCTTCCATCCCCCAATCGCTGTCCTCTCCCTCTGCCCATGGGCATCCACCTTGGCTGGTCTGGTGCTACCCATCCTTCTGGTAGCACCCATTCGGTCAATTTGCATATTAGGCTTTTATTATATAGGATTTCATCAGAACTTTATTTTGGCATACCATATGACATAGGAATCTCAATTATTATTTTTTTTTCTATTCATAGTTAGCCACATTTCTCACTTATTTGCACTCCTTTATCATATACAGGATAGGGCAAAAGTAGGTTTGCAGTTGTGAGTATGCAGAACACAGTTTATATTTATATTATTAGTTATTAATTATTATATTATTTTCCATATGAGCAACTGTAAACCCACTTATATTTCACCCTGTATAAGGATCACATGTCTGGATTGGTCTGTTTTGAGATACTTCCCCCCCTCCCCCAACTTTATCATCAAAGGAGTTCTTTTCTTTGTTTGATCTGGGTAACAGCGCCCTTTGCTGCCACCATCTCGCCATTGAAGAAGTCAGGGCAGCCAGCCTCCATGTGGCTGTACTGCTTCCTTCCGTAGGAGTGCCAACTGAGCCCCAGAAGTCCTCCTACACATGCAGCCCACTCTTCCTGTACTTGCTTCCACCACTGTCTGCCTGAGGGCCATCGGGAACAGTATCTTTGTGTGTTTTATTACCATTTTTATACCAGCAGACAAAAACAAAGAATTTCAGTTCATCTTTCTTGTCCTATGATTGTGCTTCTCTTTTCTGAGCCCATCTCTCCCCATTCCCAACAGAAACACAAAGACTCATGCCACTCAGGAATTCTGGAAATTGTGCAGCCAATATTTCTTCTAATATTACTAATTTACAAAGGCATCTCCTTTTGGAATTCCTATAGGAGTTTATGTTTTTTAAGCTTCTTATTTTATTAACAGCATTTTTGGATTCCTTTATCCTAAGCTTGAACTTTATACCTGTGTATTTCAGGTAATGTCCTGTATTTTATCGTGTGTGTGTGTGTGTGTGTGTGTGTGTGTGTGTGTTTCTTCATTGTGCTTTTATGCACATATTTTGGTGCAGTTATTTTTTTTAATTATCTTCATTACAAAAAGTATTGCAAATGTTCCCTTTTCCTCCATTGACAACCTTCCTTTATTTCATCTTGCAGTTTCTTCACTTGCTTAGTAATTTAGTTAGTTTATTCTGTATATTCTATTTCAATGATTATATTCTTTGCTTCTAAGAATTTTGGCAGTTTGCAAAAAAGAACTGACATGTTTTTCATATATTTTCTTATTTTTATCTTACAGTAATATTAACTCATTGTTATGTTTTTAATCTTTAAACATACTTCTTTTGCATTTTTCACAGATTCTTTTATCATAAAAATGTTTGATGATTACTCAGCCTTCTGACTCTCTCCTGGTGTTGGTTTCTCATTGACTTCCACTCTGAAGCTCCACCTCAGAGGGCTTTATCAGTAGTTATCATATCCTGTGACCTGAGCCTTTCGTGTTTGATTTTACCAAACACTTAGAAATAGGCTTTTATGATCTCTCCTACTTTGGAGGTCTTAGAACTAATGATCTGTCTAAACAGGAAGTTTGCAAGATGCAGGCCGCGGTGATGAATTCTAACAGACTTTCTTTATTCCACCTGATCCTCTGAGAGACAGTCATGTTTCCATTTTTGCTTATTTGTACCATTGTACAGATGATCTTTTCTCAGTTTATGCATTTAATAGTTTAATAGATCTTTACATTTCTTCATATTATGTTGAAGCTTCTCAGTTCCAACTCCCTGCACTTCACAGCACCTGATAAAGTGAATGGATTAATGTGGTAGCCACCGCAACCCTTTCTCCCCGACTTAAATGTTGCCAAAGTGGCATGAAAAGCCCTTGCTTTTGTTTTCAATTTCTCCTACAGTTTCTGTAACTTGTCTTTTTTTTTTTTTTTTTCCTCCAATCTCAGATTTAAATATGTGAAAATGTTTTATGCAGTTTTCTTAAATGTTAGTTTGGGGAAAGTCTGCAATTTACCTAGTCAGAAACATCTTTGGAATGTGAAGTCACATGACTTGCTACTTAACTAGCTTTATCAAATAATATTAACATGTCAAAAGAGCTCTTATTCTGAGGAACTAAAAAGTAAAGGTTAAAAACACAAATTGTTATTTTAACAACTTAAGCAATGATGTAACAATGATACACTACCAGTTCCTTAAAAAGAAACCTAAGGGTAACTTGATTATGAAGAAAAATAAATGTCTACAGATTATCCTATATAACCCTAATATGTAAATGGACCTAATGGCAGGATGACTACTTGCAGTAACGCACACTGACCACCAGGGGGCAGATGCTCAATGCAGGAGCTGCCTCCTGGTGGTCACTGCACTCCCACAGGAAGAGTTCCATTCATCCAGAAGCCATGCTCATAGCTGGCAAGCACAACAGTGGTGGCAGGAGCCTCTCCCACCTCTGTGCAGTGCTTAGGAGCCCTCGGGGGATGTCTGACTATGAGTGGGCCTAAGCCATCAGTCGGACATCCCCCAATGGATCTGTACTGCAAGAGGAGTAGGCCAGGCTGAGAACCCTCCCCAACAGTGCACAAATGTCATGCACCAGGCCTCTAGTGGTATCATTATTTGCTTGCTAGAGCAAATAAAATATTATGTCTAGAATTCTCTTAATTAATAGGCTCAATATAAATTAAAAGATAAGATTATGAAAGTTTGTTTTTGTTTAAAACAAAAAAAATATTTTAAGTGTATTGTTTTAGTAACAATGGTTAACTTGCATAATCTCCTTGTGTTTTTAGTATTTTCAAATTTAAAATGAGAATGAGAATTGATGTATTTCATGGATATATTGTGAGAATTAAATAAAATTTTAACCAACATAATAAGAACAATCTCTACTATATAATGAGCACAAGAGAAAAGTTTGCCATTGTTCTTGCTACTAGTATCTGTTTTGGCAGCATATATATGCATAAGAAACAATCCTAAATTTATGTGATGGTTAATTTTGTGTGTTAGCTTGACTGGATTGCAGGGTGATACAGATAGTCCTTGGGTTACATTGGACTCAGCTTATGTCATTTCATAGTTACATCGCCATCTTACATTTATTTATAAGAGAAAAAATATTCTGTCATTTCGACGTGTATACATATGTGCTTTATGGTTTTTTTTTAATTTATTTACTACAAGTAAAGGTCAGGAATTGTTATCTTTTAAATTCTTTTAACTGTTTCACTTAATTACTGCTGGGTGTGTGATCCATGTGAGTGATGTAGGTGCTTATGTAGGCAGGTTCAAACTTACAGTGAAAATCACGTTAGTTAGCGCCATATAAACGGATCTCCCATGTAACCCAAGTACCTACTATATTTGAATTAGTGGACCCAGTTGGAGTGAGCATCATCTGATCTGTTGAGAACCTGAGTAGAACAAAAAGTAAGAGGAAGAAAGATTTTGTCCTGCCTGTTCTGGTGGCTTGAGCTGGGACATTGATCTTCACCTGCTCTCAGTTCTCCTGGTTCTCAGGCCATCAGACCTAGATTGAAATCTACACCATTAGCTCCCCTGATTTTCAGGCCTTTGGACTCTGACTGAATTACACAACTGGCTTACAGCCTCCATAATTACATGATCCAATTCCTTACAATAAATTTCATCCTATATCTATATCTGATTAGTTCTGTTTCTCTGGAGAACCCTAGTACAACTTTACAACTAAGTATTGAAAAGAAAAACTAAGTATTTTACTAATGGGTTCTATAATATATATCTATCTATATATCTATATCTATATCTATATCTATATCGATATCGATATCGATATCGATATCGATATCGATATAGATATAGATATAGATATAGATATAGATATAGATATAGATATAGATATAGATATAGATATAGATATAGATATAGATATAGATATATATAAATGATAAGCGACAATCATATATATATATATATATATATATATATATATATATATATATATTTGTTGGACAATTCTCCAACAAACTGAGCCATACTTACTGGCCAGGGCAAGACTGCAGTTCTTAATGAAGACTACAAGAATGTACATGCTCTGGTTCTTTTTTTTAAAAAATATATTTTATTGATTTTGTACAGAGAGGAAGGGAGAGAGATAGAGAGCTAGAAACATCGATGAGAGAGAGTCATCTATCAGCTGCCTCTTGCACACCCCCCACTGGGGATATGCCTGCAACCAAGTTACATGCCCTTGACCGGAATCGAACCCGGGACCTTTCAGTCCCCAAGCCAATGCTCTATCCATTGAGCCAAACCGGTTTCGGCATGTTCTGGTTCTTGATTGCTTCTCCAGCCTTACCTCATAAGGTCCTCTTGGTCCTAATCCTTTCTCCTGGCTTATGCCCCATTGAGCCTGCATGCCCCATTGAGCCTGCAACCTGGACATGTGCCTTGACCAGGAATCAAACCATGACCTCCTGGTCCATAGGTTAACGTTCAACCACTGAGCCATGCCAGCTGGTATATACTCATTGATTCTTAAAGTAAAAAATGTATATAGGACATTGCAAATATGATTTTTCTCTGACATCTGAAGCCTCACTTGGGGAGATTCAACACTGAGGATTGATCAAAAGGCCTAGAATCTAGAATTACAAATGGTTTGTTCAATCACATGGCTGGTATGGATGACTTAACACCTGAGATATATGGATCTGTTAATGGAGGCACCTGCAGATGTCTTTTTCTGTGGCTCTCAGACCGGTGGCCAGATTCTGACAGGTAGAGTCCTCAAAGAGAGCTTCTGGAGAGGTCTGGTCCATAGTGTTATTTCTGTTTCACTGTATGTGTCATGATCTCACCCAGACTCATGGGAAAAGAACATGGATCTCACTTCTCAAGGAGAGAAGTATCAAAGAACGCACACCTATGTTTTAAAACTGCCACATCACTTTTAAGTAATTTTTATTTCATAAATAAAGGTTAGAAGCAATTAGGAAGGCAGGCAGGGAAGCAGTTGGACACCAGCAGTCCTGGATTGTGAGAGGGATGTCCTACTGCCCATTTAGGCCCGATACTACTGTGATTGGAGAGAGTCCAGGCTTGACTGAGGGACACACACCCCAGTACATGAATTTTGTGCACCAGCTCTCTAGTAGTTTATAATACTGTGTTGAATATTTAAAAGTTTCTAAGAGACCCGGGCAAGTGTGGTTCAGTGGTTAAGTATGGACCTATGAACCAGGAGGTCAAGGTTTGATTCCTGCTCAGGGGCACATTTTCGGGCTGTGGGCTCAAACCCCAGTAGGGGGCATAGAGAAGCCATCCAATCAATGATCCTCTCTCATCATTGATGTTTCTATCTCTCCTCCTCCCTTCCTCTTTGAAATCAATAAAAATATACTTAAAAAAATAAAAGTTGTTCAGTGAGTGGATCTTAAAAGTATTCATCACAAGAAAAAAAAGTTTGCAACTATGTAAGGTGATATATTAATACATTAGGATGTTAGCTAGACTAATTGTGGCGATCATTTCATAATGTGGGCAGATACCTAATTACCTAAAACTAATATATTATATGTGAATTAGAGAGAGAGAAATAAAGAGAGAGAGGAGAGAGAGGAATCCTAAACAATTCTAGAAGTTCCAGGGAGTTTTCTCAGAGCAGTAATCACTAAGTGACGCTGGGAAGGTTAAACAGAGCAATGGGGCATTGCAAAGAGCAGCGTCCATGGAAGTTACATTTAAGCAGTGAGTGTGGACAAACTAGCAGGCTGTCGATATTGAAGCAAGCTTGGGCTGGTTGTATAAACAGAGACAGCGAAAACAGCAGTGATTTCTTTTTAGTTAGCCAATTAAGCTAATCAGAGGTTTTTTGAAAGATATTAGTTGAAGGTTTGGATTGTAGGCCAAATGTAGCAGGACACAGGAATAAGAAACAGTCAGATCCTTTTAGATACAAGCAGCAGAGAAGCTAAGAAGTCAGGAACAGCCAGCTCAATTCCAATCTGCTGCAAGTGGTGGTAATTGCAAATGAAAGAATGTTCTTTAGAAATAAGAAGTTATTGTGATTATTTGGCTCTTCTTTTTTTAAACAAATGAATAGTCCTATACACAAAATAATCCTATACACAAATGGAAATTATAGTTACTTGTATAATTCTTAAATATCACTTTCCACCCCTTCCCCACAAAAATGCTGAATTTGTAGAATACACTGTGCACTATAGAATGCATTATATGGTGAACACAAGTTCTGTAACATTTATTGATCTGACTGAACCTGCTCTTTGGCAAACATCAAAGTGTCTTTTTCCTTTCCCACTAACTCATTTCATATCACTAAGCCAACGCATGTTCAGTAAATATCCACCACTTTTGTCTTTATTGTTGGTGATTCTGCTTTGTATTTTGTTAATATATATTTTTATTGATTTCATAGAGAAATGGAGAGATAAAGAGAGATGGAAACATCTATGATGAAAGAGAATCATCGATCAGCCACCTCCTGCATGCCTCCCCCACATGAGAGGCCAAGCTTGCATCTCTGACATGTGCCCTGACCAGGAATGGAACTGTGATCTCCTGTTTCACAGGTCAACACTCAACCACTGAGCCATGTCAGTTGGACTGCTTTGTGTTTTTAGTGAAAATAAATTGGAAAGAAGATGATAAATCATTTTAAAAGTTAAGTGAGATGACTAAGCTAGTCCATATACCATTGCTTTATTGTGCAATAAGTAAGCATCCACAATTATAACCTTTGAATCTCTTTTAGAATAAACACTTTTCCATGATTCTACTGCTTTTTGTGCTCATTTTTAAAAAGATGCACCTCTTCATTCATTCATTATTAATATATCATTTTGGAGTGTACCACCATTACAGCACAGTCTGTTTATTATTGAAAACAGCATCCTGTTTTTGAGCACTTAAAAGTTTTTCAAGCCCAGCTGGTGTGGTTCAGTGGTTGAACATTGACCTTTGAACCAGGAGGTCACAGTTAAATTCTGGGTCATGGTACATGGTGGAGCTGGAGGCTCAACTCCTTGTGTGGGGACGTGCAGGAGGCTGCCGATGGATGATTCTCTCTCCTCACTGATGTTTCCATATCTCTCTTCCTCTCTGAAATCAATAAAAATATATTTTAACAAAATTTTGTCAAGATATTATGAAATAACTCTCTTTTCAATTTTTCAAATTTGAAATTGTTGAAAAAAAAAAAAAAGGATAGTCCACCTCTAGGGTAAATTTGAGACCATGTACATAGAAGCCATAATGGAAAGTCCAGTTTTAAATGAAGTGGTTTCAGGAGACAACATATTATGAGTAAAGAACAGGGTATCTTTGAACAACCTTCAGAGATTCCTCAAATGAAGAGTCCAGTAGAAGAGGGGAAGCATGAAGTTTCCTGCGAAGGACCAGTTACAGAGATGGGAAGAAAGCAGGAGAGAGACATGTCATCTGTGCAAAGAGAAGGCTGTTTCACAAAGAAAGGAGCATTCAGCAATGTAGACTGATCATGGGAGGGGGGGGGGTCAAGCAGTTTTCAACCATAGCCATGGAGATGAGGGACTGATAATAAATAGCAGGAAGAAGATTAAAGAGAATATTCTAAAAAAATACTAAAACCTTTCTAATGATGAATATGTCCATGGATCACTGTCAAAAAAATATATGTACATAGTGAAGATGACAGCAAATGGACAACACATTTCTAAAAAATATTTAACACTTTTTAAAAACAATTTGTGTGTGAAAGGAGAGAAAGAGGACTGTCACCAAAGGAGGTGCTGAGGCCCGAATGGAAAGACTCCAGGAGAGAAAGAGTTTGCAATGAGAGCAAAGGAATAGCTAGCGGTATAAATGCTCTGAGAAGGAATGAGGGATGATCTCCATAGCACCCACAAAAATTGGCTGGAAGTTCCATGAGCTGAATCGCTCCTCTCTTAGAGCAGCAGAGAAGGATAAAAGGAGAAAAAGATGCTGGTAATTTTGGTAGTTTTGAAGGAAGCCTCTGTGATAAGACTTCTATTTATTTTTTTGCAATTTAAGCAAAATAAGGCATAATGAAAGTCGATGATGATTAGTTAATGATTGAACCAATCTGCTTATTTTGTAATTATACCCAACAATCTTCAGCTGCTCAGGAGCAGGATGGGCTACAGAAGATACATGGTTCCATTCAGAGCTGTGGTTTTTGCCTAAAACAAGTGTTATGAGAAAAATAGAGAATTAAGGTAATTTGGGACAATGGCAAGATTGTTCTCCAAATGGTGCTCCTGGGAACCCAAACCAGCAGTGGTTACAATTAAAGAAAAATATTCCCTCCTGAGAATTCAGCTGAAATAATGGGGTCATGGACAGAAAGCCTCCATGAAGGAGCATAAACCATCAGGATAGCATTGAAGAAGTAAGCCAGAAGGAAGAAGAAATAATCAGAGACTGTGATTCTTGAGTTGGTGAAATTCATAGGTACAGCAATTTGGGGTGATGATAAAGTTTAAAATGAGGCTGTGTTTATACATTTTTGTGGAAATACTAATTATGAGAAAGGAATTAATATTAATGATAATTGCTTATATTTACTGAGGGCTTAATATGAGGCAGGTAGTATTTTATCTGCTATTTTTTCTCTCTAAACATTCTTGAAATGAGTTACTGTATTATTCCTGTCTCATAAATGAGAAAGTTAAGGCACTACCAGTCTAGTAATTTATCTTCAGATCAGAGTTATCTGCTTCAGAAAACAGTTGGGCCTACACTGACCTTAACTGAATCTTTAAAATGCCTGGCATGAGCTCTTCCATTTGGATGCTAACATCATCTAGCATGTTAGTATTTGCAGCAGAAGACTGGAATCAAAGTGTTAAACTTTTCAGTGAATGAGGGGAATTGGCTCAGTCAGATCACAGTCTTCATGCGGTAGGGGTCCACTGAGTTGCATGGAATCAGCTCTATTTAGTCAAGTTTAATGAAGGAGATAACCTGGTTAGTCTGGGAGAGAATGCACTCTAAGGGAAACATCTGCAGCACATGGCCTTATGATAATGATGGTAAGAATATATACTTAGCAAATATTTGAGATAGTTCCAGGAAAAAAAAAAAAGGATTTTCAAGGAAGGCCCACTTCTCAGTTAAAGAAAAAAGGTAGAATGAATGAAAACGAGACTGAAGATACAGGGGATATTATGTTTGTTAAGAAGAAAGAAATCCAGGTAGTTCTGTGGAAGAGTTAGAGAGGTAAGTGAAGGAAATGGTTTGTGAAAAATGCAGAGGGCATAGTGCACTGTGAGAGAGGATAGTGTGCAAGGCCAGGAAAAGCTACGGTTGCTTATACCTCTGGTAGTGACCAATGAAACAGACCCCAACATTCCCTCTGAAGTTCAGGGCCTGACTTACAGTGGGTTGAAGCCAGTCTCAGAAACAGCACACTTCAGACTAGCCATTGGAGCACTTGCTGATAAAGACTCTGAGGTCACACACTATCTCAGCAGGAAAGATCAGTGTGACTGGATAGATGGCTCTACCAGGGACACAGAAGACTTTGGAGAATAGGTAGCTGAGCCTGCTATTCCAGATTAATTATTTATCTGCCAATCAGACCTCCCCTAAAAGTAGCATGTTTGTGATAAAATAATTAACAAAGAAGCTACGTATCACATGCTTTCCTAAAAAATGATTCTTTATAAATTATGTTTTTAAGAGATTGGGTTTTAAATAATGCACCTATCTGGGTCAGGAATAGATAGCATGCTGCAAATGTTAGGTTAAGAATATTGAAATAAAAGACTATTGACACAGGTGAGAAGAAGCCTAATGGAACCAAAAGAGACATCAGTGCACCTAAAGACTTTAACAGCATGAAGTATTGATGCTCCTAGGCTTGAAGGATCAAGGGAAATCCATGCTAGCAGAACCTAGATAATTGGGCTGCGTGATTCTAGCTGTGGCAACTGACAGGACCACAAAATGGCTGATATACTCTACAGGGACCTGACAGGAAGAAGGCTGGAAAAATGAACACTTGGGCCTTTTTCTGCCATGCTTATTTAACCTCCTGCTAGTGCCCTTCTCTGGAAACTAGGAAATGTGCAACACTGGAAATAGCATTCATTAATGCCAGCCTGCCTGGAGCAAGATCATAAGGCAGTGACTGGAAGGCCACTGCAAAATCTCTTCAAGATAGATGATGTCATCATGCTCAGGGCTGTCACACAGGATTGTGCCCACTGTGTACAGCACAGCCCCATTAGGCACCATTCCCATAGACCACAGTATTGGGTATAATTTGTACAGTCACCCATTCCCTCTTGCAGTCACATCTGTGCTTTATCAATCTGCAAATGCATAACCAGATTGTGGGTTGTCTTTTTTTTTTTTACAATAGTTAAATTTATATAAGGATGTAAAAAGGAGAAAAGGAATAATTTTTCTTCCATCCTTCTGAGTTCTAAGATGAGACCCCTTTTAATAAAAGACAGATAATCAAGAATGAAACCCTCAGAAGTTTATTTACATGTATACTTGGAAAATAACCAAAGAAAAATGCCCTATGTGGGTTTGTATTTAGACTTCAATACCACCTTAGCAGGAAAAGGGGAGAGGAAGTGTAGGCCTCTTAGGGGAGAGTAAATGAATTCTAGGAAAGATGAATGGGTCCTGAGAAGAATAGATGAGAGGTAAGATAGTTTGTGACAAAGTTTGTCTGGGTATGGTGTCAACTTCTAATTTCCTCTCCTGTAATAAGAGTCAATCTTCCCGGGTTGATGAAACTCCCAGGGAGGAGATCTATGATAATTGAATTCCTTTTGGAGAATCTGTCTTTAGACAGATAAGGGCAGTTCAGAGAAAGTCTCTCTGTGCATCTGTGTTTTTCAAGTGCCTATAGCTCAAAGTAATCAATATAGCTAAAGCAGCATGTTTTGGAGTGGCATGTCCTGAAATCTTACAGTGATATTTTGGGGAGGCCTATTCTGCAGCCCGCCAGAGGCACCCAGACAGTCCTAATATGGGGTAACAATATCTGTCACAGATTAAGATTTAACGAACAATCCATGTTCTCTAATTGGAGCACGGTTTTATGCAAGTGCCTTACACGGATACCTGTATATTTCCTATGTATTTTTTATTTTAAGACATCATTTTACATAATCCCCAAATGAAACTCTAATCAAATCAACAAATATTTTATTTTCTAGTAATAATATGTGAAATAGAAAATGTTCTCAATACAGTTCTAGCCTTAAGATGTTTAAGAAAGACTGTAGGGTGTACTGAGTGGAAAACATAGATGGTTTATAAAGTGTGTTGATATCTTCATCACTGTTGTTACAGTTTCTTCCAAATGAATTTCAAGTTTTTCTAATGAAATTATAAAATTTCAATACTGTGTTGTCTACTTTTCTTTTAGTAACACAATTGAATGAGTCTGGGAGAAACAAGAAATTAATGAAAAAATAAAGTGATGTCCTTGGCTACTGATTAAAATTTATAAATACAACTTGAATGTAAATCAAAGGAATTTATAAAAGTAATTTCAATGTCCATCTGTACTCACAGTACTTAGATTTTATACATTTCTAAATTCAGATAATATACTTTTGCTTGTTTAAATTCCAGTATATAAACCTTATATTTACAAAATGTCATATTTACAAAACAGCTGAGTAAGAAGAAAACAGAAAGATTGCAAAATTGACCAAATATGTGTTTATCTCATCTTTCCTATCTTTTTCAACCACATCATGTTATTTAAAAATAGTCAGGGCTGCTAAGAGCATATCACAGTTTATCACATATTCACCTATGTATCTATAAAAAGAAATATTGTTAGAATATGCAGTCAATCTCATTATCAAAACTTATGGCAAATAAAAGCAAAATAAAACAAAAACACTGACAGGGGTTTACAGAAAAGTGTAAGGTCAGAAAGGAAAGTCTAGTTTACAGTGCAGTGCAATTTTACCAAAGTTTTTTGTTCACAAAACTTCATTGCATATTATGTAAATATGTGCTAAGGCTTAAATACTATTTGAATTAAGTAATACCATGTTTTAAAACCTTACCTAATATGAAAATTGTAGACTATAATTTATATTCCTATTCAGATTACAGAATATGATTTGACATAGTGTCTTCAAATAAAGGATATCTGTGACAGGAATGCATAGAAGTGATACAGAGAAGTGAGGGGGATTTTTAATATACTCATATAATCTCTCTATTTCCTTAGCAGGAATTTCAATTCAAAGACTCAGATTTTCACTCAAAATTCTGAAATAATGCATTTTATTATATTGTCATTCCAAATGCCGTCACGTCAGTTATATCTTAAAGTTCGATTAAAATGACAGTTGTAACCCACATTAATAGTTTTGGAGTAAAATTGGAAATGCAGGAAACTTCTAAATGACATTTAATTATGATCTTAAGGTAGAAATTATTCTAGAAAGGAAGGAAGTGCAATAGAAAACAAGATTTCATATTTTGGAAATTTCATTCCTAGAGACAGTCACAAAAGCTGTAGCAGAGTTTGATTAAGTCTGCATGTTGTTCTTGACCTCATTAATGGAGTCAGCTGATGGATTTCCAGATCAATTTGTATGCAAATGAACAGGAATAGGAATGAAGTTTCACAACTAATCTGTCCACTCTCACTGAATACTTTTTTCTTTCTTCCCATCTTCATTTATGCACAAGTGATGCTTATTGGTGCCCTCATGGAAGTGTTTTGATAACTAATTGTATATGTTAAATGCAAAAAGATAAACATAATTTCTAAAGTGTGTTTAATATGTGGTATTTCAATACAGCCTAACATTTTTTGAATACTTTTACAGCTGTGATTTTCTTTGCTCTTAAATTATTTTCATGCATGAATAAACTGAAAAGAGACTGGTCAATAAGAACAGAACACAGCACAGTTCAAGACCAATCACTTTCCAAGGTAAAGGGGACTTCTCATCATAACAAACAAAATTAGCCAGAGAGACATTTAATTATGGTATCGAAAAGTTTCAGTTGTATGTTGTAAGTTTGTATACATTTTTAGGATAATGAATGCAGTTAACAATCTGATTTCTCCATAAATTTTATATGGTTCACATTTGTTTGATTATAGGCATTTATTCAATTAAAGTCAGTCAATGCATAACCCCTGGTGAAGTATCTGCTTATGATATATTTTACCAGGCATTATTAGAGATGTTACTTTTAATTTTTTATCATTATATCAAAAGTATTCAAACCTGAACTAGATTAATAAGGAGAATAAACTAAAAAAGGGAACTTAAGAGGCTTAAAGGAGAATAAATCTGTAAGACTTATGCCTGGCTATGTGGAAGCATATGTAAAGGAAAACTAGATTCAGCCCCCCACTGAAGAATTCCTCTATGACACAGAAGAGTGATGAATCACCCAATAGGGAGGGCACATTAAATAGATGGCTTAAAAGAAGCCAGCCTTCATAAAAAGACACTATAGTTCAGGTTCTATTTCAGTGAGATGAACTGACATTAGATGATTTTTTTTCCTTTTTCTCTCAAGAACTTATTAAATGATAGTCAACATCAGTGAAAACAATGAACAAAGATGCTGCTATCTTAGCCTTTTTTTAGAGAGAAAGGGAGAGAGAGAGATGACAATGCAAGAACAAACATATAGATCAGTTACCTCCTGCTTGCCCCCCACAGTATCCCCTCTGTCTTCCACCCAACTGAGGACATGTGACCTACTGGGAATCGGACAGGCACACTTTAGGTGTAGGGACATTGCCCAACCAGCTGAGCCACACCAACAAGGATGCTATCCTAGTCTTAAAATGCCAAATCCTCCCTTAGCATGGCAAAAAGCAACAGATGATATTCACAGTTGAAACATTAATTTATAATTCCATATGATATAATCTAGATTTGGGTAAATAAGGTGCAGATAAGTATTTTTAAAACATTTTGGGGATGAGGTGAGAAGCAGTAGGGCAGAGTACTGTTGCTTTCCTCTATAAGTTTTATATTCAACTGGATATATGGAATGTGTATATGTATGTGTGTTTACTTTAAGGAAATATAACTCTACTAAGGGGAAATATAATACTAGTATATGATATAAAAAGTATTGAAAATTCTACATATTTCTTAATATTCTTCTTATTTTATGGTGGAGATTACTAATCTGCCATTTAAACTTCCCACTGCTGCTTGATAATTTAATAGTCAATACTGTTCTCTTTTGTAGATATAAGTTGTTTAAAAAATATAAAACAACTGAAAAGTTAAATTATGTTAGTGTATTTTTATTTAAATTGTATATATTGGTTTACCTACAATGCTGATAAACCCTGTAACTCTGATGTGTTAGTTGTTTGCAAATGTGGTATATTTTTTATATACCATACAATATGCTATATGATATAGCATAGAATATTATATATGCCATATATAAAATGTATGTAATATACCTCATATTATGCAGAATTAATGCTTTTCAGTACTGGCCATAGTTTAAATTAACATGAAGATATATAAAACCTCCATATTTTGACATATTTTTATTATCAAATCATCAAAAACCTTTTATATTTCTTTGTAAAAATATGTTATTTGTAAAAACATTGCCCACTGTTCTTCAAGTGTACTGTAAAATAAGGGTTCTCATTTAAATTCACTTCTATTAACCTACCAATCCCTGTGGATTCACAGAAAACCTCCACCAGGAATGAGATTGCAGAGTAATGCAATTTATTAGAAGAGCTCAAGGCCCACAATCCTTTTTATAAGACAAGATGCTCTTGCTAAAATGTTCTGATTTTTAAAAATTTAACAGCTTCATGCAGATATAATCTACTTGTTACAAGTATACAATTCAGTGATTTTTAGTACTTCCACAGAGTTGTGCAAACATCACCAAAATATATTTTTAAGAATTTCCAACACACCAAAAAAATATATATTGTGCCTCTTTATAGTCACTTACTTCCACTCTCAGACCTACATAACCACAGACCTACTTTCTGTCTCTATAGGCTTTACGGATAATTATTAATGAATGATTTATGATTATATATTATGTTTTTAGTTACCTTAAAAGTTTGAATTCTTTTGTTCAGTCAAGGTTTTAAAATTAAATTCTTAATGTCTAATTTTTGCTTATTACCTTTCAAAAGGCAGAGTGTGGAATATATGAGTACTTTCAAAAATCAAAATTAAATTGTTTGACTCTGGGTTGCTTTTATTCTCTTTTGCTTTTTACCCAAGTCCATTTAAAACATAATAAATCAGAACTGGTGATTGACTGGCTAATGACTATTATAGTCATATAAATTAATCAGATAAAATGCATAAATTAATAGCATGGTCTGAAAAACACTGGCTCCATGTCAAGTTTTCCTCACCTCAGAAACTCAGATTCAGGATTAGATCACTGACTGTTGCAATTGACTAAAGGGTTTATTCTCATCACAAACCCAGGGATTTGCATGGGTACATTGGGCTACAATTATATAGATGTTTCCCTGAGCTGAAGGTTAGCCTAATTGTGGCTAAACATTTTAAACAATGATGTGACTTTTCAGTATACTAATGTGAACAATTTCTGAAAATACTTAGCTAAAACACCATCGTTTTGTAGATGAATATAAAACAATATAAAATATTTTAATGAAAATTGTGCATTGGTTACCTGATGGTTTGGGCAGAATGAGTCCACTAGCATAGGATCTTTTATTCCACAGCAAGAGTAAGAAAAAAGGTTTGCTTTTCTCAAAACTGAAATCTTGTCAGCACCACTGCAGATTTATGAGGCAATGTTCTAATCCCTCATGATTTCTGTCCTGTTGTTCCCCATCACTCCTTCCTAAGGAAGCTGTTTTGCTGTGTACTCCTCATGTCATGCTCAGCAGAAGTATAATTGACTGGAAGACCACCTACACTATGGTACATTCCCACACAGATGAATGGATGCTGGAAAAGTTGCACATCCATTAAGCAGGGCATTAGTTTTGATGTTACTCATTTATCTATCAAATACACTTAGACATATGAGTTCTCTGAAGGGTTGTTCACTGAGAAATGGGGCTTAGCTCTCAGACAGGGGAAATTAAAGATATTGCTGCTGTCAAGGAATTTAAAGGCTTTTATGCAAAAATCTAAAAATGGGAATTCATGTCATTCTTCCACTGTTTATTCTGTGATGCTTTAACGTGAAGTATTTGAGCAGGTTATTTTCATGTTGTGATCAGAGAATAGACACATGCTCACACACACACACACACACACACACACACACACTCACATGTTCACACACACACATACACACACACACGAACTTAGCTTCGGTTGCCTTATTTGATAAAGAGACATGTATGATGACTTGGACATTTCTAGTTAAATGAAGTTTTGTTTTGTTTTTAAATAAAAAACTAGAGGCCTGCCTGGTCTTAGTGGTTCAGTGGTTGAGCATAGGAGGTCATGGTTTGATTCTGTGGCACATGCCTGGATTCTGGGCTCAATACTCAGTGTGGGGCATGCAGGAGGCAACCAATCAATGATTCTCTCTCATAATTGATGTTTCTATCTCTCCCTCTCCCTTTCTCTCTGAAATCAATAAAAACATATTAAAAAAACAAAAACAAACAAACAAAAAAAACAAAACAACTAGAGGCAGTCTGGCCTCCTTCTGCAGGAGTTGACCGGCAAGCAGATCAGGGGATGACATGGGCAGCAAGCAGCCGGCCCCACCCCGCATTGCACCACTGCCACTGGTGATCCTGGCAGGCCTATCTCGGGATGGTGGGTGGCCAGCTCCCCCACCCCGAATCACCCCACTACAGTCACCAGTAGCCTTCCTCTGTGGGAGGCGACCCTGGTAGGCTAATCTGGGGACAGTGAGTGGCTGGCCCTGCCCTGAATTGTGAGTGGTCAGCCCCACCCCGAATTGCCCTGCAGCTGTCACTCTGTGGCCTCCCTCTGTGACAGGCAACTGGGCAGGCAATCAGGGATCAGGGGGTGGCACTGGCCCCCATCACCCTGCCACTGGTTGTCACTTCCCACACACCTTATTGCCCTCCCCTCTCTCTGCCCGCTGGCACACGCCTTGGATGGCCTGGCACCACCTGCTTGCTGGCCCTGCCCCCCACGACAGTTCCTTCCACCGTTCAGTCAATTTGCATATTATGCTTTTATTATAAAGAATAATATAATATAATAAATGAATGATTAATATATCAGTTTTCATTGCTAGTATAAATGGGCTGCATTTGATGTTATGTGACATAAGAGGAAAGCTGAGAAGGGCAACCCAATTGAAATAGATGAGAAGTATGATAAATTTTGGGAAGAAGTTCAGGATGTTATGTGAAAATATAGTGGAACATCAATTCTAATCTTAGGAGTATTGAAAGCTCCTTTTTGGACATGACAAATAAGTCTAACTCTGAAAGTTGAGCAAGAATTAGAAGCAAAAAGAAAGGGAGAAGAATGTTCAGACATTAGAAATAACAGGTGTTCATACTTTGTTATAAGAAAGAATGAAGCACCTTTGAAGAAAGAGTTCAGTTCTCACTGAAGCATAAAGAACTAGAGAATGTGGAAGGGCCTGGATCCTGCAGGACCTTCCAGGCTATGGTTAATACTTTTAGAATTTGTTCTAAGGAAAATATTAAGGATTAATTAGAATAGTGCTAAAATTGGATGTGAGTTCCTTATAAGGACCATTTTTGCTGCCGCTTGGAGAAGAAATTAGAGTAAGAAAGATGAGCTTATGGCTATTGTGGCGGGTAAGACCAAGGGGAGCTGGTTGGCACTGGTGGGTTGGGAGAGGATATAGAAAAAGGGGGAAATAAGCACATCTGAGACATATTCATGGGAGGTCTATAAGTACCACAGGTATTATATTAGATGTTCATATATACATTATCTTATTGAAATACCAAACTATTGTAAAATAGTAATCATCATATTATTTGTAGATCTGCAATAATTGAAACTTAGAGAAAACTAAAAAACCGAAACTCAATTAGTTAGAAGCATGGCAGACCTTGGATTAAACTTGATCTCTATGAATTAAAAATCAACCATCTGCCAAATCATAGTCAAAATTTTTGACTATCATTTAAATTAAACATAATATTTGAATAAACTACCTTTTGACTTTTTTGTCACTAGATGTTTGCTAAATCTTAGCAAGGACATCATTTTGAAATCCTCATTTTGTTTCCTAATTTATCTCAAATGGTAAATGACATCTTGAAATTTTATATAACACAAATATTTTCTAGCTCATATATATCTATTCTAGGATCATGCTTTATTCATAATGTTTCTACTTGTCTTTTTAATTATTTTCTTTTTAACTTTCCAATCTAAAGTAGAATATCTAGAATGCCTATGTCTTCATTCTCTAGATAATTTGATGTACATTATTTTAAAAGGTGGTCCATGCCCTTGCCAGTTTTGCTAAGAGGCTGGAACATTGGCCCTCAGACTGAAAGGATTCAGGGTTCAATTCCCATCAAGGGCTTATACCTTGGTTGCAAACTCGATCACCAGTGCTGGTAGGGGCGAATGAGGGAGGCAACTAATTAATGTGTCTCTCACATCAATGTTTCTTTCTCTGTCTGCCCTCTCCCACTCTCTCTAAAAATCAATGGAAAAAATATATCCTCAGGTGAGGGTTAACAAAACAAACAAACAAACAAATCCCCACAAAATAAAAATATCAAAGAAAAACAAACCAAAAAAAGTGGTCCACTCTTAACTCTCAAGCAAATGACTTAGGTTTGTCTATTTCTGCCTTACTGAAATGAATTCAAGTGAAATTTAAACTTTAAAAGATATTCACCTTAAAAATATTTTTTAAGAAACAAGATTTTATTTACCATATTTTATTTTATTTCATTTAGAAGTCCTTCCATCTATTAAAACTTCACTTTCTCTGCGGTTTATGGTAACATTCTCTATACTGTATTAAAATATATCGATCTGATAGTGATAGGTATATTTTTAAAATCAGATTTCTTTGGAATCTATGTTCATGGAGGACACATACACAAAAATAAATAAATGACACATCTATGAGTTGAAGATAATCAGTTAATTGTTTAATATTTTGTACATGAATTTATTTAATCAGACCATATTTATTATGGACCTGCTATGAACCAAATAATGTTGTAGGGGATGCAGATGCAATAGTGAGCAAAAGAGAAGAATAACTATGTTTTCTTAGGAAGTTTCATTCTAGTTGTACAGGTGGTCAATAAGCAATTCTAATAAGTAATATAAAATATGTTTTATTTACCACCAGTAGTGTACTAGACATTCTTCTGTTAGCTGATGATAAATGTCAAATTAAACAGATATGGCTGCAGCCCTAACAAAGCTGACATTCCTTTTACTTCAACTAGACAATTATGTAAGAGCCCACTGTCAACCAGGGCTATTGCGGTTTTGTCTCTGGGAGAATTTTGACCTCTGTTCTTCACTTATTAAACTGGGCTCACTACACTAACTTTGACTTGTTCTCACCAGCAGTAAGAATGTTTTTGTCCAATTTGAAAGAATAGGATACAGTATTGCATTATATTAAAATAGATTGTCAGTTAAAAATGGATTTATTATCATTCTTCTCCAGAATATAATCTCCCATTCTGTGGTTAGAGATTGTGATGTCTATCATGACTTTTGAATTTATTTCCCCCCTTTTTTATGTTTCCACAATTTAACATTCTCATTTCTATTATATCTCCTCATTTATGCACAAACCTTGCTTTTTTATATTTATACTTACCACAATGAGAATAATACAATCTGAATTTTACATAATTATTACAAGACAATAACAAAAAGAATAGCTATCAGACATAATTTTGTTATAGGCTTTTGTATTATTTTGTGTTGCTGTGGGTTTTTTTTTTTTTGTTTTGGTGGCATATCTGATATTTCACTGGTCTTTATTTTTATTAACAACAATCTCATACACATCTTCCCAGTCTTCAAAGAACACAGATAAAATCATGCAAATAATTAAATATGTTGAGATACATATTATATACTCACATCCAATGTCTAATAAATTCAGACTAGTTTGTTACCTTTAACCACTTCAGAATTCCTAGGATAAAACTTCTCTCTATGATATATCTTAGATTTCTGGGGACAAATTCAATTTCAGAGTTTATCCTATTTTCAGAAGTATCAGACTCTCTGTCTTGGCATTTGCTTTGGAAAATAAGATGATCATTCCTATAAAATAAGATTAGTAAAAATGCATATTAAAGATGCCTGGCCAATATAGTTCAGTAGTTAAGTGTCAACCCATGAATCAAGAGATTCCCTGATTCTATTCCTGTTAAGGGCACAGACCCGGGATGCAGGCTTGATGCCAAGTGGGGGATGTGCAGGAGGCAGCTGATTGATGCTTCTCTCTCAGCAATGTTTCCATCTCTCTATCCCTCTCCCTTCATCTTTCTCTAAAAAATCAATAAAAACATTTTTAAAAATAGTATATAAACAATAAAATGAATAACATAGTTTAAGTATAGTTTGTGTTTTTTGAAATTTGTTTTGAAACACGGAGAATTGAAGGTTTGAGAAAATTTATCACACATATTAAAACTCTTCAAATTAAACATTATTCTCTGTATTCTCACATATCAATTATCTACTTTTGTGTTGTTTCAAAATAACACAGGTAAGTATCAAATGATTATAATATATTAAAAGGATAAATTCTGTTTTAATGACTTACTTTACCATTACTTGTGCCATAGAAAAATATACATTTTTATTTCTAAAAGTTTTAAGCAAGTACAGAATATAATAGTATCTCATATTTTGCTATTTAGAACTTATGGCAGGTGAAATAGCCACTTAAAACTACATGCTCTTATTATATTCAATGGCTATGATGTTTTGTTTTATGTGTCAATTTGGTTAGGCTAAATTAACCAAACTAATTTAGGTGTTGATATGAACTAAACCTATTCTATAGATGTGAATAGCATCTACAATATGTTGATTTTAAATAAGGGAGATTTACCTTCTATAATGTGGTTAAGCCTCATTAAATCAGTTGAAGGCTTTAAGAGCAAAAATTAAGGTTTCCTGCAGGTAAAGAAATTCTGACTCAAGCCAAGACCGGTTTGGCTCAATGGATAGAGCTTCAGCTTGGGGACTGAAGGGTCCAGGGTTCGATTCCGGTCAAGGGCATGTACCTTGGTTGCGGGCATATCCCCAGTAGGGGGTGTGCAAGAGGCAGCTGATTGATGACTCTCTCTCATTGATTTTTCTAACTCTCTATCTCTCTCCCTTCCTTTCTGTACAAAATCAATAAAAATATTAAGAAAAAAAAAAAAGAAATTCTGACTCAAGACTGCTCAAGACAAGCATTAATTCTTGACTGAGTTTCCAACATACCAGTCTGCCAATTACTTAAAATAAATCATCTCCTTACTGTCTCTCACTCTTTCTCTTTCCATGTCTTCTGCTCCCTCTTCCTCATCCTCTTTCTTCTCATCTTTTGTTGGCTTCATTTCTCTGTAAAACTCTAATTAATACAGTGGTTATTAGAATAGGTATCAAAAATAACAAGAGAATAATTCTGTCTGTTGACAAGATGGGTATAGATTATTTGGCAGACTTACACTTAGAAATTTTGTTTTTAATTATAAAGGATTTTTTAAAGTCCTAAATAATTAGTCATCTATACTAATAAAAGGGTAATATGCTAATTAGATAGGACATCTTCCAGATGTCCTTCCAAACAAAGCCACAGTTAGGAGTGAACAGACCGGCAGGGAAGAGCATTTAGGGGCAGATCAGGCCGGCTGGAGAGAGCAGTTAGTGGTGATCAGGCCATCAGGCAAAGGCAGTTAGGGGTGATTAGGCAGGTGGGCAGGTGAGAGTCAACAGTCCTGTATTGCAAGAGGGTGCAGGTCCGGCTGAGGAAACCTTTCCCCCAATGCACAAATTTTGTGCACTGGGCTTCTAGTATAGATAAGTTCATATTTTCAAATTCTGTAGGGTTTTTATTACAGTCACATTTAAGGTGAATATATTTATTATTAATTCTGTAAATGTAAATATAGTTTGCCTATTACATCCTAATGCAGAAATAAGAAGAGGGAACCAGATGTCAGAGACACAAATGATCAGGTTGAGTATCTTAACTTCCAACAGGGGGAGAAATCTTACTTAACATTAATGAAAGATGGGTCATTAAGGTGAGGAAAAAGTCCAAGTTCCTCTATCATCCTCAGTTTTAATCACTGAAGAAGATTTTCAGGCATGGTGACCCTGGGTGAAAACAGGAAGGCCGAGGAACAATGGTTGCTACTGTGTGTGAAACGTATAGGTTAATCAGCAATGGCTGCTTCTTCATGGCCAAGTTGGCCATGTTTGGACCATGAGAAAACCAGGTCTTGCCCTTAGGACCTCTCTTAGCTCCTTAAGGATCCACGAGTTCTTACTCTCCCCTGGAAAATGCAGAAGGTAGCACAATAAAATCAGCAGCTTTGCTATTAGGACCATAGGGGCAAAGTCACACCACAGTAAAGTTATGAAGTGGGCAGTTTGGGCTAGAGGAAAGGTAGTAGAAGTATCACTTGAGGGCTTTGTAATAACAATAACAAAAGAAAAAAGAGCAACTCTGCATAAAAATCAGTGGAAAAGGATAGGAACACACAAACTTTTAGAGATAGTTTAGAGATCAACAGCCCATAAACACCGTGTCCTGCAAGTTTCCCTTCCACATATATACAGATTGCACCATCAGGAAGAGCAATGGTATATTAACCTTTACCTGGAAAAGACTGAGCTAGTTACCTGGAAGACATTTTAAAACAAAAGTGAAAGAAATTGTTAAAATGGTAAGTCAAAATCTATACTCCATTTTCATTCCCAATGGCATTCATGAGAAAAATGAGACTTGTTTTAAAAATAATGAAACTTTGTTAACTGTGTATATCTAGAAACTAGTGTGTTACATTTAAACTCCATTAAAATGTTTGTAGTGAAATGATTCATTAGACTGTCATTAAGGAACCAATTCACTACTATATGATATGTTTTAATTACTTAACAAGGAGAAAAGATAATCATTAAGTTGCACATCATAATCCTTTACATATTAAGGTATATCAACACATATCTTTTTGAATCTAAATTGTAAAGAATCTTGATAAATTCACTCTTGTGATGACATTTAGAAAAAATATATATATTTTTATCTTTGTTGAAGATATCTCCCAACTTGAATATGACAAGGATTTTCATGTGAACTCATGAAAAATTTAAATTCCATAATCCAGAGTAATGCAGTCTAGTTTTGAAATATTTATATGTAGAAGATGATTTTAACTAATTGTTTTAGAAGGCAGATTGAATTTTTCATCATTTGTGCTATACAAAATTTGGTAATAAATATTAAAATTGAGACCCTCAAAATTATATTCATGATTTTTCCTATAATGATTGCAATAGCAAAATATTTTTTAATTTTAACTTTTTTTTATGAAGAACCAATACTTAAACTATTTTTTTAGCAGATAATAGAATATTGGTTTAAAAAATTTAAAGCAAACCTTGATTGATTTTACTAAAGAGTGGAAATGAGGGAAACCAAGTTTTATAACCACTTCTCAAGGTTTGAAACGAAATTTTAAAAAATACCAACACATAACATAAAATTGTATTCTCTTGGTGCAAGCACACACACATTATAAGCTCAAAATTATAGCAGTTAGTTATATAATAGTTAATTAAGAATAATGATATTCTATTGAGCAATAAGACAATTTTAACTTTATCATGTGGGGTTGCTAAATTATAACACTTTGCAATTCAGTATCTTTCTGAGTTTGATTTGGTTTTATAGAAGCAAATAAATCTTGATTGAGACAGAAAAGTACTTGGAAACTCAGTTTTTTCTTTATTAGGTCACCATGCAATTGTATAATATTTTTAAACTAAAAAATTCCAGAAATTTTAACAAATAATGGAAATTTATTTAAAAATATATAGCAATCTGTCCTATTCCTTATTAATCAAAGTTCAATCGGTAAGTAATAAATTTGATGGAACTAGGAAAAGATAAAGAGATTTCAAGCAGTTTGTAGTTTAAGGATCTGGAAAACTGTATTTTCCAATTAATCTGTAATATTATAACAGTCTTCAATTATATTATAAAATAATTTCCTCAATGCTTATCTTTATAGATATTAGCACTGGAGCCTCGATTTTTCTTTGATTCTGACTGCCTGCACAAACTTGCCCAATGAAACATATGAGCAGGAGTTTACAATATAGAAATAGAAAAGGGAGCCGAAATCGGTTTGGCTCAGTGGTAGAGCATCGGTCTGCGGACTGAAAGGTCCCAGGTTCTATTCTGGTCAAGGGCATGTACATTGGTGCAGGCACATCCCTGGTAGGGGGTGTGCAGGAGGCAGCTGGTTGATGTTTCTAGCTCTCTATCCCTCTCTCCTCCTCTCTGTAAAAAAATCAATAAATATATATATATATATATATATATATATATATATATATATATATATTTAAAAAGAAATAGAAAAGGGAGCTTATGCTCTAAAACCCTTATGGCATGTCAGCAACAGATTATGTAGGTCAAAATCACAAGGGTTGGGGGGTTCAGGGTCATGGTAGGAGCTGATTGATTAGAGATGAAGTAAGGGTAATCAATCATCTATTTCAGGTATTGAGGACAGTTCTGAGATATTTTCTAGAGTCCCTCTGCCTCGTCTCATTGACAGCAGCCAGGGGTTTGTTTTATATCAAGGATCGGAAGCTGAAACATAACACAGGTTGATATGTTGTATTTAGCTGCCAGTGGTCCAGCCATGTGACTACTAGTCATGTCCATGTTACTGTCTTCTGCTGCCTTGGGCAGTTGCTGATATTTGGGGTGGGAGGGGATTGGGTAGAGAGAGAAAGAGAGAGAGAGACGTCATTTCTAGAGCTAGGATTTAACTACATTTAATCTAAGTCATAGGGACTCTTAGTTTCATATTCACTTAAATGGCTTAGGAAATTCCAATTTTATTACTGGCATCTTATATACAAATTAAAGTATAGATCTTTGCAACATGTAATTGTTAAGTGGACTCTTCATTTATTTAAAGTCAGTTCTGAAAACAATAATGAATAATCCCACCATTATTAGAAAAGGACAAACAAAATATTAAATAACAACAAGAATTAAAATGGTGAACACATGATACTGCTTGTTGAAAGTAAAGTTATTGCCTAGTCTGTATGGGTCAGTGGTTGAACATTAGCCAGTGAACCAGAAAGTCACAGTTTGATTCCTGGTCAGGGTACATGTCCAGTGTGTGGGGGGTGGTTTTTTCTGGAATGAAAGAGACAAACAAACAAACAAAAAAGAAATGGTTCATTCAGATGTAACCTTTTATGTTAACCAATTATGGAATAATGCTCTCCTAAAACTATTGTGAGTCCCTACAGGTCAGTGGACTTTAGGGGCACCACCTGTCTGGTGCCTACCTGTTGACAAGTCCCTTCTACCTACTTAAAGTGACTTGTCAGGCATTGCATTCAAGGAACTCATCATTTTGTGAAATATACTTCTACAACTGTGGATGTAACTCACACTACACAATTAACGTAGTTTTTTATTCATGCATGTAAACTAACAATCACTAGAAAATTTTAGAGCAACCATGAGCATGAAATAGATGATCAAAATGAGTACACAGAACAAATGACCTTAAAAGAAACATAAATCAGGCATTAAAAGAGGACATTAAAATTCAAATTAGTATCACTTGAGAAATACAAGAGACATCATATCTCTTAGAAAATAACCAGCTATTTTGAAAGAGCAATCAGAGAATAAAGAGTTCCTAGGAATTACAAAAATGATAAAAATTATTTAAAAAATTAAATGAGCAGACTGAAAATTAGAATGCATGGGACAAAAGATTAAGCTATGTAATCAGCATATTAAGAAATCTTTCAAAGGGCAGTGAAGCCCTGACACATGGCTCAATAGGTTGGACCATTGTCCCATGCACCAAAAAACAAAGGTTGCAGGTTCAATTTCTGGTCTAAGCACATATGAAAGGCAACCAATTAATCTCTCTCTCTCTCTCTCTCTCTCTCTCTCTCTCTCTCTCTCTCTCTCTCTCTCTCTCTCCTCTTTCTAAAACCAATAAACATATCCTTAGGTGATGATTAAAAAAAAAAAAAAAGACAGAGAAAACCCAGCATCCCTAGACCACTGCCTCATAAAAATAGCATCAATGTGGTAGGTCCCTGAACCTTTGTAGAGTTTAGTCTCCTGCCTCTTGCCTCTTGAGCACAGGTTTAATAAAGCATCACAAGTTCTTGTTACTTATTGCTTGTAGGTCTAATTAATGCAACATCAATAACATAGCAAATCTCTAGATGGATCAGGTCCCTTTTGACTATTACTGTAACAGAGAGCAACAATATGAGAATTCTGTTAATACTTAGCCTGTCAAACTTATAGTACATTCAGTACTAGGAAAATGTCTACAGCATAAGTCTGTGGACTTAGGAGACACATTATAAGGATAGACTTAAGATATACATTCATTGTTATTTAACCCTTATATGCTCATAATCGAATATGGAGCCAATATGATATTTTGGATCTCTGCATATCTGAATCACATCAGCTATTTTACCAGCATATTTAAAAAGGTAATATAGTCACCTTTTCCTTGTAGGATCATCCAAGTCTTCCTAAGAAAGATGAACAAGTAACATGTGTATGTATACATAAATACACATATGCACACATGCATATATATATATATATATAGGCATAGATATATGATTTAGATAGATCAGTGGTTCTCAAGGTTTCTACTGCTGTGACCTGTAATGTAAATATCTGTGTTTTCCAGTGATCTTAAGCAACCCTGCTAGCGGTTCTCAACCTGTAGATCAGGACACACAGGTTGAGAACCACTGCTGTAGAGCCTAAGACCATTGGAAAACACAGATATTTACATTACAATTCATTAAGGGTAGCAAAATTACAGTTATGAAGTAGCAATGAAAATAATTTTATGGTTGGGGGTCACCACAACATGAGGAACTGTATTAAAAGATTGCAGCATTAGAAAAGTTGAGAACCACTGATATAGATAAAATTAGTGTGTTCAGTAATGTGTCTGTGTGTTAGGATTCATACTCCTGTATCTGTGTTCTACCTCTAGACTTTACCTTTGGATAAGCTAAATACAATAATACTATTTCCCCTTACCAAGATATTTCTTACTGTTTTGGTAAATGGACTATCCTATGGGCATCTCAAGGAATAAATATAGTTAGCTTTCAAATTTTTTATTTTTTTCATTTTTATTAAAATATAATTGACAAATAACATTATATAAGTTTAAGGTGGGCAATCTGACTATATATATATATATATATATATATAGTCATATATATATATAGTCATATATATATATATATAGCGAAATTATTACCATAATAAGGTTAATTAACAAGTCTTTCACTTCACATAATTAGCATTTCTGTGTTGCTGTTACAGTGAGAATATTAAAGCTCCTCTCTTGTAATAACATTCTTGTATAGAATATCGCATTGTTAACTATAGTCACAATGCTGTACATTAGACGCCTAGAATTTACTGATCTTAGAACTGAAAGTTTGTTTCTTTCTACCAATATCTCTCCATCTTCCCCACCATCCAGCTCCTGGCAATCACCATTCTACTCTCAGTTCCTATGAGTTCAATGTTTTTACATTCCACAAACAGTCAAGCACCATTTAACAGGGGAATTGATTTTGAGAAATTATCCTTAGGCAATTTTGTAATTGTGCAAACATCATATGCACTTATACAAACCTAGGTGGTATAGCCTACTGAAGTAATTGTATGTGCTTTATTTTTACAGGATAAAAGTGCAATAGATTTGTTTATACCAGCATCACCACAAATACCTGAAAATTATAGTGTTAACCCTGACAGTGGGTTTTGGATTTTTTTTAAGGTTTTGTCTGACCTAAAGCTTTGATTGTCTGACTCTGAATGACTGACCAAAGCATTGAGACATCCACTTCAAAGAGGCATCTATTTCAGAGGCATCTGCTTTGAGGAAGGCTAAAACCCACTTCCAGACGCAGGATGAGATGAAGGGTCAGACTACCTCCCCTTACCCATGCTTCTTTATTTTAGAGATCTGGTTGATTTCAATAACTGACCATTTAGGCTACTTGTTTTTTTCCCTTTTTTTGCTTTGCATTTTTACTCTTATGCTTTAAATTCACCAATTTGCAAAACCCAAACCCTAGGTTACAGCCTTTGCCCCAGTGAAAGCAGAGTCCCAGGCTCCCAAGGCTCCTGCGTTATGCCCTTTTCCTCTCTCTGTCCCATTGACATGGCTGTGTGCTCCCTGAAGTACCTTGTACCTCCAGGGTCTTTAAATAATAAACTTGTTTTTTTATGCAAATTTTCTTGACAGCTATTGCTGAAGGACATATTGGAATCAAAATAAGAACCACAAGGGTCACAACAGGGGAAACACTGGCTTGGAAAGAGAAGTCTGTAGGAAAGTCATCTGGACTCTCTGAGTGCCCCAGCTCACAGCATTATCACAGATAGACTGAGACCTGTACACAGTGGGTTATGTTAGGATGGCTAAGATGTCGGTAGGCTATAGAAAAGTTTCAGCTCCATTATAACCTTATGGAACCACCAATGTACACATCTGGTACACAGTTGACTGAAACATCATATGTGTTTGCATAATATCATTCAGAAGTTCAGTAGTTGTTTTTCTCTTTCTTGTTTCACTTAAGATAATGCCCTCAAATTCCATCTATGTTGTAGTAAATGGCAGGATCTTCTTTATTATAGCTGAATTTTATATTCATATTTATATAGCTATATTGAAGGGAGAAGTTTTTGACACCTTGAAAATACTTTTGGGGATATTCATTTTAAGCTGTTTATTAAGAAATAATATTCAGGAAACCTTTAACATTCCTGCTGATGAGATTCAGATGGGAAGACCTGCTTCAGGAAGGAAATCTTGGGTTGTTGACTTAACCTAAACTGATTAAAGTATGTTACATAAGAGGTCTTCAGGGAGGGTCCTATTAGCGGGATACCCTCTATGGCCCATTGTCTGAGTTGCCTAGCCAGGATTTTCCTGCGATGTATATTCTGCTCTTCCTCAACTACCTGTAAATTGTCCATTCTTACCTTTGAAATCTAATACCCTGTCCCTCCCATTTTTTCCTTTGTCCAAAAATGTCATATAGACCCAATATTTTTAAATTTTCCTTGGAATTTTCATGTTTATGTGAATTTACCATGAGCATGAAATAAATTTTATTTTCTCTTATTAATCTGCCTCTGTTAATATGATTATTAGTCAAATTAGAAGTTAGAAGGTGGGAGAAAAACCAATAATTTTATTTTAGCCCTTATAATACAAATATATATACATACACATATGATATCTATAATAATAAAAGTGCAATATGCTAATTGGACCAGATGTTCTTTCGGATGACCTTCTGGACAAAGCTGGGGCTGTGAGGGAAGCCTGGGTCCCAGGTGCCAGAGGGAAGCTGGTGCTGGCAACCAGGTAAAGGAAGGCCTATTCTTGAGTGAATTTTGTGCATGGGCCTCTAGATATCTCACATATCTTTATACATTCCTCTGTCTGTTGTTCCTATTATTTTGGCTGCTGTGAATAATGCTGCAATGAGTATAGCAGTACAGATACCTGTTGATATTCTGTTTTTATCTCCTTTCTATAAATACCCAGAAATGGGATTGCTGGATCACATGGTTATTCTATTTTTAATTTTTTGAGGAAGTTCCATACTGTTTCCACAGTGGCTGTAGCAGTTTACATTTCCACCAGCAGTACACAAGTGTTCCCTTTTCTCCCACACCAACCAGAATTTGTTATCTCTTGTCTTTTTGATAATAGACATTCTAACAGGTACAAGATATATCTCACTGTGGTTTTGATTTTCATTTCCCTGGTGATTAGTAATAAATCTGGTCTTAACTCATTCTAGCACACCTCTTTTTTGACCATTTTCACTTGTTTATCAACATATTCTCAAGGAAGCTCTGGCATTGTTACCTTATTTAATGAGAACTGATGCTTTCTCCAAGCTTTCAGACCATCCTCTGTAGGAATATAAAATTCTTTGTCACCAGAGAACACCCCAATATAGACAAAATATCCCTTAACCTACTTTCCATTTCTTACTGGCACCTATTAGGCAGAGCTTGCAACTCCTTAAATATTGAATAGATAAAACCTCTTCGTTCTGATTAGGTCCACTACTTTCTAGTTGGGTTATACTGAATTTTTAACCTAATTAAGAGTGTATTTCAAATAGTATATGAGCTCTCTGATACATGGAATCCAAAAGAGTTGATCTCTCAGAATCAGTGAATAGAATGGTGGTTGCCAGGGGCAGGAGTCAGAGGACATGAGGAAATGTTAGTCATGATTACAAACTTTTTTATAATATTAATAGGTTACAGGGGTTGTTGTAGTAAAATACAGAAATGTTTAAAAATGCTTAAAGAATGTGAGAAAAGTTAAAAAAAATGTTTGAGTTAACTTTCCTTAAAACTTAGAGTCTGATATTAAAGGTACATTCCCCACTGTCCTGAAGTGTGTGTACTCCAGAGACAAGGACTCGAACTGACGCAGAGTGACTTGTGTCAAGATAAACACTTGCTTGAGTGACCTACTCTCCGTAGCCCTCTCGTCATGTTTGAGATTAACACATGTGCGTTGACTTAAATCATTGATAGCCACCGGGCTGCTACAGGTACGAACAAGCCTTACATATGGACCCCTGCCAGCCAACGATGCTTGTCTTGTTGAGACATTACAAAGGCCCGTCCCTTTGTCCGGCTGACAAGTGACCACAGCTCCATGCTTCTTTTCCTGCCAGATGACAGAAGAATGGTCAGTAATCCCCAATTGAGACATGACGGAGCTCTTGGGAGAAGAATGCAGGTCCCCTACACTCGGACCAGCCCAGCCCAGCTGTTGGAACACAGAGGACAACACCCCAGGGATCCCTAAGTTTGTACCTGCAGCCGCTCAGGAATTTGTGTGAATAATAAAAAGCTGTGAGATTTGCAACTGCATATGTTTCATTCAATTAACCGGCAGTTAATTGAATTAATTTTTGTATGCTTAAACTTAAAGCTTTTGGTCTTTTTTGGCCCTAAGCCTGCCACTCTGGTCCTGCTGATGCAGAGCAGTCTCTCCATCAGCAATTATTTGAATGTCCCAATTCCTGCACGGTTACAGTTTATCTCAAGTGACGCCTTAGATGAATGCCCCAGATCCTTTCTTGGGATCTACTTGGGACAGGTATCTAATATTCAGCATGGTGATTATAGTTAACAATACTATATTGTATATTTAAGCACCTAGTTGGTGTGGGTTAGTGGTTGATTATCAACCAATAACCAGGAAGTCACTGTTAGATTCCAGTTCAAGGTACTTGCCTGGGTTGTGAGTTGGTCCCCCCTAAGGGGTGTGCAGGAGGCAGCCAATCAATAATTCTCTCTCATCATTGATATTTCTAGCTCCCTCTCCCTCTTCCTTCTTCTTTGAAAAATCAATAAATATATATATATATATTTTTTTTTTAAAAGTTGCTAAGGGAATAGATCTTCAATGTTCTTACAACACACAAAAATGGTAACTACCTTCCTGCAGTATCCACTTTGTGTATCAATCTCCACAGCATACACTTTAAACTTATACAATGTTGTATGTCAATTATACCTTAATAAAACTGGGAAAAATAGTCTGTTGACTAGGAGGGCATTTGAGGGCCAATTTTGAAGAGGGTAAGCACTGTATTGTGCATTATTGCCTTGTTCAAAGTTCCTACTGAAACAGGAATTTTAGGGGTAAATAGGACAGGTTAAGAGAATTTCAGAAATTTTGAAAATTAAGGGGACCACGGAGGAAGCACAGAACTGCAGAGCAGCAGAAGGTATATTTCCATAGAATAGAAAAGCTGAAAAGCTGCAAAGAATACATTTCCATAGAATGAGGGAGCTGGAAACAGCGAAAGGTCTATATTTATAAAATTAAGAGAAGGAAGCCCTTCATTCAGAAGGAGAAGAAAGCCAGAAGGGAATAGGGAAACAATAAGGAAGGGGGGGGGGGGAGAACTCACATGTCCGTTGTGAGGTTCACACTTTGAGCCCAGGAGTTACTATGGTAACCAGTCTAAGGGAATAGTGACCAATAAGAGGGGATATCAAGGCACCAAGTTCTGCAGCCTATATAAGCTCTGAGGAAAAAGAACCCAGGGGGACCCTTTCCCCCTCCCCACATTGAGTCCATTCTGTGGTACTCTTCTCTTTTCCCACATGGGAGTATGTATTGTACTTGTTCTTCCTAAATCTCCACCTTTGCTATATCACTTTCTGTCTGTGGATTCATTCTTTGATTCCGGCGGACAAAGAATACAGTTTCCAGTCCAAAAATTAGGTATCAAAACTAGAGGAGAAAAAAAAAAAGATTAGTGCATAGCTACAATTTATTAAATCAATGGCATATTTATCATATGTGACAATAGAAGTTTATTTCAGGGAGTACACCAAAATTAATGTAACCTTAAGTTAAAATACCAGTGATTTCTAAAGCATGGTTTTTCTCACTATCATTCAAGTAGTTCATAATGAAAATATTTTAAGTAGTTATGTAATCCCACACTTTCCCAGTGATGTTCATCTAGGAGAGAGAAATAAAATATTGACTACTTGATATGTGATGGGCTTTGGAGGGCTTAGCCCAGTTATTGAATAATTTTGAGTACAGATGTATATAGGAACAATGCAGATCATCTGAACTTTTTACCTAGTTACAGGTAATAAAAAATAATATCTTTGCAAAGCTCTATATATAAGTAGGAAAGTCAACCCAAGCACTTTAAGTCAACATTTGGTATCTTCATGTAAATATTTTGTAGCAGGCCTCATTACATTATTTTGTATGTGTCTTCTATTTTGTTTGCTCATTTCTTCATAATACAGAGGTACATTTTGCCCCTCCCTTTGCCTCCTGGACCCCACTAGAACAGAGAGTTTAATTGGTACTCATGATTAATATCTGCACTCTTCATTCATTTCTTCCACTAGGCAGCAGATAAATCCTATCCTCCTGAGCTCTATCACCTCATCATTTCTTCTCTCCTCTACTCCAGGCCCTACCAAGCCTTGGAGTATATGACAGTGAATATGCTCTCAATTCACAGACTTGCATATTTGTTCTTAACACCTCTGTATGGGAAACGGTCCGAGAACTAGGCCATGCCCTCTCAAGCATATCAAGTATCAAATAGCCAATATTTTATTTCCTCTCCTAAGTGAACATCACTGGGCAGATATCCTGGTCCCTCAAGAATATCAGAATGACCTATTGAAGACTATTCAGCCTTTTCGCAGACCAGAGCCTAAAACATTTGCAGATTAGGGAGTAAATTAGCATATGCTAATACTTTTCTTATGAATAGTTGTTGTGTGCTGACTATTTAATGAAGTTATGGACTGTACCCTTTCTGTGAAAGTATATTAATTAGGAATCAATTAAAATTTATATTGAAGCACTGGTTACTCTGCTGCTGTGGGATAATTAGGGAATAACTATATTGTCATTTTGATGTACTTTGGCTGCTTTGAATCACAACGTTTCAGTGGTGATGTGCTGGCAAATCATTCATACACTTGTTTATATTGGGTCATGGGATGTAAAGACAGTGTGAAAAGACTGCTCACTAAGAATGAACTGCAAACATAATGTGTAAGATTGAGTAGCTAGGCAAAGGCAGTCAGGACTTCTCAATTAATTTCCCTTCCAATATGATTAGTGCCACTTATTAAAATGTGATGCAAGATTAGGAAAGGGGTCTGAATGCTTTGCTGGTGTGTGTGTGTGTGTGTGTGTGTGTGTGTGTGTGTGTTTGTGTTGACTACTGAAAGGAACTGAAAAATTCAGATTAAATATGTTTTAAGAATAAAAATGTATTTAAAAATACAAAAGCCTTGAGAACAACACATTACAATAAGTACATGGAAATACTAATAAGTTGGCATGCAATGCCCTGAAGAGGTTTTCAATTGAAACTTTTAAAAGAGAAATGACTCTTTGCTTATTGTGTGATGTGAAATATAGCTGTGACATTAGAGAAATATTGTATTTTGTTGTTTTTTGTCGTATTCATTTTTAATATTGATATCATTAACTGGTCTCACAGGAAAAACTAGTGGTGATAAATCTTGCTCCAGGAATTTAATTAATATGAATGTCTTCAGGATTTCCACATTAAAGGTAAATATGTTGTTGTTTACCTTCTAAGCACAGAGCAAAGGAACTCTCAAGGGTGACGTCCTTTAACAGAACCAACATCTATTCCCCATAGTTTAGACAACCTGTTTCAACTTTTGGTTAGTGAGCTGTATTAGGCATGCAGATGTATTGTTTTTGCCCTCTCTCTTTCATCTTGTTCTTACATTCTAAAAAATATTCAAAATATTAACAGCCATTTTTAAAACTTAGAAATGTTATAGTCCCACCGAAACCGGTTTGGCTCAATGGGTAGAGCATCGGCTTGGGGACTGAAAGGTCCCGGGTTCGATTCCGATCAAGGGCATGTACGTTGGTTGAGGGCATATCCCAGTAGGGGGTGTGCAAGAGGCAGCTGATCGATGACTCATCGATGTTTCTAACTCTCTATCTCTCTCCCTTCCTCTCTGTACAAAATCAATAAAATATATTAAAAAAGAAAAAGAAAAAGAAATGTTATAGTCCCATCACAAAAAAGGGACTTCTTAAAATTCAGCAGTAAATGTTGATTTACTTGTGGTATAGGCATAAGAAAAGGTAACTAAGTGAGTTTTTCATCTTCCAGGAGGTACTCCTATCTTCTGTTGATAATGACCATACTGGTTTGCAGCAGCACCATCTACAAGACAAGGAAAGCTTTTCCTGGCTTCCAATTACACATTTACTTGGCCACAGTGGAAAATGTAAGCCTCTCAAAATACCTCTATCTTAACTGTTTTATAACAGTATTGTTCAGATATCAAGGAATTCTATTCCATTCTTCGAAATGTAGAGTAAACTTTCCTCCAATGGGGGTGGGGGGTAGGATTTGTGTATAATAGCAAGAGATGTAGTCCTTAAAATAAATTGAAGGCATTCTTCCAGAGCTGTATTCTACTAATACCATCCCTATTATCCTCATTCAGACAAGCCCAACAAATGAGGCAGTACAAATACCCTATACATAGCAAAATATGTTAGAAGCCTGGCACACCTGATCACTGATTACACAATTACTTAAGAGGGAGAAGCTGAGAACAAAACCAAAGTAATTAAATAAAGGATATAGTTTTGTTAACGATAAGCAAACTAAATTAACTAAAACACAGTTATTACTGGGAATGGAAAGATGTAATAGAAATTGTCTCAAATGTGACTCTTGAAAGCATTGCTTAGTAGTCAACTGTCTTGCATCATTTAACAACAGAAAATTAAGACAATGGGCACAAATGTGTTTTTTACTTTCTGAGGGGCAATTTGGTTCTATTGCTTTCATTGTGTAATTTAACAAGCAACGAAAAAAAAAATTTCAAATGTCTTTCACTGGTAAATTATAGCAAAGTATAAATAAATATTTCAATATATGTGTGCCTTTTTTTGTCCTAATGAGGATATTAGTAAAAACAATTTACCTTGAAGACATAGAGTAACAGAACATCAGATTTATGTATTCCCTGGAAAAGCGGGAAAAATGTTTTTATATATATATATAAAAGCTGGCTGGTAGTTATGATGTGCACTGACCACCAGGGGTCAGACATTCAACGCAGGAGTGGCAGCAACTTTGCAGAGTGCCCTCTTGCACTCTGGGACACCTCAGGGGATGATCAACTGCTAGTTTCAGCCCAATCCCCTAGGGCCAGCCTGAGGGACCCCAGTTGTCGGAGGGATCTCCCCATCCCCCGCTCACTCTGCAGATGCCCTTTGAGCTCAGACACTGCCCAGGTGCAGCTGGCTGGGGAGGAACCCTGGGATGTTGGCTCCAGGGCATGCCTGGCCATCTCACCCAGTCCCACCCCACCAGCCACCTTCTAATTAATTCCCTTTCAATGAGCACAAATTCATGCACTGGGCCTCTAGTAGTTTATAATCATGCAAACTTAGAAGGTCCTAGATTTCCATTTTAAAAAGTATTTCAAAAAGTTAACTTTAGAATATGTGGATATTTTCACCCTGAATTGCTATTTATTTCTATCTGATTAAAGCAATTTGTAGTTCCTATTGGGGACATGCTCAGGAGTAACTGAAACATTAAGTGGAAACACCTGCAGCTGTCTTTATTTGAGTATTTTCAACCAGAAAATGGCAGTTTCATAAAATCGAATCCAAAGTATTAAGCAGTATGTGTTTTTTTTTTTTTGTTGTTGTTGTTGTTTTTTAATATATTTTATTGATTTTTTACAGAGAGGAAGGGAGAGAGATAGAGAGCTAGAAATGTCGATGAGAGAGAAACATCGACCAGCTGCCTCTTGCACAGCCCGTACTGGGGATGTGCCCGCAACCAATGAACAAGCCCTTGACAGGAATCGAACCTGGGACCTTTCAGTCCGCAGACCGACTCTCTACCACGGAGCCAAACCGGCTTTGGCAGTATGTGTTTTGATGAGAGTTCAGCATAGCAATATCACTTGAAGGGGAGAAGTTTACTGATACACTGAAATGTAACTTAGCCAGAAATCAAAGAATTATCATCTATATATTACTTTTATCTTATTGTAAAACCATTGATGATTATTTTTGTATAATCAAACCAACACATCTCCATCCTTGTTTGTTAATTTTTATTGGATTTTACAATGGTAGATGTTATGCTAGGGTTTGAACGCATACTCAAGTTTGAAATAATGCTTTCCAATGGAGGAGACTGAATGGAAATATGTCACTGGGACACATGTGACAGAGGAATGAACAGAATGTTGGTGTGTTTTTTTTGTTGTTGTTGTTGTGTTTTTTTTGTTGTTTTTTTTTTTTTTTTTTTTTGTGTGTGTGTGTGTGTGTGTGTGTGTGTGTGTGTTTTAATGATCTGGCTGGAGAATTCCAGCTCTTCAGAAAACATGGTAAATCAGGTCACCAGCTGTTATATCCATTCATTTCTGTACCTCTTTATGTACAATTAAGGAGAACATGAAAACATCCAACTTCTGACCTTCTGTGGTCATTAACTTGTATTACATTAGACCTCTCACTTGAAGTGTCATACTTATTCTTTACAATATTTTTTAAATTAAAATTGAGATATGCTCTCTTATTTTACTATGTATACTTTAGTAAAATCATGCCTTAGTCTTACTGATTGATTAATCATTCATTCTTCTCATAAATGGTTCATGTTTAATCTTGAAGATAAGTCATATGATGAGGAAAAAATATTATTTAAAAATTACATTCTAAAACAAAGACAAGACATCAAAATAAATATAGTCAGAGTAAGAAATGCCAATATAAGGAAAAGTATTATAACATCACTTAGAGTATAAAAACAAAAACTGGAGTTTGGGAGGGAATTTTGTAAAATAAGAGCAATATTGCTTAGCTTCTTTATCAGATTTTAAATATATAAAGCTGTGAAAACTGAGGTATTATGGAACTAATGCATAAACAAGTCAATGGATATAAATAAAAAGACTTTAATATTAGAATGTTGCCAAGATTATTAAAATTATAGTGTTTAAAAATTGTTAGTCATTTAGAAAATAATTGTATCATATCTTACACTAAAAATTTGCCTATACTAAGTATGTATAAAATGATACTATTTCTAGAATAAAATATAGAAAGAATACTATCCTCTATAAGAACTTTTTATGCTTAAGTTCATGTACATTATAAAGAAATAAAAACAATAGCAATTTTTGCAAAATGAAAATTAAAAAGAATTTTTATGGGAAGATATCTATGTATATGTGTTTAAATATATGCGTAGAATTTTATTTGTTTTATAGAAAAGCAACTAACTTTTTGCACAGATTTTATTAACCTCACATTGTTTTACTATCTTTTCAGATGAGTGGTTAGTATGGTTAAAAAAAATCAAAGAAAAAAAAAAAGGAATGTAATTTTGGCTATTAAAAGAAGCATTATTTTGTCTTTTTTGTCTTTCGTTATATTTTTTATTTTTTATTTTTTATAAACTGTTACTTACACAGCTCTTCCACCAAAGACATCAAATTCAAGGGCAGGAAAGTGCTGCAAAGTGTGTAGTTTACACCTTTTTTGACACCACATTCACTATCTTTTTTTTCTTCTTTTTAATGGATGATAATAGATATCTAGTGTTCTGATCAGTTCTTTCTCACCCAGTTGCTGAGAAGAATTTCTGCCCTAAATAATGTGAAATGACCAACCAAAGGTGATGGTGAGGGAGGGAAGGAGCTGGAGTGGGGAGTATGTAAACAGAAGCAGGTTCTCTCTGTTCTAAATAGTATGAAATGACCAACATGGAGCACGTGACATGTATAGTAGTTTATTGGTGACATAAAATCATCATGCAGAAAAGGAGGACATTGCACACCATGCCGGGCCACACAGGTCCAGTCTTGCACTCTGGAGGGGGCTGTGATAGTTGGCCTTTGCAGTATCGGGAGGGAAGGGTTCCCTGTATTGGTAGAAACATGAAATTTATTAGGTTGAGGATAGTTGGATTGTGGCAGGTTAGGAAACTAGCCAGAGGGGGAGTTTTTCCTACTAGTAGGGGCCATGTCAAATAAGAACAGAATAACTCACAGTTAGAGGGTCTTAGGAGGCTCAGAGATGTCAAGGCACACATCTTTGTAAAATATTAGGCCTTATATTGCAATCAACCCCTTTATACTTCTTCATGAAATATCTACTTTAGAGATAACTAACATTTTAGGAAATGGAAGAATCCTCCTTAGGGAGCCAAGCAGACTCTTGATCAGAATGGCACAAGGTGAGCTGGTTGTTCAAACCTTGAACCTTAGAGATATCCCCCTTTATGGACAATCAAGGCAATTGAAGGACCTGTGTGGCAACGGGGTAGGAAACACATGTCCCCAGGGAGCATGAATTTAGATTAAGTAATGCCTGTGGCAGTAGTGACACTCAGTGGGGTATCCAATTTCTTACTATTTTGTAACTTAAAGAGTAGATTTTGAGGAGGTCATGAGCCTCTTCATTAAGGAGGTCCATGGTGGGGTGTTTTAGCACAATAGTTATAGTGCAATAGCTACGTGAAGCATACCTGTTTGTCCTCTATTTTATATTCAGCAGTTCTTCTAAGACTACAATAGGAATCATGCCTAAATTTAGTGAGATACCCAAGCATAACTGTAATTTGAGACCTAGTATTAAGTCCATGAGCCTTGCCAATTGGTGTATTTCTGCAGATGTTCAAGTAAATTCAGAACCTATATTGTGGAGCTATAAAAGCCAATCAGAACGCTTTTATCTTTTCCTGTGTAATTTATTACTGTGGCAAGTTTTGAACTTCCAGTTGAGTTATTTTGTGAACATCTGTTTTAATTATTTTGTTGGGGTCCAGGTATTTTGATGTTTTTTTTTTTTTTTTATCCCCCGACCTTTTTAAATTGTCATTAGATATATTTAATGCCAAGGGATTCTACTTACCCTATAAATATTTATAAATTCTCTCCTCTGGAGAGCCTGGGATCAGTCTCTTCAGGAATAGGGGCCTCCTCAAAGTCCATGGTTGTAAGGTTGAACTAACCCCCTTCACTCTACCACAGTTTTTACTATAATTCCATGGATTAGGTTCTTCCTGATAACAGAAGCATAAGTGTGATGCAGTGGAAGAACCCTGGCCCCAGATGTCAGGGATGATGGATTAAAACCCTGCCATAGGCTGAGCGGGTTTGAGCAAAGATAGATTATAGATGTGCTTTGGCTGATGGGGAAACGTCAGTGGAGGAGCCTTTCATGCTGTGTGGGAGCATGATGTGAGCGCAGGTGAAATGAGTGCCCAGTGAACCTCCAAGTGCATACCTTTTATATACCTTACATTACACCTCGCTATGTCGCTTTCTTATATATTTTTAAAAAGTGTTGTAACAGTTTAAAAAAACAGAAATTGCATCTGTTGCAATTATATATTTACTATAAAATTTTTACATCAGTTTTTTTACATCTTGTCTTTATTACTGAATGTATAACAGGGGCCAACCCCCTTTCTACTCCATTAACACTCTCCCCAATAAAAAACTGATATCATTTTTACGTGTTTGAGTGGATTCAAAGGTTTTAAAACATCTTTTTGTGGAAGAACCTGAGTAAAACTATTTAATGGTCACTGCTCTGGGGCACAATTTCCTCTGCCTTTGCTTTACCTGTGCTCACTGTAGACATATTGGACACTTCTTCACATACATCAAACTTTTAAACACATTTTTGTATTCTGCCCAGTCTAACAAAATGTATATTATTTCTAGGTGTCTGCTATTGTTTGAGTTAAATGTATAATATTAGAACTGAATTCTAATGGCTATTGCCTTCTAAATTTCCTTATTTTCCTGAAGGATTTTATTTTCTGTATTATATTTCACTTTATTTTCATATCCTATTAAATAATACTTAGAAATTAAATAAATACATCTGATTTACAAATTTATTCAATTTTCTATTATTGTATTTAAATTAACCTAAGCAATATTTTCTAAGCACTCACATTTAAAATACTGTTTACATTTGTTAGATTATACAAAATCAGTAAGAATAATTACTTGATCTCAAGTGGTGGACAAGCTATTATAGATCTATTAAGATATACTGTTTATTACTCAAGTAATAAAAATGCAATTACAAAGAGAGAAATTGAATTAATAATTAGAAATACAGCTGTTTCCTATTATATAAATCTATGACTTAGTTAAGATGCTTGGTCAACTAGAATAAAATTAAAGTGTTTTATCCTCTTGATTCAGCTGAGGTTCTCATGGGTTTTTCATGAGAACCCTTTCTCCTATCATTCAACAGTCAAAGGTATTTGACAGTGATTTTTGTATACTTATGATGTCAAAATGTTGTTGAACTTAATATACTTTTCTTTTTAAAAAATATATATTTTATTGATTTTTTTTTTTTTTATAGAGAGTAAGGGAGAGGGATAGAGAGCTAGAAATATCAATGAGAGAGAAACATCGACCAGCTGCCTCTTGCACACCCCCTACTGGGGATGAGCCCACAACCAATGTACATGCCCTTGACCGGAATCGAACCTGGGACCTTTCAGTCCGCAGACCGACGCTCTATCCAATGAGCCAAACAGGTTTTGGCCTTAATGTACTTTTCAGCTTTGCTATTAACTCCTATATCTAATAACTTTATTATTAATCTTAGAACTACCCATAATAGAGAAAGTAGGCTTTTGATTGTCCTAACAAGATTAAAAATAGTTTTGTGGCATTTTATTCATAGATGAAAAAGAACATAATTTACCATTGATGAGCACCTATCATATTCTACACAATCACAAACATTGTACTTCATGATAATTCAGAGAGCTATATCTGTAACTTACAGATGAAGGAGAGAACTAGAGACATTAACTGATCTGCTTAGCACCACAGAGTAACTAAATGTCTGTCTAAAGATCTGAGCCCAGACTGGTTCCCAAACTCTGTGCTCTTCTCATGTGCACTAAAACCGTCTTCATATGGAAAGATCTGAAAACTATCATACAGTTTTCTCCTTTTATGTGACATACCAACTGCTGTTAAATTGTTTAATACCCTTAGAATGAATTACCAGTAATTGGTTCCACTACGGAGAGATATTTAGAATGTATTCATTCTTTCATTAAACAAATATTTATGAAGTGATTACTATGTGCCAGGCATCAATATATGCACTGGGAGTAGAATAGAAGTAAAACCAAATCTATGCTGTACAGAAGTTTATATTCAACTAGAGGCCTAATGCACAAAATTCATGCAAGAGGGTTGGCTCTCACAGCCCCGGCCAGCCCTCTCAGCCCTCTCAGCCCTGAATTCATTCCGAAGGTTACCTGGACAGTAATCAAGAATGTTGTCCGATGATTATTCTGTTGTTCAGTCTAATTAGCATATTGGCTCTTTATTATATAGGACTAGAGGTCCAGTCCATGAAAATCATGCACGGGGGATTTCGGGGAAAAGAGTCCCTCAGCCCGGCCTGCAACAAAACCAGCATCCCTGGCCCTGGCCTCTAGCAGAGGCTCCTCCCCTCCTCCTTCCACTCAGCCTCTAGGAAGATGCTTGTCCTGGGGCCCCCTCAGGGCTCCGGCCCACAATGCCTGGCAGCTCACTTACTCGGGAGCTTGGGCTCTCAGGTCCGGCTTCCCCACCTGGCTTGGTGGACATCAGCTGCTGTAGGAGCCATGCCTCAGGAGTCTGCCCCTTGGACCATACTACTTGGGAGTGCAGAGGGGTGGGGAGGGGGAGTGGCTGAGGTGGCAGTGATTTGATGTCTGTAGCATGCACTCCGGACACCCCCTGCTGCAGTGCCACACTGACTGCATCTGAACTGTGGGCAGGGGGCTTCCAATCTGTGACTGGAGGCTGCAGGCTGAGGACCCCGGCACCCAAAGGGCTCTGTCAGCATCAGGAACTGGAAAGATCCATTTTTCTGGGCCCTCCTGTCCCTCCATGTGGCCAGGACAGAGACACTGAGCTCATGCCCCCAGAGGCTCTTTACCTCCTTCCGTGCAGCCAGGGCACTGATGCTGAGCTCAAGTTGCCAGGGCTCAGTGTACTGCCCCTAGTCCTCTGGCCAGAGGCCCCTCCCCTCCCTCTGCAGCCAAGGAGCAGGTGCTGGGCTCCTGTTGCCAGAGAGACCACCATTTTTGTATTGGAGGGACAGTTAATTTGCATATCACTCTTTTATTAGGATAAGAAAAGCAAGTTTTCTATAAACAGATATCATAACATGGTTACATAGGGGCTCAAATGAAAATATAAGAGAAAGGACATGGTAAATATCAGGATAATTCAAGGCTAGGGAGTTTTGCTGTAACTGGAGTAATCAAGAAAGGTCAAACTCTCCATCCACAGGGTTTAGAATTGCAAGATGTGTATCACTGAAGAGGCAGTTAACACATGGACTTAACAAAAATGCATGCTAGCAAGGGAAACCAATATGGCTAGGAGACTATTTTAGTATGGCTTGGTAGAACTTTTGTAAAAGATAGGCCTTGCAAATTAGACGCATTATTTCTTGCAGGTGCAGGTAATGTGGCTGCGTAGTTGGTGTGTGTAAAGAAGCTGAGTTCAAGTCATGGATAAAAGATTGCTCATGAGTTTAGAATTACTCATACATACAAATCTTCCATTTTATCTTCATATATTGTCATGGCCGTTAATTAACTTTACCTCTATAATAACAAAGAAAAAAAAAGTCATTCTAGATTGTAGTGTACTAGTATAAGACTCATTCCATTTAAGTAGTACATTTATGTTTCCTTTGAAGGCACAACAGTGTTCCATCAACATAAATGGATACACACTTTATATAACGTGAATTTTTATGGGTACTTTATTGCCTTTAACATTTATGATATAGTAGCCATTTCAACTCTATATATTCAAACATATTGATTTTTCTCAAACCACTATCATTGCTACAAAGCATTCCATTTGAAAAATTGTAGGCAAAAGCAGCTGCCTGCTGATGGTTTCTATTGATCATGCATTGATATTTGTATTCATGGTATAGCAGAATACTATGAATTTCAGGGGGTATTTTGGTATTGGTTTCCATTTTTAACTACTAATAGTGTTTTGTTTATCATTGAAAATTATGTTTAAACCAGTCAGCATTAGTAGAAAAAAAACTAAGATAGGAAAATATTTTCATAGGTAAAAATTCAACTCCTTTGTTCCATGAAAATTAGTATTAAAACTAAATGATACCCTAGCCAGTTTACTCAGTGGATGGAGCATTGGCCCGTGGATTGAAGGGTTCTGGGTTCAATTCCAGTCAAGGGCATGTACTTTGGTTGTGGGCTCATCCCCAGTAGGGGGTATGCAAGAGGCAGCTGATGGATGTTTCTCTTGCATCGATGTTTCTAACTCTCTATCCCTCTCTCTTCCACTCTGTAAAAACCCATAAAATATATTTAAAAAACACACACATACACACACACACAAAAAAAAAAACCCTCTTAAATGATAAGCCATGGTTGGTGTTGCTCAGTAACCAGAACATCAAAGGATCATGGGCTTGACTTTCTGTCAGGGGCATGAACTTGGGTTGCAGCTTTGATCCCGAGTCCAGTCAGGGCACATGTAGCAGGCAGCTAATCAATGTCTCTCACATAGATCTCTCTCTCTCTCTCAGATTAACAAACAAACAACAAGAACTAAATGATAAATGTTAATGAGTGTATACTTCATCGATTAAAACAAATGTATTATTTGAATTAGCCATATTTACAATAATCTATACACCTACCTACCTTTCTTTCCACCTTTCATATAGCCAAAAGAAAATAATTAAGTTTTAAAAAGGCATGAAGAAAAAGTTCACGAAGAAAAACAAAAAAATATTTAATATCACTGATAATTAAAAATGCAAATAAAACAAAACTGCAAAATCACCTAAAATGAAAAAAAAATATTTAAATTACGTGTGTTGCCGAAACCGGTTTGGCTCAATGGATAGAGCATCGGCTTGGGGGCTGAAAGGTCCCAGGTTCGATTCTGGTCAAGGGCATGTACCTTGGTTGCGGGCATATCCCCAGTAGGGGGTGTGCAGGAAGCAGCTGATCGATGACTCTCTCCCATCGATGTTTCTAACTCTCTATCTCTCTCCCTTCCTCTCTATACAAAATCAATAAAATATATATTTAAAAAATAAATAAATAAATAAAAATAAATTACGTGTGTTGAGGATTTAAAAACTGCTGTAATGTTACTGAAAGTAGTTTATTTTCAATCTTATACAAACTATTTGAATTTATTAAAATACACTAAATTGCAAAAATAAAATAAATTGTTTTATGAGTAGGGCAAAGGGAATATATGGGTAGGAAATACTTGCATACAAAATTGCACCCTCTACTTGTTTTGTAGATGAACTAAAGGTAGCTAAAATATTTGCTCATGTTTTCTTAAGACCAAAACAAAAAGGAGTTAAGTTATTCTTTTTTTTAAATATATATATATATATATATTTTTTTTTTGTTGTTGTTGTTGTTTGTTTGTTTGTTTGTTTTGTTTTGTTTTGTTTTGTTTTTACAGAGAGGAAGGGAGAGGGATAGAGAGTTAGATACATTGATGAGAAACAATCATCGACCAGCTGCCTCCTACACACCCCCTACCAGGGAGGTGCCCGCAACCAAGGTACATGCCTTTGACTGGAATCAAACCTTGGACCTTGCAGTCCACTGACTGACGCTCTATCCACTGAGCCAAACCAGTTCCGCAAGTTATTCTTAACCCTCTTAATGTACAAAATCCATTCATTGATCAAAATAGTTTTTCTTGAAACTAGACTGAAGGGAGAAGATATTTTCTAGGTTTCTCCTGGGGACTATACTAGAGCACAAGAGCATATCCTAAATTGCATCTCTACAATAACTAGAATTTGGTTCCCATTATTTGTTACAAAGTGCATCAATGCAAACTAATGGTATGAGGCCTATCATAAACCATTGAATTCTAAAGATAACTAAATGAAAGCTATTCAAAAATGTGTGCATCATATTGATCCTAGGAATAATATTTAGAATATCTAAATAAATATATGTACTGTAGGCATATGCTCTTTATATAATGTTTCTATAACCTTTGGAGTAATCCAATAATAATACTATACAATAAAGAGGTAATATGCAAATTGATCCTCATAATCTCACAAGATGGCTATCTATGACCAGGCTGGCAAGGGGCTAGTGAGGGACAACCAAATGACTGAACAAGCAGACTGCATGGGCAACAAGGCCTGCAGAGTAGGAGTAATTGGGGGTGACCAAGCTGGCAGTGGGTGTGAGTGTCGGCTGCCAGCCCTGATTGCCTCTCAAGGGTTCTCCACTTCCCTCTGCCCCTGAGGGGTGATCAGGGACAGCAGCCACTGTTTTCACTCGCTGTTGGTGATGGCCCTGCTCACAACTGCTGCCAGTGCCAAAGCCACCACTTGCACCAGCTGCCAATGCCATGCCGGCTCTGTTTGAACCCACAGCCATCACCTGAGATGCTGCTCACACCGGCTGCCGGATCCTGGTGTCAGTCCTGATTGCTTAGCACTATTAGTGAGTGCAAACAGTGGCTGCTCCATTGCCCCTGAGGGCTTTTCCACCTCCCCCTGCTCCTGGGGCAGCAACTGGCACTCGTACCTGATGACGGTGCCAGCCCCAGTCACTCTGCAACATCAGTGGGTTCGAGCAGGGTCAGTGCCATCAGCGCGTGGGAGCAGCAGCAGAGGAGCGGGGCTGCTGGCAGAGGGACCAGGGGGCCTTGTGGGAGGGGCTTGGCAGGAGGACGAGGATGGGCCAAGACCACCCCTGTGCCCACTGCAGCCTTACAACCCACAGTTCCTTTCAAGGTGCATAGATTCATGCACTGAGCCCCTAGTATGTATGTATGTATGTTGGGGAAAATGTTGTTACCTCTCAAAGAGTATTTATTTTAATGTTTGATATGAAATTCCCACAAAATGTTTGTTTGTTTGTTTTACAAAATTTTGGCTGCCTAGAACTCATTAATTTGAAGAAAGAGCTTCAGTAAAGCCTTAACAATGAGTTTTCATAATAATAAGATAAGTAATTTTATTTGTGTTGAATAAAATAAGAATCAAAACCCCAACCTCAAAAGCATTAGCACATGCTGTGAAAATACAAGGGCAATTGACTATAAGTAAACTTCTGTTATTTGTAAAAGGATTTTATGCTTTATGAATATTATTTCAAGTGACATTTTTTGTCACATATCCAGTGTTTGCTTTTTTTTAGGTCAGTTAATTAGAAATGAAAGTCCATGAATTTAAAGCTCATTCAGTTTTATCACAAAACATGATCTTCAAGCTAACATATCATATGCAAAACATTGCTAATATTTATATATAGTCCAAGGGTGAGAAAGTGAAATGATTTTATTCCTGTTGTATTCTGATGTGTATTTAATGTGAAAAGGCTTTTATATTTTAAACTTGCACTACCAACATGATTTATCTAACACTAACTGTAGAAATACAGTCCCCAGAGAACATTGTTATTTCTTCTCTCTTAAGTGTATTCTGATGAAAGCCAATAGAATATTCCTTAAGTATACTCTGGGGTATTGCATTCTAACATCAAGTAAACACAAGAATTTTAATGTACCCCAAATTTCATTTTTATGCTGAAAAATGCCCACCTATTTTATTTCAGAACTCACATAACATGCTCAGCAATATTTAGCAATGTGATACTTAGATGATTTCAAGAAACCCATTTCTATCATGTTACATTGTTGTAATATTGATGTCATCTTTAGATTGCATAAGAAAACAAATCACAATTTATAAATGTATAAAAATAATTTGTATTAAAATCATAAAATTAAACTTTTTCACCTGTTAATAATGATTTTGTATAGGACCTTGACATCTCTCCTTTATTGAATTACTAGAGGCCTGGTGCATGAAAATTCATGCACTGGAGGAGGGTCCTTCAGCCCAGCCTGCTCCCTTGCACAATCTGGGAACTCTTAGGGGCAGGAGGCAACCTGGCAATCAAGGGAAGTTGACACCCCATCACACCTCTGTTGTTGCCACTGCTGGCAGCACAAGCCTTGGCTAGCCCTGGTTACCTGAGCCTCTGGGCAGCTGCCATCCGAGCCTTGTCTGCACCTTGGGCTGGCCCTGGAAGGCTGGGGGGCTGAGGGATCTGGGAGACTCCAGAGGCAGACATCCCAGCAGGGCTGACAGGACTGGGAGCCACCATCTTGTGGCTGTGGAGGTCACTATTTTTGAGGTCAGGGCAGTCAATTAGCATATTCTCTCCTTATTGGCTGTGAGCGCCTCCATCTTTACAATGGTGTGAGGGTCAATTAGCTTATTCCCTCTTTATTAGATAGGATATCTGCACTATCAGAGAACATTAGACACCTCTTTGGCTCATGTTTTCTAAGTCATCTGTCCCTTAGAGTTCAGAGTAACCTCTAATATCCTAAAATCCATATATTTATTTATTTTCAAAATTCACTGTTAGGACCTCACTACAATGCATTGACATGAGGAAAACTTGCTTCCAATAATTCCTAGGCAAATAGAATTTGCTTCAATTTACCTTAAATACTTCATCTACATAAGCAAACAAAACCATTGACTCCTACTTGTAGAGTTTCAAGAGAGTTAAATTAATATTAGTAAACAGAATTTTGGGAGCTCCTCTCACCACCACAAAGTTCTGGAATTCTGAGGCAGTTATAAAATATATTTATCCAAGTATTTTTGGCAATCCCAGGAGGTGTCTCATATTTATCACCAATAACGTCTCCATTAAATCATGTTATGTGCAAAACTCTCTGCCCTCTTGCTTTGCTGTGAGGATATACTTTCTGCACAACCATATAGTGAGTGGGGAGACAATTAAGCCACCTACTGTTTCCACTGCCATTGGCCAAGGATCTGGAACTTCCCTACCCACCACTCACTTCTAAGTGACTATGAGTTCATTCTTTCATTTTTTAAAATACATTCAGTAAGCTCTTAATATATGTGAGGAACTACAACACACACTGGGCACAAAAGGATGAGTATTCCCTGGCTCCTGTCTCAAAGCTGCAGATAGTGTATTTTGGAGAAAACAAGAAGATAACACAGTATGGGGGAAAATAACTATGCTCTCAGTAAGCACCGAGGACTGCAGGCACATACAGGAAGAAAATAACACTGTTTCTAAAAGTTAGAATGGCTACTACTAAAAGGTAATGACAAATTAAAATTTGAATAGAAACTAACCACATAATATCTGTGGGTGTGTAGGTAGAATACATGATAGTAACAGTTATTATTATTTGTCGCATTTTTACTAATTCAAAACACCCTTTGTGAGACTTAAATAAGATAACACATGTAGAGTTTTTGAATGAGTATGACTGTATATAGTAAATATTCCAAAAATATCAGATTATTATCATACATCATGAATTATAGAAAATGTTCAAATATCATTTATATTTTGTAAATAATATAATTTTATTAATATGTTATAATTACATTATTTAATAAAATGTGATAATCACCACCTATCTTTATTGTACCAATAAGAACAGGAGGTTTTGATAGAATTAATGTCTTACGAATGTAACTTCTTATCTAATAAAGAGAGAATATGCAAATTGACCATCACACTGTCACAAAGATAGCAGCATCCATAGCCGCAAGATGGTGACACCCAGTCCCCTCAGCCCTGCTGGAGTCCCATAGTCCTTTCAGCCCAGCTTGGGGTGGGAGGGGGGATGGGTGAGTGGCAGGTACACAGTGCAGCTGGACCCGCTCTTAGCCCTCTAGCTGCCTAGGGCTAGCACGAGGCACAGACAAGCCTAGAATGGTTGCTGCCCAGCCACCCAGGGCTGCCTGAAGCTCAAGTAACCAGGAACAGCCAAGGTTTGTGCTGCCGGCAGTGGCAGCAGCAGAGGTGTGATGGTGGCATCACCTTCCCCTGATCTCCATGTTGCCAACCACCCCTAAAGGCTCCCAGACTGTGAGAGGGGGCAGGCCGGGCTGAGGGACCCTCCCCTCCAGTGCATGAATCTTCATGCACTGAGCCTCTAGTAAATAATAAGAGATGTAGGCCATTTCTACACTCAGGTCTGCCTGATTCTATAGACTACCTTTATTATAACAAACTTCCTTAAAAGGCTTTCCACCAAGGATGAACATTATGTACAAGATAGCCTGAAAAGAACCGAGACTGCAGAGTAGTAAATGCAGGGAGTCACACATTGTTTTCCACAGGTTGGAACTAAAGCTGAATGAGGAAAACATGCGCGGTACACAGAGGTCATGATTTTACCTTTAATCTAAGACAATGAGAACCTTTCAGCTTCAACATATATCTCAATATATCTACTTTCTCGTTCCCGTGAGGAGGGTAAATTGGAGTAGTACAGGAAGGAATGCCAGCCAAGCCATCAAATTGACCAACCAGGCATTTGGTGGCATATTGATGACATTGTACCCCTTCCACTGTGGAAAGGACTAATCACTTAGAGAGTTATGACAAACCAATATTGCAGCCAGGGCTACCACAGGGCTCGTGCCTGTGTGACACCACCACCACCATGTCATCAGGATCACTTCTGTGGATCTTCAACACCTTGGTGCTGCTTCTCATGACTATGGGGGCACTGTGGTTCGCTTCAATGTTCCTCTTCCTGTAAATTTTCTCAGAACTTGTACCCACACAAAATCCTCCCAAAGCTGTGACTGGCTCTGTTACTTTAGTGTTAAACATATGTGGGTCTGTGCATTGTGAAGCATGAACTGCACTAGAAGCTGTTGGTGACATGGATTTCTTTATCAGCCAGTGTCACCACACCTCACCTGCTCAGAGATTGAGTGGCTAAGGCTCAGATCTGTCCTGCTCTCCAGAGAACAACCACAACCAAAGAAGATCCCTTGTACCACTTATCTATAAGGATTCAGTTTGTGTCCTGGCTGACATGCTAGAACTAAAGTTCCTCTTATGAGGATATTGAAGCTAAACTCTAGCTTAAGCCACACCCTGCTGAGTGGTGTGCTCTGATCTATTCTGCTTCTGAGAAAGAGAGAACATACACTGAGTGACCAGATTATTATGATTTCTGAATGCATAATAACCTGGCCACTCTGTGTGTGTGTGTGTGTGTGTGTGTGTATGTGTGTGTGTGTGTGTGTGTGTGTGTGTGTATACACACATACAATATATATATTTTGGAGGCCCGGTGCATGAATCTGTGCATGGGTGGGGTCCAGCCAGCCTGGCCAGGGGGAGGGGACATGGGCAGTTAGCCAGCCTGCCTTCTGGTCGAACTCCTGGTCAAGGGGACAATTTGCATATTATCCTTTTATTATATAGAATATACACTGTGTGGCCATATTCTTATGTGTTCAGAGATCATAATAACCTGGCCACAAAGTATCGCATGAGCCAGTTGCAGACTCTCCATCTGGGGAACCCAACCTAAAAACTGGAGAAATGCTATGTACATATTAATATATCCTTGAGGCATCCACACACTCTTGATAAATGGGGAAAATGGTGCAAATATGTATATGGTAAAATTGTTTAGATCTCTATTTTTTAACTAGACATTTCATTTCTAAGGAAGTATCACTGCAGAAATAATAATCATACGAAATTTGAAAGAAATATATACATAATTTAATATTATAACATTATTTCTAATGGCAAAAATGCTGCATATGCATTAATATCAGAATGGTTTAAATAAATCATAATATGTTCATTCTTTCAATGGAACAGGATTAAGTAGACTCATTTGCTGTAACATAAAAATATGCACTTGGTAGGAGTAAATGAAAGAGCTTAAGTGCATGTAGTTTTCTGATGGCAGTACTGAGTTCTTTTGCACGCTCTGCCTCTTATTTACTGCATGGTGGTGAAAAAAGTAATTAACCTACATACACCAAATCTCATTTTCTTTATTTTTAAAAGACATTAGATTCTAAGCACTTAGAACATAATTAATGGTCAATGTAAACTAGCTGTTCTTTTATTATTATTATACTAGATGCCCAGTGCATGAAATTTGTGCATGGAGGGGATGTGTCCTTCAACCTGGTTCACACCCTCTTACAATCTGGGATCCCTCACCTAGGCCTGGCTAGCAATCAAGGTCTCTCAGGGCTTTCCTTCCCCTTGCTGCTGCAGCTGGCTCCGCCCCTGCCACCACCACTCATTGCCATCTGTTGGTGCTGCCCCCCTTCCCCAGCCATAGGTTGCCTCCATCTGCTGATGACAAGCATGGGATACCATTGCTTGGCTGGTCTGGGCCTCCCTCTGTGGGGCATTCTATCATGGGGCCCCCACCCACCCATTGAAGCCACCAGCTAGGGCTTCAAGTTCAATAGCCCAACAGAGAGGCCCCACCAACTCTGCCGGGGCTCTGTGATCAATCATCCTGCAGAGGGTGGACCGAGACTCCCTCTGTGGTGCAATCGTGGGGCAATGGTGGGGACCCCTGACCAATCGCATTACACCCGCCTTGGCTGGCCTGGCACCAGTACGTGTCACAGTGTCCAGAAGGTCATTCTGCTGTTCAGTCAATTTGCATATTATGCTTTTATTATTATAGACTTTAAGTGAAAATGTTAGGTAGCAGAGCACTGATTCATTAAGTGCATTTAGAGGATAATCTCCTGTTACCTCAGACACTATGTGTAATCCAGGGAAATTTCTTTTTAAAATGTTTTATTCATTTTAGATAGAGAGGAAGGGAAAGAGAAAAAGACACATCTATGAGAAACATCAATCAGCTGCCTCTGGCACTCCTCCTACTGGGGATCAATTCTGCATGGGATCACACTCAACCAACTGAGTCACACCTGCCAGAACTAGGAAATTTTCAGAAACTCTAAACTCCAATTTCTTTGTCAGCCAAATGGATACAATAATAAATTTTTCTTTTTGGGATCGCTACCTTAATAGGTGTAAAGGATATAAAAGCCATAATATCTAATGCTGACTGAATGATAGGCATCATTCTAAATGTTTAACACGAATTTTTCATCATAGACTTTAATTATAGCCCTAGGTAGTAAACATTGTGGTTACTCTGTTTTATAGTTGAGAAAATTAAAACATAAAATAGTTAAAGAATTTGCCAAGAGTCATCGTAACTAGTAGAAGTTGAATTAGGCTTTTAATTCAATCTGGTAAATTTCACAGCCTATAATCACAAAACTTTTGAAATAATGAGATTCCTAAGATAAAGTAAGGGTTCAATAAATGGTGGAAATCATTTGTGTGTGTGTATACATATGTGAGTGTGTGTGTTTGATTATAAATATCTAGAAGGAGTTTAAACAATTATTACATCTGGGAATGTGATTCAGGGAGTTTGGCAGAAATCGTTCACTTTTTAATCAAATATTCTATTTTTTTTTAGCAATATTAGCATAAGCATACATTCTTTTGAAATGAGAAAAAATATAGTTTCAAAATCACATTCTATAAACTTCCATGATGGATCATTCTTAAATACCCCTTATTTATTATATTGAGAGAATAAAATTCTACTACAAGGGTGGTGTAATTCTTCTAAAGAACGTAGCTGAACTTAGATTTTGTTTGCTTGAGTTTCTCTTATGATGTCACAAGACTTGGCATGTTCTACCTGAGGTCCTGATGTTGTAAAGGGTAAAATATAGTGGAGAAAAGAATGAACATGGAAATCAAACTCGCCAGGGAACACATCCCATGTTTACACCAGTCTAGCTAATCTGCCTTGGAAAATTTTCCTGATCTCTGATTTTTATCAAGCAAAAATAGCCTTAAAGTGTTGTAGTAAAATAACTAAAACAATGTATGGGGTGATATATATATATATATATATATATATATATATATATATATATATATATACACACACACACACACACACACACACACACATATATATTATATATGTATATATATATATATATATATATATATATATATATTTTTTTTTTTTTTTTTTTTTTTTTCACAGAGAGGAAGAGAGAGGGATAGAGAGTTAGAAACATCGATGAGAGAGAATCATCGATCAGCTGCCTCTTGCACACTCCCTACTGGGGATGTGCCCGCAACCAAGGTACATGCCCTTGCCCAGAATCAAACCCCGGGACCTTTCAGTCCGCAGGCTGACGCTCTATCCACTGAGCCAAACCGGTCCCGGCCAATCTATTCTTGAAAATAAGTTTTCCAGTCCCCAAAGTACCAAGACAGCCAACTACAAATGAAGACCCACAGGGCACAGAAAACGGAGTCATTAACTATACCTAGGAGAAGCTTTTGGCAGAGAGAAGAATTACACAGGGAGGAAAAAAGACAGTTCACAATTTCTGAATCTCCGATAACATTTTCTCTTCATTGGACTCAGACCCTCTGAGAGTATAGGGGAAGCAAGGCTGCCACTTTTTGCTTGTTGTTTTCAGTGTGAATCAGGTGGAACTGAGAAGCGAAGCCTGGCAGTAGCAATCCCGAGAGTGGGCAGTTCAACCTGTTTCAATAAGTCAGGCACCCATCATTCACTGAATGAAAGGAAAACTGGGTGTATTGATGCCATCAGCTTCAAAGCAAGCCAAGAGATAAGTGCAGAGAGATGCAAGCAGTCCAGAGAAGACATACACAAAAGGCTTCCAACAAAGGGGAGCATTTTCCAGGTAGGATCCGCCTTAACAGAGAAACAATAGTGTCTCTTCACAGTTTAGAAATAAAAAGTATGTCTGTTTCCACTGGCATCTGGGACACAATGACTTTCAAGAGGCATTTTAATCATATTGATACAAGTTGGGTTTTTTTTTTTTGTTTGTTTGTTTGTTTGTTTTTCTAAATGTAACCTTTGTCACTTTCAGTTTACTATTTTATTTAGAGAGAATTAAATTTTTCCCTGCCATGTACGGCTAAGTGAAATAAGTCAGTCAGGGAAAGACAAGTATCACAGAACCTCACTTATATGTGGACTCCAATAAAATAAACTGACAAGTAAAATAGACCAGAGACATGGCAGCATGAAACAGGCTGATGAATCTCAGAGACAAGGCGGGGAGGACAGGGGAAAAGAATAAATAAAGAACTTATATGCATACTAGAGGTCCAGTGCATGACATTCCTCCACATATGGAAGCCGGTATTCCCTCAGCCTGGCCTGCACACTTCAGCAGTCCAGGGTGCGGGCCTAAGCCAGTCAGACATCCTTAGCACTGCCACAGAGGCAAGAGAGGCTCCCGCTACTGCCGCTGCACTTGCTAGCTGTGAGCCCAGCTTCTGGCTGAGCGGCACTCCCCCTGTGGGAGCACACTGACCACCAGGGGGCAGCTCCTGCATTGAGCATCTGCCCACTGGTGGTTAGTGTGTGTCATGGCGACCAGTCATTCCTCCATTTGATTGATTTGCATATTACCTTTTTGTTATGTAGCATATGTGCAATCCATGGACACAGACAATAGTGTGGTGAAGGCCTGGGAGGAGGTGGGGCAGGGTGAAGGGGATCAATGAGGGAATGAGAGGGAGACATCTGTAATCTTTACAACAGTGGAAATAAATAATTTTTGAACCATCCTATCTAATAAAATAGTAATATGCAAGTTGACTGTACCTCCGCTATACCCACAAGCCATGTCCACCAGCTAATCAGGAGTGAGTATGCAAATTAACCCAACCAAGATGGCTACGGCCACTGAGAGAGCAGGAGGCAAGCTTTCCGTCCACCATGGGGAGAGTAGCCGGCCTGCAAACCACCACAGTCCCCTCACCCAGGCCCCTGCATGCCCCAAAGGAACCCCCACCCTGATCCGGGACACCATTCAGGACACCATTCAGCTGACCCCACACATGCACCAGGGTTCTATCCTATCTAAGCCTATCTATGAAAGAATAATATGCAAATCGACTATCACTCCAACACACAAGATGGCTGCCCCCATGTAGTCAAAGATGACTGAAGCTATGTGGACACAAGATGGCCACTACAAGATGGAAAGGCAAGTGATAGGGACCTGGTCTGCAAGGGAGGGCAGTTGTGGGTAGTCGCACCAGCAGGGGAGGGCAGTTAGGGGTGACCAGGCTGGCAGGGGAACAGTTAGGTATCAATCAGGATGGCAGGGGAGTGGTTAGGGGGTGATCAGGCTGGCAGGCGGAAGTGGTTAGGGGTAATCAGGAAGGGAGGCAGGCAAATAGTTGGGAGCCAGCAGGCCTGGATTGTGGGAGGGATGTCCAGGTAGGATCGAGCCTAAATGGACAGTCGGACATCCCTCGAGGGGTCCCAGATTGGAGAGCGTGCAGGCTGAGCTGAAGGACACAACCTTCCCCATGCACAAATTTCATGCACTGGGCCTCTAACATTATAATAACAGGAAATAATGTTATGCAATATCCATCCTGTCCTTTAAGATGTTGGGTTCCTCATTAGGCCTTAGGCCCTAGGAATACAAAAGTGATTCTGACACCTTTGCTCTTCTCAGAGAAGTTCATAGTCTACAGGGTAAAATAGATGTCTGAATACGTAATATTAATAATGTGAGAAAAGTGGCAATACTCACCTGCATGAAATGGCACACTTCCCTCATGAAGGTGCTAATTACAAGCTTAAACGTTGAGGGTGTATGGATACTTTCCAGATTGAATAAGCAAGACAAACATTGCAGAGAGTATAATAAGGATGTTCACTCTTTTAGCTCATTTGACCTATGTTAGATACTGAGGAAAATACTTAATATGTATTACCACATTTGATGCACCTTGGTACATAAGTAACTAAGAGGATCACATAAAATGACTCAGGCTTTGAATCCAGGCAGTCAGATTTCACTCTCACCCTCTTAAGCACTTTACTGGTGAGCCCTTAGGTAAATATGTTATCATAACACTGTAGAAAAGTACAAAAGACAAAGACCAGAGCAACAGTTAATAAATGAACACCTATTCTGTGCCACACACTGAGCTAGTGTAAAACTGATTAGAGAAGGTTAAGAGGATTCTCTACTAATAAAATTATCAGGTTGAAGACCAAGAATTGAGAGAAAGAGCAACTATTAACAATTTATTGTTGCCAGTAGATGAGGGATGCAAGATGGAGTAGACGAAGATGACTCATGGTTTTTCTTGAAAATGGAGTAAATGGGTTGACATATAAAAAGCAGATAATACATTAGGAAGAAAAACTTATTAGAGGAAAATAGGGAATTCATTTGAAGCCTTGGGTTTTCCCTTTGAAAATTAAATATGTAGCTGTGTTACCTGCTCAACTACCTCTCAGCTTGGTTAATAATACCAAATTATACAAAGATTCTTAAATTTTTAAAATACTATTCAAATTTTAAAACAAGCAACCTTACTTCAATGAAAACCCACAATCATGTAAACTTATTTAGTCCGTATAAGCATGGAGAACTCTGAGCGGGTCTGTCAGGGAGGTCAATGGCTACCACAGCAATCTGGCACAGAGCACATACTTAATTCATATTTGTAGAGTAAACTGAATAAATGAATGCACAGACTCATGGTGAGATTATTTTATGAATTTTTTGTAGAGCACAAATGAGAGAAAATTGAACTGAATTAATACAAAAGAGAGTTTCAATGAATAAATCACTGACATCTTAGACTTTTAGAGATTAGAGATGTTCTGTAAAGGGACAAACTGTCTGTGTTAGAGGTTGCTCTTCCTAACATGGATAGTTTCAGGAGGGCTCATGCCTAGAGTTAAGCAGACATGGGAAATGGGGAACATTGTTTTATCCCACAGAACTGACCTGAAGATTCTAAGCCTATATCCTCACCACGTTCAGTTGATGTGAGCAATACATATCCTTAGACACGTGGTTGGTCCATGTGACTTTATTATTAAAGCTCTCTTTTACTTTTGTTTTACAATGCTACTTTTCAAACCCCGCTAAGATTATATACTAATTTTTATAGAGAGTTTAATATTAATCTTATTCTTTGGCTTCAAATTAATAAAAAAGTTTCCTTAAAGTTATTTTCCATCTCCAGTGTCCTTTCTCCCTCAATCCTCTTTTCATGTACTTATGGTATAGTCATTTGCATCTATTTCTGTCATTTTTCCCAGAACTAATAATTATTCTGTAAGTAAAGATATTTCTTTCTTATTCTCTTATTATTTATATTAAGTCTAGTAATAATTAATGTCGTTTTCTAATACTTTTTTAAATCGAATTTATTTAAACAATACAACAAAATTTAATCAACAATATAGTTGCCGTTGTTTTCTACTACTTGTGCCCAATGCTCAGGAAGCATTTTAATCCCTCTGTTGTAAAATTCTTGTGATTTTGATGCAAAAAATTCGGTCAATGCATTTTTGAGGCATTCTTCATTATTAAATTTTTTTCCAAGAAGTTTTGCAAAGAACGAAACAAATGGTAATCGGAAGGGGCAATATCAGAAGAATATGCAGGTTGAGGGAGAACTTCCCATTCCAACTGGCGCAGTTTTTCAGCAGTGATTCTTGCAGTATGCGTTCATGCGTTATAGTGGTGAAGAATTACGCCCTTCCGATTAATCAGCGTGGGTTCTTTTTCTCTTAAAGCTTGGGCTAACCTTTCCAATTGGGCACTATACACTGCACTTGTAATGGTTTGGTTAGATGGTAAAAGTTCATAATGAAGAATTCCTTTAAAATTCCACCAAACACACAACATCACTTTTGTCGCATGCAAGTCAGGTTTTGGCGTGGGATGCAGAGCCTCATTTTTGTCCAACCATTGAGGCCGCCTTTTCAAATTAACATACAGCACCCATTTTTCATCTCCGGTAACAATTTGCTCTAAAAACGGCAAACGGTTTTGACGAGAGAGGAGCAAACTGCATATTGTGACTCTTTGATTACGGTTGTTGTCGGTCAACTCATGAGGAACCCATTTTCCAAACTTTTGGACTTTGCCAAGTGCACGCAATTGATTGGAAATTGTTTTTTGTGAACAATTTAAAGTTGTCGCAAGCTCTTGTTGGGTAATTTGAGGATTTTGCACCAAAAGAGCTTGAAGAGCTTCTTGATCAAAATTGGACACACGGCCTCGACCACTGTTGTCATCTAATGAAAAATTTCCCTCGCGAAATTTCTCAAAACAACGCTGGCATTTTCTGGCGCTAATTGCATCTTGACCAAGAGCACTACAGATGTTTTTTGCAGCCTCACTTGCTTTTCTTCCTAACTGGAACTTGTAAAGCATGCAGTGCCGAATATGCTCTTCATCCGCCATCTTCTTAGCCCTAGTTTTGCAACAAAAACCAAACCAAACACAAACTTTTTCAAGAAAAACTTGTTAATTGCACTTCACACGTTCTGTAGATACCACGTGTTTGAAGGTTATGTCAATACAAGTCAACGCCAAGCGAGATTTTAAACGAATGTTAAAAAACGACATTAATTATTACTAGACCTGAGATATAATATAATATATATATATATATATATATATATATATATATATATATATATATATTAAGAGAGGAAGGGAGAGGGAGAGAGAGATAGAAACATCAAAAATGAGAGAGAATCATTGATTGGCTTCCTCCTGCACACCTTCTACTGGGGATTGAGCCTGCAACCCAAGCATGTGCATTTGGCAGGAATCAAACCTTGGATCCTTCAGTCTATAGGCTGATGCTCTATCCATTGAGAAAAACCAACTAGGGCTATCTGCTTGATATTTTATAATGACAGATAAATTGCAATCATTGCAACCAAACCCTAGGAATTATGTGTGTGTATGGATAAAGTATTAGGATAGATATTTCTTTTTTCCCCATCTCTGAACCTGGATGGATGGCAGAGTCAGACAGTTATTTCATTTTCTATTATGGTGAGAAGCTCTGCTGACTGGTCTTTGGGGGACTTAACTCTATGCAATGATCTCCAATTCCACCAACAATCTTACCTAACCCTTGAAAGTCTGATAAAACTACCTAGATCTGGAACCGTAGGGCCAGGGAGAGGCACTTCGGTCCTGTAAACACTGTATAACTTCTTATCTTTTCATGTTTCAAAATTTTAAAAAATCCCCTATGTTCCCACTATCTCAGTCTTCCTTCTTTTTGTATTAATATGTATCCAAATACATTCATCGCTTCCATGTACTCAGATATCATTTCAGAGGTAATGAATCACAAAATTAAATCTCTTAAGCATAAAGAACATATCTCTATATGAACGCTGGATATTCTTGTCTCAGATTCAGAATGTGTGCAAAATGTGGTCCAGAATTTCAAGCTCATAACATTTTAACCATATAAAATCAAAGTACCTAACTTCCCTTTCCCTCAATTTCTTTATCTCTGAAACTAAGATAAAACAACCCTTCCTTCTGGTTTTTTTGTAGAAGCAAATGAGTTGTTACATTTAGTGAATATGCTTATAACAGTGACTGGCATGAGAAAAATAAATTTTATAATTATCACTATTATCTTCTATTCACTCTGTGTGAGGGTAAGATGAGCAAACTTTCATAAAACCAACCTCTTAAACAGAGTAAATTTATACATGAAATGTCCATATCTTATTTAACTCAGTATATGATGAGGAATGGATAGCATTCTAAGTTGCCTATACCCATCAAGGGACTCAGGAATCTCTAGCCCCTAAATGGTTCAATATCTCAGCTCTAGATTTCAAGGTGAGGAAAGAAAGATCCAGAGAGTTTTCCACTGTAAGTTATGTTTTCCCAGGAGGGACACATATTTCTGCTCAATGCTCATTTGAAAGTAGTGCTCTTACCTTATAGCAAGAGGCATGAGCAACATAGATTTGCTGAGTATTAAAGGTCTGTGTCCCCACAAAGATCCCCTTTTACTTAGGAAGCCAAGATGGGAATCTGGAACTTATTTCTGGCTTTCCTCCTCCATCTTCAGTTATACATTTGTTTTAACTAAGTTCTTTCATCTCCCTCCCTCTAATGTCTCTGAAATGAGCTTCTTCATCTCCACTAATGCTTCTCCTTCAGTGGACATGGACCCTGACCTAGTGTGCTTTCTGATCTGTCCGATCCCAGCTATCTGCCTTATAATCTACCTTATTCAGTATTTGCAGAAATTAGGAAAATATGACTGCGAATTTCATTGCACAAAAGAGTTCTGTGTTCTTACATTCATCATATTTGTAGCAGTCTCCTTGGGACATTGGTGGCTTAGAAAGAGATCAAAGTAAACCATGTAGTATTGTACCAGCAATTACATTCTCTGGCCTGCAAGTGATGCCTCTTGATGTCCACTCCCACCTCATTAGTCAAAACTGCCTTAAAAGGCCCTCAATAATCTAAATACATTTATTAAATCTCCTGGCCTACTTTCTATTTGGTTTTATGGTGACCTCTGTATCCCAGTTTTTATTTATTTATTTACTTATTTATTTATTAATGCAACATATATTTTATATACATTTCCATATGGATAATCATCTTCTCATGCATTACTCATAGTCTTGTCTCCTCAAATTCCCATCTTGTCTCCTGTTTCCATCTTATCTAATACTAGAAAAATACTTCTTTAAGAAGTACTCAAATATCCATTGTGTACCTCCCACCAAAGCTAAATTAATCCCACAGCATGTTGTTCACCTCCTGGGACAGTGTTCATACCTGAATTACTATAGCTTTTGATTAGTCTATCCTACATCATATGGTGTTAGCCATATAAGGGTGAGGAACTGGTATAATTCATCTTTGTATCCAAAAAGTTGGAACAAATGATGTACTTAAATTTGTGAATTCACCTACAAGTTTGGCAATAATTTTATGGAATAAATGCTTGAAGTACTAATTCTAAAGCTTTTCCACAATTAGACTTTTACTCCATAAATCACTACCATGTAAGTAAACTGGCAGATACATTGGCTCAGGCTATTTAATACCCATCTCAACCTCTTTCTAATATGCTCTCTGATAATGCAAATGCTGAATTACTAAAGCAAAAACAAAACAAGAACATGGGATTCTTTTGATTAAGAGTCCTTAAGTAAAACACAGTTGAATGACTCTTGAATTCAAACTGAATTAAGTGGAGAGAAAAGAAGTGTACAAGGCATCTATGTGCAAGACTGTGTGTGTGCGCGCGTGCGTGCGTGCGTGTGTGTGTGTGTGTGTGTGTGTGTGTGTGTGTTCATGCAATGTAGCATAGGTATTGTGGTTATGAAGCAAGCAGCTGTAATAACAAATTCCTGATTTAGCAGGAAGTTTCCTGATTATGGCATGAAAAACAGTCCTCCCTCTTCAAAGCCCAGTTCCATTGTTGGATTGGAACTTATTCTGGAGATCTCAATCTAAAGGTTGTTTCTATTACCTGCCAACAATTCAGTGAGAAATTACATTAATTAAAATACATTTCTTCTGCATATGTTAGCTTGAATAGTTTCTGTCTTTGTTAACAAACCCAAACTGATACCACAGTCTGTGAATGGTAACACCTCTAAAAGAAATGGGCATCTGTTATGAATACCTCACCTACCGTAGTTGTGTTAGAAGACAATATGGATCCTGCTAACATTGGAGCACAGAACACTTATTTCATCATGCAATATCAAAGCAGCAGATTAAATGATTATCTCTCTCCTGGGAGAAAGTGTTTATAGATGGAAAGTATTTGGTGAGCTGATTAGCTCCTAAAATACACCCTTATGACAAAAATCAAGAATGCGTAAATTCTGGATGAGTGAACTGCTTCAGCTATTGGAGAGAATATAGAAATACAAAAGGACAAACCAAGCTTCAAATCCTAATCCAGACACTGTCCCAGCTCCAGAAACTTTCTATGAATTAGCTAAAATAATTACATTATAACCTCTTTTGCAGTGAAGGCCTAACTCCTGTGATAATCAGTATAGTATTCAGAATGGGGTAAGCAGTATTACTTAACAAACCCCTCAAATCTAGGAAGCTCAAGATAAAGTGAGATTAAACTGCATGTCCATTGCTGGTTAGCAGGAGGTTTCCTTCATAGTCTTTAAAGGACTCAGAATGTTGATGCAACTACCTTGAATATAGTGGCAGGGCTACTTATAAAAGAAAGGTCTAAAATGTCTGTACTAGCAAATAAGTGTTTTGTCCTGAAAATTATGCACACATTTCTACTCACAACTGACTGAGCACAAACAATAACATGGCTCTATGCAACCCCAAAGGGATCAGTAACAGTAATCCTAGGACGTGCATAGAGAAGTGGAATACCAAAGATTAAAGGTAGATGGACAGCCATTTAAGACCCTATTTTAATTTTATACTTAATATTTATGACTATAAGTTTTATATTGATTATAAAAGTATAATTTTTATAACAAACTATTCTAATATTAATAAACAGTAAAATTGGGTGGCTGGACGTCTCTGTTCTTAGTACCTCTACCTATAATGCATGAAGACTCCTCTTCAGCTCAGTTTACGCATGCCCATATCAGAGTTCCCTATGACCAGTTGATTGCAAAAGACAAAAACAAAACAAAACAAAAAAAAAACTGCTTTACAAATGTTTCTTCATAGGCTAGAATTGTTCAAAGTGTGCCTGTGGTTCTTTAGCAGCCTACCAGATGGAAAGGTGCCTGGGGAAGGTTCTGCCATTCAGCAAAACTGTGAAGGGTACATGTTTGTCACATTGTGTGGTAGAAGAGCTGGTTGCAAGTATGGAGTAACAATTATTCAAGAACAGTGGGCAATAGTTTGGTCATGTGATCAGGGAATTAGAAAGAAACTATTTTTAAAAATAGATAGCATACAAAGAGGTTTGGGGAAAAGGTAAGTCTATTAACTTCTCAAAAGAGACCCAGAATGAGAGGAGATTTGTGTGATGTGTATCACTTGGAAGAAACTCTCAGGTGAATGAATAAGACATAATTTTTAAGTAATATTACTTGGCCTTTCCCCCTAGGCACCTTATACTTAATTAAAGGGTGTAGGGCAAAATGTAACCATGCTGGTTGACATAGAAATGTTGAATGGGTGTATATAGAATGCTTTTCTCTTTGCAAGGCTTATCTAGCCATGCAACTTAGAATGCCAAATGCCAGCAGTAGAGTGGAATTATGGTATCAAAATAGCAATATATCTCTAGGGGGCCAGTTAGTTAACTTTGGGCACATCAAATATGGAATATTTTCTTAAATAAAGAGACACATATTCTGATTTCTATTCCCTGCCATACTTTTGCCAATAATTGGCACCATAAACTTACTAAACGCCTTATTTACTAAACATCAGGCTATTCTACTTGTTTTCTAGCCAAAGTAGTGAGGTGACTGGTTTATACCCAAAGAACTCATCAATCTTACTCTATCAGTCAGAAGAAGCTGGTTGAATAGGCTCTTACAGACTGTTTTTAAGAAACAGAATCAGAGAATAAACTGATGTCAACCAGATGGGAAGAGGGTTGTGGGGATGAGCAAAAAGGTGAAAGGAATTAAGAAGTACAAAATGTCAGTTATAAAAATAGTCATGAGACATAAAGTACAGCACATAGTCAATAACCTTCCTAATAAAAGAGTAATATGCTAATTGACCATACATTCGTGATGCCCACAAGCCAATTAGGAGTGGAAATGCAAATTAACACAACAAAGATGGCGGGTTAATTTGCAGGTGCCCAGCGGGCAGGGGGGCAGGTGGAACATTTGCATCATCACCATGGGTAGGCAGAAAGGCAGCCCCAGGCCGGAGCAAAAAATCTGCTCAGGCCAGAGCAAAAGCGGTGCCAGCAGTCTAATCACTACGTTGTATGTCTGAAACTAATATAATATCATATGTTATCTGCAATTGAAAAATAAGTTTTGTACAAAAACTTTGTGTTGTGCCAGTTAGAAATAATACTTTGAAAGCTGGCTCCTAGAGCAGACAGAATATTCTACAAATCAGTGGCCAATCAAAGCGGCAGGCCTAGTTCTCCATTATCAGAACATCTAAAACTAGAATCGCTGGGTGGATTAGAAACAGCATTTCTTATACTGTACTAATGACTAACTCACAATATATTTTCTCCTTTTCCTCGTATCACAGAGTTTTATTGGTTTAGTGTTCTTCGGTAAATAGTTCCACCAGATAAAACAACAGTATGCCCCCCCCTATTTTTTTGTGATCACCTCCTGGTCATTTGGGATTTCTTGTTGGCTACTAGACCAACAAGCAAAAAAAGGAGAATAATTCTTTATCATCTGGAATGACTGATTTGATAACCGTGAGTAAATTGGATTGTTTTAACACAATATGGGGGGAAAGGAAGTATTTCATGCACTGCTATATTCAGTGATATTAATTAATAGAAGAATGGAGTAATCACACATGTGCAAGCACATCCTGGGTTAGACATTTTAGGGTACCCCAACAAATAAAAGATAGGAAGTAACTGTTAACAAATAAAATAAAAGTATAGGAAGTAACTGTTAACAAATAAAATAAAAACTGGATGATGGAAGAAATAAGTTGAAAATTCAATTATTGTCTTATGCAAATATAGAGAATAAAGAAATGACTCATATTTTCTTCCTTATGCCATTATACTAAGAAAAATTATTTTGTTTCTCTCCCCCTTATAGAGGAAACATTTTTACTTTCATCCCTGAGGTAAATGGAATGACTTTCACAATAGAATTTTAATGGAACTAGAGGAGAAATAAACATCATGCAGAATGTGCCTTTTCAATAAAATTTGGATGCTATTTCATTTGTATGAAGAATGTTTATATTTATTAGAAAGGTATCTGTTATTGTTAAATACTGCTGTCTAGAAATTTAAGGATATGAAGTAGATTATTAAGTAGCAAGTATTGGACTATAGTAGGAATACAACAGGGAATTGATAATCATCCATTCTAAATGCCTTTTGTGAAAGTTGCTATACAGAAAGGGCCCAAGAGCTAAAAACAGAAATTTTCTAATCTTTGAATCTAGAATTTCAAATATGATCTTGGCATCACAAATCGGTTAGAATTGAACACATCTTATATTTAGAACTGAATTATGTGGGAAAAAAGGCATGGCTTGAGTCATCCACTTTGTACATGAGGGTTATAGCAGAGATAGTGTGAGATTGTAGCAGTGGCTTCCTCACACCAAACGTATCTTTCTTACCAATCACAGAAGGAATAAGGGCTTTCTTGTCAGCACATTCTGGAGCACATTTTTGGTATGAGTTCCAGAAAGATCAGGCAAGAGAGCTTTTTTTTTTTTTTCCAGTCCCTCCCAAACTTCTGCAATCATTTAATGCTTACAAAAAAAATACACAAACAAACAAACAAACAAAAAAACGCTTTCTGCTAATATAAAACAGGGTTAAATTTCTTCAGCTGAATTCGGAATCATATATTAACTGAATCTTTAATACCAACTGCACAATTCTCAGAAACCCAGAGAAAAAGAGGTATGAAATTAACTTTTTTTTTTTTTAACACCATGGTATAATCTTAAATTGAACTTCAACATTTCTGGCATTGTCTTTTTTATGACTAACTGAAAACCTACCAGGAATAAAATAATGATATTCCTGGAATGAGAGCTACATTTCTTTGGTGCTGCTTCAGTGCCAAGCAGGAAACTAGACACATCAATAGTTTCAGATAGAAATAATTTACCCTGTTACACAGGTAAGACATTTGAAAGTCAAAAAGCTTAGAGTTTGAAATTCACAGAGCAAGGAAGATAGACTTATTACCACATCGGTCTAGTTGCCTTTAAGTCCATGGACTTCCCTTGCATCACACATGTCCTTTTTTCCTTTCTTCTATTCCCACTGTATGTCATCCACATGTTTACACCTACAGATTAGAAATTGTAAAGTCTTTTTTTAAAATATATTTTTATTGATTTTGTACAGAGAGGAAGGGAGAGAGATAGAGTTAGAAACATCGATGAGAGAGAGTCATCGATCAGCTGCCTCTTGCATACCCTCTACTGGGGATATGCCCGCAACCAAGGTACATGCCCTTGACTGGAATTGAACCCGGGACCCTTCAGTCCCCAAGCCGACGCTCTATCCATTGAGCCAAACCGGTCTCGGCAGAAATTGTAAAGTCTTAAAGCAGACTTGGCAGAGTCAGGCTTTCACTTTTAATTTCTGCCACGTAATGCTCTTATTGTATCTATCTCCATTTTAAAAGACCCTGAGAAACCTAGACAAATATTTATAAAAGAATTGACTTTTCTACTTGACAAAGTTTACAGAGCTTATAGGACTGTCCAATACTTCAGAAAGTTTGTATAAATGTATTCTCAAAATATTGAATGGAATTTCAATGCTTTGAATGGAAGATTATAGACACATTTTGAGCTCCTAAATAGATACTATCCTTCCTTCCTTCCTTCCTTCCTTCCTTCCTTCCTTCCTTCCTTCCTTCCTTCCTTCCTTCCTTCCTGCCTTCCTGCCTTCCTGCCTTCCTGCCTTCCTGCCTTCCTGCCTCCCTGCCTTCCTTCCCAGTCTGGTATGTAAGAAAATAAAAAGCTATTTCTGCCTCAGAGGGCTTTCACAAGCAATAGATGCTGTTATTTAGTCTCTGACTAAAGTCCATTTTTCATTGCTATCTGTTTCAGACCCCTGGAGTCTGTCCACAGTCTGTTCTTCATCCTGCTCACATCTCTGTGTCAGAGAAGGTGACATTATTTTTACTGAATGTAGCTTTAGTTTGCCTGCTTCTTACATGTTTGCTAAGGGTTTTCATCTTTCTGGTATATTTTATCCACAGTTTTTCTGCCCATTCAAACAATATCCATACTACATGAAAGCAATATGATTCCCCAATCTGAAATCTTCAAGGAGTTCCTATTTGTCATGTAATTGATAATCAATCATATATAGTGTCTCTTAGCAGGTCTCCACTTCAAAGTTTATATAGTCTTTTCATTCCAACTAGAGGCCCAGAATTCATGCACTCAGGGGCATCCCTCAGCCCAGCCTGCACCCTCTTGCAGTCCAGGAACACTAAGGGGATGTCTAACTGATAGCTTAGGCCCACTCTCCACAGGTCTAAACCAGCAGTCAGACATCCTTAGTGCTGCTGTGGAGGCAGGAGAAGCTCCCGCCAACGATGCTGTGCTCACCAGCCTTAAACCTGGCTTCTTGCTGAATGGTGCTCCCCCTGTGGGAATGCATTGACCACCAGGGGGCAGCTCCTGCACCAAGCATCTGCCCCATAGTGGTCAGTGCGTGTCATAGCGACCGGTCTTTCTGTTGTTCAATCGACTTGCATATTAACGTTTCATTATATAGGATAACGTTTCAAACTAATTAATTTAGCCCTCTTTTAGGATACTTTTCAGGAACTGAGTTACCAAACTAAGCTTTGAAAAATGTAATGTTTAATAAAAAACACTCAAAGATGATTTTCTGGACCTGCCTATAATTATTACTATCCAACATTATGCAACTCTAAATAGTTCAGTTTTAATAATCAGTATTTGGTTGCAATCATTTTAAAGTTTTCACTATGCTATGTTCTGCTTTAATCATTGAGAAGCATGTAATATATGCTCTAGTAAGAAAAAAAAATACAAGATGATGCCAAAAAATAAATTGTACCATGTAAACTAAAATTAAAAAGAAAAAATAAATAAAAGAGATTACTTCAACTCATTCTCTTCAAATCTGGGAATAATTTTTCATGAGAACCTTATCTGAGATTTTTGTCTCAAACACTAGCTTGAATAATGTGTACATTGCATCACTCAGCAGATCATTGTTACTTAAAGAGTATTATATGCTTTATACTTTTCTATGGGGAGATAAAATATAGCACTGGTTTAAAAATAGTGTAATACTAGAGAAGGAAAGGATAATAGAGGATGTCTCATTTACAATATAAGGTCATCAAAATTGAGCTCCCAGCTTTCGCCATTTTGGCTCAGTGGATAGAGCATCAGCCTGTGGACTGAAGGCTCCCAGGTTCAATTCTGATCAAGGGCACATGCACAGGTTGTGGGCTTGATCCCCAGTGGGGGGCATGCATGAGGCAGCTCATCAATGATTCTCTCTCATCATTGATGTCTCTATCTCTCCATCTTCCTTCTTCTCTGAACTCAATTAAAAAAATATATAAATTCTTTAAAAAAGCATTCTTTAAAAAACAAAAACAAAAGCAAAAACAAAACAGCAACAACAAAAAACAACAACAGAAAACCCCCACTAAGATTCCAGTGAGACCATCATCAACTTTTAGTGAGCACCTATAGCTCTATCCCTTTTGGGGGGAAATGCAAAGAAAACAATAGAGTTTTTATTCTCCAGATGCTACTTCTTAATTAACTATTTAATTATTAATCAGATATTTTTATGTTATTATTTGGATAAATTTTATAACCTGTAATAAAATTATTTTAAAGACATTTTATTGTAAAGTTATATTTATCATTGATCAGAATTCAAAGGTTATAACACAAAATTTTCTTAAATATAAAGTTATATTTTAAAGTATGCTTAGTACAAATAAATGTGTTTTTTGTTTGTTTTTGTTAATCCTCATACAAAGATATTTTTTTCCATTGATTTTTTTAGAGAGAGTGGAATCAAGGGGGAGAGACAGAGAATTAAAATTGATGTGAGAGAGATCCACCCATTGGTTGCCTTCTGCAAGTGCCCAAACTAAGGCCAGGGATGGAGCCTGCAACTAACGAGTTTGCCTTAATAGAAATTGAACCTGTGACCCTTCAGGCTGCTGCTAATGACCTAACCACTGGGAAAACCAGCCAGGAGTGAAAGTGTTTTTATATGTTTTTAATGACCTTAAGAGTGTTTTCAAATAGAACAACCTCTTTGCAAGAGGTTTTACTATCTTATCTGTCAGTCAAGATCATAATATTTTCTTATATATTACAAATTTAAAATATTGAATTAATGCAAATTTTTATTTTTCACTCAAGACTAAAAAAATATGAGACTAATTTTAAAAATAACATTATCAATGCAGTGGATGTCTGTATTTTGGAAACATGTGTGTCATTACCATATGAAAGTAAACCTCCTCGTCTGACACAGTAAAGTGACCCAAAGAATAATCCTAGATGATAAAGAGGGAATATGCTAATTGACCCTCACACTATCACAAAGATGTTGGTGCCCATAGCCCATAAGGGAAAAATACGCTAATTGACTGACATGCCCTCAAAGATGGTGGTGCCCACAGCCACAAGATGGTGATGCCCAGTCCCCTGAGCACTCCAACTTTCCAGGGCCAGCCCAAGGGGCAGGCAAGATTAGGGCCTGCTGCTCAGGTGCCCAGGGCCAGGCTGATGCACAGGCAGGCCTCAGATGGCATCTGCCTAACTGCCCAGGGCTGCCCAAGTAACCAGGGTCTGCCAAGGCTTGCTCTGCCAGCAGTGGCAGTAGCAGAGGTGTGATGGGGCATAGACTTCCCCTGAATGCCAAGTTGCCTCCCACCCTTGAGGGCTCCTGGACTATGAGATGGGGAATGCCGGGTTGAGGGATCCCCTCTCCAGTGCATGAATTTTCATATACTGGCCTCTAGTAGGTTATATAAATATAGTTGTGCATGTGCACAAACATTTATGTGTGTATATAGATGTGTATATATACACAGATACAGACATATGTATATGTAATTATTTCCTATAGTGATATGACTCTTTCCTATTAAAGTATTTATTATATGACACTCTAATATTAATACATGTGTATTTTCCTCTAATATATGCATTTTTTTGGAATAAAAACCATCTTTGGCTTATTGACAGATTGCCAGTTTTTAGCTTGGTGACTAGCAGAGATCTAAGTTTATTAGCTAGTTTGTTGATAAATTTCCATATTATAGTATATGCTTATGACTTATTATATGGCTCAATTTTACCTGCTGCTGTCAGTTCAAATGTTTTAATTCTAAATTAAATAATTTAATTTCATAATTTTGCTCTTAAATTTTAAGATTAAAATATACACTGAACAAAATAAGAATATAAAACTATTATTGAGATAAAATAATAAAATATGCTAACAAGATTATACAGATAGTAAACATTTTTATGCAACAAAATAAAATTGTTATATTGTATATATTCCAGTCGTTTGATTGCATATATATATATATATATATATATATATATATATATATATATATCATCAAACGACTGGAATGACTGGTTAACCAGTCGCTATGATGTGCACTGACCACCAGGAGGCAGACACTCAATGCAGGAGCTAATCCCTGCAGGTCAAGTGCACTCCCACAGCCAACCTCCCGCAGACCCTCCCCCTGGCTGGCCAACCTCCTGTGGCCCCTCCCCCCTATAGGCCTCGATCACTGTACCAAGGGACCCCCACTTGTACACAAATGTATGCACCCGGGCTTCTATCCATATAATAAAAGGTTAGTATGCAAATAGACTGAACAGCAGAACAATGAGAACAACTGAACAACTGATCGCTATGATGTATGCTGACCACCAGGGTGTGTTTGTGGAACATGGCAGGAATAGACCACACCAGGATAGTGGAGCAGGTGAGTGGGGGCGCCAGACCAAGGTGGGGCACCTGTTGCTGTAATTGGGGTGAGCCTTTGGTGGTTACTGAAAATTCTTTGCTCCCATTCCACAGCCCACCCATCATTTGCACCCACAGCTGGTGCAGGAGCTGCCACTCATACCCAATGCTGGTTCTGATCACTCGTAGCCATCAGTTAGTATGAGAGGTGGCTACTGGCCCTGATGGCCCCTGAAGGCTTCTCCACCTCCCCCTGCTCCTGAGGGGCGATTGGGATGGAAGTAGCCACTCTCACCTGTTGATGGCTCTGGCTCTGCATGCACCCACTGCTGGTGTAAGCCCCAATCGCTCCATGCCATCAGTGAGTGTGAGTGGAGCCAGCACCATTAGAGTGTGGAAGCAGCAGCAGCAAGAGCAGGGATGCTGGCAGACAGGGGACTGGGGGCCATGTTGAAGGGGCCAGGCAGGGGCACAGAGGATGGGCCAAGACCCAACCCTGTGCTCATCACAGCCTTGTGGCCCACAGTTCCTTGTAAGGTGCATGATTTCATGCACTGGGTCCCTAGTTAAAATATAAAGCTGTTTAGTAAATAATGAATAACTTGAAATTGACTAACTTTGGCTGAAATCGGTTTGGGTCAGTGGTAGAGCGTCGGTCTGCAGACTGAAAGGTCCTGGGTTCGATTCCAGTCAAGGGCATGTACCTTGGTTGCGAGCACATCCCCGGTGCAGTGGGGGGGGGGGGTGCAAGAGGCAGTTGGTTGATGTTTCTCTCTCATCGACATTTCTAGCTCTCTATCTCTCTCCCTTCCTCTCTGTGAAAAAATCAATAAAATATATATATTTTTTTAAAGTTTAAATTTATTTTAAAAAATTGACTAACTTTGATAATATTTCCTTTCTCACTTTTCAAAGTTATTCTTATTTCTGAGTGCTAAACTCTTAATAGTTCTTCTTCTGAACAATTTTTCTCCTGTTCTATTCATTATTATCTCTCAGGTCCAGCCATCTGTTTGACTTCTGGGGGCCTTGTATTTGAATCACATAATTTCAACTACATTGTGTATATAAATCTTCTCAAATATCTACTTATATCTTTATGTCTAGCTTACATTCTTGCTTCTCTCTAACAATATTTAGGCTCTATTGTAGACAAAACATTTCTAATTAGTTGTTCAACCAATATACAGAGAAAATTAAGGTATTTTGATGTTTCGCAATGTTTTCAGTTCTATGTGGTTTCTACAAGGCAAAACATGTTCTGAGGGACAAAATATGTTGTGCAAAACCTTTTGGAGTCACTGAGTTCTTGGTTTTAGTTCTGTCTCTGTTACATTCTTTGCCTGTTTTCTCAGGAGAAATTAAGGATTACTGAGCCTACTTCACATTGTGAGTACTAAATAAAATACTTCATAGAAATTACTGTATAGCAGGTATATAAGCAATCTTTCTGTACAGGTGAATTACTTCCACACACACGCTAGTTTGGATTTTCAGTTTTATTTTCACTACCAGGCAGTCAATTGGGCCTATATATCAGTATTTATAAATTTTACTCTTCAAATATTTGTCTAATTCCCAGGGTTTGCTAGTTTGGATTTTCTGCAATTTAGAATCTGACTTTTACTCAATAGTAATATGCATACTCTCCTTTATGGGTTGAATTATGAATATATGATTTAAAAAATATATAATATTTTTGGCCTCTGTCCTTTTTAAAGTGGGAAAATATTTTCATTGACGATTACATGAATATTTAAACCTGCTTGATTTTTCTGATTATTTTATGAAATTCGCTGTCAATAAAAACTAAAATCTTAACTCTGACAAAATTAATTATCTGTTCACTATGTTTTGGAAATTGGCAACCCTATTTTGTAATAACCTATGTTCAAATCTGAAGTAGTTCCCTCCTCTCCTAAATTATGTAAATAACATGTGTGTGGAGTTAAGAACTTAGAAATGTTGCCAAAACAGGTTTGGCTCAGTGGAAAGGGTGTTGGCCTGTGGACTGAAGGGTCCCAGGTTCGATTCCGGTCAAGGGCATGTACCTTGGTTGCAGGCACATCCCCAGAAGGGAGTGTGCAAGAGTAGGGGAGTGCAAGAGGCAGCTGGTCGATAATTCTCTCTCATCAATGTTTCTAGCTCTCTATTTCTCTCCCTTCCTCTCTATAAAAAATCAATAATATATATATATTTTTTAAAAAAAAAAACCTTAGAAATGTTGGGAAAGCCTTTTAGGAATGTGATTAGAGTTAGAATAGATATACCTTAATGCATTTTATGTGCAAATAATTTGATAAAGATATGTGAATCATGAAGATATCTTGCTGGTTTTTTTTTGAGAATTTTCAATCAGCTTTCAGGTTCCAATTTTGACTGTTCTGATAAGTAGACATCTATTGAATAATATCAGAAATTTTATACATGGAGATTGAATTTATTCATGGAGACTGCCTCAGTGGGGATTATCCTAAAATTTAATTGCTTTTCTATATTTTATTGTAAACCAATAATGGGCCAAGAAATGTGTCCATAGCAGAGTAGGTTATGAGTAATTTGACTGATAAGTGGATCAAAGTTTCTCCTTTCAACCTCTAACTGCAGAAGATAAAAGAGATATATTATAATTGGTACCTTTTCTTTTCCTTATAGGTTTCTCACTTTCATTTCAAAATGCTAATGAGTAAAGTTTATGCCTCAACTTATTGTTATAATAGCAGTAGCTTTGGCTCATACTGCAGGGTACTGCTAGTATATCTCAGAACAAGTACAAGTTGGTTAATAAGCATCTGTTTAAAACATGTACTTTTAGAATTTAGCTTAAATTCATAATTTTTTTTCTTTTTTATAATTTTACAATGAATATTATTTGAAAAAGAACTTAATGTTCTTTTTCAAAGAATACTCACCTGACAATCATATCACCTGGAGGCAGGATATTGGCCAGGAATATTCACTTACTCACTTACTCATTCAGGGTTTACTATTTGATGGATGAAAAACATGGACCTCACCTCACTTCAGAGACACTATAGCCAATCAGGTGACACAGTTCAAGCCTTCCTGCCCTTCCACATATACAACATTTACTCATAAGAGCTGCTAGCTTCTCAATAACATGTGTCATGTGAGCCTTACTGGCTCAGCCATCAAGCATTCTGGCTTACAGAGGATTAAAATAAATAAATCAAATCTAAGTGGGGCTGCTAAATGGTAATGGCATTAACAATAAGTGAAAGCATTTTGATTGTGTGAGCAAATAGAAAAGTTTTCCCCACTTTACATCTCACTTATTGAACTACAAAATATCTCACTGACTTTTTCAAACTTTATTCGTTTGTTTAACATTTACTATTATTATTATGTACCATGTGCTCCCCATGGATCTGGACTTAAGTAGAAGTAAAATGTGGTTTCTAACTAAAAAGAACTCCTAATGTTGTAAATACGTATGTGCATTTGCATTTGTGCGTGTGTCTTTGATGAGGAAATAGTGATAGTTGGTGTAGGTTTTAAGGCTCAGAATAAATCAGAGGAAATATAGACTCAAGGAAAAACTTTTAACTAATATAAAAGTTACTTTATAGTAAGAGTTGAGCCTGAAATTTCTGGCAGATAAAGTAATGAAACCACTATAAAGATGGCATGAGGACAATAATATCTTTAAAAGGGCAGGGTGAGGATATAGTTGGAGTAAATATGATAGGAGTCAAGATCCCGCTGTGATAGCAGAAATAAATGCATGAAAATCTGAGAACATAACATACATTAGGCGGTGTGAATGTTTGCTTCATTGCTCAGCAACTGGTCACTATAGTCTCTGTCCTGCTATGAGTGGAGTACATTTTATACCTCATTGATTTGGGGCTTGGCTACCTGACAGATGTTTTGGCCATTGGATGCAGAGCCTGAGTTCCAAATGTAGATCTTAAGAGGCATCAAGTGTTTTTCCTGAACTTCCTGGGAACTTATGATCTACACAATTAAGACCACTGGACCCCACATAGCATTGGCTCCTTTGGTCTGAGCTCCAAATGAGATAGGTGTAGCAGAGGCTTCCAAACAGCCTGTACATCTGTGAGAATAAATAGTTATTGAGAATAAATTAGAATTAGAATTGAGAATACTGTAGTTGATCTTATGTACCACTAGATTTGGGGAAGTTGTGTGTGTGTGTGTGTGTGTGTGTGTGTGTGTTTTAATGTAAAAATAGGTCAGTAATAAGTTAATTGGAAGCCTGAATGAACATGCTAAGTTATCAGACAAAGGTGTGTTCCTACAGAAGCCTGATATAGGAAAAGAGCTGTAACTTTCTCCAGGGACAGAGCAGCATGTCTAAACAAACAACAGAAATCTCAAACTGTGGTTCTGCCTTTTGGCAGTTGTAGGTCACTGGCATCAAATACATTGGAAACCCACAGCTTTTAGAAAACTACAATATATTAACATTAGAGGCCCAGTGCACAAAATTTGGGCATGAGGGTAGTCTCTCTTAGCCTGCCCTCCACCCTCTTACAATCCTGGAGCCCTTGGGTAAGATCCCTATGCCTGATCAAAGATCAGGGCCTATCAGGACTTTTCTTCTCCTGGCTGCCAGGAGCTGACCCCACCCTGCCACTGCCACTACTTGCCATCTGTGCAGCACTGCCTCCCCACCCCCCATCACCATCACCTCCCTCTGTGGGCAACAGGCATGGGCTGCTATTGCTTGGCTAGCCTGGGCCTCCTTCTGTGGGGTGATCAATATTGGGGCCCCCAGATCAATCATCCCACAGAGGGAAGCCCCATCCACCCATTGCAGCACCACCAGCCGAGTAGCCTGGGCCTCCCTCTGTGGAGAAATCGTGGGGTGATGGTGGGCCCCCACAACCAATCACATCCCACCTGCCTTGGCTGGCCTGGCCCCAGAGCATGTCATAGCATGGACGTCCATAAGGTCATCTGGATGGTTGTTCTACCATTTGGTCGTCTGGTCAATTTGCATATTATGTTTTTATTTTTTTTAATTTATTTTATTTTATTTTATTGATTTTTTACAGGGAGGAAGAGAGAAGGATAGAGAGTTAGAAACATAGATAAGAAAGAAACATCGATCAGCTGCCTCCTGCACACCCCCTACTGGGGATGTGCCCACAACCAAGGTACATGCCCTTGACCGGAATCGAACACAGGATGTTTCAGTCCGCAGGCCGATGCTCTATCCATTGAGCCAAACCGGTTTTGGCATATGTTTTTATTTTTATAGATAGTCACCAGCAGCCTGGGACAAATGAGACCTTCTACTTAAATATAAAAATAATGGAGAGCAACCCACTTTCTAAAGACAAGAAGCAGTCTGAGAAAGCTGCTTAGCCACCAAGCAGTACCGCTTCAAAAGTAGCAAAGGAGGATTACAGATAAAGAAGACCCTCCCTGAGGGGAGTAGCGAGAGGGGTAGAGATCAACAGGAAAGGGTAGCCACCAGGAGCAAATCTGGAGTCAATCAAAGAGCATCATCTACCCTCTGGGTAGCGGCATTTGACAACATTTGCCCAGCAGGAATTTAGAAATTTTGTGGTCTGTCAACTATTTCTGACTCTTATCCTTTTACTTGTGGATGAAAATATTTAATGAGGATATCCTAACTCCTTACAATCTAGTAAATTGGCTGTGTAGAGAGTAAATGACTTGTCTCTTCCATCCTTAAATCTTCAGATCAAAAGGATCTGCACCTGGACAATGCAGATGAGATTCTTGCCCTAAAATCTGTTGCTGCTCTGATAGATAAGTCTTTTAGTGGGTTTTTGTTGGTTGGTTTGTTTTTCATGCAAGAGGACAGGTGGAATATTTGTGTAGAGGAGGATGGATTCTGATTGTTATGTGATTGTTCAGCAAATGTTCACCCCCTCCTACCTCCCAATATGGTTGCAATATATTTCTTAGCTTATTTGATTTTGGATTTGACCATGAGAACTGCTTTGGTATATTGAAATGGCAAAGGAAACAGCAATGCAAAATCCAAACATAGAACTTAAGACACACCACAGCCCTAACTGGTTTGGCTCAGTGGCTAGAGCATTGGCCTGAGGACTGAAGGGGCCCAGGTTTGATTTTGGTCAAGGGCATATGACTTGGTTGCTGGCTCAATCCCCAGTGAGGGCCATTCAGGAGGCAGCCAATCAATGACTCTTTCTCATCATTGAAGCTTCTATTTCCCTTTCCCTTTCTCTCTGAAATAAATAAAAATATATTAAAATAAAAAGACTCTCAAACCTCAGAGGAAAAGTAGGGGAGGGTGGGGGTAAGGTGAAGAGATCAACCAAAGGACTTATGTGCATGTATATGTGCCTAGCCAGTGGCCATGGACAACAGGGGGATGGGGGCATATATAGGGAAGAGTTTGGAATGGAAATTGGGAGATGAGGACAATTATGTGATACCATAATCAATAAAAAATAGTAATAAAATAAAAAATAAAAAGACTCACCTTGTTCCAGTTAGTTCTTAGGGTCACTATAGTGATCTATAGATCCATGGGCATGAAAATAAAAGCTTATTTCTGTCAAATACAAGCAAGATACTTCTGTGAGGAAAAATGGGACAAGGATATCTGCTGAAAGTAAGTATGAAAAGTGTGATCAGGACCATGATTAGACTATGGAATTATTTTAGAAGTGATTGTGAAAAGCACCACGATTAGACTATGGAATTACTTTAGAAGTGGTAGTGAAAATGGCAGAGAAATAAGAAGCCATGTAGAAAAAGAATCTAGGGAAATAATAGAAACCAATTTTCTTTCTTCTTTCTCACAGTCAAAAAGTCTGCTACCTGCTTGCCAACTCACAAAATGAATTATATCCCAGTTCTTTTCTGCACTTTTAGAGACCACATGATATTTTGTATTTTTTTAAACTAATAGATTTTTATTTATTTATTTATTTATTTATTTATTTATTTACTTATTTTTAAAATATATTTTATTGATTTTTCACAGAGAGGAAGAGAGAGGGATAGAGAGTTAGAAGCATGGAGAATCATCGATCAGCTGCCTCTTGCACACCCCCTACCGGGGATGTGCCCGCAACCAAGGTACATGCCCTTGACCGGAATCGAACCCGGGACCTTTCAGTCAGCAGGCTGACACTCTATCCACTGAGCCAAACTGGTCCCGGCTAAACTAATAGATTTTTAAACCCTATCTCTCATAATTATAAGCCTTCAAAATTATATACTCTTCAAAAATTATAAAGAATCTATAAAAATATGTATGAACAAGAACACACAAAAATGTATTATTATCCTTTTATGGCACTCACAGATTACTAAATTTTATGTCAAAGATTTTTAAAAGTGCAAAATGGACCCTTGAGATTTTAAACTAAGAGAACTGTAGTTTTTTCAAAAGGCTTAATTTTTTAAAATGCCATTGTGATGTTAGAAGGTGTGTCACTCACTAGCAGAATGATTCATTGGTGACTACATCCACTTCATAATTTTTCTTGTTTTCTCAATTTCCTACCCAATTTCTACAATAAACCAACTATTACTGTAGGTAACACTGTTAGTGTTATTATGCTTATCTTATACTAGAAACCCAGTGCATAAAAATTCATGTATTGGAGGGGTGAGGGGTTCCTTAGCCTGGCCTGCCCCCTCTCACAGTCTGGAAGCCCTCAGAGGTGGGAGGCAACCCAGGTGATCAGGGGAAGGCAACACCCCCATCACACCTCTGCTGCTGCCACTGCCAGCAGTGCGAGCCTCAGCTGGCCCTGGTTACCTGAGCCTCAGGCTGGCCCTGGGCTGCTGGGCAGCTGCCATTTGAGGCTTGCCTGTACCTCGGTAAGCCCTGCTTCCTTGAGCCTCAGTCAGTGGGGGGGTGCAGGAGGACCTGAGGCCCCCAGTGGGTCTTAGGGGACTCCAGCAGCAGGCACACGGAGTGGCTGGCCCTGCTCCCAATGTGGGCACTGCTATCTTGTAATGGCATGGTGGTCAATTTGCATATTACCTTTTTATTATATAGGATTACAACCCATGATAATGATGGACAATATTGAGTTCAGAAGCAAAATTTAGCAATGTATCTTACATTTCCTAATCCTCATTCCTAAATACTTGTGTTTCATGTCACTCCAATAACCTTAATAATAGTTAAAGATTCCTAAAATCTATTCATCAAAATACTAATTTCCAAATTCCATTCATGCATGAAATATTATTGTTATTTATTGTTATTTCCTTTTTTCAAATGTTCTTCATTGGTTTTCATGACCTTATATTAAGTTTTCTATTTACCAATTCTTTTTAATTTCTCCTATTTATCTGTACTCTTTATGTCCTCATTTCTTAATTTAAGCAGCTATTAATGATTTTCATTTTTATCCTGGTATACTTTCTACATTCTTTACCATGTCAATTCATACACTTGCATGTTTTTGATGCCCAAAATCATAATTATATTCTGTTTTTTCCTTCCTTTATGGATTTCAGCTCAAGTCTTCTCATATTATCAACTGTGGCCATTGTTTATTTGTGATTTCATCATATAATATTGTTTGTATTGTTTTATGCTTCTATTAAAATCTTATTTCCTTTATAACACTGCATAATTTTATTAAAGGTAAATATATGTTCTTTATTTTCTAATCCCCTCTGAACATACTGTAGTGTTTAGAAATAAATGATCAGTAAACACATTTGCATCCACTTGTGCATAAAATATTTTAAAAAGCCCAATGAGGGACATTTGCAGCCTGGAACACATCTTATGATCCCTTGAGATTATTACTCTCTTAACTCAAGACAAACAAACTAGTTTTTATGGTGGTGTCTCTGATGAAGCAAGAAAAAATTAAACATTAAGAGTATTCAGTCAAAAGAGTTGAATATATGGAAAATAAAGTGTGAATTATTCAAGAAAGCTAAATTTTGGTCTTAAAGATGATAAACTCATGGTATAAATATTTATTATTTTAGATACTTTTCAAGATGAATTCACACAAAGTTGCTATATTAAAAGCACAATTTGCCAAGTACCTTCCAGCATATTCTACATTCAGAGCTGTCATTATTTGATTGTTATCAAAGAGTTTTCTTGACTATTGAACAATTTCATAGTTTTTTCCTCTAGATAAATTGTAAAGGTCTAGTCCCAATAATATGTGTCATCTTCTTTGAAGAAAAGTAAATATCAAGATTGCATTGTTTTCTAAGCAAAAGCATTTTCTATAGTAGTTTTTCTTAGACTTATTCTCCAGAGCAAAATTACTAAGCTGAGGCACCACATCTTTTGAAGTTCTAATTTCATTTTTAGGGTATATTATTTTTTAAAGATGTGAAAATACTAGATGGCTCAAACTTTTAATAAAAATAGTTAATGGAATTAAAAACAAAGCTATATGATAGGGGAACTAACTACATCTAAAAGAGAATGAAACAATGTTACAACAATCTCCAAGTAATAAAAAGAACCATTTTAACCAGTTTAATACCTCAAAGTTAAAACAAGGTAAAATACAGTACTGTTCTGGGCATGAGATGTAGCTTGATTAAAATATATTTCCTACCTCTATTATAGTGAATAATTGTCATTTATTTACAGTGTTAACTTTTTAATATTACTGAGAAGAAAATGAGCATATTTATAAATTTAAAAATGCTTACGTATTAATGTTTTCTATTAAATGTTGATATAATTACTATAATTATATATATTTTTAGTTTGTCTAAATATCCCAAGATTCTTAACCTCTAATAAAAGCTATTTGATAAAGTTATGCTATAAAACCTGGCTAAAATGAAGTATCATAAAGTGATTATAGCAATTGTTCTTGGGACTTTTACTCTTTTGATATAAATGTGCAGTCTGGTTTGTATAATGTGATGCAAGACATCACACAGTTGCCCAATTGCCCATTTTCTAATTTTCATACCTAATAAATTCTGGTTAATTTTTCCTTTCATTAGGATCTGAAATTAGAAAAGCCCTGCTTTTAAATATACTTGTATTGATTTCAGAGAGGAAGCTAGAGGGAGAGAAAGATAGAAACATCAATGATAAGAGAGAATCATTGATTAGCTGCTCTGGCATGCCCCCTACTGGGGGTTGAGCCCCCAACCCGGGCATGTGCCCTTGACTGAATCAAATCTGGGACCCTTTAGTCTGCAGGCCCACTGAGCTAAACCTGCTAGGACAGAAAAACTCTGCTTTTAATTTGAAAAAAATATATAGTAAAATACCTTTTTATCCCAATTATTATTTTATACTTTATTCCTCTGTAGTGATAAATTTAAAAATTATATTTAAGTTATATAATATGATGATTGACTTTATTTTATTTTTTGATTCACTAGACATTTAAAAGTTGCATCTCATTCCATAGAGAACAATTCTTGGTTTGCTAATCCATTCCTAAATGTTTCATATAAAACTATATCATTATTTACCAATCCAGAATATGAGAGTGCGGGGTTCTTGTTCTGGCATTAAGAAGGGTTTAGCAATCTGGAGAAAGGCTGTGTGTAACTTAAGAGTCCAGAGGCGAAAGATAATTTTGAAAAAAAATTGGGGGTCAGAGGAGCCTAGCTAAAGAAACCAAGTTCTCCTTGTCTCAGGACCCCTTGCTTTTTATTCACACAAATTGTCCTAAGGCAAGGTGGATATAAACACTTCAAAGGGTAGGGTTTCATACAGAAGCATTGTCAGATTGGGGAATAGCCTATAGCTGTTCAGGTGTTTGGCCAGTAGAAGACAATAACATGTAGATTAAGATGCCCTGAGCTGTCTGGCAGCAAACAATCATCCTTTCAGGTTTGGGGAAATGCTGTTAGCCATCCCAGCAGGCAATAACATAAGTAACTCAGCCCTTGTTGAGTCCAATAGTTCCATCAACCTTTTGATAAAACTCTTGTAATTATGACATGTTAGAACTGGCTTCCAGCATGAGGGCACCAAAATAATTATTTAAATTTATCAATTGTAATTTACAGTTCTCTTTTAAATCATTTTAAAAATTATTGTGTTTTTTTTTATTAAAACAAAATTGTGGGACACAAAAAGCTCCAACTCTGGATCTCAATCATCAAATGTAACAATGCTCCTTGTAAAGTCTCTTCCCTATTTTACAGATGTGTTAACATTGTCTGCAAAATAATGACCCTTCACACAATAACAAAATGAAGAAGTTAACTTTCTAGATCACTGTAGGAGGGGGCATCCTTCTTGTACCACTAAGTGATTTTAACTATTATAATAGTATGTTATTGACATTTCTACCAATATATCATTCATTTACCACATATCATTAGATTAAATTCTTAACTTTAGCAATCTATTTTAAATTTCTAAGTCACATTTCAATGAATAATATTTACTTCTTAGTATAATTCCATATTGTCTTTACCTTGTTATATTTTACTTCTATTTTCTGTAGAGATTGTGAGGCCCATAGCACAGTTTCCACACCTTAAAGTTTGGTAGCAACCAACTAAAAAGTAGAAGTTTTGGACTAAAGCATTAGAAAATTGTAAAAAAAAAATAGGGGTACTTCACCAAAAACTGCTTACATATGACAAATTATATATATATATATATATATATATATATATATATATATATATATATATATATATATGATGTATATAGGATGTTAATCATCACCCACAAATACTTTTCCATTAATTTTTACAGAGAGTGGAAGAGAAAAAGAGAGACAATGAGAAACATCAATGTGAGAGAGAGACATATCAATTTGTTGCCTCCTGCACATATCCCAAACAGGACTGGGAACCTGCAACCAACAGTCATGACCTGGACCATAATTGAACTTGGGACCTGTCAGTCCATGGTCCAATGCTCTATCCACTGAGCCAAATCAGCTATGGTTCTCCTGTCTAATAAAGAGGTAATATGCAAGATACAACATGGCCACCCCATGTGGTCCAAGATGGCTATCCCATATGGACACAAGATGGCCACCACAAGATGGCTCGCAAGGGAGGGCAGTTGTGAGCAATCAGGCCTGCAGGGGAGGGCAGTTAGAGGGGACCAGACCTAAAAGGGAAGACAGTTAAGGATGACCAAGCCTGCAGGGGAGTACATTTGGTGGGGACCAATCCTACCGGGGAGAACAGTTGGGGGTCAACAGGCCTGCAGGGGAGGGCAGTTAGGGGCAACCAGGCTGATAGGGGAGGGCAGTTAGGGGCAACCAGGTTGATAGGGGAGGGCAGTTAGGGGTGACCAGGCCAGCAGGGGAGGGCAGTTAGGGGCTAATGTGCCAGCAGGGGAGCAATTAGGTATCAATCAGGCTGGCAGGCGAGTGGTTAGGTGGGTGATCAGGCTGACAGGCAGAAGCAGTTAGGGCCAATCAGGCAGGCTAACAGGCAAGCCAGCCTGCAGTTCTGAGCCAGCAGTTCTGGATTGTGAGAGGGATGTCCCAGATTGAAGAGGGTGCAAGCTGGGCTGAGGGACACATACAATCCTCCCTCCTGTGCATGAATTTTGTGTACCAGGCCTCTAAGTATTTAATATATTTATCCATTAAGGAAAGGTAAGTGAAAATCTCCAGGTGATATCACTACAATTGGTCACGATGATGTGCACTTACCAGCAGGCGGCATGTGCAGAACATGGCTGATGTTTGCTGCAGTGGTATGGTGGAGCAGGTGTGCAGAGGTGCCAGACCAAGACAGGGCGCTGGTTGCTGTCATCAGAACAAGCCTCTGGTGGTTACTAAAAATTCTTTGCTCCTGCATGCCACGGTCCTGCCTGGTGCTCACACCCACTGCCAGTGCCAGCCCCACTCTCATCCGTAGCTGGTGCTGGAGCCGCTGGTCACACCCATTGTCAGTGCCCAGCACCGGTCCTGATCACTGGTCACCATCAGCGGATGTGACCCACAGTTCCTTTCAAGGTGCACGAATTTGTGCACTGGGCCCTTAGTGATCATATAATTCTTGTGCATACCAGTATATGTTTATAGCTGTTTTATTCCTAATAACCAAGGACTGGATAAGACCCAGATGCCTTCAACAGTTGAATGTTAAACAAAGTTTGGTAAATCCATGTGATAGAATATTAATTAGCAACAAAAAGGAACAAACTGTTGATACATGCAACTAGATATTTTCAGATATTATGATTTGGTATCATGAACACCTTCTACAATATGAATGGCAAATATAACAGCAAAATGTTTGTGAGCTTGTACATGTCATTAGAGGGAAGTGGACATTTCTATCATGTTTCATTAGTAAAGAGAGATACTAACTTCAAAAGATAGCTTTATTTTGTGTTGGGGTTTGTTTGTTTGTTTGTTTGTTTGTTTAGAGGTAGTCAATTCTCAGTCTTTGAATTCAATTGTCACTCTGATGCTTACCAGATGCAAGTTGCCAGAAAAGGCATTTAACCTACGTATATTGCTTCAGTTGTGTTACTTATGAAATAAGAATAAGAAAGCCACCTATTTCTAGATCACTTGAGTATTAAATAGGATGCTATATAGGATAATATCTATCAGGGTTTCATTAAGAAACAATGGCTAGCCAAAACTGGTTTGGCTCAGTGGATAGAGCGTCAGCCTGTGGACTGAAAGGTCCGGCAGGCACATCCCCAGTAAGGGGTGTGCAGGAGGCAGCTGATCAATGTTTCTCTCTCATTGATGTTTCTAACTCTATATCCCTCTCCTTTCCTCTCTGTAAAAAAATCAGTAAAATATATATTTTTTTAAAAAGTAAGAAACAATGCCTATTGTTATATAATAAAAGTGATGTTGATACACAATATATTTAATTATGAGAATTAGTGTTTTAGTAGCAGCAGCTAGTAAAGTTTGTTTTATTTTGTACTTCTTAAATTAGTAGAAAGTTGAATGGATCAAAATATATTAATAGACTATTTTAAAACTATGTCTCTTTACCAATTAGAAATTGAAGTCCTACTCTATAGTATTCAATATTAAAAATAAAAATATTTGAAAAAAATAGTGCAATAGGTTATCATAACAAAGACACTATCCCTAGTTTTCCTGTTACTGGCCATGTTTGTTTGAGAAAATTGGAGTTCTGCTTGCATTATGACTAATATATAAACAAACCGATCTTCCCTCAGATAAAAATTATATATGCTGCAAAAATACAATCATCTGGAGGCTCTAAAAAGTGAACAAAAGCAAAAAGATTCTAGAGGAGTTCTGAAACTTGGAAGAATAGACCTATAAGTGAGTTAGTTACACGTTTAGGTTAGATTCTAACAGCTGTTTCTCATAATGTTAACAGCAATATTTTATTTTAATGTTGTCTTCTTGAGACACCCGTTAGGTTTCCCCCACCCAAGATTCTGCCAGTGAAATAGGCTTATGGCAGCATTATTTACATAACAGCATGAACATAAAAGGTTCCAGCTAAGCCTCCATGCTGGGCACCCTGGTTCTGAAGTTGTCTGTGCACATCTCGATGGCTCTTTATAGGAGAAAGGATGTCCTGACACAGCCCTTAAGATGGAGAATAGAAACCTGTGCCTGACCTCCTGGTCCCTTGCCATAAGAATAAATGTCTGTGATTCATATCCTTATATTCTATCATTTCTATATTATATTCTTTACCTTCAAGTAAATACAGATTTGTGAGCCATATGATTTTGGGTCCTGTGAGACTTTTTAAACATTGAACCCTATTTATCTGCCAATGTTAGTGTAGGTGGTATGTTTACTATGTATAGATATAATTTAATAAAGATAATTATTATTGTAATTAATTAGTCAGAACTATATTCAATTGATAAAAAAAATTAATGAACCTATTTATAGAAAAATATTCTCACTGAATTCAAATGTAGACAGAACAATTATATATATACATATATATATATATGTATATATATTTAGTTTTTTCTTCTTTACTGTTCAGCTGCATTATTATCTTTGAATTATCTGTTTTGATCTATAGGAGATTAGAATGAATGGTCTTAAGTGTGAAATATTTGCAAAATTATACTAGATATCTCAATAACACTACATTGACTTTCTATAAAATATTCTTTTATTAATCAACAAATACCAACCTGTATTTTAAAATAATAGTAGTCAATTTTCTCTTAAAATGTACTTTCATTGTGCATTAAATGTATAACAAATATTCAAAGGACATGACAAATTGATTTCTGAGATGCATTTGCAAAAGACCATTCATTTTTAAAATTAGATCAATATTGCAATATTTTGGTCACTTTTATTATCTATTTCATGGTTATGGATTAAAATTGAGTAGATTATTACTGAATCTGATTAGGTTGATTTACTTATTTTTGTTTTTGTTTTCCTTTGGGATATAACCCCTGAAGCTGTATGCCTTGCACACTGCAATATGCCTATGTGACCAGCATGGCATAAAACCCCAACTGAGACTCCATTCTGGGTCCCCTGCTTCTGAGGTGTCATGTGCACACGTTGGTGGGTCTTGCTCTTACGGAGAACTTGTGTCCTTACGAGGGAGGGTAGTTGGAGCTCATATTGGCCCTGTGACAGGTATTGAGGCAGCCTGTGGCTGTGATTCATTTCCTTACTGTCATGCAGTTGTCTGGTCCTGCAATATACTGCAGATTTTTCCACATTATTTTGATGGTCTTGTGAGTTATTTTTAGACTTTGAAGCCTATTTTACCTTCAACCGTTAGTAGAAAAACACACATTATGTTTGGCCTGAAGGATGGGACAACAGACTGAGGAACCCAAAGTCTCTTAATCTTGATGAGAGAATCCAATTCTATGTATAAACTTTGCCTATAACCCTGCTGATCCTAAAGCACATATGTTTGGAGCAAACAATGGCGAGTACACCTTAGAGAAGAACAAAGAATTGGATTGAGATTTGAGGTGCTGCACAAGGATTTTACAGTTTGAAATCAACCAAGTTAAATACCTGCTGAACAACCATAAAAATAAGCCCTATTCAGAGGAAAATAACGCAATTCTTATATGGAGTCTGCACAGTCTCAGAACATAATAGAACACTGTACTTGATTCTACAAAGAATAAAGTAGAAGCAAGAAAAATGTGACCTATTTTTAAAAGAAAGAAAAAAGTCAATGTAGGACTATCTCCAGAGGGCCCAGGTGTTAGAATTAGCAAACAATAACTTTTATACAACTATTATAACAATGCTCATGAGGCAAAGAAAAATATGCTTTCTTTCTATAAATGAATGAAGTTATGGAAAGTTTAAGCAGAAAAATAGAAACTATATTTAAATAGTCTAATGAAAATAACAAGTGAAAAATATAATAAATATAGTAATTGAATTAATTTGAACACATTTTCTACCCCTTAAACTGTTTTTTCTTCCATAAAATGATCAGCCATATAAAATCTCCATCTATTTTGCAATCTTATTGCTTATTGCAAACTCTTAATGACTTACACAAATGACATATGAACAAAATGACACATTTTAGTTTATATTCTACTTATAGAAATAACGATAAGTACATAATGAACACTGGTAAATAATTAGACTCATATTAATATTCAACCTGAAAGTATAACCACTTCTCAGCTTCAACATCCAAACCTTTTTTAGAAACTATAATTGGTTCATCATATATATACCTCCTAGGTAAGGAACTAAGGAGCTAACAAGGTAAAATATGAATAATTTTATATCTCATCTGTGTGATTCAAACACTAAATACTTACTGGCAATGATAACTGTAAGAAGAATATGGTAAGTGAAAACAAGCACAGCAGTTTTACTAGTGACTCGCAGAGCCTTGCAAATGTGGTCCACCTTTATTTTTTAAACAACTTATAAAATAACAAATTGAATAACGATTAATAAATACAGTTCTTCTGTGGGTGTGTCCTCATATTACTAACAAAAATCCTGTTCTCAACAGTACATCAGTTTCACTCATATTTCCATCACTGTCTCCATTTAGATTGGAAGCTACCTTTGAGAATTGTGAAATATCTCTAGTAGAGGAATCTATGCATCCTGATGGGCTATGAGACATGATGAAATGAGAAAGTGCTCCAGGTATCACTTGTCATATAAACTAAACATGCATAACAATCAGACAACTTTTGTCATTTAATAAACATGCCTGTCCTAATGTCTCCACATCCTATATAATAAAAGGCTAATATGCAAATCGACCAAGCAGCAGAATAACTGGTTGCTATGGCACACAATGACCACCAATGCAGGAGCTGCCCACTGGTGGTCAGTGCACTTCCACAGGTGGAGCACAGCTCAGCTAGAAGCCAGACTCAAGGCTGGTGAGCACAGCAGCGAAGGCAGGAGCCTCTCCCACTGCTGCTGCAGTGCTAAGGATGTCTGACTGATGGCTTAGGCCTGCTCTCTGAGGACCAGGCCTAAGCCAACAGTTGGACATCCCCAGAGGGTTCCAGTACTGTGAGAGGGTGCAAGCAAGGCTGAGGGACCCCTCCCCCTCAAGTGCACAAATTTCATGCACCGGGCCCCTAGTTACAATATAATCACCATACTGTCATAGTCAGTGAAGGTCACAACAATATTCTTGGATCCCTTCAATGTGCAAGCACCCTATTTTGCTATCAGCAGTTCTGATTCTCCATTTGTGACATTTAGCTGTGTGCTGTTACAATCCTGGTTTAATCTATTCCTCACATTACAAGAGTCAATTCAATCCTCATTTTCATAAGGCAGCGTCCTCAAATTTTGTAACTTAAAAAAAAAAAGAAAAATTAAATATAAATTATATACTCCCCCTAAAACTCCTTAAATATTTTCAGGTGAATATTTTACTTTTGCTGAATAGAACATTACTTTTTAAATGCATATTTGTATGTATGGATGCTAATTTAGCACAACATACATCAAATCATTGTAAACACCATGTTTTTATTTCAACTGAAAAAAATAATTTGGACAGTGAACATGTGCTTTTAAAGTTCAGGATTTGAAACAGACTTAAATGTGCTCTGAAGGGTCCATCTGCGACAAGCTATAACATATTTGACATGGCAGTAGATCACCTCCTGATGAGATGGGTCATTTGAAGCATTAAAAACCTAGAGTCTTGCTTTTTTTTACTTTTCTTCACCAAAGAGCAGCACAGAGGCATAAATTGGGGGATTTAAAATGATGTAGTTTATGAAGACCTGCGGGGAAAATGACTGTGTTTTCAGTGAGCATGTTTTTGTTTGTTTTGGTTGCTATTACTGATCCCTTTCTCTTTCCCACTTACTTGCTTTTAAAGGATTTCTTTTCAACGGAACTACCAAGCAATACATTCTGCTTCAGTTAATTCAGCTTGCTACTTGTATTTATATGTGTTTTATCTTTTCACGTTCTCAGAACTCCCGAGGTTCATTCAGTCCCTTGCCCACAGCCCTTCAATTGGTGTGCAGGTCCTTTCATCTCTCAAAAGACTGGATAGTCACTCTCCACCTCTGTATAAAATGCATTCTCATTCAAGTCAGTAAAATGGCTTTCAGTCTCTGTGCATGTAAACTGTAAGGCACACATGCCCAGTTTTTAGGGAACTCACAAAATTCTCTTCTTAAAAACCCTCATTTGCTTAAAGTGTAAGTCAGTTATAATCTCAATCAACAGTGCCCAATTTATTCAGCAGAAATACTTCTTCAGAAATTAAATGTCCCTGTTTTCAGCCATCGTGGTGGCTGCAAGATGAGATAATGCTATATGAAGCAATGCACTATATAAGAAAAGAAAAAAGAATCTTTCAAATAAAGGAGTTATTATCTTGACATTTTACCCAAAATAATCAAATTAACCAGAAGCAATGAAAACCTGAGCTTCTAACAGTACAAATATCTGATGAATAACACATTGCAAAGCTAATTAAAACTTTCTCTTAAGCCTCTTTTTTATTTTGTTCAAGTATCTGACTTATGTTTTATAGCAAGTGTTTTATTATGCATGAGAGCAAAGTGAGAGTATTAATAAAGATGAGCATACCCACGAAGAGTCTAAGCTTCGCTATATAAGAGAAAAAACTTAGAAGTAACATCTCAGAGTGATACATTGAAGATTAATAGGGCTTTTCCTGTTTTTAAGAACTATACTCTGTGTCAACACAACTGCTGAGTATTTGCATAAAATAACAATTTTCATATATTAATTTTTAATATGTAATGTGACCTAAACATAGGTTAATCTTATAAATTTGCCATGTTCTAATATCAAATGAAAAATATATTTAACACACAAAATGGGAAAAGAAACTCTTCTATTCATTACTATTATTTTGCAATTATTTATTTATTTATTTATTTTAATTAAGGAGTATGTCTTTTCTCATTTCGAGAATATATTTCAAAATTATTCAGGTGTTGTCTGGTTGGTGTTATTCACTGGTTGAACATATACCCATGAACCAATAGATTACTGTTCCTGGTCAGGGCACATGCCCGGGGTTGTGGGCTTGAGCCCCAGTAAGGGGTGTGCAGGAGCACCTGGTAGATGCTTCTCTCTCTCATCAATTGTCTGAGAATGTAGGGGTGTTATCCAAGGCATCCCTTCAGATAAACTTAACCATGCAGGTGTTCGGACATTTCAAGTAGTTGCCAGCAAAGAGACGGCTCTTAGCAGGCAGGACTAAGGGAAGGCATTAATATCTGACCTTATAATCAACACATGTGAGACTGCTGGAGGAATTATGCCACACAAATATATGCAGTTGCAAATCACACAACACTTTATCCTATATAATAAAGAGGTAATAATGCAAATTGACCTTCATGCCATCACCAATGATGGCTGCTCCCATGTGGTCAAAGATGGCCACCACAAGATGGCCTGCAGGGGAAGGCATTTGAGGGTGACCAGTCCTGCAGGAGAAGGCAGTTAGGGGTGACCAGGCTGGCAAGGAAGGGCTGTTGGGGGCAATCGGGCCAGCAGGGCAGCTATTAGGCATCAATCAGGCTGGCAGGAAAGTGGTTAGGGGGTGATCAGGCTGGCAGGTGCACCAATTTTGTGCACCAGGCCCCTAGTTACTTACATACTTTCCTGGTGCTGTGGGTACAGGCTAAATGGGATACCAAGATGTGGCTCTTCTCTCAGGGCAGCAGTAGTGCAGTCTCTGGCTGGCAAGTCAGGTCAGGAACCGGGTTTCAGTTTTCAGTTTTGGGGCAGCATTGCTGTCAGAGATCCCTGCGCATAACATGGATCGATGGGAGGTTTGGCTGTTGGAGCAGCGTGAAGCAGAACAGAGCAAGGAGGGGAACGGCACCCAAACTGAAGGTGACCAGTGAAGGCAAGCTTCTAGAGATCGAGGCACCAGTGTGGCACAGGGATCAAAGTGATCGCGAAGGCAGCATGTCCAGTAATTAAGCAATGATCAAAGAGGTCTTTTCGGGGATCCGTTTTTATAGCCTATTTGTACCCACAGCAGTCCAGGTGCTGATCTTACTACAACAGGGCTATAAGTGTTAATCCGCAGTTACATGGTTGAACATAGAGCAAGTCACTCTAAGTCAGTAATCAAAGTTCAAATCCTTATGTATGGGATACACACTTTCAGGGTAGTGGGGTATGTGTCCTTAATATCATGCTTTAAGTTTCAGAAAAGTTAACTCAAACATTGTAAAAACTTTTAAAACAGTTTTAGACATTTTTAAACATTTCTTTATATCACTACACCATCAATGTAACTATCTCTCTATCCCTCTCCTTTCCTCTTTTTTTTAAAATCAATAAAACATAATTTAAAAATTAGTCAAGATGTGGATGCCAGCAAGATGGCAGAATAAGAGGCTCCAGGCTTTTCCCCCACAGACCAGATACACCAGGATCAGTTACTTTTGTGAGAAATCCAACAATTGGTTTAGACACTCCTGAAAATGGGAAGATGAGAAACTTCCCACATTGCCAAATAAGAAAAGCTGAGTCTCATTCTGGCTATGAATGCCATCTGCAGAACTGGCTATAAATTGCCATACAATCAGGAGGGAATCCTTAATTCCAAAGTTCTCCCTGAAGAGTAAAGAGTTTGGACAACATAACTAATGTCCCAACTTTCCAGCTGTTACTCAAGAATCTGGCTTACAAGATTCCTGTTTCTGGATGTGGCAGGGCCAGCATTCAGGAGACTAAACAAAGCAACAGTTTTTTAAAATATATATATTTTTATTGATTTTTTTTTTTTGTACAGAGAGAAGGGAGAGAGATAGAGAGAAACATCGATGAGAGAGAGTAATCTATCAGCAGCCTCTTGCACACCCCATACTGGGGATATGCCCGCAACCAAGGTACATGCCCTTGACCGGAATCGAACCTGGGACCTTTCAGTCCCCAAGCTGACGCTCTATCCATTGAGCAAATCCGGTTTCGGCCAAAGCAATAGTTTTTAATGTATCTGAGGGAACTTCCTGTGGCTCCTCTCTTCTGCCCAGCTCCCTGCAACTATAATATCAAGCCTTCAGGTTCTCAAAACTAACCTTCCTGGACTAAATATTTTTCAAAGCACTATTTGAAAGCACTAGAATGAAAACAATATCAGGAAAAAAGCAGAGAAAAGTTGATCCCTAAAAGAAATGAACTGTGCTGATGTTTCTCTGCCTTTTTGCCAGAATTCCTCTCAGTTCATTGGATATGGAATGGTTACATCTCAAAAATAAACCCGCGATTCTACTGACTTGAGAAGTGTGCACAGAGGGGGATCTCAGAGGGAAGGAAACACCAACGAAGGAGCTCTCAAAGTCTCCATTTTCTCTTTGCTCAAATACTTGACTGATTCCACAACAGAACATCTATGGTCAAGATACCAAGAACCATTGCAAAACCAAGAGCAGGAGCCTGAAACAACTACAGGAGACAGTGTGAATCCTGCTTAAATTATCCATCTGTTTGAAGAGAAATCAATACTCTTCAGAAGAAGATAACTAATAATGAATTGTCCACAGCATGTCAAATATTATACAATATCAAGTATAGAAGAATACCAAGGTAAAATTTCAGAAAAATAGAAGATAAAAACCTGAAAACAGATAAAAAATTGAAAGTATATTAAAGGTGAGAAGAATGCAATATACAATAGGTCCTCGGATTACATTGGTGATCCATTCCTATCGCACCATAACACAATTTTTGCCTTAAGTCGGAACCCACTTACATAAGCACCCATGTCATTCATGTGGAGCACATCCCCACAGCAGTAATGAAGTGAAACAGGAAAAAAAAAAGATAACAATTCCTGACCTTTACTTGTGGTATATAAATAATAGAAACATAAAGCACATATGTACATATGTTGAAATGATAGAACCTTTTTTTTTAATAAAATGGAAGATGGCAACATAACTACATATGTCGAGTCTGATGTAACCCAAGATCTGCCTGTGTATAGAACTTAAGGCAAGGGTAATAGAAATATGATTGTAAGCTTCTTGAATTGATCAGGAAGTAGAGTGTTATTAATTTGAAGTAGACATAAATTATTGGGTCAAAAGGCAATCATTTTTAATTTTTGAAGAAACTCTATACTTTTCCATGGTGGTTGCACCAGACTATATATCCACTAACAGTCACAGGTTTTCCATTTCTCCACATCTTTGCCAATACTTGTTTGTGATTTACTGATGGTAGGTAGCCTCCTGGCAAGTGTGAGGTGATATTTCATTGTGGTTGTAATTTGAATCTCTCCGATGACTAGTGACATTCAACACTTTTTCATGTTTCTATTATCCATTTGTATGCCCTCTTTGAAGAAGTGTCTATTAAGTCCTTTGCTCATTTTTAAATTGTGTTGTTTGTCTTCTTGATGTTAGGTAGTGTAAGCTCTTTACACATTCTGGAAATTAACCCCTTATCAAATGTATCATTGCCAAATATGATCTTCTTTTCAGGTGGTTCCCTTTTAATTTTGTGCATGGATTCTTTTGTTGGGAAAAACTTTTTAGTTTGTTGTAGTCCCATGTGTTTATTTTTTTCCTTTGTTTCCCTTTCCCCAGGTGATACATATACAAAAAAATTGCTATAAAAATACCCAAAATTTTACTGTCTATGAGTTCTTCTAGAATTTTATTGGTTTCATGACTTACAGTTAAGTCTTTGTGACTTCAGTTTTGATAGTTACTTATTTGTGAACCCCTGGCTTCTAATAACTAAGTACTGGGACACAGCTTCTGTGGTTTTAAGATACCTTTTATCTATGAGAGATCCAGATTTTGTAATAGCTTCTTTAATCATTAACCTTAGCCTATAGAGAAGAGGTACCATGCTTCTTAGTGATGCTGGTGACCCTTTCTCCAGCACACAGCTATGGTTTTGTTAAATAATGCATACTCTGCCATGTCATCTGGTGGATCTTCCAGCCATGCATCTTATATCCATTCCACCACCATCTGCTATGGAAATCTCAACTTGTTCAGCAGTGGTTGGCAACCCGCAGCTCTGTTGACTAATGAGTTTGCTGACCACTGGACTAGACTAAATGTTACCATGTAGTTGGAAGCTGTGAGGATTAGGCAATTGTGGCATATATTGTGTGTAAAGATATATTGGGTAGTATATGACAGTGGTCGGTAAACTAATTAGTCAACAAGAGTGGCAAACTGTGGCTTGCAAGCTGCATGTGGCTCGCGAGCCATAGTTTGCCGACCACTGACATAGACCTTTTCTTTTTTCATGAATTTATGAGCCATCCTAGAGGGGAGTTGGGCCATCTTCCGCATTCTTATGTCTCATGAAAGTACTCCTAAGGCAATAAACTTCCTACCCAATGTATGTTCCAGATTCCTTAAATAGGCATCCTCAGAAACTGATACCTCCAGTTCCTGCAAGTAATGCTGTCTGGGTCCTTTAAGATATAGTCTCTTCCTTCCCTAAGCAACTTCAAAAAGGAAAAACGCTTATCCAAACCCTAATCATGGCCATCTTATAATTGAGCTTGAGTTTAGATTTACCAGATGGTGGAGGGGGTTGGAATGGGTCCTTGGAGTGGAGATCACATATGCTTTACCAAAGGCAGGCCTCTGTCTTCTAGCAGAGCTTGTAAGAGATGGCTGCTCTTCACTAGTCAGTGCAGTGTCTGAAGTTTCAGAGAAATCTAAGGAGTCAAAATCTCCATGCCATCCACCCAGATGCCTTCATCCCATGTGTCAAGCTGTTCCAGGTTTTCCAAAACAGGTCCTGACTAACTTGGAATAATAGACTTGCCTTAGTTGGGAAAGTAGGTTTTTGGCTTTTGCCCACCAGCCAGAGAATTTCTTGGTGTATAACCAAAGAGGCACTTTGATTTTTACACTTCACTTTCAATTGTCTATAAGTCATTCTGAGCTGTTCCTTTTTCCCTTTAGGATATGGCATTCTGAATATTATTTTTTATCTAATTATCTGATTAACCATAGTTTAGATCTTGACCTTTTTAGTTTATACTCAAACCTCTTTAAGGTTTGCTCTGTTTGTCAGAGTCACAATAGTCTACCAGGGGAGAAATTATTCTTTCAGTTGAAGTAGCACTAGTAGAGAATATTTTACCCATGGGACTAAAAAAATAAAGTTAAAGGGCAGTGGAAAATGCACTTACTATACACAATATATCAGGATGAATAACTAGTTTAAACCTGACAATAGTGGAAATGATTGCTGTCAGTTTATTGAAAATTAAACCAGAAGTAAAAAGGAAGATAAATAGATAGATAGATAGATAGATAGATAACTAGGTAGATATAAATAGATATGACTATTGATATCCAAGAAAATACACAGCTAATTGCTGTTCTAATTCTGAAAATTTTTGAAAATTATTTTCTGTGTATTAACTATATTTATACATTCATTAGAGAATAGGTATTATTTTGAAATTTGTTTTTATATATCAAATAATTATTTGACCTACATGACACTTTCATTATAATGTGATTATAGAACCAAAAATACCTTGTTATCTGAAGGATTTAAATTGAATTTAAAAAATGTATTGTCCACAATTTCCTAGAAATTCTAGTTACTAATTTCTGAATAAAATTATATTAAATGATTTTTGAAAATTAGAAATTTAGTCCTGGCTGGTGTTGCTAAATAATTAGAGCATTGGACCATGCACTGAAGGGATGATCATATGTTCAATTCCAGTCAAGTGAATGTACCTGGGTTACAGGTTCAATCCCCACTCCACAGAGCAGGACTTAATTCAGTGGGACTCTGGTGCCCCCTGAGTCCTTCCCTTGAGTGTGTACTATGGAGGTGGTTGGATGGTGCAATGACATGGTATAAAGTTGTCCAGCAGAAGCACTGGGTCTGGGGCCTCCCACAAAGTGCAGATAAAGTTCAGCTACTACACCACGACATGTGTTCTGCCTGTGGCAATTGGGCGTGAGCTACAAAGTGATCTGCAGATGGATGCTACTTGTGCTGAGACCTAGGATTTGGAGGTATGCAGGAGAGGCCAAGTTGCAAATGAAGGTTGGCTTCTGTTAGTACTGGGCCTAGGGCCACTTAGCAAAAGGTATGGGGTATGGTGAGGCCACATGCTGCTTGTTTGAGAGATTTTAGGAAAGTCTGAAGCATGAACCAAGACAGACCATTTATATGAAAAAGCTACTGGAAATAGCTTGGTGAACCCACAAGTTAGATGGGGCAAGGTCTCAGGGAATCACCAAGTTGGGGTAAACAGTGATAGAGACTCAGATATGGAGCATGCTTGCCTGCTGTATGGGGGAAAGGATTAGAAAGAAACAATGGCCTTAGTCAAACTTTTGTCTGAGAGAAAGCTTCCCCTCCAGTTTTTGCTTTGATTCCAGACAATTCAGTTTCTCCCCATTTGTCCCTGATGCCTTTGGAGCTGCTCCCCAATGCTGGAGCTCAGAGGGAGTGAGTCCAAGTATGTTTGTGTGTGGACCCTCGAGGAATGTCTACTATTTCTGCAACTCTCTGTCTCTCTCAGCCACAGCCTCTGCTGGTTTTCACAACCAGAAGTCATGGGGATTTCTCTTCCTGGTACTGGAACCCTTGCCTGGGGAGCCTGGCTTGGGACTGGGATCTGTTGCTCCGCAGTCCAGATATCCCTCTTGATTTTTTCTGTCACATAGGGGTGTGGGGCCAGCCCTATGTGGGTCTCCACCCCTCTTACTAGTTCAATGTGGCTTTCTTATATCCTTAGCTGTAGGACTTCTATTCAGCTAGATTCCAGGTAGTTCTGAATGATGTTTTTGTTGTTGTTGTAATTTTTATGTGGTTGTGGAAGGATGTGAGTAGCACATTTATGTATGCTGCCATTGTGACCAGAATAGGTTTTTGTTTTTTTGTGTTTTTTTGTGTTTTTTTTTTTTTTTTTGATAGTTTGTTAGGCATAGTAGTTAGGATTTTCCAAGTAGATAATCATGCCATCTGCAAGGAAAGTTTTATTCTGTGTTTTTTTTTTTCTAATTAATATCTTTTATTTTGCATTGGCTAGGATTTTTTATTGGCTAGAATTTTCAGTACTATATTGAATAAAAAGCCCAAGTGGAACTTCTTGCCTATTCCCTGTATTAAAGGGAAAATATCAGTTTTTCCCCAGTAAGCTTTTGGAGTTTTTTGTTTTGTTTGTTTTTTTTGCCAGGTAAAGATAATTTTCCTCTCCCCCTAATTTGCAATCTATTTTTTTCTTAATAGATTTTGGATGTTGTTAAATACTTTTTCTCCATAACTGAAATTATCATGTGATTTTTCTTCTTTATAGTCTTTGATATTTTGGTCTTATTGATTGATTTTTGAATGTCGACTCAAGTAAACTGATCTGGGTCACATAGGACAAGGATTTGATTGAAGGAATTGAAAATCTAAAATCAGTAATCTTCCCACTAACATAACTAAATGAACCTGATTTATTTATTTATTTTTTAAAATATATTTTATTGGTTTTTTTCAGAGAGGAAGGAAAAGGGATAGTTAAAAGCACTGATCAGTTGCCTCCTGCACACCCCCTCCTGGGGATGTGCCCTCAACCAAGTTACATTCCCTTGACCAGAATCGAACCTGGGACCCTCCAATCTGCAGGCTGATGCTCTATCCACTGAGCCAAACCGGTTAGTGCTAAATCTGGCTTATTAAGTTCTGAAGTATCCTAAATGAATTTTGAGCAAGCATGTGTCTACTTCAGAAGTCTCTGAGTCAAAGCAATGCTTCTCTACTTGAATATGTAAAGCCGGTACTCTACACAATCAAATATTCTTAAAACCATTATCATAAAAATTCATAGGTCTTTTTCATTAATTCTTCCCTTGTTATTGCCCTCTGTTCTCAAACAAATGCCCTTCAAACTCTGCTATGGCATTTCCTGATTTCTTAAACTTTGAACAGCACATTAAATGCTATTTAGTCACTCGAAGAAGCAATACCTCATTCATCAGCCTATTTAGTGAAGCTAGTAATGCTAATGGTAGTGATTATGAAATAGCAAAGCCCACACTGGTATTTTTCCCTCCGCGTAGAAAGGGCAAACTTAGTGATTACCTGGCATGCTTCATTTAGCAGATTGATAAAGAGTACAGGAAAAGGTTTATTCAAGAGATCTTACAGTAAGTATTGAGGGGGGAGGCTAAACTAAGGGCATTCTATTTAATATTGTACTTTTCATACTACACTAATTCCACTATGTCATTCAGCATCATTTCAATAATTTAGATGTATAAAGACAGACAAGTTCTTTTGTAGATTTGTTTAAGCAGTAATCCCGTGCTATAAAATTCCTATGATATGCTGTGTTTTATTTTTAATTTATCAATTAAGTTCACATATGATCTTTTCTTTTTGAGTTTGCAGAATTAGAAAAATGGTGAAAATTAGTACATTCTAAGTGATGATATTCTAAATTCAGGCACACTTTAAGGTACCCAGACAGTTTCCTTCTCTTTGTTCAGGCTCTCCATAAATATGTGCAGCCTTTGGGAATCTTGAATAAGTAGAAATAATTGAGTGCTTCTTATAGACACCAGAAAGAAGTATTTCATAGCAATAATTACTATGATGGTTCTTATCTCTTTATTTGTTTTTATTACTTGTGTTTATAAGTGGAAGCTATTCAATTTGGAAATATAGTTTTGATTTTGACAGGAAAAAAATAATAGAAAGCCTAAATGCCTGTGTTTTAAAATACAGTTCTCATTTTTTATTATTGGGTTTAGTAGACATAAAGTTACTTTGTCATGTTATCATAGAAGTTTCAAAATGCTTAGTCAGCTTTTGTCTTCCCTCCTGGGCAGGCCTCCTCTGCCTGAGACAATGTTTTGAGTATCACCACTCGCTCTGTTGTCTCTTAGGTCACTATTTCAAATTATTGGAAGAAGAATCTGCTTGCCTCAGCCTGAGTCAGAGGTCAATGGGGATAGACAGATTAACGCATTAGAAAAGGATGGGCTCACCTTGAGAAGAAATATATTTTTTCCCTTGGTAAAAGAGACTGCTACCATTAAAATGTGACAAATATTCTCTCCTTGACCAAACTACTTTTTGCAATTGAACTTTTCTCAATTAGGCCCTAACTTGGGAGCTTCCCTATTGGTCCCTGCATTGTCTAACTTTAGCAAAATGCTGGTTTAGGCAGCATTCCATATTCTCCATATCTGATCACTCTTGCTTTCTGATCAGGTTTATCATCCTCAGTCATCCCCCATGTGATGTCTGATCACCCAGGCTGGCCTTCCCAAGAGTGCTGGTAAGTCAGTTTTGCCAGAATCTCTCTGAGGAAGATTCATAATTTAATGCAGAACATTCCACAATCTCTATATAGGAAATGTTAGTAATTTTCCATGCACTATTTCTCATCCTGCTTGTTGGTTTATAAGTTCCAACTTTTCCTTGTTGTATATATTCAAACTTGAGTCCAGTCTCTCTTGTTTAAGTGTAAGAATCCAACTCTAACCAGTAGCCTACACTTATCAGGAAGGTCCTGAATAAAGCCTATCTTACTGATCTTTAACAGAAGTCACACTTTTTTTCCTTTAACAAATGAACCATAGACTCCTCAGGTGTCATAAAAACTATGACCCACTTTGCACTTTATTTCCAAAAGCATAAATTATACTAAAACAGATGTACAAAGTGTCCCATGTTAAGTGAAAATGTATGGATCTTAGGAGTCATGTGGCACGTCTTCCAGGAGACACTCAGCAATATACTGCACAACACAGTAAAAATCCATGTAACATTGTTTTTCTTTTTTAACACAAAACAGTAAGACTGACAGAGTCAATCTATTCACCTGGTCATACATCTGTCCAGATTCAAAGCAGACCAAACAGGTCTTGCTTCAGAAATAAAGCATATGTTTGGTGGATGTGTTTTCTGCTTGCAGTAGCTGGAAGAAAAAAATATTATGTGGGTGATGTATGTCAGAAGGAAATACTGTATTAATAAGAAGTCAAGGAAAAGAGAAGCTGGAAAGTCTTTGGGGTTTTCAGACAGAGACACTTGACTTCAAATGTCCAGATCCTCACATTCATTTAACTTTTTAAAAAATGTACTTTTGGAAAAAGTGGTTTAATAAAGTTATAACACATCATGGCATTCTTATAATAGTGAAATGAAATAATACATGTAAAAACACATAGACCAATCTAGCATCTCATAAACTACCTTTCTTTAAGAATAATATACCTTGTCATAATTCATAATTTAATTAACATGAAATTGTTATAAAATACACATAGGGCTTTAGAATTTAGGCTAGATAATCTTCAGGTGGACCTTGACAAGTAAAAAACATTTTTGGTTTGGTGATTACTCTGATAAAGTATCATGAAACAACTATTGATGAGCAAGCTGTTCATCACAGTCTTATCTTCTAAAAACAGGTATTTACTTGGAACAAGCAGTTGGGGCATTTTTTCTTGGTATTGGAGTTCTTTAACACAGAGACAAGGAATTATTCTGCCTCCTAATCTGAGAAGGAAATAGCAAAAGTCAGGAAGCGATCAGCTAAAAGTGTGTCATGAAAGGTCACCTGGGAAGACCTATCTGGATGCATAAATGTTCAGCAAGAAAATACCCACACAAGTGTGAGCATAAAAATAAAGGCCTATAGCACATTTTCTTTTTTATTATAAGACTTTCTAGAGGCACAGGATATAAATGATTTGAGTTTGTTTAAGTGTAAGAATCCAACTCTAACTAGAAGCTATAAAAGTGAATTGCTTATGGAAACACTCAATAGAATTCTGAAAGACAATTGAATGTTAACTTCTAAACTACTAGAATATAAATTTCCCCCTTTTAATCTACTTTTTACTTTCCTGTTTTAAAATATCTCATTGTGGTCACAACTTATCCTGTTTCACATTGTTGAAGTAAATTTTATATTTAAAATGCTTGAACAACACTTATTAAAATTATTTCCTTTTTGAGAATCAGAAAAATTAACTCATTTGGAGAATGAATAAGAAATGTCCACTAATCCCTCATGTCACTGAAGCATGATGATTTATCTCTATAAATGCATGAATAGATTGGATTTGTATTGATATTGGCAACAGATAGGGATGAAGGGAATGAGGTGAAAGAGGGGGCACCATACACTTGATTCATTTGTGATACAAAAAATTCTCCAGATAAATTTTAAATTGATGGAAAAAATCTTTATATATATATATATATATATATATATATATATATATATATATAGTAATACAGTGGGTTTTTAAAAATGTATATAGTGCCGAAATAGGTTTGGCTCAGTGGTAGAGCATCAGTCTGCGGACTGAAAGGTCCCAGGTTCGATTCCGGTCAAGGGCATGTACATTGGTTGTGGGCACATTCCTGGTTGGAGGTGTGCAGGAGGCGGCTGGTTGATGTTTCTCTCTCATAGCTCTCTATCTCTCTCCCTTCCTCTCTGTAAAAAATCAATAAAATATATTTAAATAATAAATAAATAAAAATGTATATAGTGAGCTACTGTGTATATGTGCATGTCTGTGTGCATATGTGTGTATTATTTTCAAAATATTTTGTGTTAAAATCTAGACTAAGAGGTAAGTAGAAATGAAGATCTATAACAATCTTTGCTTAGACTGTTTGTATAATTTAGTAACTTACTATCCAGTGAGTTACTGTAACTATGTACACAGATAACATCCAGCTATGGAACTGAATGGATAACCCTGAATGAATTACTTAGATAGAGAGCTCATTAGGAGTCTCAAGACAGAGAAGCATCTTCCAATTATAGGTAAGATTGGGAAGTTAGGTAACGTTATATAAGATTTATGTAGATGATCCTTTCTCATGTTATGCCCTAGTATTCATAATTTAATGCAATACATTCCACAATCTATATAGAGAGAATGCTTTTAAATCTACTACTGAATATCCTCAGGTTATAATAGTGGGATAAGAAAGAGTAGTTTAGAGATTTTACCATTGAATGGAAAATGAGAAATTAGTGAGCCACTGTCATCTAAGTATAAAATTATCACAGTGGGTATTGCTACAAAGAAAAGTGCCAGGAGGTATTGATCACTAACTTCATTTGGAGAAGACACAAAAGCCTATCACAAAACAAGTGATGATGAACCTAAGATTCAAAAGAAAAATACAAATTAACATGGTATAGATGGGAGCAGGTGAAGAAAGATGAAGATTCCAGGAAGAGAAAGGGAGTACGGTGAGTTTCAACAACATGAGAAATGCAGTGTGGCCAACTCACAGAGAGCAAGAAAGAAGATAGGACAAAATGAGTCAATAAGGAAAGCCACTGCGTGGGAGAGCATATTTGCCAATGTTATCCGCGATAAGCATTTAATCTCCAACATTTACAGGGAACTCATACAACTTAACAAAAAGAAGATAAATAGCCCAATCAAAAAAGTGGTCAATGGACCTAGATAGATAATTTTCGAAAGAGGACATAAGGAAGGCGAAGAGACATATGAAAACCTGATCAAAGTCACTAATCATCAGAGAGATGCAAATCAAAACAACAATGCAGTACCTGTCAGAATGGCTATCGTCAACAAATCAACAAACGACAAATGCTGACGTGGATGTGGAGAAAAAGGAACCCTGGTGCACTGCTGGTGGGAATGCAGACTGGTGCAGCCACTGTGGAGAACAGCATGAAGTTTCCTATTAAAAAAACCTAAAAATGGCACTCCTATTTGATCCAATGATCCCACTTCTAGGAATAAAGCCCAAGAAACTAGAAACACCATTCAGAAAGGATATGTGCACCCCTATCTTCATAGCAGCACAATTTATTATAGCTAAGATTTGGAACCAGCCTAAGTGCCCATCAGTAGATGAGTGGATTAAAAAACAGTATTTCCTCTAAACAATGGAATACAATGCTGCTGTAAAAAAGGTGGAATTCTTACCATTTGCAACAGCATGGATGGAACTGGAGAGCACTATGCTAAGTGAAATAATCCAGTCAGAGAAAGATAGATATCACATTATCTCACTCATTAGTGAAATACAATGAACAACATAAACTGATAAACAAAAACAGATTCAGAGAGAGAAGCATCAAACCTCAGAGGGAAGCTAGGGGAGGGTGGGAGTAAGGGGAAGAGATCAACCAAAGGACTTATATGCATGAACATAAAGCCAAACCAATGGACACAGACACCAGGAGGGTGAGGGCATGAGTGGGGGTGGTGGTGGGGTCAATGAGGGGATAAGGGCACATATGTAATACCTTAATCAATAAAGAAAAAAAGAAAAGAAAAGAAAAGAAAAGAAAAGAAAAGAAAAGAAAAGAAAAGAAAAGAAAAGGAAAGAAAAGGAAAGAAAAGGAAAGAAAAGGAAAGAAAAGAAAACAAGATAGGACAAGATATAGGAAAGGTTTTGGGTTGGATTGTTGGATTTAATTTCTGTCCTAAGAGAAAGTAATTTAAGTAGGGGATTATATAATTAGATAAACCTTTCACAAGATTACTCTGGTTTTAGGTTATATAATTGGTTGGAAAGTACCATGAATGTAGGATGCCAAGTTAAAAAAAAACTATACTATCAGCTTAGGCAAGAGTAATTTGGGCTAGAATGCCAGCAGTGGAGATAGAGGAGTGAGCACTGCTTTATGAAGTATTGAAGATGAATTAGAGATAGATATGATATTCAGGATATATGGAAGAAAGTTGTCCAGTATGACTCCAAATTTATAATTTTTCAAACAAAATAGTAATGTTAACTTCAGTAGAGGACCAGGCTTAGAGGAATCTTACATGTTTGGTTTGAAAATGTTGATTTTTAACTACATTAGACATTAAATTAGATGCCTTGCTTATCCAATGTGAAAATGGCAAAAAGGTCTTAAAAGGGCATGGGATAAAAACTTTTTAAGTAACTTCTTTTATAAAAAGTGGTAATAAATACTGGTATCAAACACAGCAGTTAGAAGTTAATTTTAAGATAGAAACATATGATAAAAATAATTTTCTTCAAAACTTATTTTTCTTAAAAGCAAGCCAATAAAAATAGGTTAAAGACTGAAATAAATTATAAAATAAGGGAAACTTTAAAGGGAAACGCACAAAAACTATTGCATCAAAGAAAGGCCCATAACTAATTGTTTAAACTGGTTGTATGGTTTTAATTTAAAATCTCTATTTGTGTTCATATTTTACTCCCAATGAAATGATTCTCTGTGACATAGAAATCTCTATTTTAAAAATAAAATTTTGTTGAAAATTCAGGATGTTGAAAATACTAAAAAGTTAGGTGTATACTACATGATATGTTTTCTTTTTTATTGCTAAAAGTCATACTGATATGCCCTTTTCTGAATTATAAGTGACAAATCATATTTACTTGTGAATATTGTGTCATGCTTGCTTCCCCAGCAGTGTTAAGCCAAAAAAAATTTGTGATTCTGCTTAAAGGCTGTCCCTAGCATTCTGGTTATCTTCACTATTATTATTCATAAAATAAAATGTGATATGCAAATTGCTTTATTTAGAGTATACTTTTCCACCATCTTTCAATTTTGGCTCTACATATTATAATGTATTCCTTTTATCTTATGCTATGAGTAAATATAATAGTTTTTTTTTTCTCTAATTCATAACTCATGGAAATATCCCAATGAAATTGACACTTGAAAAGGAGTAGAGCTCTAGCTTCTTTTGCTCAGTGAATAAAGCATCAGCCTGCAGACTGAAGGGTCCTGGGTTTGATTCTGGTCAAGGGCACATGCCCGGGTTTCAGGCTTGATCCCCCGTAGGGGGTGCATGCAGGAGGCAGCCAATCAATCATTCTCTCTCATCATTGAGATTTCTATGTCTTCCTCTCCCTTCCTCTCTGAAGGCAATAAAAATTATATTTAAAAAAAATGACAACAGCTCAGGTGAGAACAAAGTTAGTCCCACATGCAACTAGAATAGGTGTTTACCTATCTGGTATTAGATGAGAGATTCAGAGGATGCATGCCCTAAACATTCATACCCTGCCATGTTCACCAGTGTTTGGAATTTTGCAACAGTGATTTTACTATTTGAGCTAAAACTTAAATAGTAGTGGTACTTTCTTGTTGAAGATTGAGTTTTCCTCTGTGATCTATTCAGATTGATTAAACTACTAACAGTCATCAACAATATAAAATGCAAATCAAATACCTGGAATTTAAGGATATAGGCTGAATCAGTGGTCCAGAATAGGACTCCTTAGGCAGAATGCAAATGTGAAAGTTTAGAAAAGCCCTGGAAAATTAGGGAAAGAGGACCCTCAGAGAGGGAAAGGACCCTCTTATAACATTTGAGAGATCTTTAAAAAGCAAATTGCAGCATCACAAGTGTCCCTAACTAGTGTTGAATTATAGCATAATAATTAAATCTGCTAATATAAGTACCTGGGGAGTTGTAGTTTGCATCAAAATTTGTATATCATATTTTTAACAAAAAAGAAACAAACAAAAGAAGGATGAGTTTGTTTGGTGTTTTTTGTTGTTGTTGTTTTTTTAAAACATATATTTTATTGATTTTTTACAGAGAGGAAGGGAGAGAGCTAAAGAGCTAGAAACGCCGAGAGAGAGAAACATAGTCCAGCTGCCTCTTGCACACCCCCTACCGAGGATGTGCCGGCACCCAAAGTACAAGTCCTTGACCAGAATCGAACCTGGGACCTTTCAGTCCTCAGACCGACGCTCTACCATTGAGCCAAACCTGTTTTGGCAGGATGAGTTTTTGTTGTATGTTTGTTTGTTTTTCAATTTAAGAAAGTCTAAGCCTAATGTTAAAAAAGACCCTATAAAATGCTCTCATATAGAAGTTACAGAAACACTCTGAGTTTGAGGCTCATACAATCTTTTTATTCAATTCTCTCACTCACTAGGATTATATGTCATTAGTATTTGTGTTCTTGGAAATCAGCAAATCTTCAACTTAAAAAAAAAATGTTGTGATTTACTGCCCATAAATAAATTTACGAATTTCTTAGATTTTCTGATTTTGATATCTGTATTTGCATCACTGTGTCAATCTTTAGTGATTCTCTAAGAGTACGTATATAAGTTTTAATATTTGCTTTATCATTTCTGGTTGGTCTTCAGTTAACACAGCCAAATTTCCAAGAGACAGAAATTCTCATCATCCATTGTTATACAAAAATTATAAGTTATGAAGGTCAAAACTATATGCATAATGGAAGGCCATTTTCATAAAAAAGACTTTGATTTCTGAAAGTACTTAACAATTGGAGGCTTTTACTTCACATCACAATGATAGGCAGTGAAATTCTCTGCTTTGTATCTAGAGCCATCAGGAAAATCACCCAGGCCAATTAACATGTAAATTTGTACCAAGTGGAGATGCAATGTGGTTAAGACAAATGACAGTTTTACAGTAGTTGAACTAGGTAATACCAGTGGGTTGTCTGAATTAGAACATGACACACCATAGTCAGAGGCATTAGATCAGTAATGGTTCAGAAAAAATGACTCTCTAGGCAGACACTTAACAAGTGTCTTCTCTTCTTCTGGCCTCAGTTTCCTCAATGATAAGTTGGGGGCTATAATGATAGTTCTTTACATAATTGCTATGAAGACTAAATGTATTTAAAATGTAATGTGCTAAAACAGTGTTTGGAACATGGCAAGCACGTAAGAAAGGTCAGACACTATTGTTCCTGCTTGTAGCAAAGGCATATTCAAAAGGATGCATGTTAAAACTGCTGAAGGCCAGTTCCAGCATGTTAGCAGGGCAGAATCATCTAGAAATGACTGAGGGCATTTCCCCAAACCTGAAAAGGATGATTGCTTACTGCCAGACAGCTAAGGGCATCTTAATCTATGTGTTATTGCCTCCTACTGGCCAAACACATGAACAGCCTTAGGCAATTCTTCCAATCTGACAAAGGATTCTGTACCTTACCATACCCTTTGATGTGTATATTTTCACCTTACCTTAAAACAAATTGTGTTAATAAAAAGCAAGGGGTCCTAAGACAAGGAGAACTTCATTCCTATAGCTAAGTCTTCTCTGATTCCCCATGATACCTTTCAAAATAATGTTTCATCTCTGGACTCTTATTTAATTTATGCATAGTGCTTCTCCAGATTTCTGAACCCTTCTTGATGCTGGATTAAGAACAATCACCACTACAGACATGCTGTGGGCATTCATTTATTTTCAGCAAGGTGACACCATCTGCAACATAGATATTATGTCAAATTTAAGGTTTTATTTATTGTTTTAACTTGGTTTAATAATTTAAAAATAATATTTAAAATATGATTAAAGTTCTGAATAGTGATTGATTTATGGAATGACTATGCAAGTTTTTGTTAAGCAACTTTGAAATTCTGTTTATAAATTGGTTTAATTCCTGAGGAGGACAGAAAACATAAGCATAAGAGAGTTTGAACTTAGTTTTTGTTTCTATAGGTTTTATTTAATTATTTATATCCTGAAAAGTTCATTAATACTTTAGAAAGAGGAGAAGGGAGGGAGAAAAAGAGAGAAAGATCTATCAATTGCAATCAGGGAGCAGATCAAACTGAAACCTAGGTATGTGTCCTGATAACAAATCCAACCTGTGACTTTTAGGTGTGTGGGCTGTTTTTACAGGTTTTAGAAAACATAATAAGAAAAATAGTCTTATTTGAGACATTGTTCAAATTGTTCCCATTTAAAATTATTTGCACATTAGTAAAATATTACAGAGATGTTTCATACAACTTATTTGAATACATTTAAAAACTATATGAACTAAAGTACTGAAAACTGCATTTTTAAGTGGTTCAGTCTAATGTTGGATGATTTTTTTAAATTGCTGCTCTGAAAACTATTGCTGCTCCAATTTATGTTTCTCATTCAATAGTTTACAATCCAGATTCCAGCTCAAAGCTTTCAATGAAGAGAAATTTACTGCCTTGAATGCAATCAATGAAATTTGAAGGTATCCTTATTTGTTTCACTTACTGAACCAAAAACTGTATTTTTATATTTTAAAGCAAGTACAAGTGGAAATTACAATAACAGTAGCAAGGAGAATATTAACATAAGTGTAGGGTGACATTTTGAGCTTTGAATGTTTATTCTAGACATTTACACTATATTATAATTTTGGAATAGATTTGTATAGCTGTATGTATATTATAAAGCCACCAAAAGCCATTGGATTATAGGAACAAAAACATGAATTCTTTCTAAGTATTGACTAATAAATATTTGTTTCTTACCAATTAAAATAGACCAAAAATAGATATTACGTCAAATTTAAGGTTCTATTTATTGTTTTAAGTAATATTTAGATCACATTTCATGTAATAGTATAACTGATCTTGCCATTCACTCTGTTTCAACATATGTGACTCAGTAATTGTTGAAAGAGAAAATAAATTGTTGAAAGTAAAAAATAACACCAGAATTTCCAAGGAATCTAGGCTTTTGAGTTTGTTATTGTCAATAAAAAAAAGTAGGGAAACAGCCAAGATTAAACTGAGTTTTGAAACTCCTTGCATAGAACTTTATCGAACTCCTCAAATCTAATTCTTAATATTCTTTTCTCATCCATAATGCACTAATCTTTTTGGATTATATACATACCACTATCTTTACCTTCTACAAATTATATATTTACTTGAAATTCAAATAAAGGAATATATTATTGAAAAAAAAACAGTACATCAAAATTTCCAACTGTATCTGTGGCAACATCTCATAATCAAACAAACATATTTTCACCTCCTTAGCAAATTGTATTAATAATTAAATTGTGATTATATATGGAATTAATATAGACCAAAAATAACAGCCTTCCCCATCAGCTCACATTTTATGTTTTGCCTCAATCTTACCAAAGCACTTTGGGTATTTAGGAATTTTTAAAATTCGAATATTGTGAGTAATGGACCCTGATGGTACTCCAACATTGTATGAGTTTTGATTGTCCCTGAATAATAAATTTGCCTCCAGGGAGGAACTCTGACACTAAAGAGTGTCCAAGATATCTTAGAATTCTATAAATAGTTGCACTTAATGGGCTGCACCAAAACTCAAGGGAATTCTCTTTTTAAAATGCCTTTCATAAATTTTATGAACAATATATCTTAGTCCTAGGATTTTGATTTTTTCTATCAAAGTAAAAAGTTATTTTTAACATGAGCAGCATTTAAATCGCCCTTGCATCTCTAGTGTCTCCAGCACAAAGAGGAAATGTTAATTATTACAATACAGAGTGAAAAGAAGCCTGCAAAGTTCAGGAAAGTTAGACGTGTTCCTATTGATTACAACGCTGCTGAGAGTAGAAAGGGAGATAAAAGCCAGAAAGTTTGGAGTAGTTTAAAATTATCTCTCCAAGGATTGAGCCCTTTTGGAGAAAGAAGTCAATAAATTACATTTCATATTTTAATAACCTTCAAGCACAAAACTATGAGTGTGTTATGTGTGTGTGTGTATGTGTGTGTGTGTGTGTTGTTTTCCAAAATAAAAAGTAATTGTAATTTATAAACTTCTGTTCTTTAGGAATATTTAATAGATATTCTAAGGAAAATTGCAAGAAACGACTCACAGTTGTCATAGAATCATAGTCAATATGGTCTGAATGAACTGAACCTTGTTTTGAAAAAGAAAGAAAATATACAACCTTGTGATGCCTAAGGAGGAGCACTGTCTGGTAGAACATTCTGTGATGGTGCAAATGTGTGGCCACTGGCAAAATGCTGCAATTGAGGATTTGAAATATGGCTCCTGTGACTGAGAAACCAGTTATTAATTTGAGTTGATTTTGATTAATTGAAATTTAAATCTAAATATTGGGTCTAGTAATAATTAATGTCGTTTTTAAACATTCGTTTAAAATCTTGCTTGGCGTTGACTTGTATTGACATAACCTTCAAACACGTGGTATCTACAGAACGTGTGAAGTGCAATTAACAAGTTTTGCTTGAAAAAGTTTGTGTTTGGTTTGGTTTTTGTTGCAAAACTAGGGCTAAGAAGATGGCGGAGGAAGAGCATATTCGGCACTGCATGCTTTACGAGTTCCAATTAGGAAGAAAAGCAAGTGAGGCTGCAAAAAACATCTGTAGTGCTCTTGGTCAAGATGCAGTTAGCGCCAGAAAATGCCAGTGTTGGTTTGAGAAATTTCGCGAGGGAAATTTTTTGTTAGATGACAAGAGTGGTCGAGGCCCTGTGTCCAATTTTGATCAAGAAGCTCTTCAAGCTCTTTTGGTGCAAAATCCTCAAATTACCCAACAAGAGCTTGTGACAACTTTAAATTGTTCACAAAAAACAATTTCCAATCAATTGCGTGCACTTGGCAAAGTCCAAAAGTTTGGAAAATGGGTTCCTCATGAGTTGACCGACAACAACCGTAATCAAAGAGTCACAATTTGCAGTTCGCTCCTCTCTCGTCAAAACCGTTTGCCGTTTTTAGAGCAAATTGTTACCGGAGATGAACAATGGGTGCTGTATGTTAATTTGAAAAGGCGGCCTCAATGGTTGGACAAAAATGAGGCTCCGCAGCCCATGCCAAAACCTGACTTGCATGCGAAAAAAGTGATGTTGTGTGTTTGGTGGAATTTTAAAGGAATTCTTCATTATGAACTTTTACCATCCATCCAAACTATTACAAGTGCAGTGTATAGTGCCCAATTGGAAAGGTTAGCCCAAGCTTTAAGAGAAAAAGAACCCGCGCTGATTAATCGGAAGGGCGTAATTCTTCACCACGATAACGCACGACCGCATATTGCAAGGATCACTGCTGAAAAACTGCACCAGTTGGAATGGGAAGTTCTCCCTCAACCTGCATATTCTCCTGATATTGCCCCTTCTGATTACCATTTGTTTCGTTCTTTGCAAAACTTTCTTCTTGGGAAAAAATTTAATAATGAAGAATGCCTCAAAAATGCATTGACCGAATTTTTTGCATCAAAATCACAAGAATTTTATAACAGAGGGATTAAAATGCTTCCTGAGCGTTGGGCACAAGTAGTAGAAAACAACGGCAACTATATTGTTGATTAAATTTTGTTGTATTGTTTAAATAAATTCGGTTTAAAAAAGTATTAGAAAACGACATTAATTATTACTAGACCTAATAGACACAAGTGATAGTGGCCACCCTGTTTGTCAGAATACATATAGAACTTGAAATGTATTAAATATGTGATCGTCTTCCTAAAATGTTTAGGTTAAAATCTATTGATAATGGTGGTGTTGAAAGAGGTAAAGGGATTAAGCAAATAAACAAACAAAATAAATAAATAAACCTAATTGATACAGACAACAGCAACAGAGGAAAAAGGATGTGGGGGAGGTAGAAGAGGGTGACCGCAAGATAAATGGTGACAGAAAAAATTTGACTTTGGTTGGTGAACACACAATGATAAAATAATGTGTTATAGAATTGTACATTTGAGACATGAATAATTTTATTAATGAATAACACACCAATAAATTTAATAAATGTGAAAATAATAATAATTCTAATTAATTATAGCAGTCACAACAGATGAAAATATTATTATGTCCTCTTATATATGTCATATGGAATATATGTCATATTAAATAGCAGGTTTGGCTGGAGGCATGATGTGCCCAGAGCAGACATACATCTTAGTTTCATAAGTTAAATCAAATCTGACAGCACATAAGAATCAGATGTAAACCACAGAGCCACACCAGCCAGGTGAAGTGGCCAGTCTCTTGTTAAAGCACAGAGGTTTCCATTTACTAAGACTGAAACATCTACATTTCTAACAAGCTCCAAGTGGTTCTCTAGTGGTAATCCATAAGCCACAGTTATGTTAGTGCTCAGTGATTACTTAATACAGTGGTCTCCCAGTTCAGACCCTGAACCAGCATCCTCACCATCAGAATTACCTAGGAACTTGTCAATAGTGCTAATTCTCAGTATTTACCCCAGACATTTTAAATCATAAACTCTAGGGAAGGGCATAGTTTTAACAAGCCCTCCAGAGGAATCTGATTCATGCTGAAGTTTGAAAACCACTGGCTCAGAAGATTGTGATTGCCTAAGGAACTGAAAAACATGTGACTGATTCTAAACAAATGCAGTCAGAGCAGATGCCAGATGCTATATTTATTAAACCACTCCATTACCTTACATTTACTTAATAAACTATATTTTATATTAGACAAATGCAGAAATAGCAAGTCTTTTTAAATACGTTTTTATTGATTTCAGAGAGAAAAAGCGAGGGAGAGAGAGATAGAAACATAAATGATGAGAGATTCATCAATGGGCCGCCCCCTGCCCATCCCCCACTGGGGACCAAGCTTTCAACCAGGGCATGTGCCCCAACCTGGTATCAAACAGTGATCTCCTGGTTCATAAGTCACCGCTCAACCACAGAACCACACCAGCCAGGTGAATAGCCAGTCTTTCTATAAATGTTATTTCTTTGTGCTGAAATTTTGAATCTTATTAAATGGTTAAAATATTAAATATTTACTATATACTATGAAATTACGAAGTATAATATATACTGATATCTTATGAATTTACATGAAGACAAGAGTACCTATCTTTTTAACTATCAAAATTAAAACACATCTGGAAAATTAATATATCTCAAAGGGATTCATTTTAGAGTGAAACAGGATAATCCTATTTAAAAAAAAATATGGGGAAGCATTTTGTCTCATACAAAGCTCATCAATGTACATCAACATAGACACTTTGGAGGCAAACTGAGCAGAATGTATTAAAAGGAAAATATGCTAGAAAAATACATGTGCATGTACACTAGGATATATTGTATGTAATATAAAAAAACTGGAAACAACCAAAACTTACATCCCAAAGATCTAGTGAAATAAATTGTCACTACATTTGTTTATAGAATATTATACAGTAGTTAAAAATAAGTAAAATGTATATTAACTGCCACAGAAAGATGTCTAAGATATGCGTGTGGGAGTTATAGAAATGGACAGTGTATACTGATTTATGCAAAAAACTAAATGGCAGCCAAAACCGGTTTGGCTCAGTGGTAGAGCCAACATTGGTCTGCGGACTGTAAGGTCCTAGGTTCGATTCAGGTCAAGGGCATGTACCTTGGTTGCGGGCACATTCCCGGTAGGGGGTGTGCAAGAGGCAGCTGGTCGATGTTTCTCTCTCATCGACGTTTCTAGCTCTCTATCCCTCTCTTCTCCTCTATGAAAAAAATCAATAAAATATATTAAGAAAACAAAACTAAAACTAAATGGAAGAAATAATGGATTGGTCTCTATGTGCATTTGTTGTATATATAGAATAATTTCTGAAATATAATTGATAACACTGATTTTCAGTAAGAAATGCACTAGGATTGAGAGAGATAGTCAATAGAGAATTTATTTGCATGTTAAATTTTATAAAGTTGACAACATGTAGGCATATAGAATTGTAATAATCCCAGAAGCATTTATGTATTTGCAGCTTTTTTAACAAATATAAAAACATAGCACCAGATAGTGGCCAACATCTAGGTAAATACTTTAGAAGAAAATTTTCATTTTATATGTTTATCCTTTTTTACTTTTTAGTCAATTTACTCTCTTTCCTCTCTATATAATAAACTTCTGAATCATTTTCTAATACCAGTGCTTTTATACTATTTGTACAATTTTAGCGAATTCTTTTCTAAGAGTTTTGGATTTCAAGGCAAATTTAATTAAGTTCTCATTTAAAAAAAATCTTTTAAAAATTGTCTAAGACAAAGGTACTCCTCACTTTTTACCTTTCTACCACACCTACCAATTAGGTGCCTAGAGTCACCATGTATATTACCCCAGTGCAACATACGTTGGACACACAGAGGTTTGTGCAACACAGGAATAGGTGAATGAGAGAGAAAGATCCTCTCTGTTTTTCAAAACTTCCTTCTTGACACTTAGGTATAATTTTTAAAATGTTGTATTACACGTGGGTTTAATAGTGCTATTTTAATATTGAGGTTACTTTTAGTACTGCTTAAATTAACTGTGATGATCAATTATATGTGTCAGTTTGTTAGCTCCCAGTTTCTGAAACAAACACTAATCTGAGTATTGCCATGAAGATATTTTGTAGATGTGATTAACATCTACCACCAGCTAACACTATGAACGAGGAATTATTTCTGATAATCTGCAGGTGGCTGATCTGATCAATAGAAAGGCCTTAAGAGAAGAACCCAGGTTTCCTTGGGAAGAAGCCCCACCCATGGACTGAGTATAAGTGAACGTTTCCAGTCTGCCCTGCCTAAATATGGGGAAGTGTCTTTGGAATTGGATAATGGTAGAGAATAGGAGGAATTCGAGGTCCATGATAGAAAAATCCTAGATTGATTTCTTTAGAGAGAATACTAGCAGAAATATGGACATTAATAATGCTTCAGGAAATCTCTCAGAAGGAAGTGAGGAGCATAGTAAAGAATATTTCTATTAACTTAGAGAATACATATGTTGTTCTGAACAGAATGTTGGTAGAAGTATCAACATTACAGGGCTCAGAAAGTAATGAAGAACATATTAGTGAAGCTGGAGAAAATGTGATCTTGTTCTAAAGTGCCAGACAACTTGACTAAATTGTTCTCTATAATTACATAGAATGCAGAACTTATAATCACTGAAGTTGGATATTTAATTTGACGACATTTCCAAGCAAAAGATTTTATGTGTGATCTGGCTTCTTCCTGCTATTTACATTAACATGCAAGAGTAAAGGGATAAACTGAGGAAGTAATCTGTGGTATAATAAGAGAGATATTTGGTCTTTGATCCAGTTTCTGGTACAAAGCTCCTAAAACCCATGGGATTTTCTGAGTGAAAGGATGATAGGGGTGTTTTTTTGCTCTAATACAGTAACCTGGCCCTACATAGTTCCTGGATGGGGGAATCCGTGCTAGAAAGACCAAGCATTGATTAGAAACTTGGAATGTTCATGCTCACCCCTCAACCTCCAGGGAAGGCATAGGAACTAAAGAATGAGTTATCCATCAATGGCACAATTATGTTTAGGAAACAAAACTTGGATTTTAAAAAACTTTAAACAACGAGGGTCAGGGACTCTCCAAGTTGGTGAACACAACCACATGGTACACCTAACTCTACTTGGGACCATCCTGGACCATGCTCATTGTACCTCTTCATCTGGGTATTCAGTTGTATTTTTATTATAAACTATACTGATAAGAGTAGCATTTTCTTGAATTTTATGAATCTGTCTCAAAAACTATAAAAACTTAGGGATAGGGTGTGGGACTATCTGATTTAGTTGGATAGAAATATGAAAGACCAGAACTCCTGACACTTGTGACTGGCATGTAAAATGGGACAGTCTTGTGGAACTGAGCCATTAAATTGAAGGGTCTGACCTTGACACCAGGTAGTCAGTGTTACAAGTGAATTGAATGGGGGGATACCCAATTAATGTGGAAGAATCAGAGAATGGGTTGGTATGAGGGGGAAAAACCCAAACAAAAACTCTCAGAACTGTTCATCAAAAAGAAATTAACACCTGATGACTTGGTAAATCATTATTCAATTCAGATTGTAAAAAAAAAAAAAAAAAAGAAAAAACAGTTTGGGTAAAAATAAATTAAAACTAATGGCTTGATTATTTGAAGGAAGTTGGGTTGGTTTCAATATATTTTGCATGTGTGAGAGACACATTCTGGCTGACAGAGGATAGATTGCAGTGGACTAGGTGGTGGCTCTCATAAGAGATGCCCACATCCTATTGTCTAGAACTTATGATTATTACCTTATTTGAAGAAAGGTGTTTTACGTATGTGATTCAATTAAATGCTTTGAGAGGAAAATCGACACTCCATTATACAGTTGGGCCCTAAATCCAATCACATGTATTCTTATAACATAGAGGGGAAATAGACTAAGAAACAGAGAAAAGGACAAGAGATAAAGAAGAGGAGAAGGCAATATGATCATAGATGTAAAGTGTATAGTTATGTGACCACAAGCTAAAGAACACCTGGAACATTAAACCTGGATAAAGCAAAGAAAGGATTCTCTTCCCAGGGGATTTCAAGGGAGCCCAGTTCTGTCCACACATTGATTTTAAACTTCTTACACCCAAAAATATCAGAATACAATTATGTTGGTTTATGCCACCAAGTTTGTGCTGATTTCTGTATAGCAGCCACAGGAAACTAATAATTAAATCTTTCCAGAGAAAGTTGCCACTTATAAGTACATAGAATCAAATGGAAGAGTAAAATAAATGGCTTATCCTCTGTCTGCATTAGTACAAATTATACTCCATTTGAAGCTTATCAAGTTGTAATAGAGGATAGATGTAATATGAGTGTAAAGGACATTGTGTGCACACCTATGTATTCCCTCTCCAATTGAAAATAATAGAAATAGTGATAATATAGTAGGATTTGACTTATATTTTCATTATGACTCAGAGAATTAAAACCTCTTATACTAGAAAAAAAATAATTGCTATGATATTTTAAAAGGCTAAAAGTGTATTCCTTTAAATGTATTGTCATTTTTTAAGTTATATTTTTAAACTATTCTAGAAAACCGATCTTACTATTATAAGTATGATTGCTTAGCTTACAAGGAAATCCTCCATTTTAGTGTGTGGGCTAATACTAGACAATACAGCCAAACAACAGAGGCACATATTCTAAGTAGAGCATTGAAAAAGATGAAATCTGTAAGGCTAAGGCAGTGATTCTCAAATCTGCTTAAAGCAGTGGAGAGAACAACAGATTTACTTGGTTTTTCAAATTGCTCATGCTCTTTGGGGATCTCACAGATTTCTTTTAAGGGAACATCCATCACTGGCCTCAAAAAAAAAATCTACCATTATGAGCTTTTCACTAAACATATTATGTAATTCTCCTCAGCTATTAAAGCATCCATCTTATATAAACACTGCTATTTGAAATTTTAACCCTGCTATTTTGGCTTCTGTAATTGCTTACTTGCTTAAATAATAAGGAAATAAGACTACTCCCATTCCAGAGAGGCCATAACCCCCCCCGCCCCCCAATGAAGTTATCAGTGCTGGCACCATGCCAGGCCTTTGGTTGAGGTCTAAAAGCACATTCGGCTCTTTAAGAACTCACAAAGGGGACTGGAAAACACCATATTTGGGAGACAAAAAGGGTAAAAAGACATAAACAGAGAAATTTCCTTGCCAGAGTGAGCCTGACGGTTGAACTGGGCTGAGGTAGGGAGGTGGGAATTGAGAAAAGAAAGAAAGATAGGAAAGTGGGGTCTGGAGGACTACAGGTAGCCATTGACCAACTGTAGCAAGTTTATTAACTATGTAATGTCTTTTATATGCAAAATACTGAATAGGAGGTTTGTTAAGAGGAATGTATTCTTTGTTCCTCTTAATCTCTAAAGGAGAGAGAGAGCTGAAGGACAAATTCTCAGTACAGCAAATCTCAGTAAATAATTACAGACTTCTTGGCAAGCCATGAAAGGTTGCTCTCATTCTACTGATAATCGCCATCCAAACAAGTCAGGAAAAACTGTTTGGGTAGGGGGCCAGCCCTGCTGCCCCCTCAAATGCAAGGACCTTGTCAGCTTACACCCTGTCTACAACATGTTTTTGCCCAGAATTTGAGAGACATTTTTCTCTGGGCCCACACGTAATAATAATAATAATAATAATAATAATAATAATAATAAATGTAACTCCATTTCTCTAAGCGTTGCTTGGTTCTTCTCCGTTTTTTTCTGTAACATTAAGTCATAAAAAGGCAAGTATTGGCTATTGTTTAGTGTTCTATTAATTGTGTGTATAAAAATGTGTGCTAAAATTATTCATCTTTCTTCCTAATATATTTGTCATTTTTGTATAGATTCAGTATTTGCCATTCCTAGGTTTTTCAAGACAAGTATTCAAAAGAATGGTTATTTCCCTCTGAGCAATTTCCTTGCTCTTAGGAGACAATTGCCTCAGTAATATAACACTATAGCTTCATTGTTTCAGCAGGTAAGATTGCTGTGGTTAAGATACAGAGGTCAAGGTTTTCAACCACTACTTCACGGAGAACTAAGGATTCACAAGATGCCACTAGGTGTACTGAGAGACACTGAAAAGAAATGATTTTGAACTTTGTGTGATGTACACTGATAAAGTTCAGAGTGGTAAATAGCACGTTTGGCAAGCTATTAGCAGTCTTTCAAACCCACATAACAGTGCACAGTAGGACACCATTTTGTTGAGTGTTCTGAGTGCATTTACAGGTTTTGACATCAGATTGAGGTTTAGGGGGGAAAAACTTAGTTGAGTGCTGAACTGAGAAAGAAGAGACAGTAGGCTGATGATGGCAGCCCCTCAGTACTAAATTAACTCCCTAATTCTTCTCTTAAGCACCACCTATTAAATTGCAGGAGCAAAGAAGTCCTACTACTATAATATTATAGAAAATTGGAGAAAATGTTTTGTCCCAAGACAAAAATTTTATGCACCATAAATCAGGAGTCCTCCTGACACTTTGCTTATGTAAATGTTGCAAAATGGGAATAGTGTAGGTTGGAAGAGTTGTGAAGTTGCAATTTTTTGGTGACTTTCTTGTTAAATTATACATCATCCATCTGTTTTATATTTATTAATATTTCCATTTATAAATAAGCTTAAAGATCTAATATGGTGTTTTCAGAGCATGAGGTGTGAGATGGAAGAAGGTGATGCCAGGCTTAGGTCTATGGATATTTTTGATAAGGCTGATAATAATTGATTGTAATCTTCAAAGTCATTTCAAAGTAATTAAACCAGAGCAATAAAGAAAAAAAAAAAAAAAAAAAAAAACAGCCGGGACCAGTTAGGCTCAGTGGAGAGAGCGTTGGCCTGCAGACTGAAGGGTCCCGGGTTCGATTCCGGGAAGGGGCATGTACCTTGGTTGCGGGCACATCCCCAGTGGGGGGTGTGCAAGAGGCAGCTGATCGATGATTCTCTCTCATCGATGTTTCTAACTCTCTATCCCTCTCTCTGACTCTCTGTGAAAAATAAATAAAATATATATTAAAACAAAAAACAAACAAAAAAAGCCTACGGCAACAGCAATAACTAAAAATACCCTTTCTTTACTATGAAAACTAATATCAATTATTTTTACAAGACCTGATATTCCTAGTTATCTGATCATTCTATTGTACATACCATATTTTTCGGACCATAAGACACACTTTTTCCCCCCCAGAAGTGGGGGGAAAAAGTCCCTGCGTCTTATGGTCCAAATATAGCCTACACATATACTTTAAAAAAAAAGTTTTTGTACTTGCCCGGCTCTGTGTGGTCTCTGTGTGCTTGCCCAGCTCTAAAATGGTTCTAAATGCTGCTGTTTACTTTACAGGGTTGATTACATGTGTTTATGACTGTGATGTTGGGTTTTAATGCACATAAAATATTTTAGGACACTATTTGTTTCAGAATCTTTTTTTCTTCATTTCCCTTCTCTAAAAACTGGTGCGTCTTATGGTCCGGTGCGTCTTATGGTCCGAAAAATACAGTAGTTTGCTGCTAACAATCTCTAAGTGAATCAACATGATCAGAAAGAAACAACTACAGATTACAGTTACTCAACAAGGTGCCGGAAATGATTCTTGGATTCTAAAACAAACAAACAAAAAAGCATAGTATAGATTTGTTAAAAAATAGTTGCATTCCAGGAATCAAGTTACTTAGTTTAAGGAGTTATTGCTTTTCTTGACACCCCCTCCAAAAAAAAATGGTGGTGAGAACATAAAGAAGGGAGCATGTAAAATGACAGAAATAAAATGCTAAGTCAAGATGCAGCTAGATAAATTGAAGACTCCACTCTCTACCAGTATGATCAATTGAAATTATAGGACGAGCTCCTGAAACTGAAGAGATTTGAGATCAATAAATGAAAAACTTTTTTCTTTCTTTCAGATTGATGGGTAAACAGATTTCTCCATTAAATATCAAGTCGTAGCATTTGTAAGGATTATAATTGCTGGTGAAATTCATGAATGATGTTTTCTTGCTGCAAGGTTCTGTCTGAAACAAGAAAACGCCAAGATGCGTTTAATGTGTTGTCTTCATATCTATAAAGTTCTACCACTAGGAACTGTGCGGCTTCTTTAAGGATGTCATTTCCTCAGTTGTTTGGCTCCATGAGTGAGAGGTTTTTGCCTCTTGTTACAAAATATAATCTTGACACTGTCATAAAGCATTGCTTTATTCACAGAAGAATGCTAGAGACAAAAATACTTGGATGATCATTCCCCTTGAGCATGTTAAAAAATAAGCTATGAAAAACTGGGCAAAGGGCACATAAATCTTTTATTACATACAGAAATCTGGATTCCTTGGAGTGAGAGTTCTCTGCAAAGTATTTGAGTTGGAAGGCGAGTTGTAGTGTTATATTTTAGGGACTATTAATCAAAATTTTGTTGAATGCTTCAAAATTGATTTGTATCTGCCTCAACTAAACTAATATTAGCTGAACAACTCTTCCAGGCTTGGAGTGACATAATTCTTGCTCTTTAAAAGGAAACTGAATCTTTGAACAATGGTGTTGGAAACAGGAGTCTTTAAATGTTTCCAGTTTTGCTTGGGTTTGACAGTGAAGAGATATATCAGCAAATATCATTCCAACCCACACTAATTAAAGGTGATATTAACTGCCTGCCAGAAAAAAAGTCTCTTCATGAAAAATTTAATATCCAGATCCTTTACTAATGTTAATAACCTATTAATAATATCGAGTCAGTTATATCAAGTAACAGAATAAAATAACTGAGAACTAAAGAAAAACAGGAAATGGTTAAAGACCATCAAAGAAACACATTCAAAATAATGTTAACTTATATGATCAACGGGGCAAAAAAAGACGGGGGATTTTCATGACACTCCGCCCCCCTACACACACACACACACACACACACACACACACACACACATACACACCATCAAGTGCATACTCTAAAATTGAAAAATAAAATAACTAAAGTATAATTAAATAAGAGTCTGGAGAGAAAAAAATAACTGAAAGTGCAGAAAAAGCCATAAGAGATATAAAGTATATGAGAGGAATATCTAATATTTAGACAGCTGGAGTACTAAAAATGAAGAGAGAATGGGACAACTAGTAAATAGTTAGGAAAAAAATAATTATTAACATTTTAAGAACTGACTTCAGACATATAAAAAGATATTATAAAAAAGTTGATTTATTCTGAAAACTTAAGACAGATTTAGCATTTAAAAATCAGTATAATGTTCCAAATTAACAAGTTATGGGAGGAAAATCATCTGACCATACAAGTAATTGACACAAAATATGCTTAATAAAATTTGCCAGAATTCACAAAATTTAAAAATTATTAGACCAGAAATAGAATTGAGATTAATTAATACAATAAAGTTTTCACCAAAATTCTACAGCAAGCATTCCCCTTAATGTTGATATATTGTAACATTTTACTACAGTGAAATTAGAAATGAGAGAGAGCAGCTTTCTAACATTAAAAATTTCTATTTAATATTTCATTGGTGAGGTTTTAGTGATAGAAGAAAAATAATTAAAAGATTTAGGAATTGGAAGTAGTGACATTGTCTTTATTTATAGATTACATTATATAGTGCAAAGGCATTCAAAAGATTATTAGAAAGAGACACTTAGAATTAACATATGACTTTAAAATGTCACTGGATTGAATATTGGCATATAAAAATAAGTTTGTAAGTTCCAAACTTCTAAGAAATGCAATTTTGAAAATATATAATTCACCAAAAATAAAACAAATTGTACAAAACATATACACCAAGAAGTAAATGTTATTAAGATAAATTAAAAACAACTGATCAATGCAGAAGACTTTCTATTGTATACTCACCTTCCCTTGTAAAGTTGTAGATTCAGTACAATCTCATTCAAAATCTCAGCATGTAAGCTGATGAGCTGATTTCAACTCAGCCAGAAAAGAGTTAATCAAGCATAGTGAAGATAAGCCCTGGCCAGGTTCACTCAGTGCTTAGAGTGCTTGCCTGAGCACTGAAGGGTCACAGACACATACCTGGGTTTCAAGTTCTATCCCTGGCCCAGTGAGGGTGTGTGTGGGAGGCAAACAACTGATTTGTTACTCTAACATCAATGTCTCTTTCTCTCTCTCTCTTTCTTTCTTATCCCCCCCACTCCACTTTTTACTCCCTTCCATACTCCTACAAAAAAAAAAAAAAAAAAAAAAAAAAAAAGAGAGAGAGAGACAATGGAAAAAATATCCTTGGATGAGGATTAACAACAAATGATGATGTGATAATTATATACCTGCATAAAAAATATAAACCTATCTACCTCACATCATACATAAACCAGATAGATTTTGACCAGTTTGAACGAGAAAGTAAAATACTTTAGAAAATAATATCTTTATGACTTTGAACTAGTCAACTAATTTTTAAACTTTCTGTAAGAATCACTAATCATAAAAAATATTGATAATTGAATTACATTAAACTTAAAAATTTTAGTTCATTTAAAGAAACAATTATGAGCAAGAAAAGGCAATCCACAAAGTAAGACATTTATATTTATCAAAGGACTTGTATCTGGAATAAACAAAGAATTCCTAATATCAATAAGAAACAGAAACAACCCCAATTTTTTAAAGCTTGGACTTTTTCTTAACAAAATATGATACCCAAATAACCAAATACCTAAGTAAAGATTTTCAACTTAATAATCATGAAGGGAATAGAAAATAAAGCTATAATTAAATGCCACCATGCACCTACCATAAAAGTTGTAACAACTGAAAAAGGTTTAAAAAAATGATATCAAGAGATGATAAGGCTATGGAGTAATGAAAAGCATATTAACTATTGGTTGGAATGTAAATTGATACACTGCTTTAGAAAACAATCTTGTTGCCGGAACCGGTTTGGCTCAGTGGATAGAGCATCGGTCTGCGGACTGAAAGATCCCAGATTCGATTCTGGTCAAGGGCATGTACCTTGGTTGTGGGCACATCCCTAGTAGGGGGTGTGCAAGAGGCAGCTGGTTGATGATTCTCTCTCATCGATGTTTCTAACACTCTATCCCTCTCTCTTCCTTTCTGTAAAAAAATCAATAACATATATATATATATATATATATATATATATATATATATATATATTTTTTTTTTTTTTAAAGAAAACACTCTTGTAATGTTTACTAAATCTGAGCTTATAAATGCTCTCTGATTAGAGGCTTGGTGCATGAAAATTCATGCACTGGAGGGTGGGGTCCCTCTGCCCAGACACCCAGGGCTGCCCAAGGCTCAGATAACCAGGGCAGGATGAGGCTTGCACTGCTGGCAGTGGCAGCAGTAGAGGTGTAATAGGGCATTGCCTTCCCCTGATTGCCAGGTAGCCTCCTGCCTTTGAGTGCTCCTAGACTTCCCAGTCCCCTGGGCAGCTGGGGGACTGAGAGGACTGGTGGGCTCCAGAGGCAGGTGTGGAGTGACCAGACCTGCCTGGGGGCGGGCCCAGCCTTGCCATGTGCCTGCCACCCAGGGGGGCTAGGGAGACTGGGCACTGCCATCTTGTGGCTGTTGTTGCCACCATCTTTGAGGGCGGGGCAATCAATTAGCATATTCCCTCCTTATTGGCTGTGGGTGCTGCCATCTTTGAGGGTAGGATAGTCAATTAGATAGGATACTTACTTGTAGACCAAGAATGTCCATGCCAGTTTTTCCCAAAACTTCAAACAACAAATGGTCACTAGGAATAGAAGAGTCAACTATGGTTATAAGCAACAAGTAATAAAGCTCACACACTTAATGGTGGGTGAAGGAAGCTTAGAGATAAAAGAGCATCCACTATTTTCTTTCATTTATTTGAAACTCAACCATAAACAAACCAAAGTAGTGAATTCCTTTGGGAAGTGCTAATAACTGGGAAAGAATGAAATGGAGACTCTGGTATGTTTTTGAAAAATAAGAGATTTATAGGGAAATACATCAGACTTTACTGATAGCAAAAACACATTTGTATTCTGACCACAAATTCTGTTAAGTAACATTTTAAAATTCAATCAAACTATCATCATTATGCATAATGTTTAAGTAAGTCAATGTGGTTGATATTATGAGTAGAGTTAATAGCTAACCTTACTTGTTCATTCCATAATTGAAGATTGAAACATTATGTTCAGAGATAGTAAAATTGTTGACATCCCCTTTTCCTAACCAAAATGTTTTTACGCTCTTGCAGTTGGGAAAGGTAGAAAATCAATTTCAATTTCTCTAATCAAATTCTCTCTTAATTTTTTAACTTAAATATTATTTTCCATTTATTAAGAATAATGTACATACATTGACATTTGTAAGCAATGAAGCAATGGTACTGTAAGATGCATATATTATAGTTAGTCTATTTCCATTCATAAGCAGTTCAGTCATTTTGACTAAAAAGCTTTATTTAATGGATAACTTAGTGGATAAACTTATGAATCAGTATGTGCTTTTTTTCATTGTCTTAATGCTCAAATGCAGAGAGGCAAAATAAATGAAAGAAGATACACAAATCAATAATAATAATGGAGTGTTGGGAACTGTGGCCTACCAAAGAACAAATAATCTGTATGAAGTGTCATTTGCTGTTTGGGTACTGAAGATTGTTACTATATAAAAATGTGAACACATTGCTGATATTCCTGTTTCTTATTTTAAAATATGTTTTGATTATTTTTAAAGGGAGAGAGACAGAGAGTTAGAGAGAAACATCAATGTGAGAAAGAAACATTGATTGGTTGCCTCCCTGCTGAGGACAAAACCTGCCCAAAACCTGAACCTGGGCATCTGACCTGACAAGGAAGCAAACCAGTGACCTTTGGGTGCATGGAACAACAAAACCAACTGAACACACTGGCCAGGGTTGATCTCCCTGTTTTAAGAGAAGCTGATAATAAAGATTTTTGTTTCGATTTAATATCTCTCTTCAAAAAAATGTGGGTGGGAAAATAAAGCATTTTTATAAACCAGATTCAAACCTTAGTTTTCTAATTGGCCATCTCTCTTTTTTTATTTTTTAAAGTATTACATATGTCTCCTTTTTCCCTGAACTGACACCTTCCTCGGCACCCCCATCCCCCAGGACAAGCCCCCACTGCCCCAGTGTCCGTGTAAATAAATAAGAACAATATTCAAATACTCATTTTACTTCCATCAGTGTATATTTATAATCTTAAGACATCTCTGTAAACTCATTACCTGATCTTACATCCTAGGTAAGACTTATTCCAAATACTGCCATTGGCTAGAGACTGATCTTTGTCCTAAAAATAGGACAGACAACTAAGTATAAGTGTGTAGTTCTTGCTTACCAGGGAAAGAAATAAAGATTGCCATGCAGGTCAGGACCACTGTTGAGATTACTTTTTCCTACCTCTTATTCCATCAAGGTATCTTCTGGAATTTTTAAGTACTTTCTTTTAAGAAGCTCTAAATAAGAGTATGCCTATATTAGCAAGAGAAAGATCTGACCATGGAATCTGAAGTAGCTATAGGTATGTGTAAATTTTGCCTCATTTTTTCCTTTAAAATAATTTGGGATTTTCCCTCTTCTTCATGACATCTGTAATCTTAGAATCAATTCACATTACAGTGAATTGGAATATTCCATAACATGATTCTCAAGCCTTGATCCAGTACAGTTTACAAGGCCAGTACAAACCATACAATGTCATTAATATTTTGTAGATCATGGCTACATTTCCTTTTTTTTCATGTTCTGAAGTGAGGTAACTAATCATCAAAAATAATATTTCCAGAAATCAGTTACAAACAGAACAGCGCCATTCTGCAACTTAGTACATGAAGCATGGGTTTTATTTGCTGCACTGTTAGAGCCAGTGATGTTATATATGCCAGGATTACCTCGTATAAATAAATAGAAGGTTAAAAACTATGTGCTTTTACAATGCTCTGGAATTATACATAGGAAAAAGGAGAGATAAATAAGACCAATATTGGCTTAAAAAAACATTCAGGCTGTGGCAACTATTTCAAAAGGCTAGCAACATTACTTTTTATTTATTTCAATCCCCTTAGCTATTCTGAATTATTTAAATGATGTATATTTATACTGTGTAGAACCCAATTGTGTGTTTATCCAGAGGCAGATTATAGGACAATGCATTTTGTGTAGAAGTCTTTTTTTATGTTAGATTTTTCACACAGAAAAATCTTAAAGCAGCATAGGTCAATCAATGGTCTATAACTTGTGTCAGTCCTTTTAATTGCAACATAAAATTTGGAATCTTTCTCAGGAGTAGGCAGAAGATGAGTAGTCTTATAAATTGTGCACATGATTTTGTTTTCTTGTATGACATTTGTATGCCTATTTGTTATATATTATTATTCTTTGAGTGATGGTAGAATAACATGTAAGTGTGTGTGAGTGTATGTGTGTATATTGTCATAAATTCTTAGATGAGATCATATGGAATTGTATATGACAGTATATAAGAGAAATAGTTCTGTTGTTTAAGTTGGTAATTTGTATCCTGGCATTCATTTTAGACACCTACTATTTTAGTAATTTTTTTAAAGGTCATTTACCTCTTCCAAACCTTACTTTCATCAAATAAGTGACAAAACTAAACATTCGATTCCAAAGAGTTGTTTCCAGAACTGAACCAGGTGACCCGATGCCAAGTACTATGCATTTGCTACATATTAGCCCCTATTATTATTTAATTAGCATTCAATATAGCTCAGAACATGGGCAATTAACTTCATTAAACCATTTAGTTACAATCTCATTGTCTACCCTCAGATCTGAAACTTACTTTTATTTCAAGCAAATTACTTCACCTCTCTGAGTCTCAGTTACTTCTCTGCCAAATAGTGACCCTGATATTACCTATCTTGTTCTGGTGTCTTGAGGAGAAATGAAATGGAACATGTCAACCATTTAGAACCAAGTGGCACGTAGTGCTCAATAAATATCTATTAACAAAATCATTCATTTTTCTACTAAATAGATTTTAATTGAATGAATTAGACTTTAATGTTTTTATTTAATTCCTCCGGATCTTTCTTTAATGCATTTCTTTCTGTTTATACTTATGCATCATCATTTTTTTTTCTTGAATCAATACAAAACTTCCTTTGATACTTGCATGTGAAAAACTGCATTTTTCTTAGTTTTGTACCTTTAGGCAAAAACAAAGCAAAGCATCACTTTTTGTATCCCATGATGATTATTGGCAGGCTTGTTGCTTCCCCTCAGGGGTCCTCCACCAGAGCCTTACTATACAGCAGAGGCACAGAGTTAAAATTCACAGAAGACCATTGTTCTCAGCAAGGGCTAGTGAAACATTACTGAAAGCAGACCATTTGTTAGTTATTGCATTTGTCAAACCAAACAGGCTACTGCTGGAATAGTACGACCTACCATAGGGGCAATCTCAGAAGGGAACCCCAGTACCGCTCCCACCTGCTGGATTCAAACCTTCTAGTGGCAGCAGCTCCACCTTCTGAACAAAGTCACTGCCTGGCACTGGCAAGTGTCCCTGAGGCTTTGAGGACTACCTGGGCATGCCTACATGGAAATGAATCAGTGTCCAGTGATGATGGGTAGACATTGCTCTCAGTACATGACAAATCTATTCACAGCTACCTATCTTACTTACCACTGAACAAATTTAGCTCCAAGGGGTAGTACAAAGCTCATATGGTAGGTGTGATTTTAAAGTGCTAGTATTGGTATGGTATTATGTCTGTATGTTTTGTGAGTCTCTCTCCACAATATCATTGTATCTTTTATGAATAAGAATATATGGTATTTGGAACTCTTATGTAAATTAAATAATTACAGTGATAGAATGTTTATTGACTTCTAAACCATATTCGAGATCTTTGAATATAACAGTAAGTAATATTGTTATTCAACAGTTTTTTTGGGAGAAGGAGCTAAGTCAAACATGTAACTTTGTGATAAAACTATTCAATTATGTTTCACAGCTTTTCTCTCTATATTATTTTTCAAAATGGTTCTTTCCCAGTATTGTTGAGATACTTACTTTTCATATTATTATTGTACATTACCAAAACAAGTACTTAAAAAGGAACCTTTTATACTCCATTCAATGTACACTTTAAGTTGACAAATATAGTTACAGAAATTGAGATTGTCCACAGACTGCATGTAGTTTGTATTTCCAATGATTTTAATCATGAATATTTATGTAATTAACTGTTGATATAATTATGCTATCATTTTTTGTTATATATTTTTCAATAAAAGTATATAAATAATTAGTATATATTCTGGAAAAGGACTTAATTTGGGCAGTGTCTCTTTCTATTTTCTTCTTTAATTTTCTATCTCAAGCACTCATGTGTTACCTGTGAAAATATTGAGGAAAAAAAGCATTTAGAGACCATACCTTATACATGTGTGAATTAATGAAAGAATCAGGTCAAAGTTACTTTGAAAGTCCTGGATTATAGTATCCTTGTTTCTTGGCAATAACAAATGCTATTGTTGCTCTCCCCACCTTCCTTATTGTAGAAAAATAGAAAGGGTCCAACATTTTGTCAGCTTTAGGAATTTAGGCAAATGTCTTCTTGTAGGTAAGTCTCCCTTCTTTCATATGTATAAAAGGAGTAATACTCCCTTCTTCTCGTTTGTCCAGAGTCTAAAGTGAGAGGATACATGTAAAATACATAGCACAGAACAGACAAATTTAATTTTCTTCTTCCTTTCGCATTTTGTTAAACCTGGTAATTAACAGTCACAAAAGGATCCCTTAACTATAATTTAATGTGAGATGCAATTGCAAGGGTATGTTGGCCTCTGAAAGAGAAATTGATGCCTGATAAAGGTGATTCTTACTGCAGTGAATAGAAGGGCACAGATTAGATACTGCAAAGCCATGAGCGTAATGTCAGCACATAGGTTCTTGCAGAGACAAACCACATGGCATTTAGGGATTGCAGTGCCCCCCAAAAAAGTCACAAAGTAATAATAGATTTTAGAAAAGCTTGGGAGCAAACTAATTATAGTTTTTAAATGATAGAGAAATGTAAAAGAGTATATTGCTTTTTGGCTGTCATTTTGACTCACTGAAAGAACAGAGCTTACAAGAGCACTGGCAAAGTTAAATTAAAGGCACTCTGACTTTCTCAAAAGTTACATTCATTTCTAGAAATCTCTGAATCCACTTCATTCAGGACTACAAGTGCAAGTATGAGTGAGTAAACTAAGAGAATGAAACAAATTCTATTTATGCCAGCTACAGCTATGAGACCTGTCTTCAAGTTTAATTAAATAGCTGGGTAGTGAGGCAATATCTGAAATCATAATATGTGTTATAGCAGAAAGCACAATATTTATTACTATTAGTATATATCAGGAGAAAAAAGACGAGAGGGAATCAGGTCGAATGACAGAGGGATAATTTGGGGAGAAAAGATTGATATAAGGATTTAGGATATGATAAAATTCATTGTTTTCATTTATATTAATTTACTTAAATATATACATATATATAACATATCTTGGATTAAACTTGAGAGATAAAATGCATATGTTTAAACGTGGTTGAAGTAGAAAATGGGGAAATCTGTTTGGACAAGACAATCTTCAAAATCTAAAAAAAAAAAAAGTTGTTTTTCAATCTTAGACACACAATGCAGAGTGCCCACATCAGTGGCAAAATAGTGGCAACCCCCCCCACACACACACATTCATACACACACTCACACACACACACTCATACACACACATACACACTCACACACACACACTCACACACACTCACACACACACACATACACACACTCTCACACACACACATGCACACACACACACTCTCACACACACACTCTCTCACACACACACACACACACATACAAAAGGACATTTTGCTCCAAGGGGATTGGCCACGGCCACTCTTCATAAGAGCCAAGAAGGCGGGCTTCTTTGGAGGGCAGTCATTCTGCCCTAAACTTCCCTCCAAGCTCCTCTAGTGTCAAGATGGGGCTGCAGCATTTCTTGTCACTGATGACAGCAGGCTGAGTGTGAACACACTACATGGTTTGAGAAGAGGGGTGAAAAGGTAGAGAAGGCAGCTTTTTTTATGGACTGTGTACTAGTAAATGCTGCCTATTCAGCTGAAATAAGCGAGTTAATCTGGAGGCTGCAAATGAGAGAGGAGAATCACAGGGGTCCCTATTAAATTCAGTTCCTGCTCTGGTTCAGTTTTATCACCGGCTAAACAAAGCTTGGGCTTCAGCGATGTGGGCTTCATCAGATCAGATCTAGTTGCTTCACCCTCATGAGCTGGGTCAGTTTGTGACCAATCTAACTTAATGTCGGTCCATAATAAATATGATTTGTTTAATCTCTTACACTGATTGAGAGGCGCTCGGGATTCTAAATCCCCATTTACGCTTCATCCTGCAATGCTCTGATGTCTCTAGCATGAGAGGATTAGACTCACACACCGGGAGGCCTGAGATGATTTTGCCTCTAAGACACAGTCAGTGTATTTTGGCTCCTACATTCATCATGTCCTGCTGCCCTTGATCGTGGGTGGACTTTCACAGAACCAGAGCTACCTCCAAGCTGCAAAGCTTAATCTGGTCACAGTTTAGTAACGAAGACAGAAATACATAATGAAGTGCCATTCATCCACACGTGTAATTTTGGTTTCTAATTTGAAGCATCACATCTAATTATCAGTGGATTAGTTGCTCAGATTCGTAGCCTGGTGACTATGGGGGAAATGTGCCGGCTTCTACTACCTGAACTGTCAGGAAATAGGATGATGTCTATTTCTTATGAGGACAACTAGGAAATCTCTGAAGCCTTCACATCGTTACAGATGTATGGCTCAGTCCATGAAGAGAGCTCAGGAAAATCAGCTTTGCTGCTTGTTATTTCTCCGTAGCTCTCATCCCAGCCTGTGCTTGCAAAGAGCTTCGTCTGAGAAAAAGAACTTTATTTCAGTGCAACCGTTAGAGGCCATTAATTCTGCTGGATTTCGAGGTAAAGGGCATCAAAACATGGCAACCACCGTTTCTGAAGCCCTGACTTTGAAAGTACGAAGGAGTTCAACATTTGATCAAGCTTTTGGGGACATGCTTCTTATTCTTGGCATGAACTGCTAACCTCTGGATCTGTTTGCTTAGCTACCACGGAGTGCTTGCCCCCCAGAGCAATCTTGCTTCCCCTTACATCTATTGTGTAAGGCTACTTTCAGAAAGTGCTTTTGAATTCTGGGAAACTATCCACATGGCCATATTAAAGCTACAGCTGCATGGTCACAAAGACTGGCCTCTTCAGCAGGGACAATACATGTTTGTAGAAAACATTGTCTGTCTGGACTTCAAAGGACCCACAGCCAGTCAGCAGGGAAGTGTGAGGCTGTCAGGTACACACAGCCAAACCATTTGTGGAAAATGTCGAAGGGGGAAAAGGGAAGGTAATGAAGCAAGGGTGCAGCCAGGCTCAGGCTGTTTTCCAATCTCTTGAGCTACATTTCCTTTCCCTAATTGTTTTTCACCCTAGAAGTTAGAAAACAAAAACAAAGAGGAAAGGGTGGGGAATAATTTCAGTATTATAAAACTAAGTTTTATTATTGCTGCTTTCAATTTTTTTTTCCACAAAGAAATGTCTACAAAATTATAGCAGTACTCATTAGCAACTTTGGAGTAAAGAATTTGTCAGCAGTTCCAATATAGACCACTACTTTTGGAGATTTCTATTTCAAGGGGGGAAAAAAATCACTTTGAGGTATAATTGGAATAAATATTCTGTACCCAGGAGCATTTTGCTTTGCTTACTATTTTTTTAAAAATTCTCAAAAAGTGATTCAATCCTTTTTCTCAAAAAAATTATTACATCTTATATGAATGTTATAAAGACTCTCAAAATTGAGGTTCAATATATTCGTTATTTAGAATATTATTTAAAAAGTGGTTGTCTCCTTAAATGCAAAATTTACTTTCTTTCTATCATGATCAATCTAGCTGAATGCCAGTCATCTAGGAAACTGGGAGTAAGGATGGTGTGAGTAAATTAAGTGCCTAATAAATTCCTAAATGTCATGTAGATAGTTTGCTTCTTTCCTTTTTAATAATCCTCACCAACTATTCAGGGTACTAATGTGAAAATTTGACCAATGATGGCACTATATCAACTGACTTTCAGAGGTTAACACTATTAAGCAGGAAAATGTTTATTATCTATATATATATATAATCTAATATATAAAGAGATAATATGCAAATTAGCCAGGATGCCATAACAATCACAATGGGCTCAGGAGGGGACTGTGTGTGCAGTGAGGTAAGCCATGGATGGTGCAGGCCTGGAGTGGACACACACCCAGAGGGGCCTGCCCAAGCCACCACAGCGCAGCTGCAGCAGGCCCAGAGCAGACACACCGCAGAGTGCTGACAGTCCCGCCTCTGCATGTGAGCTGCAGAGGAAACACCTTTTCTGGCCACTCATTGGCTGAGCTCCCTGTATGCCACTCACAGTGTTCTTGGGAACTTAAGTAATAAGAATCCAAGAAGGTGATCTAGGATTTTTCCACCTCACTCCTAGAGGGAAAAAAAAATGAAGGTCTTTTGTTGGAAGGGCTAAGAAATGTCATATTCTGCCCTAGCTGGTTTGGCTCAGTGGATAGAGCCTTGGCCTGCAGACCACAGGGTCCAGGTTTGATTCTGGTCAAGGGCATGTACCTAGGTTGCAGGCTCCTCCATAGCCAGGGCCCAGGTCAGGGCTCATGCACAAGGCAACCAATTGAAGTTTCCCTCTCACATTGATGTTTCTCTCTCTCTTCCATGATCTCTAAAAATCAATGGAAAAATATCCTCAGGTGAGGATAAAAAAGAAAGAAATGTCATATCCCATGAAAGAGATATCTTGAAAATGCCTAAAGAAAGTTGTCATTTTTTCATGTGAAAGGACAGGAGTCCATGTTGATAAAAACACCTTGGCAGCTGCAGCTGCCAGCAGTAGCAGCAGTAGCAGGGTGATGGGAGTGGCACCTTCCCCTGATCAGCCTGGTTGCCATCAGTAGGACATCCCCAGAGGGATCCCAGACTTTGAGAGGGGGAAAGCTGTGTTGAGGGAACCGCGCCCCACCCCCCACCCCTGTTGCACAAATTTTATACACCAGGCCTCTAATCCTATATAAAAAAAGCCTAATATGCTAAGTGTCCAGTTGACCATTCAATCAATCAAAGTGTAATATGCTAATGATGTGCTAAGGCTGCTCAACAGCTAGCAATGATATGCACTGACCACCAAGGGTTAGATGCTCTGATCATTAGATTAACTTGCTGCTAGGGTCTGGCTGATTGGGACTAAGCCAGACAGGCTGGACATGCTCTGGAGTCCTCCTGTGGTCCCTCCCAGTCCCAATCATTCACTGGCCTGTGACCTCTCACAATCTGGAACACTCAGGTAATGTAGGAGAGCTCATTTTGGCCCAATCTCACAGGCCAAGCCAAGCGAGCCTACTGGTGCGCAAATTCATGCATCAGGCCTCTAGTAAGTCATATAAAAGAAAGTTAATTCAACAGTGATCTAAAATGAGGCCCATGACTCATGGTCAGTCTTTGAGGAAATCCATGAATCCCTGACACCTGTTCAACAAGTTTTGTGTATGTGCATGCAAATAAGGAGCTTGTCTCTTTCTCTATAAAGATTAAAGATCGCATGTGACTGAGTGTGAATATCACAGAAACTCATATATGAGGACATACTAGAGCAGACAGACTCAACTCATCTGTTAGCCCTTAAAAGGTTAAAATATACCTCACAGATATCAGGATACACTGGAAAGTCAGTGGTATGCTATTGAATCACAACAAAAGAGGGGAGGGGATGGATGAATGGACAGAAGCATTCAATAATGTTGTGTTATCTTGGGCAAGTTGCTTAACTTTTCTGTTACAATGTATACACCTGTAAAATGGTGATAGTAACAGAATAAAAATTACTTATGAAGAAAAAACAATTTGAATATTGAAAGCATAGACTTTGAAAATATATACTAGAGGAGAATTTTTTTTAAAGTGGTTTGCTCTATCAGGAGCATTTATTTAAGAGTAGTTAAGGGGTTAAAGAGAATAAAACAGGGCAGAGAAAACCTATTGTGCATAACAGATATCTTGCAGAAAGCTTGCAGCCTTGAGCACGATATAGCCCAGATAACCAGAAGACACCTGGCATCGGCAGGAACCAAGGGCAGACTGAACCCTTACATCAGCAGAATGGCTTGCAGGAAACAAGGATCAATAAAAATATGCTGCTCCCTTCATTGTCAAATGACTACTTTTTGTTGGATTTAGCCTTGTGCACCCAGGCACCAGAAATAAAAGATTTTTGATACATTATGGCCTCATGTCATAGTTGGGCAACCCTGTCCAGCTCTGAACCTTTCATTTGGTGCCAGAACCAGGAAGGTCTAGTGAAGGGTCTGGTAAGAGCTATCAAAGGGTTCCAGCAACCAAGCACTTGGCACTCAGGGAGACCGTGATATTTTGGCTCCTGTGCTACCCTTGTGACCGGGGAAGGCCCCAGCCATGCTTCCACACTGCTGAACTTCTGCTGAGCTCACGGCACTTATTTTGACCCCCGTAGCCTTCCTCCAGACTGGTCTGGGTCATGCCCATGTCTGGATAGTAGACCTCTCCTTGCCTCCTCCTCCATCAACAATGGGCATAGATTCATGGGTAAGTGGCTTTTATCTGTTTTCCTCCATCAGGACTGTCCTTCATTTTGGGTTTGGATCCAGGCTCTGGGCTGTTACTGTATGGCCATCCCCCTGGAAATCCAGTGCTGGTCAGGACAAGTCTTCCGGGGGAACCAGGCTCCATCGCCCACTCTCCTGAGGGGATGCCTGTCATGGAGGGAGGGCTTGGTCCATTTCTTGTGAACATTAGGAGAGATGGGGACACCTTGTTCTACCTTAACTTCAGGGAGAGCAGACCTTAAGCCACAGCCTGTCACCATGGGGAATTTGCACCACACCCTTGCACAGGACTTATGCCCTAAACAACTTATTTTTTATTGCAACACAATCTGACCTCAGTATATATTAGACAATGGATCACAATAGCCTGAAAACAGCATTTTTGATTTTTAAATCCTAACTGATCTTGACAATTTCTGCCGAAGGCAGGGGAAGTAGTCTGAGGTGTCAAATATCCAGGCCTTTTTTTTTTTTTTTTTTTTTTTTTTTTTTTTTTTTTACAGTCAAGGACACACGCTTCTCTCTGTAACAACTGCTCTCCCTCACAGATTTTCCTTCCTCACTCTAAGCCCTCCTCCCTCCCCCCAATCTCAAATTGTCCTTTACCACTTTTGATCCCACCATCCCCTAGCCCCCCAGCCTATGGCTCCTCAGCAGCCTGAGAAGGCAGTCCACAAAGCAGTTAATTATAAAAACAAATTAGCAGAGGTCACCCGGGGAAAGAGAGAAAAATCCAGCAGCCTTCCTCTCTTGCCTTACATAAGCCATGAGAAAATACACCAATTTTAACCCTACAATCCAGAAGGGAAAAAAAAATCCCAAGGAGACCTTTTAAACATGATCTTTCTTTAAGGTCTTTAATAATAGCAATAAGGAGACCAAATCCAAAAACAAAGACAAGATCAGGTCAAGGCTGAGAACCAGACGAAGGCCTTTCAGCTCCTAGCCACCAGTCTCATGAACCCCAAACAAAGTGCAGGTCCTCCATCCAAGGGTAAGTCAGGGGCTAAGCCTCCTCTGGGCACATGCTTCAAATGCGACCAGACAGGACACTGTACCAAGTCCTGCCCAAACCTGAGATCCCTGCCTAAGCCCTGCCCAAAGTGTGGGAGGGAAGGCCACTAGAAATCAGACTGTGGTATGGCCTCTCCAGATTAGACCTCAGCAAGGCCACCTCTGGATGCAGTGTGGAGCTCTTAGACATCCTGGAACTGGCCACTGAAGACTGAAGCTGTCCAAATCCCAACAAGGCCCCACAGACTTACATCGCCAGGACAGAGCCCCAGATAACGATTGTGGTGGCAGGTAAGCTGATTTTCTTTTTAATTGACACTGGGGCCACTTATTCTACCCTCTGTGAATTCACTGGGACCCTTGTCCCCTCCTTAGTCTCTACTATGAGGATTGATGGATTAGTCTCAGTCATTAGCCACCTCACCTCTACACTGCATCTTATTAAATAACTCCTTATTATTCTTCTTGCCCTACTGGAATGGTACAGGCATCCCCACATAAAGTCCAGTTAAACCAAATGACAGTCACCTACCTCAGTTTCACTCTCACCCCTCACAGCCAGGCCATTTCTTAGACTGTAAACACTTATCTCCTCCATCACTGTCCCCTCTTTTATACAAAATATACTCTCTTTTCTTGGACTCACTAGATACCCTCACCTCTGAGTTCTCAACTTCAGTTTTCTTACAAAGCTCCTCTATAATATGACATGATGGAGGGACTCCTCACTGAGCCATTCAATCCCAAAGCCAGCATTCTTATCCCTTTAATGCTAGGAAGACTGCTCTGACCTCAGTGCCTTCACTCACACGCGCGCGCGCGCGCGTGCGCGCGCACACACACACACACACACACACACACACACACACACACACCTTTTTCCAAAGAATAACTTTCTTTATTTCATAACTAAAAATGCTTATTTACCCGTCTGACTACTATCAGAAGCTGAACTCTTTATGGTCCAAACCTTATCATGTTATCTCTAACCCTCACCTTTTCTCCAGCCTCATATGCCTATATATAATTTTCCAAATTCTTTGACAACTTAAAAGGTTTGGAGTATTGCTGGATTAAATTATAAACATCCAAATATTTAAATAAGTATCAAGTTCACCTAATTTTAGCTTTTATTAAAGAATATAAAGTTAATTTAGAACTGTTAATGTAATGTCTTCTACTTTGTTAAATATATATTTCTTAAAAGTCAGAATGTTTATAAATGTCAATCTAAAAATGCTAGCTGTTTACTTTTTAATTATCACTGAAAAATTAAGGTTTAAAAAGTGTATGGTTTTAATAATAAAAGGCATGGACATGCATTTTTAAAGGAAAAAGAAAGTGAGTTAAAGTTGTAAAAATGTTTCTGAAAGGTGTAAGAAGGTTTGTGACCATTGTAGAATGTTTGTAGAAAGAAATGTTAGGATAATCAGAATAGGGAAACTGAGATAGTAAACCAGCAGTCCATAAGGATCTAAAAAATCATATCTTTCCTAAACCAAGGAAACTTAAGAATAAATGATTTGATAGAGGTTTAGACTACAACCCTCTGAACTACTGTCTCTTTCCTTTCACCAGACCATTTGTCATAACTTTATTATTCTAACTTTTACCCCAGTAATACTAAAATGTATAAAACTATTTATCTCCACCAGGTTACAAGTCCTACTTGTACTCAAGAATACCATCCCTAGATACCATCACAACCTCCTTTTGTGCCAAGGCCACATCATCCCTTTGACCCCCAGAACAAGGACAATAGGCCAAATACAGGTATAAAAATCTCACCAAGGCAGAAAGCTCCAAATGTCTAGCATGAGGCAAAACTATAGAAAACAAAACCTCACCCCAGGGTAACCTACCCTCCCATTAGCCTTCCTGGAGAAAAAAATAGCCCTCTCACATGTCAGCCTAAATGACTAATAAATTATATATCCAGGATTCCACATTCCTGCAAATTGTTAGTGACAACATTCCCCCACCTGGCACTCCCATCCAAACAATGCAAGACATTTTCCAACTTATTCCAGGCCTCTGACTCCAGGGTGATTTACAGAATTTCTCTCCAGATTACATATATTTGTTTACCTTCATAGTGCTTCTGACTATCCCAGATCTCTTATATTCCTAAAATAGTCCCCTACTAGCCCTACACTATCTTTTAGCCAAAAAAGGGAATAGTTATTTAATTGCTAACACCTCCTGTTGTTTTTAATCTAAACTCTACAGATCAAATAGAAAAAAACACACAATGTATTCTACAGAATACTCAATGACTCAAGGAAATCAGTCAGGACAGAATAGAGCAGTCCATATAATCCAGCCTACAAGCGGTTCTGCCCAAGTTAACCAGGCTTTTACCCCTTTTGGGCCTCCTAACACTATTTCTCCTCCTCCTCCTTGGACCCTGCATTTTAGGATAATTACCAAATTTATACAAACTAGATTACAAGTCCTAGTTAAGCAGATAGTAGGATAGTTTGTCCTTACCCAGATAAAGGGACCCTATAGGCCTGTACCCCAGGAAATAATCTAAATTTACTAAGTAGGCATTGATGACATCCCTTCTCATGTAAGAAGTAGCAAAAGATAAAATTTGTGCATTGTGTGTGTGTGTGTGTGTGTGTGTGTGTGTGTGTGTGTGTTCCTCAGCCAGTCCCACACCCTGTTCAATCTGGAACCCCTCAAGGGATGCCCAACTGCCCGTTTAGGTCTGATCCCACCAGGGGAATCGGGCCTAAATGGGCATTCGGGCATCCCTCTCACCATCCAGGACTGTTGTCTCCCAACCACTCACCTGCCTTCCTGATTGCCCCTATCTGCTTCTGCCTGCCAGCCTGATCACCCCCTAACCACTCCCCTGCCAGCCTGATCAATACCTAACTTCTCTGCTGCCTGCCCAATTTGCCCCAAACTGCCCTTCCCTGCAGGCCTGCACCCTCCACAATTGTCCTCCCCTGCAGGCCAGTTTGCCCCAACTGCCCTCCTCTGCCTACCTGGCCACCCCTATCTGTCCTCCCCTGCAGGCCTAAGTGCCCTCACCTGCCCTCCCTTTCAGACCTGGTCCCTCCCAACTGCCTTCCCCTGATGGCATGATTGCTCTCAACTGCTCTCTCCTGCTAGCCATCTTGTGGTGGCCATCTTTGACAACATGGGGTGGCCATCTTGTGTGTTGGAGTGATGGTAAATTTGCATATTAACTCTTATATATATATATATATATATATCTTTTAAGACAGGAATGAAAGGGTAAAGAGAATAAAACAGGGCAGAGAAAACTTACTGTACATAGTAGATATCTTGCAGAAAGCTTACAGCCTTGAGCAAGGCATAGCCCAGATGACCAGAAGACACCTGGCATTGGGAATAACCAAGGACTAACTGGACCTTACATCAGCAGAATGGCTCGCAGGCAGCAAAGATTAGTACAAGTCTGCTGCTCCCTTCATTTCCACTGACTCCTTTTTTGTTGGACTCAGCCCGTCTGCACCCAGGTGCCTAAAATAAAAGCTTTTTTGATACATTATGGCCCACTCCGAACCTTTCAAGTAGTTCGTCTGTTCTTCTCTCCAATTCCATTATGTGCACATTTTAAGAGACTGCTTCAGCTAGATATATTAGTTAATGCATATTTGTGATGTAGCTATGCTTCAGATGCTTTATATTACATGAGCATTATGGAATGTATATGATTAAAATATTAGTTTTTCCTGAGCAAAGTATAATCTTTAAACAGACCTAAAACACTCTTTGTATTATTGATAATTGAATATTATTTACTTTATAATTTTATTCCTCACAGGATCTGAATTTTAAAGTTTCCCAACATTTGTGAAGGCCCAGAGGAATGATTATTGATCTTAGCATTAAGAATTATTTCAACTTCACCCTCAACCTGCTATTCAGCAAAGATGTAAAGCTCTCAAGTAAGGAACATAAAAAGCAATGAAAATTCCATCCAATCTTGCTTTTTATTATATATATCATAATATATAATCTCAAGCCCTTTCGATGTTTATGGTGGCTTGTGACTTATTGTACTTAATATACTTAATCACTTGGCTAAAATACATATAGTGCTCTAGGGTTTTGATTGGGGAGTAGTCTTTAGTGTATCCATCATTATTATACTCATTGGGTATGAAATTATTAATTACTAGTGGCCTGGTGCATAAAATTTGTGCACATTAAAAGGGAATTAATTAGTGAAAATATTTTAATATTGCTATTTGCCTTTTATAATAGAAGTGTCAGAGATGAAAGAAAATTAGTAAAATGTATATGAAAATAATATATAAATTATTAATTAATAAATAATAACAGCCTCACATCCCCCAGCCAGTGCCCGGCAAGGGATGCAGCCTTACATTCCCTGGCCATTGCCAGCAGGGGATGCAGACTCACATCTCCTAGCCTCACCACGCATGCACACAGCTCTACCTCCTAGCACCTGCTGTGCAGGCAGCCTCCTTCTGATCTTTCATTATGGTGTGAGAGAGTCATATTACCCTTGATTATCACAGATCCTTTTCTTTCTGTTAACTTCAAGGAACACATGACTGTCACACAATATTATATTTTGTTTCTCTTATTTTTATCTCTTTTTTTTCCTACAATCTGTGCATTTTTTCCTACAATCTCTCTTCAATTCTCTTAATGATTTTCCTACTAGAACATATATAAATGTAATGATACATATACATTATATAATGGAATATATATTAAATGGAATATATATTAAATGAAATATTAAATGGAATATATAAATGTATTTGTCTATATTTTATATTACATATGTTTACATTTAATTAGATATGTTTTCCATGGACTTAATTTGGATGAGGAGGAGAGAGAGAGAGAGAGAGAGAGAGAGAGAGAGAGAGAGAGAGAGAGGAAGAACGGCACTGTCTTACCTTAGTTAAACTGGTTGTACATTTCCTACAATTTCCCTACCCATATGTTTTCAGCCTACTTTGGCCATGGTAGAAATTTGCAAGGCATTTACTAGTAGAAGGCAGAAATAAAGCTTAACCTTTGCCTCTGAAGGTAGATGCTGGAGGAAAGCAGTTTACACCCATAGTTGCTGCTTCACTGGCTTACCTAGTTATCATCATGCTATACCTGGACCCATAATTCCTCCAGGTCATTCTAGACCTTCTCCTTCAGCTATCCTAAGTCCTTGGCCCATTGTGTGTGTGTGTGTGTGTGTGTGTGCGCGCGCACAACTCTAGGACAAAGAATGCAATTTTTCCCCCTGCAAGAATACTAATAGCAACAAACTTGGAAGTAATGAGGCTGATTTGCTTTATAGTTTGTCATGAAGGTCCCTGTTTGTCCCTTCAAAATCCAGTTTGTCTATGTCCAGCTTTCCTTTTGAACTGAAAGTCTGGCTGGCCTATAGTAACTCTAGGTTTGTCACCAGATTCAGGACAACAAACTGCTGTACCAGGCTCTGCAATTGCATGATCCCTGTCAAACAACCTTTACTCTGTATATCCTTTAGTAGTTTTGGTCCTCTGATCAATCTCAGACTAATGCAAGGTGTAATAGAAAGAGGTGCACCATGCACAATTGAGTCTCTCCGTGATGGGCATAAGGATTAAGGAAAATCACCAAACGAACACAAAAAAAAGGTTCCCTATCCCCGGGAAAGTGGGCTTAGTACATCAGCAAGCCCAGAAAGCAGGCAGCTTGACAGTGATTGCTTGTAGGTAATGGTAAGTATGCAGGTTTTCCTTCTAAGTTAGAGTCTATAGGGGGCGGGGGTGGGGGAGAAAGAGAGGGCAGTTAACGACTTTTCTCTGAAGTTGGAAGCTTTGACTTTTTAAGATCAGGACTGTGCATCCATTGTACAGAAATAAAACTGCTTTGTGGTACAACATGACAGAATTTGAATTAGCTAAAGTGTGAGTAGAAAAGTTGTGGGTGCTTAAAATTTCAATTCAGCTACTGGTTAAAATTAGTCTCATTGAGCAAAGTTAAATGAATAATATTAAATGTGGGTTTTTTTTAAAAACATTTTTTATTTATTTTAGAGAGGAAAAGAGATAAGAAATGTCAATGATGAGAGAGAACCATTGATTGGCTGCCTCCTGCACACTCTACCTGGGATCCAGCCAAAAACCCAGGCATGTGTCCTAAGCAGTAAAACAGGAATTTTAGGAGTAAAATAGAAAAGGGGTAGGAAATTTTAGAAATTAAGAGGACCATGGATGAAGCACAGGGACACAGAGCAGCAGAAGGTACATTTCCATAGGATGAGGGAGCTGGGAACAGCAAAAGGTCTATATTTACAAAATGAAGAGAAGGAAGCTCTTCATCCAGAAGGAGAGGAAGAAAGACCAAAGGGAATAGGAAAACAATCATGAAGGAGGGGGAAGAACCTCACAAGTACCATGTGAAGTTATACCTTTAAGCCTCAGAGTTACTATAGTAATTAGTCTAAGCTAAGGGAATAGTGACCAATCAAAGGGGATATCAAGGCACCAGGATCTGCAGCCTTTATAAGCCACAGGGAAAAGGAACTCAGTGGGACCCTTTTCCCCACCCCATGTGGGAGGCTGTTCTGTGGGACTCTTTCCCCCTGCCCAGGTGAGAATCTGTACTTGTTCTTCAATAAATCTCCACCTTCGCTATACCACCCTCTGTCCATGGATTCATCCACTCCAGGAGACAAAGAATCCGGGTTCCAGCCCAAAAGTTATATTTAATCAGGAATTGAACTTTGAACTGCGACCTCCTTGTTCACAGGTCAATGTTCAACTGCTGAGATACACCAGCTGTGCTTAAATGTGCTTTTGATTGCATCCCGCTTGTTTGATTGCGGGTTCACTACATTCTTTGTGTCAGTAAACATTCTTTCTTTACATCACAGGTGCTTCTTTGCTTTCCTATATACCTGTTCAATTTCTTCCTGTTTCCTAGTATTTTTTCTGACATCTGTGTTCAATTTTTTTGAATTAATGTTATTATCTATTTATAAAATGTCTTCTTAAGCAATTCAGATCCTAAATTCTACATCTGTTTCCTTTATAGTTAGTGAACAAAAAACAAACAAAAAAAATCAACCAAATAAACCTAAAATATTGCAGCATCAAAGAAAAGTTACTAGTCAAAAGATCTGAAAGTGTTTTCCCCTAGAATGAGGTGGAAATAACCATCATCTTTTTGGAAAACGTTAGGGTATGAAGATGTTTTTTAAAAATACCTGTTTTCAATTTAGCCACTACAGGTTCATGAAAGTGCCCTTATACAATAGTACTCAGAACTTAGAGAATACAGCTTGATAGAACATGAGGATTTACTCCCTAGTTAAATTTAAATTCCAAGAAAAAATAGCCTAAGAAAATGTCTAAAAGTGTGCATCTTTTTAAAATTCACAACTAACTGGTGTCATTCAAAGCTTCAACTAAAATATTACAAAGTAAATAAGAATAGCAACAAATCTCAAACATGAAAACTACTAATTGCATGCAAAATTGCTTCATCTCTGGTCAGCTTATTTGAAATACATGTGTTGGTCTTTGATGATTCCACTTCCAACTTCAGTGATTGGTTTATGGTGGCTAAATTGGCTCTTCCTTTCGACAAAATTACTTTGAAATTGAAGTTTAATTATAGACGAAGGTACAGATGAATGTTAAGTGAAAGTGGGAAATAGCTCTGAAAGGAGGTTTGTGTTGGCTTTCTGTTCTACTCTGCCAGCACCCTGGGCAGCCCAGTTGTGTGCTGCGGGGCGGTGGTAATGACAGAGAAATCACTGAAGCCCAGGTGGCTACAGATGTTCTACTGCAAGGCCAACTGGAAATGCTACCAGTAACACAAGTTTATCTGACTCAGTGAGTTTCAATGAGCAGCCAGTGTTACCATTTGGCAGAATATTTAGCGTCAGTAATGAACAGAGGAGGAGATATATCAAATAAAGGAGAAAGTACCCATCTTAAGTAGCCAGTGCAAAAAAAGAGTAAGTTCAAGAGAAAATGGATAGGACAACCATGAGAGAGTATGAGAGAGTGGGTGTATAACCAAGAGAGAAAAAGGCAGAAACTGTATTCACACAAAACTGAGTGGCACTAGTATTACAGTGAACATTTACTCAAGAAGAGTTAAGTTTTCTGTAGAGAAAACAATATTCATTCTCCAGTCTGGTTACCCTGGCAACGTGGCTCTTTTTTTTTTTTTTTTTTTTTTTTTTTTTATATAATAATGCCATTGTAACAAGAAAACAAATGAACAAAAATGATGTGAAAAGCGATTAGAAGGCAGGTCCTAATCCACCTTGGGAAACGCTTAGGGGGAAAATTGAAAGCTATTTGTCCCCAAAGAAGTGAAATCATTGGCTAATTCACAGAATTGAACAAAGATGAAATAGACTGCTTTTCGTGTCTGTGTGCTGCATAGTTCCAGCCCGCGAACAAGGCCAGCAGAAACCCTGCCTGTGCTGCTGTGCACGCAGGGGCCACACTCTGGTTTCCTTCCAGCTCCTCTGTCCACCTGAGGTTAGGCATCCTTGGTCCCTCTGGATGTGTGCGCTCAGGGCCCACGTACCACCTTCTGACCATGGCACCGGAATGAGGAACCCAAGTGGCTCAAAGTCTGTGCTCACAGCCTACCTGAGTCCTCTCCAGTGTGGACTCCACCACTGTTGTGGGTACCTCTTGGCCTAAGGGTTGGCCAAGGGAGGTTGTTTGTAGAAACTTTGGACAGATCTGGAAATTCGGGCTCGAGTGTTCGGCTGGATGGTTTAAGACTGAGCCAGGCAGGGCAAGAAAAGATGGGCACACAGCATAGTCACATTTAGTCACTAGAGCCTGTCTTCCCAGGTAATTTTGAGAAGTGCCCTATTAAAAGTAATAGATTAGCACATATTTAAATTGTTATTTTGCAGTCAATATAACATTTAAATATTTAGATATGAAATTTGAGCCTCTACTTCTGTTCTTTTTGATCTTACAAACGTTAAGGGTAGGCCTGACCCAGTACGTTACAGATAATGGCACTTACATATATGTTGGAAGTTCTTTTCTGTAAGTGTTTTAAAGGCAACATTATGAATATGCTTGAAGTATGTCTGAGAAAAACCTGTAAATACAGAATTAAGATAATTAATCTTATTCTTATACATTTATGAAATTGCCTATGGATTTTTGTCCATATTCTCATCGTATACAAGAAAAATGAACAGACCAAGAACCAAGGGAGAAGGTATTTGCAGAGGCAGGCATATGCATTATAAAAAAAACCTCAATATTCAAGTAACAGTGCACATGAATTAGCGTGATGGAAACTCAGGCACAATACACATTTTTTAAAAATATCATATTATTTTCACATTTTTTAGTCCTAAAAAGAAACTCTAAAAAAGTGTGACCTGCCAAAACCAGTTTGGCTCAGTGGTAGAGCGTCGGTCTGCGATCTGAAAGGTCCCAGGTTTGATTATGGTCAAGGGCATGTACGTTGGTTGCGGGCACATCCCGGTGGGGGGTGTGCAAGAGGCAGCTGGTTGATGTTTCTCTCTCATCGACGTTTCTAGCTCTCTATCTTTTTCCCTTCCTCTCTGTTAAAAATCAATAAAATATATATTTAAAAAAGTGTGACCTTATGCTTCTCAAGTGTAAGTAACTTCCTTTTTATTTTATTTTGCCTCAATAACTTCTTAAATTTTTAAAATACTGTCCCCACCACTCAATCAATAGAGACAATGGGATGTGAAAGCATTTTGAAATTACATTATTAGACAAATTTAAACACTTTCATACATGTTATATTAAATCAATAAAACATTAAATGCATAGCCAAAACCGGTTTGGCTCAGTGGATAGAGCATCAAACTGCGGACTTAAGGGTCAAACAGGTTCCATTCTAGTCAAGGGCATGTACCTTGGTTGTGGGCCCATCCCCAGTGGGGGGTGTGCAAGAGGGCGGCTGATGGATGATTCTCTCTCATCTATGTTTCTAACTCTCTATCCCTCTCTCTTCCTCTCTGTAAAAAATCAATAAAATATATTTTTTTAAAAACATTAAATGCATGTATTGTATTTTACATAAGACCATATTTTATATGTAACTATTATCCTAATTTAGTGAACATTTATAAAAATGTTGCATCATCAGCATTGATTGTGGATAATAATGACCTTGGTAAGACATACTTAAGACATATAAACTGGAAGTTAAAATATATTCTTCCCATTTGATTTTAGTATTGGGTATAACCTTCCTTGTTCAAGTTACTTGTGTACTTATGTAATATCTACTATTTAGAGTCAAGTCCCAAATCTTGGTGCCATTCACCGAAAACAAAACAATGTTGCAGAGAGCTATGTGGCAACACACAGTGCAGGATTGATGATGAGCAGGCACAGAGAAGGTCTCCGGTCCAGGGGAGCTTGCAATGTAGTTGGGGAAATGTAAGGAAGAAGCCCTGGATCTTAATAAACGTGTATTTTTACTCATTCAGATGAGTGGTTTGTGTTTAAGGAGAGTGGTCTATAGGAGCTTGTCAGAACGCAGTGCTTTTCAAGCTTTAACACATATCCGAATACTCTGGAAGGCTTGTTAAATAAAACAAATTACTGCACCCTAATTCCAGAGTTAGATTTTGCACATCAAATTACTTCCCAGGTGAAGCTGATGCTATAGATTTAGGGATTAAACTTTGAGAAACACTAAATCAGAACCCTTATCCATATTGGGAGATGATTGCTCTTACATTTATATCCAGCATGAAAAACAACTTGAGTGCAGCGAATGCCAAATAAACATGTGCTGATTTCAGTTATGTGCTTCTTGTAACATATCCTACTTACAGAGATTTCATTCTTTTGACCATTTACTCAGGTGTGATCCTGAATTTATTATAATGAACACATTTAATTGAGCAGAAAATCCACCAGTGATAGTTTTGTGACTAGAAATAAAAAAAATAAATATCATAACAAACTCTGTATCTTATCTTTTCCTCTTTGATTATTGCCATTTATAAAATTACATTTTAGTAATAGGAAGTGCAGGATATTTTCTATGAGAAAATTAAGAATTATAATTACTATAATGGAAGCAATAAGCAATTACAATAGAACAAAAGGCATAATGTAATAAATAAAAGTAAGTTAAATAAAATTATGTGCCAAGATGCCATTAGTGTACAGCTTATTGTTTAGTTTAAACTGAAAAAAATATACAAAGAAATCATGAAAAGTTTCATGGATTTAAAATGTCAGTATGTCAAAATATTGCAAGCTACACCAAAGTAGTTAAATGATGAATAATTTATATTTATAACATTTTGTTCCAAGTTACCCTATTTTTGTTACCTTTAAGTAGTGATCACTTTACTCATACTAAATATTAAAAAATGAAAAATTAAACATTATAAAAACATAATACTATATTATGGCTTTATGGCTGTGCTTATAAAATAAAATCATATATATAAGTATAGAAAACTAAAATTCACTGGGGATATAATTTTATAACAGTATTTACAGACATTTGATATTAATAAAATGAATTATTATTAAAAAATAAATTTTAGGGATAAACTTGCAATGTACCAGTAAATTATTCACAATTTTTCCTCTGGGCTATAACTACACACTGCAATAACACTATAATTTTTAAGTAATGGAAGAAATGACCTTTCTATGCATTTAAAAGGAGCTATTCCTAAATATTTCCTTTAGGCTATTAAGTTGAATCTAAAATTTTCAGCCCAACATTTTTGAGGATTCTACTTGCTTCTATAAAAATCAAGTTAGTTTGTTCCTTTGTTTGCTTAATACTATAAAACAATTGTTAAAAAGAGTGATCCAGCATCTCAAGCATAGCTTTGTTCAAAGGACATTGGCTTCAAGACCAAATTGAAAGTATTGGCGCTGGGTTCTCTGGTTTAGTTGGTTGGGCATCATCTAATGCACCAAAAGATAACTGGTTCAATTCCTGGTCAGTGCACATGCCCAGGTTGCAGTTTCAATCCCCAGTAGGGGATATGTAGGAGGCAGCTGATCAATGTTGCACTCTCACCCTGAAAATCAATAAACTGTTTTTAAGTATTAGATGTGTATTAGATGTGTGTTAGATGGCAATTCATTACTGTTTGGCTTATCATAACATTAGAGTCCTGGTGCACGAATTCATGCACCAATGTGGTCCCTCAGCCTGGCCTGCAGAATCCAGCTGAAGCTGGCTCTCCAACATATACGTGAGGGGTACAGAATTATGGGAGGGCACAGACCAGGCTGAGGTATCCCAATGGTGCATGAAAAAGGGCCAGGGAGAGACAAGGGAGGTTGGCCAGCTAGGGAGGGACCACAGGAGGGCTCCAGGGTGTGTCTGGCCCATCTCACTCAGCCCCAATTTGCCAGACTCCAGAAGCAAGCTAACCTAGGAGTCAGAGTAGTTGTCCCCTGGTGGTCAGTGCACATCATAACAAGTGGTTGTGTGGCCTTAGCATATCATTAGCATTTACACTTTGATTGGTTGAACAGCTGACAGTACAGCCAGACACTTAGCATATTAGGCTTTTATTATATAGGATGGCTCACCAAAAATAGTAAAAAAAAAAAATTCTTTAAAGTATCACAGTAGATGTGTTTTAGATGGCAATTCATTATAGTTTGACTTATCATGATAACATGGCTCACCAAAAATAATATACATACCAACATATAAATTTACCAAATACCATTCATAGCTATCCTATGTAACTCAATAAAAGCTAAATTGAAAATAACCATTGCATTTTTTGGTAAATTTCTGCTTCTTCTTAAAATAATGTGCATGGGGGAAAACAGTTGAATTGATTATAAATGCAGATTTTCTCGTTCTGATTTAATTAATTTGCCTTTCTCAATAACCATGGCCTGTGGTAGTTGGCGTAGAACACCATTAGAAATCTTGGAAGTTAAATCATGATTAATTTTAATATAAGTAAATGTCCTGAAAGAAGTAGCAGAACCTATGGAAATTATAAAATAAAGTTTATGAGACTCAGCTACATCATCATCTCCAAGAAATTGTTTCTTGACTCAATCAGAGTGGATTGCATACCCCTCCTCTGTTCAATAGCAGCAGTGCTTGGCCCTGCTGTGGTCCAGCTCACTACATGGTTTTTTGTTTGTTTGTTTTCTTTTTTTATCTTCACCTGAGGATATTTTTCCATTGGTTTTTAAGAGAGGGTGGAAGAAATAGAGAAAGACAGAGAGAAATATTGATGTGAAAGAAACACATCACATAGATTGGTTGCCTCCTGCATGGGCCCTGGGCCATTAGATTTAATGTTCATTTAAAACTGTTACTCAATGTACTTATCCCAAATGTGCTAATGTTAAGTACAAGAATAGAAACTCTGTTACTGCATGAGCACTGTGCAGTGCTGGGAAGAAGCCTGCAACCAAAGTATGTGCCCCTGCCCTTAATCAAACCCTAAACCCTTCAGTCCACAGGCTGATGCTCTATCCACTGAGCCAAACTGGCTAGGGCCAGCTCAATGCATCTTATCTAATAAAAGAGTGATCCAGCTTCTCAAGCATAGCTTTGTTCAAAGGACATTGGCTTCATTGACCATCATTCCAACACACAAGATCAAGATAGCTGCCCCCATGTGGTCAAAGATTCTTCCCTCTGGGAGGGACCAGGCTTGCAAGGGAGGGCAGTTGTGGGTGATCAGGCAAGCAAGGGAGGGCAGTTGGGAGGCACCAGGCCTGCAAGGGAGGACAGTTGGAAATGATCAACCCTGCAGAGAGGAGCAGTTAGGGGTGACCAGGCTGGCAGAGGAAGATAGTTGGGAACAAACAGGTTGGCAGGGGAGCAGTTAGACATTAATCAGGTTGGCATGAGAGCGGTTAGGGGATGGTCAGGCTGGCAGGCAGAAGTGGTTAGGGGCAATCAGGAAGGCAGGCAGGTGAGCAGTTGGAAGCCAGCAGTCCAGGATTGAGAGAGGGCAGTTGGACATTCCTGGAGGGGTCCCAGATTGGAGAGGGTGAAGGCTGGGCAGAGGGATACCACAACTCCACCCCACCCCCATGCATGAATTTTGTGCACCAGTTGTCTAGTAGTATTGATAATACTCATTCACTTATGTCTGTTCCTTTGATCTTTTAACTCTTTATATTTATTAAATATCTTATTCATTTGTTTATTCTTTTTAAATTTAATTTAATTTTAACTTTCTATTAAAACTTTATGTGTTTGAGCAGTTTAGAATTTTTTAGAATGGATTCTATGATAACAAAGGTGCTAATTTGAAAAGAAGTATGGTTAAATTAAAATAAGTACCCAGATATAAACCAGAAACTTTAAATATGTTGTTAGTTTTAGGTAAAATTTAAATTGTAAAATTATCAGAAATTAAATGAGAGACACGTATCTTAATATTTAAAGTAATTACAAAATAAAAATGATTTTTCAAAATTAAGATTCTAGAGATTTTCCCTTGATGTCTCTGGAAGAGAACATCTGGACTATAGTGGACAGTATTCTTTAAAAATCCATAAAGAGACTCTAGACGCAAAATTTCATGAAATGACTCCTAGCACATGTCTCAATCCAAATTGCACATGTTGTCACAGGAAAATCTAATATAAATTCTTGTTCAAGAGGTGAAACCATTGAGGTCCAAGTGCAGTTCTCTGGCTTGCTATAAAAGTATTGTGCCCAACTATGAGTCAATACATTCTCCTAAAGCACCCCCATTAATAGCAACCATGACTTTTTGTTTGTTCATTTTATTTTCTCTTTAATATTGAGGAATAAAGAGTATGATGTTATAGTCTGTGGAAATCTAGAGACCTGATTATCATCTTATTGAACAAAGGCAGGCCTCAGTGCTTTACAATCAGCTCAGGATGGTTGATATCTGAAAATAAAATTAGATTTCAAAACAAGGGCTTTGTTTGAATAAGGGTCCAGTCATGTTTGCAGGAGAGCAGTAGCAGAAAGTATTTAGAGGCTGATTTTCCTTAGTAAATAATTCTGCATCTCTTCCAAAATAGAAATTTAAAAAATGATTGAGTCCTTAAAGTTTATACTTCACTAGACAGCCTTAATAATTTTAGCCTGATTAATTTTCATAGCAAATATTATCAATCATTCACCAGGGTCTATAAAATATTGCATTTTAAGCAATTCAACTTCCCAGTGAACCATTAAAAGCTAAATTAGTTGTAAAATAGACCCTGAGGTAACTAAACATCTTAGCAAGCTGGATGCAGTTGTTGGATAGAATCCAATTAGACACTGGAGAACATGTGCCAAAAACTGATTTCAGATTTAGAGTAGTTCATTTTAAGTCATTCCATCTGACAGCAATTGCCAGCTACTAGATCAGGATAATAAAGGCATAGCATCAACATGTTGCAGAATACATATCTTTTGGTTATCTATGGTAGTAGCAACCATTCATTCAGCTCATATAAGAACTACAAGTCATTAATCTAAAGTTAAAGAGAAAGAATATAAAAACTCTGATTTTGAAAAACTTGGCTTTGGTATCCACGATGGAATTTGTGAAGAAATATAAAAATAAAACAATATCTAAATTGTATTTTTATCATTATAAAAGAAAAATAATTTTTCTTATATAATAATTGAAATTTTTATAAGTAGACAATTTTTATAGATAATACAGTTACTTTCTTTGACTCCTTTAGATAATTTAGGATGCATGACACTCAGGAAAATTAATCAAGAAAGTCTAGACTAGGATCCTTTGCAACAATAAACTTAAATGATAACCACTTGCTGGATATTATACCTCATAAGCATATTTAGAGGGCTGAAGCGGTATAATACAAGCATATATTACTCATCTTATGTTGAAATATGTGAAAGAGCTCATCATTTTCTAATTCTTCATATCTTCATCTGGATCATATAGATAGATAGATAGATAGATAGATAGATAGATAGATATAGATAGCCAATGAGTTCAGCTTGAGGAAATCAATATTAAAACAGTCTGTGCTGAAGAATATATGGCTGGACCACATTGCAGACTTAGTAGGATGAAAGAATTAGGTCAATGGAAAGCAGCCTCTGCTCTGTCTCCCAAATGAAACTGGTGTAACAGAGTTCCATAAAAATGATAACATCAAGGAAGCATTTAAACATAATTGGATTGCTCTCAGTATAATTATGCCTATAAATGTGATTTGAGTCTTCCTATGAACTTCTGTATCTAATTGGCAAAATTTAGTAGGTGGATAGAAAAGTAATAAATACAGGATGTTCATTTGTTTCAGCAGCTTAATTGCTACTTATTAATAATGTGTTCTGCTCTTTATTTTTTTTTTATATCATTGTTGAGTTTCAGAAATACTCATAACATTTATGCATACATTTATACACATGCGCGAATATATGTAGTCTATAATTATTCACATTGGTGAATAGCAAATTGAAAAATAATCAATACTATTTTTTATCATCTATCTCTGAAAGTCTTGGTGTTTTCCATTAAATTAATATAGAGATAATCAAAGATTACGGTGTTAAAAGCCTAATAGCAATGCATGGTAGGAAACAAATCAGTTGGGACCTATATGTGTCCAATCTATTTTACTTATGCCCTATCTATTATTAGACTAGGATTGATGCCCACCCACATGCCTTTTACATGAAAATTCAGATTAGAAAGAATTGGTTGAAATATAATATCAAGTATTAGAAATTATAGTGCAAATTCACTTAATGATAAAATTGTATTCTCTTTAATGTTATTCTTAAATTAAAACTAAAAAAAAAATATTGACTTAGCCAGATGTATCAAACTTAAAAAAAACAATTATATAACTCTTATAAATATAAGTCAAAGTTACTTTGGAAAACAAATGAAAATAACTACCTATGTAAAATGCCTGGCAAATAGTTTTAATATTTATCTTTTTCTGTACTGAGAAAAATTTCTCACATATTCATATCTAGTCAGAAGTATAACAATCATTAGTGTAAACCCATGCTAAACACAACATACTTTCTCTGATATATTGATGTTTCTGGGAACTTTCTTTAACTTTTAAAGTCATATGAAACTCAATAATTTTCTTTATGGAAATTCTAAATCTCTTTTTCAACTCATTTCATTTTTGTAGTTAGTGCTTTCAGTGCTTACCCAGTCCCAATATTCAAGCAAGGATGAATGTTGCTATTGCAGTCATTAGGAAGTATTGGATTTGGACAGAGTCACATTCTGGATTACAAGCATAGTTAGAAATAGAATATGGATAGAAACCTGAGGATGAGTATAAATAAATCACCATGCATTCTTTGTATAGCTTTCTACACACAAAATCACTAAGAGAATTGAGATGCCAGCTATCCTGCTGAGTTGTAGCTCCTTTACTTTTCTGCTTCTATGTTAAAACATCTATACTTAGTTTTATATTTTAGGCTTTGAAACAGTTAATAGTGACCACTGGGCAATATGATATCCTTCCTGACAAATGATTAGTGTAGAAGATCTTAATGTGTTGTAAGTAGAATAATATTGCATATTGAATAAGATATGGCGATATCATTATACATACATCACACGATCCACTTGTAGAAAAAATATAATAAAGTGATTTCTTAGAGTGAAGCAAAAATTGCTGCAAATGCAAATTTGAATTTCATTTAAATTGAAACTTTCTGCCAGAAACAAAAATGCAGTTGTAATACAATGGTTACCCAATGTTTTAAAGAATGATCTGATAATGTTCTTTTACAAAATGAGAGCTCAGTTTTGTTATTTGCTCCAGCAGAGACAATTTAAACAACTTTGATTTTTTGTCATTGAATAACTGCTATCTGCTAAGCTTCATTTCTTCAACAAATGGCAGTGTTAATAAAAAAAAATAAAGCCATCTTATAATAAAAACAATTAAGACTAAGACTGGATTTAGGAAATTTAATTTCCAAAATTAATGAACACCCCACTATCTTGATGTAAAAGCTCTGAGCCCTTAAAGTGTAAACGCCCTGCTCCCAGCATAAGGCACAGGATCTGGCCCACACTGATAAGCACACAAGTTGTTTACCATGGTCTATATAACCCGGAGCTCGTCTTCAGTTGAGGTCTCCTGCTGGAGAAGAGGAGGACTCCATGTCGCTCTGAGAGACAAGTCCCTGATTGCTCTGCTATGTGAGCCTGAACCAACTGCGGCCGCCTGCCTGTCTCTGTTTTATTCATCCATCCTTCAGTGTGCATTGCCAGGTGGCCTTTGCTGGAGCCTAGGACCCACTAGGAATAGATAAATAAACCCTGTGTGATTGCATACTAATTCTGTCTTGTGTGTCATGTGTTCTGGTTCTGCTCAGCTGTTTAGACAGTGAAGTACCAAGGGATAGACCGTTATTGCTGACTCCTGGTCACCTGCGTTTGTCCCACTAAGTCTAGAAAGATAATCAATGAATTGGGGCATAATTGGGACAGCCAGGTTAATTTTTTTTTTTTTTTTTGGATAGATATTTTTCATTGTTTCTTCAAATAGGTTCTTAATCCCTTGCTCTCTCTCTTCTCCTTCTGGACCCCTATGATGTGGATATTGTTAGGTTTCATGTATCCCAAAGTTCACTTAAACTGTCCTCTTTCTTTTTAATTCATTTTTCTTTTTGCTGCTCTGATTAAGTGTTTTTCTACCTTATCTTTCAAACTGCTGAGTTTATCCTCTGCTTCATCTAACCTACTTTTTGTTCCTTCCGGTATATTACTGATATCAGATGTGGTATTATTCATTTCTGACTGGTTGCTTTTCATGGACTCTATGTCCTTTTTCATGCTGTTATAGTGCTCACTAAGCTCCTTGAACATCCTTTTAACCATTATTTTGAACTCTATCTAGTCTTCAGTTGGTTATTCAGGGTCAACTTTTGATTTTTCCAATTCATTAGGTGTGTTTTAAATCTATTTTTAGTTCTAATTTATATTTTTTTTGATGACTTATAAACTGGAACAACATTTTATATACTGATTGGTAATTTTGTTGCTGTCTTTTGTAAAATGGGCATTCAAATCTCATATTTATTATTTAACAATAATTAATATCCATGCTGATAATAGGTTCTCTTCTCTTTTAAAAATCCAACAGGGAAAAATTTAAACATTTCAGCACTAAGTCAATTGTTTACTGGAGGAATTGTTTAGTATAAATTATCAAGTTTAAAAAGTTCTCTAACATTTCTATATTACTAAAATTTTACATAAGTATTAGCATGTATGTGTTTAAAATTTATTAAAAGCTTTTTTGTGACTCGATTGAAGATCTAATTAAAATGTTATCTTTTAATGTATTATATTTTCTCTTTTAATATGTTACTATAATAACTAATATGTAAATATGATATGTAATCTGTTAAAATAAACTTCATGAATAATTTTTATGTGTTGCTAATTCAGTTTGCTAATATTGTTTTGTAAAATATTCACAACTATATTTAATGAATTGGATTACTCTATAATTTTCATTTGTGTATACTCCTTATAAGATTGAATATTATTGTTTCTCTAGCTTCATATAATTAGTTTGGAAAAGTTACATTAGTTTGAAATTATGTCTTCTTTATTTGTTTTATAAATCTCACCATTTACTCTCTCTGGACATGAACTTTATAATCAGGGCTAGCAATTTAATTTTTAAATGTATAAATAATTATTCAGATTCTTTATCATTGATTTGGTTTTACTAATTTATATATGTGTAGGTATTATTTTATTTTTTAATTGCAAACATAGAGACAAATATTTTCATAATTGTCTTATTTTTTAAAGTAATATTTTCTTTTTATTCTTGATATAGAATATTTATAACATTCCTTTTTTAGGTCACTATCATCTGACATTTTTCATTTGAATTAATGTTTATAATGAGCCAACTTTAATCTCGCTTGGTCTTCCCAATTATGAGATTTTTTTGTTTCATTACTTTTAGTATTCTCCTTAATTTTTTTCCTTCAAACTATGTGTGCCCTCTATTATAAAGAGAATGGTGGATATTCATGGAAAAATAATGTAGGTTAGTAACAAGAAAAATGTATGTTGATAATTTATTGGTATATTTTTCAGATAATTATATAATTAGATTTTTTTTTCAGAGAATAAGTAGCACCTTCTCTTTGATACAGACCCTATCCTTACAACTATAGAATATAGAATCAGTTTCATTGCCATGATTCACTAATACTCCTGCTACTTTCTGTACTTACCTATGTTAAAGATCATCTCCCACCTGCTTATTTTTAAACTAGAGGCCAGGTGCACAAATTCGTGCATAGGTAGGGTCTCTAAGTCTGCCTGGTAATCAGGGCTGATCAGTCTTCCTTTGTTTCACAGTGCCCCCTGGTGGTCAGCACACATTATAGCAGGCAGTCCAACTCCCAGTTAGTCAAAATCCTGAAGAGACAATTTGCATATTAGCTTTTTATTACATATATAGGATATTTATAAAACCCTCCTCTCTGACAGCTGTTGCAGGCTGGATCATAAGGAAGGGATTAAGCAAAGATAAAAATGAAAACTCATGGTCACAGACCATAATATGATGATTGCCAGAGGGAAAGGTAGAAGTTGGATAAATAATGGAAGGAGAGTTGACTTGGATTAGTAAATACACAATTCAATATATAGATTATGTTTTATAAAATTATATACCCAAACCTGTATCATTTCATTAACAAATGTTGCCCCAATAAAATAAAATAAAATATTTGCATATAATTATCATTGACTTACAATTAATTTAATCTTATATGTTTCAATTCAATACCTTTAAGGATATTTTGTATATTATTAATTCCTAAGTTTCGTCCTGCCTAACCTGTTTATCAATGTGTTTAAAATGTGATATGGGGTTATGGTACAAAATACAAAAAAAATATGATGCCATGTCAACATTATGAAATAGAATAATCCAAATTTCTGTAATTTTACTAGATTTCAACTACTATAATTTACCATCTTATTGGCTTCTGTGGGAGTATTTTAAAAATTCTTACTCCTGTTATCATCTTACTCAAATTAGAAACCCAAGGTCTTTTGTACATGAACTGTTAAAAAGTCAGATTAGATCCAGTTAAAACTATTGATACAGAATTTTTGGACTGGAACATAATTTGTTCCCCAAGGCCAGTGGTTGGAAAACTCATTAGTCAACACATCCAAATATCAACAGTACAATGACTGAAATTTCTTTTGAGAGCCAAAAACCTACTTCTGTGCATGGGCCACAAAGTTTCAATCACACTGTCTGTGCACACCCATATGTGGTATTTTGTGGAAGAGCCACACTCAAGGGGCCAAAGAGCCACATGTGACTTGTGAACAACAGTTTGCTGACCACTGCCCTAGGTAGACTGGTTCCCAGGCTCTTTATCCCTTGTAGTTGAAGAATTAATCCATGGATAGAAGATGGTATAGCAAAGGTGGAGATTTATTGAAGAACAAGTACAGATAAAGACTGAAGTTCCTGTGTCCTGATATCCCCTCTGATTTACCAATATTCCCTTTTGAATTGGTTACCATAGTAACTCCTGAAGCCCTCCTCCCTCATTGTCCTCCCTCTGGGCTTTCTTCCTCCTTCTTTATTTTGTAAACATAGACCTCTTGGCTACTCCCAGTTCCCTTGTCTTATGTAAATACCTTCCTTCCCCTAGATGTCGGCATAGGTTTTCCTCTGGCACCCTAGACCCAGGACTTAGCTCTGGCCTGCAGCCTTCAGTCTTTGCTCTCGGCCTCCACCCTTACCTTCCCCAATAGCAGGCATCCCACTTCCCCAGCCCTCCACTGGCCCAGAGCAGCTGGGGGGCAGGGCCATAGCCATCTTTGACAGGTTAATTTGTATACACACTCCTGGTTGGCTCGTGGGCATAGTGAAGATACGGTCAATTGCATGTTTCTCTTTTATTAGTATAGATAACTGTTGTCTCTCCCTATGTTATGGAAATGTAACCACACCTGGCTTTCTTGAGTTATGGAAATGTACCTGTTGCTGTTTTCTTGTTTTATGGAACTTCTCCCAGTCTGTAGCCCTGTGTTTTTTCCATGAACCCCAATTCTAAAAATCCCCTAAACCTGCCTATATTCCCCTAAAATTCCTATTTCACTGTCTTACTTATAAGTATATTAATATTAATAAACAAGTCAACTGAACTTTGCTCATTTCCATCAATTTTTCTGGATACAAAGGTTTTCTGTATGTACATTCTGTTATCTTACATATGTATTATGTATTTTGGAATAGGGTTTCTATTGCTGCTATAATGTATTTCTTTTTTAATTAAATTATTACCTGTTTAATAAATTGTTATCTGTTTTTATTAAATTATATCTTTATTTTCATATGGTTCATGACATTTCATGGCCTTTCAATATGTTTCATGGTATTTTCATATATTTCATGGATTGAAATTATAAGAAAAATTACTTTATGGTTCTGTAAGTCAGAGGTTAGACAAGAGTCTCACTGAGGTAAAATCAAGTTGTTTGCAGGGCTGTGTACTTTTCTTGACACTCTAGAAAAAAATATATGTTCTTGTATTATTAACATTTATAAGTTAAACACATTTGGTCATGGGCTCTATAAGAACATTTAAATAAGGAGGCCATTAGTATTGGACAGCTCTAAATGCCTTGTTAATCCACCTAAGCAAACCAAAATTTAAGCCAGAGTCAATGCACTGGAAATTAGAAAAAGAAAACAGGGACAATCAATCACAAACAACCAAGTAGGCATTTCCAAATAAGGCAACTGTCTAAGCTATAGTCATTCAAATAGTTTCCTTATTTTACTTCTTTCTGCATCATCTCTATAAAAACCTCTCTCCTAACTGCTGTTGGTGTAGTTTCACTAATCACTTTCTGGTACTGCCTCATCCAAGTCAGTATACGTTTAAGTAAAAAAAAAAACTCTAATGTGCCTCAGTTTATCTTTTAACACCTGCTTTGGTTTTCAAAGCCAGAATATTGTATCCCTCTGACTCTTCTTTTGTTGTCTTATCTCTCTAACCATTAATTTGCAAGCAGCTTCTTTTGTTAGGAAGTCAGGTGATTATAATTAATCCACCAAGATTATCTAAATAATCTACCCAAATTTCAGTCATTAAAGATAATCTTTTTTTCTATAACAGAATAAATTCATGGACTCCAGATATTAAGACATTAAGATGGATATCTTTGAAGAGATATTATTCTGTCTAATACAACTCTCCATTGAATAAACACTTATTTTACACAAATAATAATCCATTGCTGAGCAGATATCATATGCTTATATAGGTCCTAGATATATTTGAAATATTGTAGTAATCCATTCAGTTTAGACTTATTGTCAATGCAGCTGCATTATTAAATAAATTGTTACAATGGCGTAAACACAATGTATGGTAAATAGAATATTGTACTTGTTCTTTGGTGAACAAAATAGATGTAGTCTTTTCCTTTTGGATTTTATTGTCCCCAGAAGAGATAAACACTAAACATACAGACATACAAAAAATCATTACAAATATTTAAATGTTTTATGAGGAATACACAGAGGGCCATTAAACTGAAGAGCAGGAATTTACCTTAGTTTGGGTGGTTAGAAAATGTTTTCCAAGAAAGTAGCTTTTAAACTGAGACCAAAGTATAAAGAATCAGTTGGGTAAGTAAGCATGACGGGAAGGGGGGTGCAGGAGTTGTGCTTAGGTGTATTCCAGGAAAATAGAACTGGCTGAAGCAGAGCACTGACCTGGGCATTGGCTCAGGTGTTTGTGGGACTTAGAAAAGGCTGGCTGGCTGGGTGACAATGAGTAAAGGGTGGCAGTGCATTTGCCTGAGAACCTCCTAAGAGTTAAGGGGCTTGCAGACCAGGTCAATCAGGTGCAATAGTAGCTCAAATAAGAAAGTGAGTCGCTTTCCTTTTGATAATATGTGAAAACCAACTGTATGGGATGGTCTTTCAAAAAATTGACTCTGGAGTTGGATTTTGAATAATGAATAAGTATTTATCGTACATACCAGAGAAAGAATGACATTCTAGACAGAATGAATAGCATGCACAGAGACAAGAAGGCAAGAAACAGCAATTTTGTGTCATGTAAAAGTTTTATGAGCCTGCTCTCTCAGATGTAATTCATCACTTCAATAAAAGGAAATGGAATATCAAAGGCTGTGTATTATATTATCTTACTAGTCTATCTAAATTGTATTAATCTGTCCTATTTTGGGTAAACTTATTAATACATCACTGAATCTACTTGACTGAGCTGGAAGTTTAGGAAAACAAATCCAGATTTGAAGTCTTGTTTTGATAATATATTTATTCAACATATTTATCCTTTGGACCCATTTCCTCATAGTAATTTTTATAATTGTGGATAGTCTGACATGCTGCCTTGTTATTATGGGTATAGTAATAACATATGTTAACTATGACTGCTATGCAGCCCATATTCACTTGTTTTGCTTTATTTCCTCTATATACATATTATATGGATAGCATTGTACATTTGAAGATGCAAATATAGTATCTCAGTTTTAATTTTGCAGCATTTATAAAGGGGATAAGTCATAGATAAATACAAGACATAAGATAAAAAGGAATATTTAATAATTGGCATATCTCATCTATGACTGGAATTCAGAATAAGAAAAGCTTCTATATAAAAATCTTAATAGAGGTGATGGGAGATTTGGAAGTTTATTCAGGGAAGGGCTTTCTATCTAGAGAGAAAAGCCAAAGCAAAGCTCTAAAAAGATAAAGGAAATTAGTGAGTCATCCGCCTTGGTGGGAATACCAGGAAACTCTCAGAGAAACCCTGGGCCTGCATTCTCTGAGTGACACTCTGTCAGCTTTGGGAGTGCTCCTTTTTCTAGATTCATCCAGCTTTCTCTCACTTGTCTACTTAGTGTACAGCTTTGGTTTATGGGTATTTTTGGTGGTGAATAGGTACCTGCTTCTAGTTCCTTTTTTAGTTCATGATCTTTTTTATTACTGTTGATAACTGGGAAGTCATACTTTATCTGTTGTTACAATTGTCGTTAAATAGCCCAAGGTTTTATGTCTCTATAAGTGTATATATTAGCAGAAAGTTTAGAAAATATTTTAATATTATTTTCCTCGAGATAAGAAGAATTGCAGTTTATCCTACTATTTAGCAATACTTAGTTCAGTAAAATATTTTTTTTATGAAGAAAGTAAATAATCCTTGCATCATGGACATATGTATTCTTCTTTAAAAATATGATTAAACTTTTTTTTTCACTAAGAGAAAGAGTACAATTTACTTATCACATTTAAATAGAAACAATTGTAAAAACATACATTTTTGTTCATAGATTTTCCTATAGTTGAATATTTTAAGTTGCTTGTGTGTGCGTGTGGCTATGTGGGGTATGAGTGTGGTTTTATGAGTGTAGACTTTGAATGACATATTGAGATTTGACTCTTTTAATTGCTCTAGAATAAGAACCTCAAAATTTTAGGCAGTGGCAGGAGGAAGCAAGTCAAATTTGAAGAGGGGTCTCAACTATCATAAAACATTGGATGTTTATTTAGCTTTTTATAAATTTCAATGATATTCTGAAAAGTTTATTTTGAACAACTCATTTGAAATGAGTTACAGTCCTAGGTTATAGGATATTATTTTCTTTGTGCAGCTGAGGAAACAGAAGCAATGGAAACTAAAGTGAATAGTCCAACTTCATGTAGTTACTTGAGACTAAGGATACAACCTGGAGACCTGATTCCAGAGTCTTAACAACTATTTTATACTCCTTGGCCTCCCCAAGGTATAATGAAAAGAATTTGAGTATCATTTCCTTCTTTGTATCATTTTCTTCTTTGCTACACAATCTTGGCTTAGTCAGTTTATTTATGCTGTGGACAAAAGTTGGGGTGTTGTGAGTGTTGAATAGGTATCTTTTGGAGCAGAAATAATTTGATCTTTACAGAAGCACAAGATTAGGCCTAGAACTTTAGTGAGCCTTCAGGCTAATGCTATTAATGAACTAAAGTCTTAAGACTAAAATAATTCACAAAATATGTGCCTAGTAAACCAGTTTATGTCACAGCTCGAATATAGAGGCTTTTGGTTTCAGGAATGGTTTAAATCTTGGAAAGAGATGCTATACAGTCTCTTCCAGCTGTTATTTTCTCCCTTGGATAAGACCTAAATCATCTAGAATTCTACTGAATTCTATCTTCTGTAAAAGAAGTCCTCTTTTCCTCATTCTTCTTGTAATGTGGGGCCATTTAGAACATTAATTTGTGGGGATGGTCCCAAACATAATTCTCTTTCTTTAACCATACCCAATCTTATGATCACTATTAGATTTTATTTTATTGGTTCAGTCAGCGGCAAAATGTTTAGAATAAGCCATTTTGGGGGGCTACAAATTCATACTCTCTATCAGCTATCTGAGGAACCCCTTTCAGGGAAAAACCTTGCCCACTGCTTCTAAAGAATCAATAAAATATTAATACCCACAGCCACAGCTGGCCACACCAGGAGCTGCCTCTGAAATGGAGGAAAAATAATTCAAAAGCTGCCTTGTGATTTATGACATCAGGCTTGCTCATATAAATTATGTTGATCAATCGTTTCAAATCTGAAAAACAAAGAAACTGCTATTTTGTGGTCATACTATTCAAGAGATATAGCACAGGTGGCATGGGCACAATAAAGTTCAAGAGAATGTCAGTCAAGAGAGAGAAGATGCAGGAAGAAGTGGCTGTTACAGAGACCACTTAGCTCTGAGATGTGGAGAAGATGTAAGTTCCAGGTCTTCCGGGAGCTTACACCTCCTCAACTGAAGGTTTTTAACCCACTACTTTAAAACCAACAGACCCCTTAATGCCTTTGTTTTTTCTCATCCCAGCTAGTTTTCATTTGAGATAGTTTGAACAGATTATAGTTGCAATTAGACAAAAGTTGAGTAAAACAATAAAACAAAACTTTACTTATTGGCATTCTCCCCTTTTCAGAAGATTTTCCTCATTTTTTTTTTTCCTGTTGTGTTATGGGACTATTATAAGATACAAAATAACTTAAACAAATACACAATCTTCATGTGAGTATTCAAAAGACAGGTTTTTACAGATATTCAAAAAGTAATCATCCACAGCTGTATTTTTTTTCCTAAGCATGCTTTATACTCAAACATTATTCACTTTGTTACAGAAGACCAGAGAAATACCAACCATGCTTCCTAGAGAAAGGGAGGGACCCTATTTATTAACCCCTAGAGGACTCCAGGAATGATTTCCAAATCAGAGTGAAGAGATGCGCAGAGGGCTTCACTTTTTATAACCTCTGGGGTCTTTGTCTTGCAGATATGTTTAGCCCCCTTTCCTGGGCTTATAGGAAGGCCCCCAGGTGTTGGGGGTCCCCAGGCCATATTCCATGATCTGTCCTGGGAACAGGGAAAAATGACCTTTCCCCCCCAGGGCAGTGCATTGTTCACAGTTCCATAGCCTCTGCATTTAGATAACAAGTTCTGTAAGACCAGTTTCCTCCTTGATCTGATAATACATTATGGATATATCCTCTTAAGTCAACAATTATTTGTTTGATTTAACATCTTAAAAAGCAGTATAATGTAGCAAATAATGATTATGAAACAATTTGTTCAACACTTTTCCAATTCAAATTAAACAAAAGAAAATAAAGAAGAATAAATTAACTGTCTGATATATGTATGTGTGTTTATATATACAATTTTGAATATATATATGTATATTTTGAATATATGTATTTCAGGTGGTTTTAAGAGTCCAGGTCTAGCTAAACTTTAACAAAGTAATATTTCTATTGTTTTTAATAAAACTATGACAACTTATGATACATTGTATAATGCTAACATAACCTAGCACCATCTCCCAATAAGCAGGAAAGCCTACCCAAAATATATAATAAAATGAAAAATAATCTGAGCAAACATTGGAATGTTATATTTTGCTATTAACCTTTAGAGCTTCTCTATTCTTAAGAAAAATACATTGAATGAAGAATAGCAGTATGAAAGTGTATTCAGCTATATTGTCTTCACAAAGGCCATGGATTTAAGACTCTAATATAAATTTCAAAGATAACCCTATTTGCTTGAGCAAGGAAGTAAATACACAGCATCAATTACTGCTGCAAAGAATGATAATCTCAAGCAGCACAAAAAAATAAGAGCTTTTCTTCTTTTACTTTCCCCAGGTGAAGAATACTTGTAATGTCTGATGCAAATACAAGCTCAGGGACTTAGGGTTTAATGTCGAATTTTATGTAAAAATGTGCATGAAAATTTTTGTACAATAAAAGTGACCGCTAAACTTGATAAACAATGAAACTCAGATAAAAATCAAAAAATAGTAAAAAATATATATATATATTAAGGTGCCACAATGTAAAACTATAGAAGGAGCAGGACAGAAGTAGGTTCCTTTATCAGATAATGAATTTTCACCCTGCCCTATGAGAGAGAGACAGCTTTAACACTAGAGCATATCATTCATTGTGATAATTGTTTTATGGATGATTATGCATTAGATAAGTGTTTAGTAGATTATCTAAGGCGTATCCTTATTATCAATTATTTTTTAATTGGGGTGTAAAGAGTTCTGTAATTTTACAGTGAAATTGTTTAAGGATATTCTATAGACCTTAATACCAGTTAAGTATTTTCAAAGCATAGGTTTAATAAAGCTAATGCTTTTTGCTCTGTCAGTTCATTTTAAGTGTTACATCAGCCATTGTTTTATTTTTTTAGAGTCCTTTTTTTATGTTTAACATTTTATGGTAGCATTTATAAATGCATTTTATTTCATTTAATGTATTTAGTTGATGTTATTGCTGAAAACTCCATGATTTTTGTTTGTTGGTTTGACTCTTATTAATATTTAGAAGATCTAGGGAAAAATTGCTTTCATTATTCACCATTCATTATTTCTGTTTGCAGTTTATTGGGTTCTATATTAGAATAACTAATTTATAAAATTAATATTTATTTATCTCATATTCTATATCATTTGCATGATATAAATTGTTAAATAAGTTGTTTATCCAAGTAAAGAATGATACCTTTACTATGGTTTAAATGATCAAAATAAAATCAGCTTTTATCTTATAATAAAACTAGGAGCCCGATACACAAAGATTTGTGCTAGAATTGACCTCTTTTTGCTTCAACCCCACCTTCCCACGCTACCCAGAGGCTCTGAGGGACCAGGGGTGGGACAGAATGCTTGCATCATCATCATGGTGATGACACAAGCACCCCTCCCCCCCGCCCTGTCACTAGGCACCTGTGTATGCAAATTAACCACCATCTTTGTTGGGTTTATTTGCATATCACTCCTCATTGGCTAGTGGTGTAGTGTTCAACTTACATGTTTGTCTATTAGGTAAGATGGATAATTTTATCAGTAAATATTGTTTAAATAAAATTCATAATCTTTACTCTTCTAGAAACATTGGACATTAAGACATTAGAGTCATATTAATTATGTCTAATGAGTTTCTTAAACTAATGGGTCACCTGTTGGTTCAGGAGCTAGTGTAGATCTTTAAGTGAGTAAAAATGAGTAGTTTTAAGTTGATTTATAGTTTCTGAAATTAATGATTAAAACAATCATGGTAACAGATTCCAAAAATTATTTAACAAATATAGTCAAATATTTCAATTATGAATATGCCTATTATGACCAGGTTACTATACCATCTAGGGTATGATATCTGGGTTCATTAAGAGCTATTTCATTAAGAAAATGCATAAAATCTATTTTTTTGCTTATATTTCTGTTGAATTTTATAATATACAAAATATCAACATGGTGACATTTTTTTGGACAGTTATTTTCTTTTTATCTTTTCTTTTTTTCCATTTTTTATTGATTATGGTATCACATAATTGTCCTCATCCCTCCAATCCCATCTCAAACCCCTCCCTAATATGCCCTCATCCCCCCCTCCCCATTGTCCATGGCCACTGGCCAGGCCCATATGTATGCACACAGTCCTTTGTGTCTTTTTGTTTTGTTTTTTTAAATATATTTTATTGATTTTATACAGAGAGGAAGGGAGAGAGATAGAGAGTTAGAAACATTGATGAGAGAGTCATCGATCAGCTGCCTCTTGCACACCCCCTATAGGGGATATGCCTGCAACCAAGGTAATGCCCATGACCGGAATCGAACCCAGGACCCTTCAGTCCCCAAGCCGACACTCTATCCATTGAGCCAAACCGGTCCCGGCTGCACACAGTCCTCGGGTTGATCTTTTCTCTTTTCCCCTAACATGGTGACATTTTAATACAAGAATGCAAATGATTCAAAAGTGTATGCACAACTGGTCCACTTGTGAGTTTTTACTTATCAATAATAACAACTCCAACATGAATAGCAAAACTTTACTTAGGAAATTATTTTCCTGGCTGAATTCTACTCAGTGTGAGTCACTATTCAAAGCAATTGAATGGTAGTGAACCAGACAAACGAGGTGGATAAAAATATAATTCAACAAATACGTAGACCAGGTACTTTCAGGTTGTATAGGTGCTATAAAATTTCTACTTGAAACAGTTTCAAATTATTTATTTATATATATATATATATATATATATATATAAATGTTTAAATATTTGAGGTACTACCAAACTATTTTTTGTACTGGTAGCATTTTTTATATTCTCATCAGTAATGTATAAAGGTTCCAGTTTCTTCACAATTTAGTCAGAACTTGTTTTATTGTCTGTCTTCTGGTTGTAGCCATTCTAGTAGGGGTGAATCAGTCTCTCATTGTCATTTGAATTGCATCTCACAAATGAACATGTTTTCATGTGCTTATTGGCCATGTATATATTTCCTCTGCAAGAAAGTCTATTCAATTTCTTTGGCCATTATTTAAATTGATATTCACAATAATGCAGACTAAGCAATATTATTATAAATTATACTTCTGCTATACCCTTTACCCCCAGGATACAGCAACTGAGAGCTTCTGGTATGGTGAAAAGATTTTGAAGCTAAGCAGTTCAGGCTTGAAAAATAACTCTACCACTTACATGACATTACTAGTATGTTCTGCACATTATACTTTATCTTCTTAGCTTCTATTTGCTCATCTCTAAAACTGGAATGTGCCCTAGTGGGTTTGGCTTAGTGGATAGAGCATCAACCTGCAGACTGAGGTGGATAGAGCATCAACCTGCAGACTGAGGGTCCCAGGTTTGATTCTAGTCAAGGGCACATGCCTGGGTTGCAGGCTCGATCCCCAGTGAGGGGCGGGCAGGAGGCAGCTGATCAATGATTCTCTCTTATCATTGATGTTTCTATCTTTCTCAACCTCTCCCTTCCTCTCTAAAATCAATAAAAAATATGTTTTAAAAAATAAAATAAAATAAAACTGGAATGTGATCCAAAAAGGAGGTCATACAATTAAATGAGAAAAGTCTTTTCAACAAATGGTACCAGGACAACTAGATATCTGTAGGCAAAAGAATGAAGTTAGACCCCCCAACTCATATGATATAGAAGAAAAATTCAGTGTTTTTTGACTTACATGTAAAAGCCAAGATTATAAGGCAAATAAAAAATAGTGATGAATCTTCTTCACTTTGGATTAGCAAAGGTTTCTGAGATAAGGCAGCAATAGCATAGCAACAAAATAAGAAAAAGATAAATTGAACATCACTAAATTGAAAAATTTTGTGTTTCCAAGCATAGTATCTATAAAGTCAAAGAAATTTTTTTACAAATCACATATCTCATAAGGAACACATATCTAAACTACATAAATAACATTTACAACTCAACAATAAAATGTCAACTCAATTTAAATAATGGCCAAAGAAATTGAATAGACTTTCTTGCAGAGGAAATATATACATGGCCAATAAGCACATGAAAACATGTTCATTTGTGAGATGCAATTCAAATGACAATGAGAGACTGATTCACCCCTACTAGAATGGCTACAACCAGAAGACAGACAATAAAACAAGTTCTGACTAAATTGTGAAGAAATTGGAACCTTTATACATTACTGATGAGAATATAAAAAATGCTACCAGTACAAAAAATAGTTTGGTAGTACCTCAAATATTTAAACATAAGTACCATATCATCCAGACCTTCCATTCCTAGATGCATACCAAGAAAATTAAAGACATACTTTCACACAAAAACATAAGCACATATGTTCATATCAGAATAATTAATGACAGCCCCAAATTGGAAATAATCCAAATGATGAGTAAAAAATTTGTAGTTCATGAATACAATAGTAGTATTATTCTACTACAGATAGGAATTAAGTACTAATGCATGTTACAACACGATCAAACCTTGAAAACATTATCCTAAGTGAAATAACTTTGACATAAAAGAACACACACACACACACACATGTAAAACACCTATTATATCATGCCTGGAAGCCAGAAAGCACTCAATATGTGGTTGTTATTCTTTATGTGATTATCTTAATAACTAGAGGCCTGGTGCGTGAATTCATAGACCAGTGGAGTCCATTGGCCTGGCCTGCTGGATTGGTCCGAAACAAGCTCTCCAACATTCCCCAAGAAGTCGTTGATTGTGAGAGGGTTCAGGTCAGGCCAGGAAACCCCACCGGTTCACAATTGAGGCTAGGGAGGTCTCCAGGGTGTGTATGACCTATCTTGCTCACTCTCGATCAATTGGACACAAGCAGCAAGCTAACCTACCAGTCAGAGTTCCTGTCCCCTGGTGGTCAATGCACATCATAGTGAATGGTTGAACGTCCTTAGCATATCATTAGCATATTAAGCTTTGATGCTTTGATTAGTTGAACAGACAACTGGACATTTAGCATTTTAGGCTTTTATTATATAGGATATTTGAGACCTCTAAATATCTTGACACTAACTGATGCATCTATCTTTTAGAAAAGGTTACCTTACAGACTAAAAGAAAATAATTTTACTTCTGTTTTTATTTTATTTGTAATTTTCTTTGCATAGGTTATGAATAAAAAAATTAAGTAGATACTTATTAGTATGCTATACCACATTATGTAAAGTTTTGTTTTTCACAATCAGTTTAATTTTAGAGATGCACAGAAACTAAAACTTTAAAAATAACTACTTCAGATAGCACTATATTAAAATCACTGTCCAGATTCTGTTTACATTTAGTCTTTTGGGGAAAAGATTCATTTTGTAACCAATAAAAAATATTTAAATGTGATATATGCTTGTCAATTATGCGTAGCATTTAAGTGCCCTGTATGAGAGTCATTAGCAACTATACCTAAAGTCTGTATTTTTTTTTAAAAGATTTTGGAGATAGGACTTCTGTTTCTCTTCTATATTTCTTACACTTAACTTTTCTATAAAGCCAAAGAGCGATTTGAATTAATGTTCATTCAAAACTCTGTTACTCAGTGTACTTATCCCAAATGTGCTAATGTTATGTATAAAAACAGAAACTCTGTTCCAGCTGGATTTGCTTTTCTTGTTTTGCTTATCAAGATCTCTTCTCATTGGGAGAAAAATTAGTGTGTTACAGTGATAGATATTGGTTCAATTGACCTTTAACTCTAATTTTTTTTCCTGCTACATGGTAGGGTTGTGTATCTCTATATGTAAGTTAAAACTGTCCTCGCTACTTGCTTTGACAAATGATATATGACTGCAAAGACCATGGGTAGCTTCCAGGCAGAAGCCTTTAAGAGAGAATGTGTACTATGCCCCCTCCCCTCTGCTAAAGTACCCGGAGATATTCCAGATAAATGAAGTTCCACTTCTCAGCATCCTGTTGTGAGGTAAATCTGAGACAAATGTATAGCCATAATGAGAAGTGTATTATGGGTTTGCATTTTATTTTTATGTTGTTTAAGCCATTGAGATTGATCATTGTTATAACAGGATAGTCTAGCCTCTTCCTGGTTAACATAATGTCTTCTGGTATTTTAGAAAGCTTAAGATACTAATATCTTACTTAACATTTAAACTTTAGGTCAAATGGAACATTTCAACAACAAATTACGCACTCTGTACACAAACTCTTGCAATATATCCATGTAAATTAATGCATTATTCAGAAAGTTTAGAGATTTTTTAAGTTTAAGTTTTATCTGGAAGAAGCATATTGATCAGTTTTATGGTGTGAAATGTTGTTCTTAAGTGCAATGTGTTTATGGGGAAATGTGTTATCCAATATGCAAACATACGTTCATTACTTGGAGTACAGATTTCTTCACATGACACCTAAATGTAGTTTACAAAACTGGAAAAAAAAATTTATTATTATTATTTTTTTTTTTTTACATGCACCACATCCATCCCTTTCCTTAGGTCGGATTTTGAACATCTTCCTCTGGGATTTTTCAAAGAGTTGCGAGATTGGTCTATGTGTCTTCCCCATACCTTAATATTTCCTTTGCACATTTCCAAAACAGCTTTTATTACATAAAAACCCTTCTTGCATTGGCTTCCTTTTGGATGCCTAAACTCTTTTGCACAACAAGATCTTGCTATTATGCACCCAGAGGGAGTGTTCTACCTGACTAGCCTTCCACTTTCCTACACTCTATATCCAATCAGACTGAGGTATTCACAGATTTGATAAGAGGTCAAGATGTTTTAATCTTCTGAAAATGTTCACCATACTTTCCGTATTAAGAATTATACCTTCAAGGAAAACATGTCCATAAATACAGCAATATCATCCTAAACATGAAATCATCATCTCTACCCTAATATGAATAATTATCAGCTCACTATCTGCTTCCTGTTTATGTAGTTCATCTCCAATTGTTTTCCTGAATTTGGACTTATATCATTCTAGCCCCATCTCAATTTCAATATAAATCTCTGCTGACTAAAAATTAATTTAAATTTATACATGTGTTATTTCATTTTCTTCTGTGAGTCTCTAATTGCAACCACTTTTCTAGGCCTATCTCCTGTTCCTCCACTATATGCTCTCTTCTAGCCTGACACTTTGAAGTTCTCACCATCTCCAAATATGGTTAACCCTTCTGAACCCTTATGTATCCTCTTTTTCCTCCTTCATATTCATTTGTCTAAATGTAATCCCTTTGTCTTCATAGTTCATACAGTTATTCTATGCAAGTGTTTTTTAAAAATTTCATAAGCTAAAATTAATATTTCTAATTTGTTCCCTTTTCTTCTCCTCTATTCCTCAAGAAATGAACACTATTTACTGTATCTGTCTTTAGTCTTTTGGTGATTATGGTCAGTATAACTTTTTAAATAGAGTATTATATTCTATAGATTTATTTTACTGTAGGTTTTAATGTAAATTAAAATACTCTTCATTATTTTTTTTCTTTTTGTGACATGTTTTCATCAATTTAAAAATTTTATTTTTATTTATTTTGTTTGACATAAAATAAGCATGTGTTTTTAATGTGATAGGAGAAACAGTACAAAAATGGCATAAAAGATAATAACCTCTTCTAACCTCCATTCCCATCCCTGTAGTGTAATCAGTCAGAGCAGATTGCTGTATTTCTTTGCCCATTTATCTGCAGTCATCTAATCCTATGAAACATATGTGTGTATCCATAGGAGTGGCAGACATTGTTAGACACTCATCCAATATTCATTTTTTCTCTCCTACCTTGCAATAGAACAATTTAAAAATATTTACTATAATACCCTTTCTTTCAGATAGTGGCACAATATGCCATACTTCTTGGCAGTGAAAAGGATGCAGATGTCAACTGGGTAGGCTTTTAAAAAGTTTTTACTTTTAGAAAGAGAGATTTAGCAATCCCGTCTTAAGTTTATCTGTTAGATTTTTCTATTCTGAGATACTTCTGACAGTTTCTAGGCCTTGGAGATGGCTTGGTAAAACTTTTCCTCAAGTGAGTGAACTAGCCAATTATTGAAAAAAATATTTGGAAAATTGTTAATAGCTGGGGAAGACAAAAATATCAGACATCCTATCTTCAATATAAGGACTGATATCTGCTTATTACAGCAAAATAGAACATAGCATGATTAATTTGTTAAATCCATCAGCTGTATTTATAAGCTATATGTTGTAAAAAAATGAATCACTAATTATGAATTAGAATCTTAGATGATATGTACTTATAACTTCTGGGTTAGAAAGTTAAAGGCTTGGCATCTTAATTAACTTCTTGCTTTTCACTTATTTATTTAATGAGCAAAATTATATATTAGCTTTGTGAAATTCAAAGAAGGATGTTATTGAAGGATGGAGCATATAATGTTCAGGTCCTGTTTGATACTGAGTACATTAGCTAAATTTTTAGTTTTCTTTAGTCCAATGACAACTTTAATAAATAAGTACAAAAATAGTTGTATTTAATAATTATAATTTATTAAACCAGCTCTGTTTATTTATACTTTCCTCTATTTTCTTATTTCTTTTTCTATGAATAACAGGCTTATGTTTTCCATGCAAGGAATAATATAAATTGCATATTTTTATTAAATAGTTGTTACATGTGTGTTAGCCTGAGCGTTGCTATTTCATATTCTTTTAACTGAAGATGTTTTTCTTTATACTAGAGTACATTGCACTCAATACACATATATTAATGTAAATAATATGATACAGTCTTTGAAATTAAAATTTTTTATGGATTTGTTTTTAATGTAGTGGTGAAGAGTAAATATGAGCTGACTGTAGTCTCAGAACTTGAGGTAAGGGAGCATTTTTTCATGTCATTTATAACCTTAAAAATTTGACTTCCAGTATTGATAATTCAAAGCCAGTAAATTTCAAATTTATATAATGCTGAAATACAGTCAGTATGTTTTATTTCAAATTTAAATAACACCTTTTTCTTCTTTTTGTGTTCCTGTTGACATTTGTTTCTAGATAAGTTAAGTCTACTTAACTTTTACTTCTTGACTTTTGGTTTATGCGCAGCTGCCACTAATAAACCACATTCTCATCTTTATTTTATATCTTTTCATTAACCTCTTTTTAGTCAAATGTGTGTATATAAATTTTCAGCGTTATAGCAAATTGAAAAACTAATTATATTTTGCCTTTAGGATTTGACACAGCCAGCAAAAAAAAAAAAATCAGGGAAGTGGATATCTGGCCATTCCGATTTGGGAGTAGCCAAAAATAATAATATTAATCAGGTAAAAATCAAGGCTTTAATTAACACTACTAGGATACTATTGTGAAAATTTCTATTTAGCTTCTGAGCAAACGTGTTTAATGTATCAATTGGGATGACTAAAACATTACTGAATTTTTGATAAAATTAAAGAAACCAAATGCTTTACAAATTAGAAAATACCCATAAACTTTATCCATTGTTATTATTATTATTATTATTATTATTATTATTATTAAGGATAGTAAATTATGAGAAAAATAAGCTGATGACAGATAGTTAGAAAAACAGCCTACATATACTGACAAGATTCTAGTTGTAAGTAAGTAGTAAGACAATGTAGTAGAATAATAGAAGAATTAGCTCAAGACTCAGGAATGTGTTTGTGAATTAGCTAGATGAATCCCAGTTAGCTTGATGAATCCCAGGGCAGATAAGTGCAGTCATTGTCTAGTGAGATAGGCAAAATGCTAAGATGAACCTCACTGAATCATGCGTGTCTTTTTATAGTTATCTCCCCTTAGAGCTCAGTAGAACCTGTGACTTACTTCTAGTCAATCGAACATGACAGAAGTGAAATGGTCAACCCGTGGATCGGTTATATAAGACTCCATTTAACTGACTGGGGTAACAGCTCCTACTGGCTTTGAAGACTTAAGTGGCTATATTTGAGTGGCTGTGAGTAGACCAGATTTTAGGAAATTAAGAGGTAAAAGGACTCCAGGAGCTATGCAGCCCCAGCTAACAGCCCTCAAGAAAGTGGAATCTCAATCAGTATACAGTAACAGCAAGGAACTGAGTCCTGTCAGTAACCTTGTGAGTTTGCAAAAGGACCCTGACTTCTTAGAAAGAAAGCAGCCTGTTCAATGCATAGATTGCCACCTTGTGAGACCCTGAGCAGAAGATATAAACTTCTGACCTGACACCTGAGAGATAATGAAGTTATGTGTGTTGTGTGTGTGTGTGTGTGTGTGTGTGTGTGTGTAAATCAATATGTAACAGAAGACTAAAGAAATGCCAAGCATGCTTCCTAGAGGAAGGAAAGGACCCCGTTTATTAACACTAGTGAATTTCGGGAATAATTTCCAAATCCGGAGTGAAGATACATGCAGAGGGTTTCGCTTTTAATAACCTCCTGGGGTCTTTTTCTTTCAGATATGGTTGCTCCCTTTCATGGGCTTATAGGAAGGCCCGCAGGTGTTGGGGGTCCCCAGGCCAAACTGATGATCTATCCTGGGGCCAGCGAAAATGACCCTTCCCTCCCACCCCTCAGAGGTAGTGCATTGTTCACAGTGTTTATGGCCTGACATGCCTTGCAAGACCAGTTTCCTCCTGAATTAAACTTTTCATAATGTGTTTGCAGCACAGAAACTATACATTTATTTGTGAAATGGTTTAATCAAGGCTCTAGGGGTAAAAGGTTTACATTTTTTGCATGAATTGAAGTATTTTTATTCAGGGATAAAAAAATATTATGAAAGGGCTTGAAACTCACTTGTAAAAAATAAAAATTAAAAAACACATTCACAGATATCTCTAAAATTTCAAAATAATTACAATGTTATTTTGATATTGTCTATGTAGTTGGATATTATGAAATCTATTGAGAAGTTATTTAGATGCTATTACAACATAGGTATCATAATTTTCTGTTAAAAGTATGATATTTAACATAGAAAACTGAAAAAATAAAGCTAAGGAAACTAAGTATGAGTAGCTATTCTATCAGAATTCTTTTACTAAATTTCTATCACATTATTATTTAGGAATACAGACTATTTTGTTTAATTTTGCTTTAAATCTGTGAAATAATTCTTTATGCCTATGTATATTTTTAAATAATTCTAAGATTATTTGTAAGGTATTGTGAAGTGTTTGCTAATTTTCTTTACCAAGTTAATGAAAATGTTTTTACTTCAAAATAATCACTATGATGAGAAAGCTATAAATTAAATATGTTCCCAGCTTGCTTGCATAAATGTAAAATATTATGATATTTTGGTAACACTTATCCATCAAGTGACATAAACAAATCAACCCCTTTGAACTAGTTATTCACAACCAGGAATCCACACTAAGAAAACAACTAAAATTTGTTGAACTTCATTGTTCATACTGTTTGTTGGTCTATTGTAGCATAAAATTTTCAATTAATCTATATATCTAATTGTAAAGAAATTATTAATTCTACCAAGTTTTAAGATAATTTCATAAATATTTTACAACTAGTTGTTTTTTGACATCTTTAAAACTAGATTGCTCCCATTGACAGAGGAAACCATGGAGAAGTAGGTACACTACCTGCTGACTTTTAATTCAACACCTCCTGTTCCCATGCCCTCCCTAGTCCTTGCCTACAGCACTATGTCTTCCAATAATAAAAAGCAAGGTTTAATAATTGGGAGCATTTCTGAATAATATAAATAATATAGTTTTGGGGGGTTGGTGCATGTGTGTGAGTGTGTGTGTGTGTGTGTGTATGTACATCCTGCAAATGAGTTTTTGGACAACCTAAAGAAAAGTTGTGGGTTTTGGAGAATAAAAGTTAAATATTTGAGTTCAAAGTTAAAGATTTTGTTCTCTCTCTCCACCCCTTGTCTCTCCTCCCCTCCTCCCCACTCCCCCACTCCCGCCACCATTGAGCCAGAAAAACAGAATCATGGTTAGAGCTTTGGATAGTGGGACCTAACAGGAAAGCAGAGGAACAAATCCCAGGCATCAGTAAGTGATAGCTTTCTGACTGGGGTAATAGCTTGGGAAAGGCAAAGCATCATTGGCGGTTATATTGGAAAAAGTTTCTAGGAGGACCTGACTTCTTCCCTCATTCTCAAGTGACCATCTCTACCCCATAACTCAAATGCACTTCTTTTGGTCAGAGTCCTTCTCAACTCTCTCCCCCAGCTCCAAGCTCTAAAGTCCACAAGGAGGGGATTTATAGTGAAGGGATCACTGTTCCCTGGATAAGCAAAAAGAGGTAAGTTGTCCTCCTACTATTTCATATCTATTTCTCTTATTATATTGTTTAAGCAGTTGAATGCTCCAAAGAGACCTCAAAAGTGAATAATTAAGTCTAACAGATTTTCATTTACTGCTTGTTGCTCTAGTCAGGCTGTCTCTATTTTCTAAAACACAGATATGGACTCCACTGGTGAAGAAATCTAAAACACAGTGTGCAAATTACTCTTCTCATTAAAATAAAATTACTCATATTTCATATGAATTGCAAGCTGGAAAGATGGCTTTTTAAAATTTTTGTCAGTATACATCTCAAAATTAATAACATGTTATGCTTTATAACATTCTTGATTAGTTTTCTATATAAAAATGTAAGCATTATACATTTTTGCTTTTGAAAATTTAAATTAACACTAAGTATTGGAAGAATATCATTTGTGGTCCCATCTAATATATATATATATATATATATATATATATATATATATATATATATATATGACATAAATTATACATAAATATATCATATGTATATTTCTCAAGTAAAAATAATTAGTGCTTTATTTAATCTAAACACAAATCACAAACACTTGGAATCTAAAGTATTGAAATGCTTTTTCTTTTAAATCTGCCATTAAGATGATGAATACTATACATATCAAACAATTTGTTTCAGTAAAACATGGGGCTTCTTTAAGTAGTCAATCTAAGTATAAAAATTTTCTCTATCATGCAAAGTTTTAAAAATATACTTTTATTAATTTCAGAGAGGAAGAAAATGGGGAGAGAGAGAGAAACATCAATGAAGAGAGAGAATCATTGATTAGCTGCCTCTTGCATGCCCCACACTAAGGATCAAGCCCTCAATCTGTACATGTGTCCTGACTGGAAATAGAACTGTGACCTCCTGGTTCATAGATTGATGCTCAACCACTGAGCCAAGCTGGCTGGGCCAAAATTGAAAGATAGAAAACGTAACTTAAACTGGTTGACTTATTCTTTTAAATATTGGAACAAACATTTTAAAATGTTTTCTAAATAATTTCATTGGTTTATTTATCATTCAAGTATTTATTTAGTCCCATTTTATAAGAAAGGATAAGCTTCACAAACTTTTTGTTATTTGAAGAAAAATCATGTCTCCAGAAATATCATATTTGACTCTCAGTCAATTTACTAATCTTTGTAAAATTTCTATCTGTGAAGGACAATGAAGGGTCAGTGATGTTTTCTTGATTATCCCATTAAAAAAGATTTAGCATTCAAGTCTCATTGAGGGAAAAAAAAAAAGAATGAGAGAGAGAGAGAGAGATATTGAGAGAGAGAGAGAGAGAGAGAGAGAGAGAGAGAGAGAGAGAGAGAGACAGAATGGGATCTTGAAAGATTCCTGACTGGACCCCCATCAAAGAGTCAGTGCTCAACATAATTTGTCTTTACTCTTCTACATGTTCATTGTCTGGCTTCCCACTAGAAGGCAGGGCCTTCTCAGATATGTTAACTGCTATACCATCATGGCAGTTAGTAGGTGCACACACAAAAAAATACACAACAACAACAACAAAAAAAAGGAACAAATACATCGCCTAATTCATTGGAATTATACAATCCAATCTTTGGATTCTGCATTAAATTATATGCTTTAACTTGGCCCATTTTCCCACTGAACTTTACTGCTTATTTCACAGAAAGTTCATCTGTTTGGCTTGTGAGTTTATACTTTGGATGTGTACAATTATCAGGCTGCTCTAAGGTTGAAACATCAGAGTGCAAAGATCTCAACTGAGCCAACAGACACAAAACCAGCATTCTGGCTGAAATTCGTGGGTCTACAATCAACTAGGTTTTATCTACACTGTTATGTGAACAGCAGGAGACAAAACATCAGCTGTCCAATCAGCCCCATGAAGATAGTGTGTGGCTGACTTTACAGAAAAGCAGAACAAAGATGGTGACAAAAGCACAGTAAATCTGTTGGTATACTCTCTTCTGTGTCTAATGTAGTCCATAAAAATACAATGTTTTAAAATATGCTAAGATTTTAGGGAAAAGTCTTCCCATAGTATTTCAAATAAATATTCTCCCAAAGATTAAGCTACAATAAATTTTAAAATGTATTTATTCCTTGTTAACTAGTATGCTTTGCTGAGAAAGCATCAATTACTCTTGAGGGTTTTCCATTAGCACATTCAGTATGATTGTACAAAACTTGAAAAAGTGAGGGAACTTTGAGGGAAGGCATTTCATGCAGTGAGAACAAGAAGCACAAGGTCATTGACAGCAGGCCTGATATGTCTGAGGTGCAACCAGAAGATGGGTGAGCAGGAGCTGATCCTTTACAAGGACAGAATAAAGCACAAAAGAGAGACTATCATAGTTTCATATAATATTTACCTGATTGAGATGGAGGGAGAATGAAGAGACTTGAACAGAAGAGAAATATAATCTGCATATAAATTAAGGGTAATTCCAAAACCAGTGGGTAGACTAGTTAAGAGGTATTGTAATAATGCACTTAAGAGCTTGATTTTTCAAATAGCTAGCCAGTTACCCAATAGCATTTGTTTTTTAAAAAAATGTTTTTCTATTGATATTTAATGCTTTCTTTCCCTCTAATGGGTAGAATTAGTACAATATTTAAAACAGTTTAATACAGGCATATACACAGAACTAGAAATAGGTCTAGGATTCATCAAGCATAAAAAATAAAGTCAGTTAAGTTCTTTATTGTAATTATACTAAAATCAGGTACTAATGAAAATGGGCAGCTATGTAATACTGAGGTGTATTGTCCAAGACAAATTATAATCATTGCTTTCTTTTATTGAAAGCTTACCATGTATTGTCATCATTTGGATCACTATATGCTTCAACTCATTTGCCCTTCATTATAATGTGAGATATGGATAGATACTAATACTATATCTTTCCCATTTCACAAATGAGAAACTGAAGCCATTTGAAGTTAAGTGATTTGCCCAAGACCATGCTTGAAGCAGGGAAATCAGAGCCATCTGCCTTTCATAAGTATCTGTTCAGTCTCACCTCTTGCATTTCATCTGATATTTTGTTGCTACTTCCTTATTTTTCTCTTTAGTTTCTCTTTGCTATGTTGTCTGTCACCTCATAAGAGCTGTAATCTGTTTTTTATTCTTTCAGAACTAATTTTTGTTTTTATTTAAATCATAACTTAAACCTGCCTTTTTTTTTTTTTTTTTACTTAACTTTCAGGGGGGGAAAATCTACTAATTTCTGATATAGAAGGTAATAAAATTGATGAATGAATGAACACTTTCTTCAACCTCTTTTCTCTTGATTTTAATCTAATTAACATATTATAGAAGTTTCATCATATACACCGATGGTATCTATTGAGGTAATAATATTTACTATGTTTCACATAACATAACCTGACTTTTCAGAAAAACAAAGCAAAACACTCTATTACCCATTTCTCAATACAATCACCACAGTTAATTCAGTTAAGACTGTATTTCAGTGAACATGCTTATCTTTTAATCCTTTTACAGCATATGATATCAGTAAGATGCATGTCATCCAAAATACCAGGCTAGACTCAAAGGAAGGAGCAGTGAAAACTGGTGGAAGAAATAGCAATAACTTAAAATATGTAGATGATATCATCTTAAAGGCACAAAGTAGCATTGATTTGAAACAACTTCTGATCAGAGTGAAAGAGAAAAAGTGCCAAAGCAGAACTGTATTTGAACATCCAGAAGACATCTTGGCTGCAGAATAAATACACTTTTGTTTAACTTGGCCCATTCATTAATGCAAATGGGAGCTTCAGCTCAGAAATCCAGAGGAGGCTGAGACTTGGAGGGCAGCAACAGAAGAATTAGGAAAGGTCACCAAGAGCAAAGATATGTCAGTAGGGACCAACACTAATATTATCCACACCCAATTACTATATCCCAATGTGAAAGTTGAACAGTGAAGAAGGCTTATTAGAAAAAAATAAATGATCCATTTGAAATACAGTGTAGGAAGAGAGCTCTATGACTGGCAGAAAGAAGAACAAGTGGGTCATAGAGCAAATTAAATCTGAAACATCACTGGAGGCAAACATAACTAAACTGAAGCTGTCCTAATGTGGGCACATCATGATAAGGCAGGCTATTTTGGAAACGGCAATAGTGTTTGGAAAATAGAAGGCAGCAGGCAAAGAGTAAGATGAAATATGAGATAGATTGACTCCATAAAAGAAGCCATATGCATGAGTCTGCAGGAGCTGAGAAGGGCTGACAGGCCACTGTGGACATCACTCATTCATAGGACCAACAGGAGTCACAGCCAAATGAATGGCACATAACACAAAATGCTTTGGAAGCATATTTGCTAAATCTCACCAAATTGCCCTTAAAATTTAGAATACATATCTTCCATAATTAAACCTACACAGTAGGCACAGGATCCAAGAACATCAGTCTCAATGATGCTACTGACAATCATTTTTACTTTTGACTTCAGACTGAGAGCAAGTTGCTGGAGAAATTCCAGAAACCACTGTCACTTTCAAAGAAAATAAGATGAAGAGAAGAAAAATGCCTAAGTGAAGAAGACAAAGTTTCTCTTTTTTGCTTCTCTGATAGGTGTAGAAAAGCTCTATAACAAAAAGCATGAGTACACTTACTTTTCCTCCCATGTTTTTGTGTCATCAGTCCAATTTTTGAAATTTTACTAGAAGGAAAAGTGAAATGAACATGTTTAGCTTATGTGAATTATCTGGCATTTCTTAATGTTGGTAATTCTATCAAAAGTCTCCTAACTACCGCCCTCTTCATGGGTGAGCTATTTCTTTTTTGAATCATCTTGTGAATATTTAGCATATTCATGAAGCACTGAATTCTAGCATACTAAACATGTCTTCCTGATTTCTTTATACATGTTGAAAAACTTCTTATGTATATAATTCAGAATTCACAATATTTTCTTTCATAATCAATAAATATTATTTCACTAACTTCAGGCACTGAATACTGTCCTTTGTATCAGCAGGCTGTGCTACATTTTCACGTTCTCTAGAGCACTTGAGTGACCTCTAACTACTGGCTTTGTTATTGTTGTATATTTCTATGCAAGTTGTTTTTCTTTGTCAAGTGTTTTGTCAGTTCATTCTGTGCTCTTCCTACTTGATCCTGTATCTCTTGTTCTGTACATTCTTTTTAATTGCCAGGATATAATTTATCACTTTCTGAAAGTTTCTTTTATCTCTTAAAAGAAACTTTTTAAGTGTTTTCTTGCAGAATGAATTGTTTCTTTTGTTTCAGATTGTGTTTGTATGCTCAACCTTTATTCTTTTTTTCTCTCCTTTCTATCACCTTCATATTTCTTCACAAAATATTTACCTAGTGTTGAATTTTTTTAGACAAACATTTTTTCTCTGTTTATTTGATTTTGGATAATGTCACTTAGACTATTTAATTTTGCACCTAAATTGACTGTAAGGATTTTTATTGACTCTCTTTCCTTCCTTCTCCCAAAGGGATTGTCTGAATAATTCAACATAATAAGTGTTAATATGAGGACTAGAATTTAATTGTAATTTATGTTTTGGCAGTCCTTCAGATTGCTGAAAACATGACATTATTCAATAAATTTGTTGTTTTTTATGACTGTGATAGTTAAGCTCTATATGAAGAGGCTCCCCATCAAATTGTCAAACAAAAATATAGTTCATGTATTATGGACAGCTTTGTAGCTTCAGGAATTAGGTTTGAGGTGAACAGACATTTTGGTTGTACAAAACACAAAGTATAAGGTTTGTATGACTATTGCTGCAGAATTAGCTATAAACATATTATTCCTCAGACAAACTATTCTATGGGCATATATATTTTTAATAAACTTTATATTTTAGAGCACTTTTAGATATACAGCAAATTAAGCAGACAGTCCAGAAAATTCTCACACATGCCCTGCCGCCACACATGGACACCTTTCCCACAATCAACTTGCCACACAGATTGGTATATTTGTTACAATTGATGAACCTACACTGACACATAACACCAGGTTCATAGTTTACATTACGGTTTACTCTGGGTTTGTACATTCAATGCATTTTGATAAATGTGTAATGACATGTACCCACCATATTGCACAATGCAGAATATTTCCAGTGCTCTAAAACCCCTAAAGCCATGCATAATTTTTCTATTCTATCTTCTAGGAGTTTTATAGTTTCACATTTTACATCTTGGTCTGTGTTTCATTTTGAGTTAATTTTTGTGAAGGGTGTGATGTCTATGCTTACATGTGAGTGTCCAATTGTCCAGCACTGTTTGTTGGAGAGATAACTTTAGCCCATTGCATTTCCCTTGCTGCCTGTCAAAGATAAGTGGACTATATTTATATGGGTCCATTTCTGAGCAGCAGGACATATTTTTAAGGTAACTTGTAGAGTGATTTTATAATCTAGATAAACGTATAATTGCTCTGGCCGGAGGGAATGGGTGAAGCCCCACCTGCTGAATCATTCTCTCCTTTACCCTAGCGATTGCACAAATAGAATAGTTAGTATTCAAAAGCAAATCATGATTTTAAAAAAAATCACTGTGATAAATCATTGTGATTTAATTTTAAATATAGATATGTACCCCCCCACCAACACACACACCACATGCACACACACACACACACACACACACACACACACACAAACACACACACACCAGCCACAGAAGTTTTATGCCTAGTGGACTCTCAATCTTTCTCAATAGCAATGAGTGAGAATTTAATCAAATATGTAAAGTTCTCAAGCACTCATAATGTAATTTGCATGGTAGCTCTTATTTACCCTAAAAAGTTAGTGCTCTGAGTAATGCTTTGATTATCTTTGAATATATTCTTTTCCTCAAAGCTTGAACACTCTATTTTTAGCGCTCAATTTTTAACATAATGATTTCACAAAAAGGAGAGCGTCCTCTCATTATTTAGAAAGTATGAACACATTTTTTCAATGCATCATTATCTTTACTATAACAGTTCTGGTGAAGCACAGTGTTTTGTGATTAATTTAGAATAAATGGAAATCAGAAATTTGCAGCCTAATGTAAATGGGTGGCTCAATGTAGGTAAGACTAGGGAAGCAATTGTTTTAATCAATTTAAGTCTTCTCCATATCTTATGTAGAAAGACAGATATAGGGCAAGTGTTTAAGGGAAAGCCTGAGGGGCCTTCTGATCGAAACCGTCATTGCATGATTGATCCTACTGTGAGTAGCTGAGAGAGAGAAAACAACCTCAGTGGAAATATGTCAGCCAGGATCCGAGGATCATAAGACATGAGTCAAAAGTTTGTTGAATGCAGACAACAACAATAACAACAAAACTCTATACCTTCAAGAATTTGTTAAACTATGGCAGTTAAACTTTGGTAAAACAGAATCCCATATACACATATATCTTTCCAAATAAAATATGAAGAACTTAACAAATTGATTAAAGCAATTGCCTCTCTTCTTTTCTTACCTATATTGAGCCACATAGAAAATAGGTTATCTTCTTCACTATTTAATTTTTATCTTGATTATTCTGTATCTTATAGATCTAGTATTTAAGAAGCTTATAGCAGTTGCTGTCCATACTGTTTTCTAAAATACATTTTTGTTGATTTCAGAAAGAAAAGGAGAGGGAGAGAGAGAGAGAGAGGTAGAAACATCAGTTATTAGAGAGAATCATTGATCAACTGCCTCCAGCATACCCCTCACTGGTAATTGAGCCCACAACCTGGGCATATGCCCTGACCAGGAATTGAACCATGACTTCCTGGTTCACAGGTTGACAATCAACCACTGATTATGCCAGCTGGGCTATCCTTATTCTAATTGTAGTCATAACCATTACAAATCATGGTGACTACTCTAAATATCACTATTTTATTTAAGAAAAAAATAAAAGCATACATTTTTAAAATACTTCCTTTCCTTATGATTCTGTGAGTTCTCAATCACTTCAAGTGACTACTAAGTACAACAGCGGAATCAATGCAATTTTATTTTCCTAACCCCTTCTTCTATGGAAACAACTAAGTTCTAAGGTTGATTTGCAACTATGATGTGTCATGAACCTCTTGTCTATAGCAGCATCTGGTGCTGCTCAATGCATGTACCCTAATTATTATGGTTTGAATGCCCCATCCCCAATTCATATGCTGAATTCTAACCCCTAATGTGATTGTATTAGAATGTGGGCCTTTAAGAGGCTCTATCCTCGTGAATGGGATTAATGTTCTTATAAAAGAGTTTCCATACAGATTCATCACTCTTCCACTATATGATAACACGGAGAGAAGATGCCAGTTATGAACCAGGAAGAAGGCTCTCACCAGAATACAACCATACTGATGCCTTGATTTGAACTTTCAGCCTAAAGAACCGAGAGAAATAAATTTGTATTGTTTATAAGCCACACAGTCTATGGTATTTTGTTGTAGCAGGCCAAATGGATTTGATCATAGTCTTATTTTTAAATAATCATTTATAGGCAGTTTTACATAGGAATAACAACAGTACACACTTATATTGGTATTGTGAGCATTGAGTTGACATATCAAAAGTTCTTAATATGATGATTGTCATGTATAAAGTCATCTAAGTTATAATTATCACATCAACACTGCCATTATTATTTTACGTCCACTTTTACTAAATACATATGATTATTGTTTCTAAAATTTCTGTTTTTATCACTTTTTTCTTACAAAAACTCAATGTATCCATGTGTGTTTATAGGAGAAGCAAGAGGTAATAGTTGGTCGATTAGACAAGAAGGGTCAAGAAAGCAAAAAGGCATGCTTTAGTCTATGTAGACAAGACACATAGCATGTAAATTTGCATAAGGAACACAGACACAGAGCTGTAGAGAATTCTCAAGAACTGTGAAGCCTCTGAGATTTTATTTTACTTGCAAGCTGACAAGGTAGCCTGTCACAGTTTCATATATACATGCCAGCAGCCTCCTGGGCCAAAGATAAAAGATTTTATTCTCATAACACAGTAAGGAGCATGAACTTTATGTTCTTCTTGGTTCCCCCTTGGCTCACCAAGTTCTACAGGGGTGATGAGAAGTGGGCTCTTTTGGATATGACACACAGTGGGTTTTTTCCCAGCTGAGGAAACCCAAGGTTAAAGTATTACTTCTCTTGTAAAGGAACTGCCACTCTTTGTCTCAGATGGGTATATTATTTTTGTTAATCTAGGGAGCTAAGCAATCTTCTTTCTACCATAAAGGGGGAACTATCTCTGTCTTCTATGACTGTTTACTATGCAAATAGTCTTTGAAAGGCAGCACAGAGCAAAATCTGACACTTGACATGCACAGATGCCCTTGAGAATGGCTCCCCAAAAAAAACATCCATTGAAATGACATCTAGTCAATCTCTTTCCCATAAGACACACACTACCTTAACATCTCAGAGAATTTATTAAAACATGTTTTAATTTATATTAATTTTATTATGTTGCCTTAATTAAAGTGATTCTTTGATGACAAATAAACCTCAAAAAAAACCAGTAGCTTATATATTTTGACATTGCAAATGAAATTAAAAAAAAAAATTGTTCCTAATTAGTATGTAATTCTTCAAGTAGTGATATAAGCAAACTATTTTACTCCATATCATGGCTCTAATACCTTTAACACAAGGTTTCCAAATTTGCCATAGTCATGGTTTTCAATCCATCTATTTTAAAAGAGGAGCTATATTAGTAAATCATATGTGTGAGGTATTTATGGGCAGAACTATAAGGGACACACATCTTTTCACCAACATCCCATGGTCTTATGTTCACATCTAACTGCAAGGGAATCTGGAAAATATAGTTTAATTCTTTGTTTAAGAAGAGAAACTTGTTTTAACAATCTCTCTTTTGTTCAACTTAGGTAAGTAATTCTTTTTTTTTCTTTTTTTTTTTTCTTTTTTTTTTTAGTTTTTAAAGTATTGCATTGAATTAATAACATTGATAAGTAACAAAATAAAAAATAATCTTGCCTCACAAATGCTCAACTGTTATGCCCAGACTTCGTGATCCCCAAGGACCACAAGGGAGCCGAGTCCGATCCAATAAGCAAAAGAGCCTTCACCATGCTAGCATAGGCTCCCCCACTCACGCCAGCAGCATGGCGGAAGAGCGTGAACTTCTCCCAGTCCAGGGGTTTTACTGCGGTCGGTGGTGATGTCACCGCCTCGGCTAACCCTGATTGGTTGGGTGAGGGCTAGGGATAACTCCGCCCTGTGGGGCAGAGTCGGGAGCTCATCCTTGCCCTGCCCTGCCCTTTCATTCCCCTCTTGTCTAATGTGCCTAGTCAAATCATTGACTCAGCCTACTTCCTTTCATCATAAAGAACAAATAGTTACCAAGACCCTTAGTACCACAGTTCCCATCAGTATTGTCCTCACTGAAGTCCAGTTCCCCTCCTGCAGGCATCAGTTCTCCTCTTGGCCTGTAGTTGCCAGGATCCAGGCCATACAGGAGCTGGGAGTCATGTAGTCAGGTCTGGGTGCCATCTACTTCAACAGCAGTGGGCGTGCTCAGGATAACAGTGCAGCATCCCTTTGAGTCCTTGGGCAGTGAATTTCTTTACCCACATTGAGTTCCGGGGCTACAGGGTCTGCCGTGGGCACTGGCAGTGCATCTGGAACAAGCAAACTGCTGAGCCTGTAAGGACTGTGCACAGACAGTATTTCTAGCAACTCTGCCTCACAGAAGTTCAGAAGTCTTGGTGACACTTAACCTGGTGTCACCGGGCAACTCTGACCTAGAGCCTCTGGGACCAACAGTCTTGTCATCTGGAGGGTCCATCAACCATCTGGTCCTTCAGTGGCTTGCTTCTGGTCAGCCAATTCCTTCTGGCTGCAGTTGGTAACCCTCTTTTCTTTGTGGATGGCACAGTGTCTCCATCAAAGGGCCTGGATTAAGGCCAAAAGTTCTGGAACTGTGCCCAAATGGTGTGGTCCAAGGTGACTACCACTGCCCCTGCATATCAGGTCCCATCCTGAACGTAACTGCTCCCATCCTTGAACAGTACCTTGTCGTCTGTTACCTCTGTGCAGTCATGAATGGGTTCCTCATCATCATCTGGAAGCAGGCTGGGAGGGTTGATGGCCAGAGTTTTATGAATCTGGACACAGGGCTGGTCCAGGAGAAAAGCCTGGCCCATCCAGGTTAGCTCCTGGTCCAGAGTCCGCTTGTCTGCCTCCTTCACCAGCAATGCTGTGTTGGTAAGTAATTCTTAAAGTTGGGCTTTTCAAAACCTAAATACAGAAAAAAGTATTTAAAATATATCTTTTATTTTTAGTTTTTCTGTGTATTTTGAGTAGGTCCACTAACTATTATAGAGTCAATTTCAAAGTATTTCTCCACAACTAGAAAATAATTTTCATGTGACACAAATACATTATTGGTTAATCCTCCATATCAGATATGGAGATTTAGAGAATTAAAAAGATTAAATTAAAGCCAACTGAAAATGATGTTTATAAATGTATGACTAAAGTACCTCCACAAAGAAGCAGAAATTTTAAAAAATGTGGTATGTTTTCTTATATTTAGAGGATATATAGCGAGAGAACTTTGTTGGTTATAATAGGTCTGTCTCAAATTATTTGCCTGCATTGCAAGTAGAGAAAAAATGAAAAACTAAAATAATGCTTGGCAAAGTCAACCTCTAGGACCCCGGGCCTGATGGAGAGAAATAGGAAGGTACATCATCTTCTTACTAGTAAAATGTGATTTAATGGATGGCTTAAATCTCTGAACAATTTGACCAGAAATTTCTCCTATCCCTTGAGGAACGAGTATTGGGGAATGGGGGGAGGGAGAGTTGTTAGCAATTTTTCCAGTACCTGTAGCTTTTACTCTAAATTAAATTTAATGTTTTAATCACTTCATTTTAGTTTCTCATGTTTATAACTTCATTCTGATAACTGATTGTGTAACTGTTCCTGTGCATGATCTTCGTTGCTATGTGCAGTTTCTATGGTATCTTTTGCCATTAATTTTGTTTCTCAAAATAACCTCTATTCTTTCTCTTTGAAAATAAGCATCACAGAGGGAATAAACATTCCTAATCTCAGATAATATCAGAAGATTTTAGTCTTATAAAATAAGACTTATTTTGTTAAATGATAATGTTGGAGATAGATCTTTTACCTATGTGATGAAGTAAATATGTGACATGGAAATTTGGAAAAAGACAAGGATGATATGCATAAAATTCATTATACTTTCCATGTTCAAACCTGTTATAGCATGTTGTTCCAACAACAACAAACACAGCTACCATTTATTTAGCACTTAGTGCTCAGACTTCAAGGCCAAACACATTTTTCTCTTCTACACCAGGATTCTGGCTGAAGAAATATCCACATGAGAAATATATGAGAATCAAGTAACAATTTTATTAATTTGTGAAGGCAACTTAAATGCCACATGTAAAGGTTCTCTTTTACTAGTACATGCTGAATCAAGACCATGATAAGGCTTAGGTCTGGATCTTAAATAGCATTTTCCATATAAGCCAACCTTCACCTTCAAATAATCTTTACTGACACTGACTTGTGCCCCAGGGAGAGCTGGATCATAGAGGGCCAGATAGCCACAAAGGAGAGATTTGCAAGACCATTGAACATACATCTGGACTTTACCCCGCTTTTCTTGTGATAGGGGGGTAAGAATTCCAGGGTGCTTTTTACTTATCTTTGATATAAGCAGTACAAAGCAAGAAGATGTTTGAGATGGAACAATTCATTTCAAAGTAACATGCAGTCCAGTGAACGTCAAGCTCAGCCTAATTAGCTGTCTTGACGATGATCTAAAAAAAAAATGCTGCAGAAAAGTTATGGAAGTAGCTTCCTCCTTGTATTGGTAAAAACAGAAATGTGAAAAAAGAAGTTAAGCATTTTCACTAAATTCACAATATGCTGGGTATTGTGCTAAGCAAAGTACATTTTTGTCTTCACCAGGTTTTATTAATTTCTGCAACTATTTTTACAGATGTGAAATATCAAATGTGTTATAGCAGGTGAGTCAATCATTTGTCTGTTTTTCCCTAAATCCATCTCTCACATTCCTCTGAACTTCTTTGTATCACCTAGAACTGAATAACCCTTAGAGATTGCACTTTCAAAGATGCCTTGGATCTGGCCAGTACAGGCCACTGGCAGGAGATGGGAGGAACAAGAGGAGGGAAGAACCATGCTATTCCTCCCCCTGGCTCCTGGCTTCCAGTGGAGCATGTGGTGCAGGGTGGTGGTGGCAGCATCTTCATGGTTCCATCTTTCTTGGGCAGCATCTCTCTCTGTGGTCAGAGATTCTGATGAGAAGCTGCTTGGATGGCTCCATCTTCTACTCCTCTAAGATTGCAACCATGCAAGCTAAAATCATGGAGATGTATCATCTCCTTCTTTTATTCTATCAACCCTAAGGGTAGAGAATATTTTTTTTAGTTCAAATTCTTCATCTGTTTGCTTCTTCAACTCTACTTTATTTAGATGATTAGTTTCAAATTGACTCTATTTTCTGTTGAATTATTTGGTGTAGGTTCAAAATTACTCAAATAATGTCAGGATTTAAGCTTCAATACACAATACTCACTTGTGAAAAATATTATTTTCTTAGCCTAAATATATATTTATCAAATGATCTATCACATCAGAGGTTCCTGTAGATAAGTGTATTATATTATACTAGATGCCCAGTGCATGAAATTCATGCAAGGTGTGTGTTGGGGGGAGTCCCTCAGCCCAGCCTGCATCCTCTCCACTTGGGGATGCCTTGGGATATATCTGACAGGGATCAGGCCTAAACTGGCAGTTGAATATCCCTCTCACAATCTGGGACTGCTGGTTCTTAATTGCTCACCTGCCTGCCTGCCTGATTTCCCCTAATCACCTCTACCTGCCTGCCTGATCATCCCTAACTGCTCAACTGCTCCTCTGCTGGCCTGATTGCTCCCAGTTGCTCTCCCTTGCCAGCCTGGTTGACCCCAATGGCCTCGCCTGCTGGTCTGATTGTACCTAAGGGCCTCTACCTCAGTCCCACCACAATGACTTTGTCCAGAAGTCCGATATCTGGAAAATGGCCAGTCAAATCAGTCTAATTAGCATTTTATCCTTTTAGTAGTATAGATTATATAGGATAGGATTGCTTAAGTGGGAGGGAAGGAGGAGCTGCGGGAAGCCTTTTTCATCAGGAGGAGATGCTTTTGGCAGACAAAAATATATAATCCCTATATCTGGACTGAGAGCCAGCCATATGCACAATGCTGCCAAACTGGTCATTAAAAAATTGAACCTTACACCAAACAGCTGTTGCCCTTAAAAACCCTCTTCAGCCCCGACCTTAGGTTCTGCCTTCACAGTTCACCCAGTATGGTTCTGATTGGTCAATTTCTATGCCAGTCAGTGTCTCCAGATCTCTGGGCCTGATTCACAACCTCTGTGGCCAGTTCGGAACCGGCCTTGCCTCTCTCTCTGGGTCTCACCAGCAGTCACAGAGGCTGCAGATCAGGTCCTGCCTCTCTCTCTGGGCCTCTCTCTGGGCCTAATCTGCAGCCATGTCTGCATCGCCCCACCTACTGCCCCTACTGCTCTGCCTGCCCCTGTGGGCCATGGGGAAGGGACCTAGAGGCTCTCCATGCACTTCCTGGTGCCCAGTCATCTGTCTGGTCATGTAGGTCGTGATGGCCCCGGGCCTTTTATAATGTAGACTGGAGGCTCAGTGCACAAATTTCATACAAGGAGGTGGGGGTCCCTCAGCCAAGTCTGCAATGATGCCAGTGTCTAGCTGGGGCATGCGGGACACAGGAGCCTGTCACTGGGCGATGCCACCAGTGTCTAGGACCCCTGCCACTATGGGCACCACCATTTTTGTGAATAAGTGATGGTTAATTTCCATATTATCCTTTTATTAGATAGACTTTTTATTTCTTATAGTGTAAGTATAAAACATTAGTAAAAAATTAGCCTAAGGATGAAAAAATATACTTATTTATCCATTCAATAGATATTCTTCCTGTTCTTTGAGAATCATCTTCAAGTCAGTTGTCAAATGAAAAGAACAAAATAGATCCTGACTTTATGAGGTTTATAATTAATGGATTCCACCTTTGTTTCTGATTCTTTGTTGTACTTATGTAAAGAGTAGAGGATTCCAAGTAGGTCTTTTTCACCAACATTAGATTATAAAATTTCCAAATATGTAGAAAAGCTGAAATATTTTTATAGTAAACACCTATATATCCATCACATGGATCCGAACTTAATTAACATTCACAATTTGTATTTTATCTTCTGTCTGTCCATATATCTCTGGCTATATTCATTCAAAAATTTCAGAAATTTATAAACTTCTTCCAAAACACTTTAGCATGAATATCATTGAATAGTTAAATGTTTTTAAAAGATATTTCCTTCCATATAAAACTTACATACAGTGAAATGCACACATATGCTTTATACCTTACATGAATTTTGATAATTGTATTTCCAGGCATACCTAAGTGATATTACAGGTTCAGTTCCATACTACTGCAATAAAGCATGTATTCCAATAAAAAAAAATCCATAATATTTTTCATAGTAGAGGGTCATCTTGCTTCCAGTTTGCAATAAAAAAAAAAAGTCAAATCCTGTGAAACTCTATAATGTGGAGTGGAGTGAGATAAAATGAGGAATGTCTAGAATTCAAATTCTTATGATATAAAATATTTTGATCATTACAGAAAATTTCTTGGTATGGCTTCACAGTCACTTCCTGCCTCCTCTTCCCTGGAAACACCATATTTCTCATCTTATTTGCTATAGTTTAAATTTGCCTCTTCTAAACATTTTTAATAAGTAGAATTACACTTTATATATTCTTTGTGTAAAGCTTCTTTCATTAAACATTATGGTTTTGAGAGGCACTTATGTCATTGTATGCTTCAGTAATTCATTAGCTTTTACTGCATTTTAGTATTCCTTTATACAAATACTCTTCAATTTATCCACTCACCTATTAAATAACAAATGCATTCTTTTCAGTTTCTGGCTACTATTGAAACCCAGATGTGGGTGTTTGAGCCTGAGTTCGTTGTCTCATGAAACTGAAGAATGAAGTTGAGGACAAAAACAGTGAAACACAAGTTTATTGAGAGAAGCCAGTCCTAGGAAAGGTGCAGCTGGGGCCCCAGGAGCAGGCCAGTGTTCAGAGCTTCCTGTCCATGCTACAGTCTGGAGTAGTTTAGCATCCAAGATGATTAAAGCCATAAGACATGTGGGTAGAGGGAATGTGCTCCTGTGTAAGGAACTTCAGGTATCCATTGTGTGCTGCACTGGGGAAAGAGGAGGGAGTGCTAGCGGTTTTTGTATATACTAGTATGCCTGTTAGTTCATGATTGGTCCTTTCAAAGAATGTTGTCTTAGCAACATCCTTGTGATTGGTTATCTGCAAACTCCCTGTCTTAGTAATAATCATAGCTGTTAAAGCTCATGCCGTTCCTTCCCTACCTAGGTGGGATATCTTAGTAACTCTGCCTAGTTGATTCCCCAGTTTAATTTCTCTACCCCCATGGTCCTCATTCCTATCTACCTCGCTTTTTTATGTCTCCTCACTATGAATACTGACTGCTACTATTCAAAGTAAAAGTTATTGACAGCAGAAAAAAAAATAGAATAGAATTTGGCATTATAAATTTTGTTGGGTATATATTTCATCTAGTATTGAAAATATCAGTCATGAAGTACATATTTTAGTTTTATAAGAGTCATTTTCCAAAAAGATTGTAGCATTTTACCCTCCCACCAATGATATATGAGAGTTCCAGTTATTCCATATCCCCAACAAAGCTTGGTGTTATCACTTCTTTTACTTATTTCCCTTCTAATCAATGTGGTCTATTATTTCGTGGTGATTTAATGTGCATTTTTTCAATGGCTAATAATATGGAGCATTTTTTTCTATGCATACTGACCATTTGTTTATTTTCTTTGTGAACTCTCTTCAAATATTTTAATAGGGTTGTTTATCTTTTTATTGCTGAATTCTAAAAATTCTTTTTCTATCCTGGAAACCAGGATAGGGTATGTTTGCAAATATTTCCTCCCATTTTATTAGCAGTGTCTTTCAATGAATGAAAACTGTTGTTCTTAATGCACTTTTAGAAACCTAAACTACATTTATTAGATTTTTTAAAATATTTTAATTTGTCACTGTTTTCTTTAAGAAACATTGTCTATACTTGAATCAAAAAATATTATCCATATGGTTCCCTCTAAAATATAAAAATAGCTTTTAGTTTTAGGTCTATGAACATAATTTAATTTTTGTGTATGCTGAGAGGCATGGAATATTTTCCTCCCATATAGATATCTTGTAATTCCATCATAAGTTGTTGAAAATTTACCCCATTCACCATTGAATTGCTTTTGTGTCTATGATGAATATTACTTGACCATGTCAGTGGAGTTCAATTTCTGGGCTCTCTATTTTTTTCTATTATTCTACTTGTAAATCACATAATCTTATTTGCTGTACCTCTATAGTACATACTATCATCATATATCTTACATTTCTTACATTTTTTTGACTCAGTACTTGTTTTCCAAACTGCTTTAGAGAATCTAAGTCTTTTTATCTCCATTTACATTACATTTTAGAATTAGTTTTTCATTTCTTAAAATTTTCCATAAGAATTATAATTGTGATCACAATGAAATTATAGGTTAATTGGTAGAGAATTGACAACTTAAGAATACTGTGTCTTTCAATTTATGAGCATGGTACATATATCTCCATTTATTCAGCTATTCTTTAATTATTCTAAGCAATAGAAGTCTTGTACATTGTTTACTTACTAAATATTTTATATTTAATGTAATGGTAAGTGAATTTAAAACATTTTTATTTTAAAAATTTCTGCTAGTTGATTACAATTAATTTTTAAATAACTTTATAAATGATGACATTGCTTGAGACTCAATTATTAGTTCTAATGTTTATCTTATTAAAAATTTCATCTTGTAAATAGTTACAATCTTGTCACCTAAAAATCAAGACTGCTTCCCAAACTTTTATGAATTTTATTTCTTTTCTTACCTTATCATACCCTGTAGTCAAATATTTTAAAAAGGTGGCAAGAGTAAGTATCATTGTCTTGTTTCCAATCTTAAGGGACATATATGCCCACGTTTCCTATTAATTATTAGCTCTAGATATTTTTCTCAATGCCTCATATCAGGTTTATGAGTTCCTGCCTATATTTAGTTATATATCGAGTATTTTGTTTAATAATAGGCGTTGTACTTTGTCCAAAGATTACTGTGTTTTTATTGAAATGAACATAGAGTTTTTTCTTCATTCTGTTATGATCAATTGTGTTGCATAATATTTGACTTTTAAAGCAATCTTGTATTTCTTACACAAATGCTGCTTAATCATAATATATCATCGTTTGTATATAATGCTGAATCTAATTTGCTAATATTTTGTATAAATTGTTGCTTCTATGTTCATAAGTGATATAATCTATATTTTTATTTTGCAGAATATCATTATTAAGTGATTGTATTAATGTTAACCTGATTTCATAAAAGGAGCCAGGGCGTGTTATTGATTCCTTCTTGAATTTATGTAAATTAATTGATAAAATTGATTTTTAAAATAATTAACAATTAAATATCCTGGGCATGAGGTTTTCTTTGTGGAGCAGTTTTTTATAAGAAAATTAATTACTTACCTGGGAAGTGTGGCACAGTGGTTGAGCATCCACCTATGAAACAGGCCGGTAAATTGTGATTCCCAGTCAGGGAACATGCCCAGTTGTGCACTCAGCCCCCAGTAGGGGGTGCTCAGGAGGCAGTCAATTAATGATGCTCTCTCATTGATATTTCTCTCTCTCTCTCTTCCTCTCCCCTCCTCTCTGAAATCAATAAAAATACATTTAAAATATAAGAATATTGATTACTTTAATAGTTATAGAACTAGTGTGACTTTCCACTTCATCTTTTTTTCAACTTTGGTAAATTTTATAACTTTATTTAACATTTAACTTATAGATATGATGGTGATTATCTCTCTTTTTCACTTCTGCCTAAAAATATTTTTACACATTTTTTCATGAAAGATACTTTCAATGTATTTAAAATTCTGTTATTTTTTTTAATTTTTGCTATTTAAAAATTTATCCGATGCTCCTTTGAATTTTATGGTATCTGTTGAGAAGGCAACTATCATTTGTATGATTGTTTCCCTGGATTCAATGTGTTATCTTTGTCTGGATGCTGTTACGATTTTCATTTATTATTGGTTTTACGTAGTTTTCCTATAATGTGTCTATGTGTCTATCTTTATAATTTTTAATATTCATCCAGTTTGTGGTATTCTAAACTTCTTCACAAATGTGTAACTTCCATCTAATTGTAAAAGATATATTTTTCAAGCATTTTTTGCCATAATATATGTATTCTCTCTGACTTTGTATACCAATTTTAAATATGTTAGTGTTCTTCATATTATCCAATCAATATTTAAGCTTATGTTCATTTGTCATCTGATGTTTTTAGTATCTGTAGACATCAACTAAGATAATTTAATCTATATCTTTTCAAGCTCACTATTTTTTTTTCTTAGTCAATTCTAGGTCATTCAGTTGTGGTTTTTTTTTTTTTTATTTGTTTGTTTGCTTGTTTTTTCAGATATTTTAGAGATCTTTAATCACCTCCTGGTTAACACTTCCTATTTGTAGTGTTTATTGTTGAAATTTTACTTTTTATTTCATCAAATTTGCATTTTCTTTTATCTTATTTATCTAATAGTTTTATTAGCTGCATCTAGGTCATTGTCATTTTGAATATCTTGAGATTAGTGTCTGTTGATTATTTTTTCTATATTAAATAATTATTGTTTTTCTCATTTTTCATAAATCAGGTAATTTTTATAAATGTCATGTTTTATAGGCTATGGATTCTTTTTTAAAAAATATATATTTTATTGACTTTTTATAGAGAGGTAGAGAGAAAGATAGAGAGCTAGAAACATTGATGAGAGAGAAACATCGACCATCTGCCTCCTACATACCACCTACTAGGGATGTGCCCTAAACCAATGTACATGCCCTTGACTGGGATCGAACCTGGGACCTTTCAGTCAGCAGACCGACACTATCCACTGACCCAAACTGGTTTCAGCAATAGACTATGGATTCTTATATATTCTTCTGAAGGAGGTTTATATTTTTATTTTAGCAGCAATTTACTTGGTTGAACTCAAAGTAAAATTCTCCAAGTCAGTAACTAAAAACTCAATACAATCTTTTTTCTTTCTTTTTCTTTCAGTCTGTAACATGCATACATGCTTCAGAGAGCAGCTAGAAATTTACAAAGACTTTATTCATAGAATATGAGAGACCATATCTGGTCTCTTTCCTAAGAACCCACAGCCAATTTTCAGTGTCTGTAGTTGCCTTATACTCTTTTTAATGACTATTCAGGCCCAGAAGGTCATAGCTATTCTCTTCGAATTTTGCTGCCCTGAACAATTCTGACCACAGCCTTCTCCAAAGGCTGAAAGCATAAATGCTGAAAACTCACTGGACACTGTTCCATTCTTCCATATTAAAATTCCCTCCATAGCATACCTACTTTTAATTTATATTGCCCACAGTTTATTTTCTAGAGTGTGTATTTTTGTACTTGTGGGATGAACAGTCTCTTAGGCTCTTACTTGGCTACCCCAGAAGAGAATTTCTAATGTAGAAATTATATTTTCTTTCTTTTTTAAAAATATATTTTATTGATTTTTTACAGAGAAGAAGAGAGAGGGATAGAGAGTTAGAAACATCGATGAGAGAGAGACATCGATCAGCTGCCTCCTGCACACCCCCCACTGGGGATGTGCCCAAACCAAGGTACATGCCCTTGACCGGACCTTTCAGTCCACAGGCTGATGCTCTATCTACTGAGCCAAACCGGTTCGGCAGAAATTATATTTTCTTTGGAGTTATGTATTATCAGGTAATCATGATTGTTATATTCAGTGAACCTCTCTTTGTGTCTAGTTATATCCTAGACATCAAACTCTCAGCAGTATATACTATATGTAATGCTTTCCTCCTTATTCATGATATATAAAAAAGAAATAAAAACTATAAATACAAGCCATAGAAAATGCTATGTTCTTCAGAAGTAATATATGAAGCTGAGGTAGAAAATAGAGAATATTTAGGGGATGGCAAACGGTTGCAGAACTTGATCAATATGGTAACATGGGACCCTTCTACTACTAAATATAATAAGCAATCATGGAAAGTATAGCCAGTATATTAAACTCATGAGTTAATATTGTGGTTGTCCAGAGAGATAAAGGCTGAATGCAGAACTTAATAGCAAAAGTTATTGGTAATATTAATGCCTAAGTCATGACGAGTTATGTCATTATGGACCCAGATGAGACAGTGAATAGGAAAAGACACTCTAGTATAAGATTGGAACTCTAGTAAGGCTACCTTTTCTCAGGAAAGGGATTGAATATAAGTCTATTTATTAACTCAAGGAAGTAGTATCTCCAATGAAATATTCAAACCCTGAACTCAAGGTATAATTTCAAACGGAAAGCAAATATATTATGTCATATGCTAAAGTCAACAAGAAAAGTAAATACAATTCTTCTCTATAGGATAGTTCTACAACTAAGAGTACCCAATATTCCAAATGATGACCTCAAACCAGCTTCTGCTTGTAATGAATTCACAATCCAAACAAAGAAACAAAGTTTCAAAACATAGGTGTCTCAGCAGATACCAAAATGAGAGTCTCATCCAAAGTAGCTTAAATAATAGGCTATTCAGAAATTAAAGGTGAAATATGTATAGAATTATTTAAAAAATAAAAGTACTGGAAATTATAATGACAACATAGACTACCATGAACATAGATATTTGGAAAAAAATCAAAAAATATCAAAAAAATAGAAAATAATATTCTAAATTTTTTTGAGACATAAAAGGCAGTTTAGATACAACATATGAATAAAGAAACTGAGAAAACTATTCCAAATTTTCAGAGTGATAAGGAAATGGAAAATATAATAATATGGATGATAAGACAAACTTTTTCCCCCTCACAGTTGAAGTACAAAAGAGTTAAGGGGGAAAAACACATTACAGAAGCAAAGTTTAAGTTTAATATCTTGGAAAATATTCCAAAATTGGTGAAAATAAGGTATATGTGCCATGCGATAAACAGGAATATGATTGGAAAGATTAATGAATGAAGGCAATCCATCTTAACAGAAGCTAAGGAATGTATTTCCCAGGCAAAGAGAACAGAAAATGCAAATGGGTTAAGGAATGAAGAGAGTTTGATATTTCCTTGGAATAGTCCAAAGGCCAGTGTGGCTGAAACTTAGTTAAGGAGTAAGTATGAGATGACACCAGATGACAATGGAAAAAGGGGCAGGGGAGAAAGCCAGCAGATGCTCTGCAGATTCTGTCAAGGAGATTGGATTTCAGTGTAAATATAATGAGAATCTATTAAAGAAATGTTAATAGGGAATAACTCATATCCTGAAATATCTACATCTTCCAGTGTCTAAATCAGTCATACTCAAACCCAAACTTGGTGTAAGTCTCATTTACTATATTTAAAATGCACATCAAATTTGCCTATTCCAAAGAAGGTCTGTGTAGGCTCAGGGTAGAAATTACTACATGAAGTGAAATAAAGCCTCTAGAGAAATGTTAATTTGTTAATAAAAATCATCCCTAAATTTAGTTACAGAAAATAAAAATTAATTTTCTTAAACTTCAATTTAAAATCATCTTTAAATACCAGAAAGTCTCTTTGATTTATGAAGCCCTTTTCTTCTACCTCATCTCAAGATGAATACTATTTTTCTAAAGCTCCAAAATATAAATGTAACCAGTAAAAAAAAAAAAAAGAGTACTATGCAAATTAACTATCACTCTGCTACACCCACCAACCACGCCCATCAGCCAATAAGAGCAAGTATGCAAATTAACCCCAATCAAGATGGCTGCAGCCACAGAGAGAAGGAGGGAGGCTTGGGTTTCCCCAGCAATGGAGGAAGCCAAGCTTTCCACACACCCTGGCAGGCCCAGGCCTCCACTCAAGGATATAAAGTTTTAGTTATAGAAGATAAATCCCAAGAAAAATGATGGCAGCCATGGAGCTGGAGAGAAAAGGCTAGGATTGCCCCCAGTGATTGAGGAAGCTAAGATTTCCACCTGTCCTGGCCAGCCTAGGCCTCCACTCCAGGCTACAAAGTTTCAATTATAGAAGATACATAAAACCAAACAGAAATAGCAGCAGCCACAGAGTAAGCAGGAGGCTTGGTTCCACTCCAGGCTACAAAGAAATACATCCCAGATACCAGGGCCTCCGCTTGGATTGCTGGGGGGCATAACCAGCCTGCAAACCACCAGAGGCCCCTCCCCCAGGCCGCCCCACTCTCTCTAAGGGAACTTCCACCCTGATCCAGGATACCCTTCAGGGCAAACCAGCTGGCCCCATCCATGCACCAGGCCTCTATCCTATCTAATAAAAGAGTAATAGGCAGTAATAGATGATCACTCCAACACACAAGATGGCTGCCCCCATGTGGTCAAAGATCCTGCCCCCATGTGGACACAGGATGACCACCACAAGATGGCCAGCAGGGGAGGACAGTTGGGGGCAAACAGGCTGGCAGAGGAGCAGTTAGGCATCAATCAGGCTGGCAGGGGAGTGGTTCAGGGGTGATCAGGCTGGCAGGCAGAAGCTGTTAGGGGCAATTAGGAAGGCATGCAGGTGAGCAGTTGGGAGCCAGCAGTCCTGGATTGTGACAGGGATCTCAGATTGGAGAGAGTACAGGCTGGGCTGAGGGACACCTCCCTATCTCCATTCACAAATTTCATGCACTGGGCCTCTAGTTAATAAATAATAGTACAAGAATAAACTCTATTTTAGGTTATCACAACTGTAAACCTGCTTTTGCCCACACTTGTATATGACAGAGTGATTTTTGCAGCTGGTCTAATTTTACTGTAATTGGGTAAACAACACACAGTAGACCAGTTATATGCACACTCTATACTGTCTAGTCTAGGTATGGGTCTAGAAATAAAGAGGGATGGCTGGGGTAGGTCCTGAATAACATCAGCAGTGCCCTGCAGTGCAGCAACCCATTACAGTTTCTACTGGCAAAGGAAGGCTCACTCCCTTAGGCAGGAGTGAAAGGTCTGCATTTACTGGCAAGCAAAAATTTAGGGGTTTGTTCTCCCCCTTCATCAGGGTCTATAAATACGTTCTCATTTGAATTTTCTGAATTTATTTTTAATCTTCATTGTTGAAAGTATTACATATGTCCCCCTCTTTCCCCATTGACCCTTTCTAGCTCCACCCAACCCTAGGCCTTCACCACCCTACTGTCTGTGTCCATGGGTTATGCATATATGCATACACATTCTTTGGTTGATCTCTTCCCATCCACCCACCCACCAATCCCCAATTCCCTCGGATTTCACAGTCTAGATTTCATTTCTTCCCAGTAGATGCCCACCATTCAGTCTTTGCCCCCCACCCCCTCCCAGCATTACTGAGATATGATAGATATGTAACAGTGTGTAAGTTCATAATGTACAATATAGTGATTTCATACACTTAAATATTACAAAATGATTATCACCATATCATTAGCTAACACCTCCAATCTGTTACATGATCAACATTTCTTTTTTGTAGTGAGAACATTTAAGACCTACTAGCTAGGGAACATTCAAGTAAATAATACTGTATTTTTAGCTATAATCCCCATGTTGTATATTGGATCCCCAGAATATGTTAATCTCATAACTAGAAGTGTTTATTCTTTGACCAATATCTCCTCGTTTCCTCTACCCTTCCCCCACCCCATGTATTGGTTATCATCACTTTATTGTCTGTTTCTTTGAGAATCTGAATTTCATTTACAGAAATCCCAACCCAGTGGTAGGTAACAGGAGATGAAGGATTATTTTAAAACACTATAGAAGTTTTCAGGTCACTATACTCAGCTGGAGACTTGAAGCTGGAGACTCAACTGGAAATCTGAAGCCTTAAAATCATTGTTCCGTTTTCCCACATTCTCCAGCACAGTCAGGAGAAACATCATTATTCTCCTTAGTTTGACTACAATACTCTAATTAAAAGTATCAAATACATGGTAATGTAGAACATTTCCTTCTGTACATATTTGATTAAAAACATTCAAAGGGGATGTTTTGCCTGTCTCTTATTGCCATAGCATGTCATGTACTACCGGTATACTTTATTCCACTGAAAATAGAGTCATTTCTTTTCATAAGTCTAAGAAAATTAGAGAAGTAATTCAACAAAAGCCAGAACCAATTCAGAATACTCATCTGTGCCATACTCTTTCTTTAGAAAGACATCTGTTACTAAAACCTGTATCAGTCATGGTTCAACAAGAGAAACAAAACCACCTGGAGATATATATTAAGGGACTTATAGAAAATAATACGATAGTTGGGGGTTTTAATCAATAGGGCTGGCCATCAGCGAGGGCAACTGGAACACTTAGGAATGAACTGGAGATGCTTTCCATAAGCAGAATTTCTTCAAGGAAGCCTTCGTTCTATTTTTAGGGCTATTCTATTTTTATGCCCACCCAGATTACCTAGGATAATCTCCTTTATTTAAAGTAATTGATAATGGGCCATAATCACACATATATCGTAAAATAGCTTCATAGCAATGACAAGACAAGTGTTTGATTGAGTGTGAAACTGGAGAATATAGCCCACTCAAGTTAACACAATAAATATTCATCAGCTTCTTATTGTAAACTAGTAAATAGAGAAAAATAACCATACATTAATATAGGTATTTCATGGAGAACTATAACACCAAATAGATGGATAATAGATGGGGGGAAATATATCTTTATAAAAGTATACAAACCAATAAACAAAAAAGAAATAATAGCATACAATACCATCATTTAACATTTCCAGTGAATTAATGGATCTAGCTACTGAGCATAAATAAAAATGAAGAAAAACCAGATATCTGTCCCTGATGAAAGAATATACCAACATTTATTAGCTTGCTGAAGAAATGAACCTGAGTCTAATAGGGACTCTATATTCAGCTGCCAACATGCTGAAACTACACAGGAAAAAAAAGTGCACATTTTGAACTGCATTGTGCATATAAAATCAGCCAGATGTGGACTGTGGTAAATTCTTCATGTCAAATAGTCCAGGTTTATCAATGCATAAATTGTAAAGAAATGGGGGAAAAAATAGAAGGTTGTATAATGAAATTAATGTTAAAAACTGTATCCTTCTTTTAATGACATAACTATAGTGCCTAAGTGTGACACAGTTGGGTGATAATCTGAAAACTAGTTTACGTGGTAGTTTATTTGTTCTAATATTATTAGAATACCAACTTCATGCTGAAACCGGTTTGGCTCAGTGGATAGAGCGTCCGCCTTTGGTATGAAGGGTCCCAGGTTTGATTCCCATCAAAGGCATATACCTTGATTGTGGGCACATCCCCAGTAGGGGGTGTGCAAGAGGCAGCTGATTGATGTCTCTCTCTCATCGATGTTTCCAACTCTCTATCCCTCTCTCTTCCTCTCTATAAAAAAAAAAACACAACACAATAAATATATTTTTTAAAAAAAGAATACCAACTTCAACTAATAGAACCAGTGTTTCTCTTGCTTAGAATATTAGATCTATGTTAATTAGTATTTTGTTGTTACATGGATTGTTGATAATGAAGAGAAACACTGGCATGTAAGTTATGATCAAATGCTAGGAAATCTTAGTTTCCATATCTATTTTTTGGAGACGTTCAACATCCATTCTACCTTTATTCTAAAAGTAGAATGATTTATTATTTAAAGTATTACATATAGTATTACATATGTCTCCTTTTCCCCCCATTGACCACTCCCTAGCCACCAGATCAATGACAAGGTGTTGCAAGTCTAAAAGATCAGGGTAGGGAGTTCTAATAAATAAATAAATAAATAAATAAATAGATAAATAAATAGGAAGATTTATCTTTGTGAAGCTTCTTCCTCATTTTCAAATGGAGCTGAATCTACCACTCCCCATTCATTGTTTTGTGGCCATTATGTCCTTATGGCAAATTAGCATTCATCAACCCTTGTCTACTATAACCTTTACAGGAAAGAGAAAGGAATTTATTTACTTAACAACTATTTGTGACAAAATTGGAACAGAGTTATTCCAAGGACTTTTTTTTTTTTACTGTAATAGACTGTCCCTTTACATTAGCACTGATAAGCTTTTAGGATATGTCTGGTTCAGCCAGCATGCTTTTCATCAACATATGAATAGAGAATTTGAGCCTGAGAGAGCATGGCCTTGACATCATTGAGTTCATGAATCCAGCAGTGCTTGAAGCCTGGGACTGTAAACTTCCCAGTTATACAAACCCAGCAAAGTGGTATGTTTAAAAGTGATTTCCATTACTTGTATCTAAGAGATTTTTCAATAATATTTTGAGAATACTTAAACATTTCTGGAACCTAAGACAACAGGGAGACTATAAGATTATGCCTTTGCTAAACACTATGGAATTTAGACTTTAAGTGATGTGAGAAAAGAGAGTTGGAAGGAGCTTTGAGAAAATATCTTCATGGTGTGGCATATAAATGTTTTTTTAAATGTGTTTTATTTTGCCAAATTTTGTTTAGTAAGGTATTTATACTCAATAAAGCATCTTAAGATTCTACATTGAAAACATAGAAGTGACCTACACAAGGTATGTAATGCAGGACTTTTGTAGGTCTTGCTAAATAAATCACATTAGTTCCAGACTGAAAAAGAACACCTAATCAGCCATTTCTATGTGTAGTAGTTTTCATCCAGTTTTTTTTTAAATATTAAGTCACTTATTAAATATAGTTTTTGAAAATAAAATATAGTTTTGTTTATGACTATTGTATTAGTATACTACCATATGTACTTCTCAAATATGTCTAAACATTTTATTTTAAAACTTTAAAAAGACGATATCTAAAAATTGCTAATGGTAAGAAAAATAGGTAAAATATTTTCAGTTTATGCTAAAATTAGATCATGCTACTTATTTTACTTATGAGTGTTTATTCACCATTATAATTTCACAGACGTAGTGCATTTGGAATTTTAAATATTTGCATTATAAATCATAATATTTGTTTTCAAAGAAAAACAAAAATATTTGTTTAAATCTTCAGTACTTTTTTACATTTCAAAATAGCTATAACTCAGATGTAAAGTGATAAATAAATATTGATTAAGAATGTATGACTATATAAAACCATGGTAATTCCAGAAGGCCTTCTTTGATAAGCACTCTAACACATGGACAGTTTCCAAGAAGTGCTCTGAAGTCTAATATTGAATAATTATCATCCCAGATGCCGGATTGTCTGTGTGGGATGAGCTGAACATGCTGTCACATCCAATAGAGTTGCCAATCTTAAACCAACTGTGACTACTCTCTGTACACTTCTCTCTCTGGGGTATTAAAAAAAACTCTTAATTAGCTTTTGTTTCCAAGCAGGGCTTCATTTTTCATGATGATATTTTATTTTGCTAAAATTATTGACTCAAAATGACCTTGCCATTTTACCTATTGTAATAAGTGCATAAGATTTAAATTCAAGTTGATAACCTAAGATAAAATGAGAGGTTCATTAAAAACACAAATTCCCTTTTAATACTGATTTCATCATGATAAATGATATTCATTAAATACATGGATTTATCATATGCAATGCACGATCATGTTGGGATATGATAAATTTATCAAAAAGGCAAGCCTATTTTGAGACCTGTTGATGGTTTAAGAATGTTAGGAACAGACTCATAGATACAGAGAATAGATTGTTAGTTGCAAGAGGGGTGAGGTGTTGGGGGACTGGGTGAAAATGAGGAAGGAGTTAAGAACTATAAATTTGTAGTCACAAAATAGTCACAGAGATATAAACTACAGCATTGAGAATATAGTCAATAATATTGTAATTACTATGCATGGTGCCAAGTAGATAGTTGAAATATTGGGTAAGGGCAGACACTTTGTAAAGTATACTAGTGTGATCGCCTAACCACTAGGCTGTATATCTGAAACTAATACAAAATAACATTGAATATAAACTGTAATTAAAAAATAAGTTTTTAAAAAGCAAAGAAAAAAACCATACAAATAGAAGAAAAGAGTAGATATTATGGACCTATATCACTGGTTCAATTCTTTCATAAGTTCTACCCATAATGACCCCCCAAAAAAAAACAGTTGAATTAAGAAAATGTTCTACTATTGAGAAAATTTAGAAAAATTGCTATATGATGCATTCTAAAGTACTTTGAGTTCCTGAGGGAGAAACCATTACACTAGTTGGGTTATCCAGGTATTTTTCAGGGCCTGGTATTTTTTAATAATTTAACCTAAAAGCATTTTTATTGTACAGTGTCAGTTTCAAGTTGCTTGAAATTTGCCACACATTGTATTTCGATCGTGTCTTCACTTAGCGTTCAGGATCAGTTCAGGTATGTCAGCAGAATCAGCTGCCTATGAAAGCGCAGGGCCGATTGCCATCTACCTTTACAGATATTAATAGTGTGCTTAACAAGAAACAGTATTTGTTCTCCTTTTAGCGGAGACACTGCTTACTAATGACATCTCATTGCTTCCCATAGCAGGGACTCATTCTATCTGGGCATGATTATAGAGCTAGCATCAGTTTTTAAGGATGTATGTTATCATTATTCATTTCGCTACCTTACTGAAGCTTCTCTGGGAGGCAATAAAGAACAAAATGTATGTTTTAAAGACGCTCATTTCTCCTCTAAATGCTTGAATTAAGCTGCAGTCTGTGGTGTTCAGAGAATTGAGTTATGTCTTAAAGCAATGCTGCTTTTGGAGTACCTCACGCCCGCTCTGGGCTCTGATTAGCCTCTGAGTTTTCTAATACCATCCATTGATTTTCTGCTACTGTAGCTGCCATTGGATTTTGTGTGCTGGCACAGAGTTCTATCTTTTGCACGAGAGAATGATGAATGGTTTTCTGTGAGGCTCCAGGCACATACTTATTTCCCCTTCAATAAGGACAATTGTCAATATCACTTAAGCAAAGAAAAACTGAGAAACCCAGACACTTATGGAACAATTTGAGTTTTCTTTATATTCATTATTGATCCTAACTCCTAAAGTAGACATGTACTCTGAAAAGTTAGAAGTCTTATTTAGTACTCTTTAATTCTCTTACTCTCATGCTGCAGAAAAAAATAACTTTGTTGTTAAGGTAAAACATGCATCTTTCATGAAAGTACATTATGAAAGTGATTTCATTTTTGCTTTTGATTGGCTACACAATTGATTTTAAATGCAAGCAGACATAAAACAATACTCTAAACCCACTATAAAAATTCTCACTATATATAAATGTACAAAAATGTTTTACATTATGTTTATTTAGGCAGGACATGAGGCCCACAAGCTGCGAGTTTGACACGTTGAGTAAAGTTTGAGATATGGATTCTTGTGCAAGTAATGTATTGAAGTAACCTGGGATAATACCTGTTACAGATAAGGAAAGCAAACTAGGTCAGTGGTTGGCAAACTCATTAGTCAGCCGAGCCAAATATCAATAGCACAATGATTAAAATTTCTTTTGAGAGTCAAAATTTTTAAACTAATGCCACATCTTCAAAATAGACTCCCCCAGGCCGTGCTATTTTGTGGAAGAGCCACACTCAAGGGGCCAAAGAACCACATGTGGCTTGCAAGCCAAAGTTTGCCAACCACGTGACTAGGTCAGTGAAAATCTAGGCACAGGTGTGGGTTGCAGGTGAATTTTGTCTGGCCTCAGGCTCATTTCCCAGAGAATCCTGCAATGGAAAAGAGATAACTCTTAATTATTCCACGGTGAAGCAAGAGCCCAGCAGTTTCTTCCACCCTTGTCAGTAAGACCGTGGTCACAGGCTGCCTGGGGGAAGGTCTGATGTGTCACCAGCACTCACAACAGCTGAGAGAACAGAGGATGTGAACAGGACAACAGCAGTGTCTGCTGTGCAGGTCAGATTCAGATTCACCATTCTGGTCTAAACATAGATATGCCAAAATTGAACATAGCACCCATTGCATTTAAAATTAGTTTCTGTTAAATGGGTATATAGTTGGCTTACCCGAAGTGAAGGATAATTTAAAGTTGTTGTTTTGCATGTAAATTGACAAGAAAAAAAATTTGTGGATGAAAATCACCAGGTAGTCTACATTAATTGAATCTACATTTGACATGTGTGTCTATTTTTTCTACAATGTGAATATTCAGTAAACTAAAATATAAAGTATATATATATATATATATATATATATATATATATATATATATGCTTGTGTTATTAATTTTTGTTTTTCCAAAAATACTCCCATTAAATGCATTGTAGTGATATTTAATTGTTGTACAGGAAAAGAGAATACAAAATTATCTATTTCCATTCTTCTCAGTTTCATTTAGGAGATGAAAAAGACTAAACAAATAACCCAGTGATTTTCAACCTGTGTTCTGCAAGGGGCAAGCTAGTGTGCCACAATAATTTTTAAATCATACAATAACTGACTAGCCAGGGCACATGCCTCTTTTACCCTAGGTTGTGAAAAAAAAAAATGACAAGAGCCAACACAATAGTCATACAGTGTAAATGAATCAAAATTATACCTATTTTTTTGTCATATTAAAAAAATCATGTTTTTGGTGTGCAAAGAATTTTAGTATTTAGTTTATGTGTGCCATGAAAAATGTTGAAAATTGCTGAAATAGTTTAATAACTCAAAAAAATAGTAGGTATGAAAATGACTGAAATTTAGTTACACATTAAAAAAAATCTACAAAGTGATTTGTGGGACAATGAGTTTCATAGCTTCTGAAAGATAGAACGATCATTATATTATAGTCCTTAAATGGTACATGAATCTGGGCTTCATAGACAAAATCATTCAGAATAAAACTGAATTATATTCTAAGGTAGAGGTAGAAAACTTCTATGAAAGCAAACCAGATAAGATGTTTCAAATGCATATTTATTTAAAATTATTATTTTGCTTCATGGAGAGTTACTTTTAGTGAAAACCTAACCTTATGTCTTGTTCCCCCCAATAACTTGAGTTTTTAGTTTTATTCTTTTGTTTTTACCTATAAAAATGATGTTTTCTTTGCTCAACTTCTCAAATTAAAAGAGTAAGGTTTTTGCATATGGTATTTTAAAATGCTATTCTGACCTGCTGACACCAGAATATGAAATTACTAGTTATTGTAAATGATAGATTCTGGAGTGATTTCAAATCACAACAGGCTAGTGGATGAGCTTATGCTTTTCAATCTTTCTCCAAGCAGATGACTCTAATGTATAAATTAGTATCAATCCAGGTTTGCCTTGGCACCTTGGTATTTATTCTACACTGAAATCGCTAATATTGATTACAAGTCATATTAAGTTAAACTGATATGCTTCCTTCTATCTTCTTTCCAAAAATAAATTGTGCCAGAAATTCAAGGTTAATGGAAGAAGCTCATTATAATACGCCTCTTCTGGGCATTCTTTTCACTTTAGTTAAGTACTTGAGGAAATTAGACAGGTGGTAGCATGCAATATGATACATGAATACACATCTTCAGGCTGAGTCAATGTGAAATTATAGGAACAGGTTAAAGAAAAAGTTATAGTAGGATGTTATGAGCACAGACTCTGCCATAGTCTTTACATCTTAAAAATGGATGTAAAGTGCTTTCATTGACACCAAGAAAGCACTCATCCAAACTTTGCCTTCAATTTCTACTTTAGATTTAAATGAAAATGTATGCTGACAGACTTTAATGTGGTTGGGTATCAACTAGTCAAATTACTTCTTGTCAGTTAGTAGAACCATTTATCATATTAGCATATTGTATTTTGTGAATCCTTAATATTACCAAACTGTTCCTGAATTACAAGAATGAGCAGTGAACGAGTAACAAACACCTTTTTATGAAGTTTACATTGATTCATAAAACCTCAGAAAGAGCATAGGAACAGTTTGGTAATATTAACCAAATGAGCAAGGAATATTGAGATTCATTAATGTACTATAAAGCACAGACTAGGATCAATTGAAAACTTGCTTGAATTAAACTGAATATGACTCAGTTAACTCATATTTAATATGAAGGTAATAATACTGCACTTCATTCAGAGTTAATAAATGTAAAATATTTAGAACAGTTCTGGGCACATATAGGTACTAGCAACCAATATTCAGCAACTCTACTTTCAGTAATAATCCCAAGAAAATGAGTAAGGGTATATGGAAACATTTTTGTTGCAAGGATATTTAGTGCAGCATTATGATGTAGTAGAAAAAATGGAAATAGTCTTTATGTCATTACTTTGGGATTTGAATAAGCTAAATACTTAAGATGAAATCCTATTCAGTCATATAAAATGTCATCATAAAAATGCATTTATATTATAAAATGTATTAATATTGTACCACTGAGATAAATTAGATTAAATGGTATAAACAAAAATAACTGATTTTGTATAAAAGTTATATAAAATGGTATAAACAAAAATAACTGATTTTGTATAAAAGTTATATATAATAATGAATGTAGCTGTATGGGTAATTTTATCTTATCATATTACACTCTGGATGTTTTTAAAGAAATGGAATTTTTTTTAAAGAAAGAAGTAAATCAATTTAAAGTTTTTATAAAACATTAATCTCTAGTCTGCTAAGTGTTTATGTAAAGTTATACTTCAGAATGTTACCTTTCTATATAAATAATGTACACCCAGTAAAATATGTGCTACTTGTATGTGAGAAAAATGTTTTCCACAGAAAGTTCTGTTTTAAAATGTAGTAAACATAAAATTCTCTAGAAGATGCTTTCCACATTATTAGCCTAAGATAATACTGAGAAATTATTGACCAATTACACTTATGTTTCAAAGCATTAAAAACTCCCCTCTTGCATTACATTTAGCAATCTAGCAAAACAGAAACCTGATAAGGCCCTTAGCTGAGACTAAGAACAACCCCCATTATGGAGCTTAGAGTGCTCAATAAGACGGCCTTTTCTTGGCAGAATGAGCAGTGATCTTTAAGAGTAATTGAACTGCATTTTTTTTCTTTTTTGTATTTATAGACATATATAGTATTTGATGATTAACCCCTGAATTTTATATGTATTCTTCTAAAAAATATGAAAATCTTGTTTTACAAAAAATAATATTATTGTTCATAGGAAAAAAAAAAACCACACAGGATGTTTCTAATAGCATTTAAGCACATGTAACATTACTAGAATACACTGAAAAGACTATTAATACTTAATGGAGTCAAAAGTATACTGGCATTTGTGTCCTATAGAGAGAAGGGGAAAAAGAAAAGAAAAACAAAACCAAAAAAAAACACACAAAAAACCTTGTAGCATGACCATATCTTAATGGCAGGGAATGTTATTAAAATATATTATTTCACCTTGAGACACAGAAAAGAACTCCATCTATGAGAAATATAATAAAACTAGAGGGCAGGTGCATGAAATTTATGCACAGGGGTGAGGGGGGTTCCCCTTAGCCAAGTCTGCACCCTCTCCAATCTGGGACCCCTTGGGGATGTCTGCCTAACTGATTGCCCCTAACTGTGCCTCCCCCTTTACCCCCCACTGGCCTGGTTGCCCTTTACTGCACCCCTGCCAGCCTGGTTGCCCTCAACTATTCCCCCACTGGCCTGGTCACCCAATTGCCCCCCCTCCCCTACCCCCAGCAGGCCTTGTTGCCCAATGCAGCTACTGCTCATTGCTTGGTCACACCTCGCTGACCCCCATGCCGGCCTGATTGCCCCACACAGCCTGTTCAGTCATCTGTTCAGTTGTAATGGTCGCTGAGGCTTTTATATATACAGATTTCTCAGCATGATACCTCAGAAAGATCACCAATTTACATGATTATCTCTTATCCAAAAGTTTTATCTACTTTTTATTCACTCATTTACTTATGTATAACAAAGTATTGCCAGATTTAAAAACAAAGCAAAGCAAAACAAAACAAACAAACAAAAAAAACAGCTTAATGATAGCTAGAATAAAAAAACCTAACATGTCACTAGGAGTTGCTACAAAATCTCAGAGTATAGATCTTGGCAGCAGAAAAAAAATCTATACTTTACTTTCCTTAGCAATGAAATTGGAATAGTATTTCATTGTGTACATGTATTATAGATAGATGTTTTATGTACTCACTGTTGTGGGATCAAACCCTGGAGTCAAAATAAGACCACCGGAGGCTACTAGTTGATAAAAAACAAACAAACAAACAAACAAACAAACAAACAAAAAAAAAAAGAACAAACAAACAAACAAAAAAACAGACAAGGATTTATTGAACTGGCCAGGAAAGCCATGAGAGAACCACACGCAGTGGAAGTCCACCCTCACAACCACACCACTCCAGGTGTAGGCAGTCCTTTTCAATGTCTGAACTATAAATTTTTTTTTTGTTCTAGATTCTAAATGCTGGAAACAGCCTGCAGGGTCAGTCCCAGCCACATCTTGCTCGATGTTGGAATGTGGACCTATCTTGTGAAAGCAGATAGTACAGAAGCAGAACTGAGCAAAGTTAACATCTAAAGGTTATCTGTAGTTTCAACTCCTGGAGCTACTGAGTCAATGGGAATCAATTTCCTGTGGTTCTTGTCCACAGGCTTAGGAAAATTGCCTCAACTTCCAAGTCTCAATCTGGAAGCTGAGGTAACTACCCTATTGTTTAAGCAAGTAAGTGAGTGCAAAAGCCAGAAAAACAGGGTTAAAATTCAAACAGCAGTTTTCACCTAAGTATGGTTGCTACCATACTTCACTCACCTACTGATGGACTCTTGGGCTGCTTCTAAATCTTGGCTATTGTAAATAACCTGGCAATGAATGAAGGGGTACATATTTTCTCTTGAATCAGTGTTTCAGCTTTCTTTGGATATATTCCCAGAAGTGGAATTGCTGGGTCATAAGGCAGTTCCGTTTTTAATTTTTTTGAGAAAACTCCATGCTCTTTCCCTTAGTGGATACACCAATATGCACTTTGACCAACAGTGCATGAGGGTTCCTTCCCCCCCCCCCACACACACATCCTCGCCAGAACTTGCTATTGTTGATTTATTGATGACTGTCATAATGACATATGTGAGGTAATACCTCATTGTAGTTTTTATTTACATCTCTGATGATTAGTGACATTGGGCATCTTTTAATGTCTATTGGCCATCTGAATGTTCTCTTTGGAGAATTGTCTATTCAGGTCCTTGCCCACTTTTTAATCAGATTGTTTGTTTGTTTGTTTGTTTTTCGGTGTTGAGTTGTATAAGTTCTTTTATATTAATCCCTTATCAGATATATCACTGACAAATATGTTCTCCCATTCAGTGGGTTGTCTTTTCACTTAGTTGATGTTTTTTTTTTGTTGTTGTTGTTGTTGTTTATTTATTATTATTTTTTTTTGCTATGCAAAAAGTTTTTAGTTTTATGTAGCCCCGTTATTTTGTTTTGTTTTTCTTACACTTTCCTTGCCCAAAGAGACATATCAGAAAAAATATCACTACAGGAAATGTCTGAGATTTTACTGTCTATGGATTTTTATGGTTTTGCTTTTACTCTTTAATTAATTTGGAGTTTATGCTTGTGTAAGTTCTAAGAAGGTGGTCCGATTTCATTTTTTTGTACCTATCTGCCCATGCATGGACTATGCTAAGTGAAATAAGGCACTAAGAGAAAGACAAATACCATGATTTTGCTTATATATGTAATCTAATGAATAAACTAAGCAAAATAGAAACAGTTTCATAGATACAGACAGCTGTTAGAGGGGGTTGGGGCTGGTGGCTGGTGATATAAGTAAAGGGATTAAGAAAACAACAACAACTTAAAAAACCTCATAGACACAGACAGCAATGTGGTAATTACCAGAGGGAAAGGGGGTGGGGGATGAATAAGAGGGTAAAGGGGTTGTAAATGGGTAAATGGTGATGAAGGAGACTTTATTTTGAGTGGTGAACACAAAATGCAATATACAGATGATGTATTATGGAAACATACACATGAAACCTATGTAATTTTATTAACCAATGTTACCCCCACAAAATTAAAAAAAAAATTTAAAGAAATAAAATTGGATGCAACCAATAAAAAGAGAAGGATAGCAAAAACAGAAAGCCAATTCTAATTAATGAATTAAAAAGTTTGATTCTGCTGAAAATGCAAATATCAGGTAATTTCCTAAAGTTTAAAACATTTCCTATGCTTGGTCTTCTCCCCTTTTCCAACCCTGAATTCGAATATGGTTGGCTGACGAATGCACACAGTACTTTTAGATGCCAAATACCTGGAAGCACATGTCAGGCATGATTACCAACAGCCTACGCTACATGCCAATTTCCTCCACAGGAGCTCTGGGATTATGTACTTGTTGTTAGTCTTCAGTGCCAACAAACCATGTTTAGCACACAAATAGAAGAGAAGCCATCTCAGATCGAATCACACATTTCTAATTTAGTACATGACTTTGTTTCGTGTTTATATACCTTGTATTTCAGAAATAGGTTTATATTTATCTATGGAAAAAATAAAAAGAGGAAGAGGCTGTGTCTGATTATATATTATTCTGGGATTAATTCCCAGAAATTATATACTGAAACTGAAAATCTGTTCTAAAAACTATAATTTCCAGATAGTCAGATGGGCAAAATACCATTTTGTAATTAATTCACTTACTAAAAAAACAGATCAGGAACATTTTTTTTCCTACCAATATTTAATTGCCTGCTCAGTCCCTTTATCCTTAAACATAACCTTCCTTCACACAAGTACAAAAATCTGGAAAACCCTCCTCTGGATTACTTGCTTCTTTTAATGATTAATAATTAATGAATTAGTACTGATGGGGAGTAGAATATAATTTTTGGGGGGAGGGGCTAGCAATCTGAATCTGTGGCAGTATCCTGCCTTCTAACAAACATTCTTGCTAGCCCATAATTAACTCCAGTGATGCTTGTCCTACCTTGCAGTCCCTGTTTCTTGGAATACTCCCATTTTACAGGGCCATAAACCATGAACCATACACAACCCCCCAGAGGGGTTATCAGTGCTGGCACCAGGCCAAGCCTGCCATTTTTGGGGGACAAAGAAGCCAAAGGGTATAAAGGGAAAGCTTCCTCCATATTCATTCACTCAGGCTTTGGAGAAACAGACTCCCCTGAGTCACCATACTAGTACATCTGAAAAGAAAGCGTTCTTCCTAAATCTCTGAGTACTCCTTGTGTATTTTCCAGTCATCTGGTAAATTCTGTAACAGTACCTTATTTATTAAATTTTTTAAAATGGATAACATTATAAATGTTTTCTTATCACTACCTACTCTAGCTTTCACAATTCATAATTTATGTTTTGCTAAATTTTCAAATTATGTAAATAGGTTCCACTTTATGGATTTATGTTAGTGAGTTAAAACCCAGTTATCAATATATGTGTAAATCATCACTTATTAGAATTTCTATTTTTATGTGCATTGTCTGAAATCAAGTTGGTTGAAATAGAAATAAACTTGTTGATTTCTTCTGAAATATTTAACCATATATCTTTATTTTACTTGAATATTTTGAAATCTAATAAATAATTGTTAAGCTTAAAAGTATTAGAAAAAGTAGAATAAATCAAAGCAAAATCAAAACTTTTCTCTCTTACCTTATTATTATTGCTTTTTTATTCTATCAATTTAAATTTCTTTACTCACATTCATGTAGCTGACCTTGAGCTATTTACTTAAACTATATTAGTTTCAAATTCTTCATCTGTTGAGTGGAATATGTACCTGTGTTGTGGAAAGACTAAATTAAATGGGATATGTGAAGTAGCAAGGATACTGCAGACTTTACTAAATTCTGGTCAACATCTTTTATTTCTCCTTTTCTTCTTAGTACCAACCCTTATCTCTCTCTCCCTGACTCATGCAGGTCTAGATGCAATGTTAAATGTGTGTGGGAGTTTGAAGCCTAGAATTGTTTGCTCTTCTGCAGATTTATTTTCCTGGTTAAAGAGCTACTACTTCATGAACAGTCATGGATGATAAAGAAATCTTGCTTTAAAAGATTTGTGTTTGATATAATTGATATAATTCAAAGTTATTCTTATTTGGTAATTCAGTATTCTGATTTTCTTATTTTGTTTCTTTTCTTGGTGTCCCACTTACCTTGTGACTAACTGCAGACAATTATATGGCTTTTGTATGAATATTAAAAAAAGCTTCAAATACTTTTCTCTCCATGTCTTGAAAGTTCCTAGCGCCTATGGAAAATGAAGCATTGAATTAATAATAGATATAGTTTTTATTCATTATCTAGGTGATATTAAAGGTACCAGTTGTACAACTATAATAACAACCAATATTTCAAAGGCTAGGACTATACACTTTTTTTTCTTAAACAAGAGTCAAGATCTAAATGTGTTCATATCAGAAATACAACAATAATATAATTTCAACCTTCACTCACTATCACATTCTCTTCTAAGATAAATAAAATGGGAGCATAAGAATGAGCTTGTGTTATTAACTGTGTGACTCAAGAATTTAATGGAACCACTTGATTTGAGTTTTTGGTTCTGCAATCTGGGGTAAGAACAACACATTATGGTTGGTTTTATCATTATTAAATAACATAATGTTCAAGTACTTGGAAGATTGTCATTGTGCAATAAATGGTAAAGTTAGTAAAATAAAATATACAAAAACAACATAAGGACAATAATCTAGATCCTGAAGTTAAATATGTAGATATTTGATTATTCTGACACTTAAAATGTTTCAGGAAATGACTGCCAAAATTTTCATTTGTCTATTTTGGTTTTAAATTTTAAAATAATAGTCAGAACTTTTTAAAAAATTGAACATAGGACTATGCTTGATGTATATATAATATTGCTTAATTTTCCATGGAGAATGGCAGAAAAATGCCAAGATCCCATGAAAATTGCTGCACTCTTGAGCATGAGACATACTCTTCTCTGAAAGTAGAGGTCTAAAAATTTAATGACTATATAGCTCTACGATATTTCTAAAATGCATTAAAATTTAACTTCCTAAATTATTATGGTACATTTAGGGATTATTCCAACTATCCTTTGTGTTCTGTATTTATAATGTCATGTTAACAATTTGAATTTAAAAGTAGAATGAATAATTATTAACACTGTCCAAAAAGTCTTTTTTAGCTTAAATATCAGCAGTTGCTTACCAGGTGGGTATGTGTTGCTTCTGAAAAATAAAAATAGAAATAGTAATTGGAAAGTTAATTACTGTATAAAACTATGTGTTGGAAAGAAAAATGCATCTCACATTTTTAGATGTTAATTATTTCTTTTGTTTGACATTTGATATTGAACAGAGAAAAAGTTGAAAAGTTAGAAAAATAAGACATTCAAGAACTATATATTAACCTTACTAAATTAATCAAAAGTTAGTTTTTAAAGTTTTATTCTATCAGAGAATGTTTGTTTTGTCATACAACTGCACTACAAAATTGCCAAAGGTACAAATCTATACCAATGATTATTTCTACAATCATTTTGGAATGATTATTGAAATACTTTCACATGTGTAGTTTTCATCTCTCAAACTATAGTGAAATGATAAGCTTCCCAAGTCAGAAGTAATAGATAATACTATTTACATACTACCTACTCTTAACCACATCTCAGATTCTAGCTTTCTATTACATTATTGTTGATCTTGTCTTTTCCATTTAAATTATCAGCTGTTATTTCAGTGAAGTGTACTAATTACTCCATTATGTTGACATGGGATTTGATCAAACCATGTTATATTGATCACAAGAGATGAATTCAGTAACCTTGAAGGCCCCATTCCTCCACTTTTGGTAATGAGCAGGAAGGCAAGAGCCCTTCAGTAGGAGTAGGGCATCTCACTGAAAAACTGATTGATGAGAGACACTGAGCTCTGGGGCCTCAGTCTTTTTATCAAGACTTTTTTTGTAACAAGAGGTTCTTGTTCTTATACCTTTATTCTAATGTCCTCTGTTGGCTGTTTCCTTTAATAGGAGGCTCCATCACCAGGAGCTCTTTATGGTGGTGCATCCAGTCCAGACAGTAGCTGGTCTGTTTCCTCTGGCCTTAATATCATGTGCCTTGATACTTCCATGCTCATAAGTTTTCTCTCAATAAAACGTATTTTACATTTATTCTACATCAGGGTAACAGGTAGATGGGCACATCTGTGCCTTGTTTGCATGACAAAGAATAGAGAAGCCTATTACTCAAAGTTTAATATGAAAGAACACCTCACACAACTTATTGGTAAATGGTAAAGGGAAAAGGGACAAAGTCTTATATGTAAAATACCTGCATATAATTCTGTTTTGAAGAACCAGATTTCTTCAAAATGCTATAATACCACTTAGTTGAGCATATGCTAAAAGTTCTTTCAATTGGATCAATGCTTTTAAAATAGAAAAGTAGCATTAACATTTTAATGAGTTAGGACAGAATGTTACTATACTAACAGAAGTCATTCAAGATTTTAGTTTATATATTTACACTAAGTGGCCAGGTTATTATGATCTCTGAATGCATAATAATCTTGCATAATAATCTTGCCTCTCTCTCTCTCTCTCTCTCTCTCTCTCTCTCTATATATATATATATATATATATATATATATATATATATATAGATAGATAGATAGATAGCTTATATATATATGAGGCCTGGTGAATGCATTATATATACATGAGGCCTGGTGAATGCATTCGTGCTTGGTGGGGTCCGGCCAGCCTGGCCAGGGGGAGGGGACATGGGTGGTTGGGCATCCTGGATGCTGGTCTAACTCCTAGTAGAGAGGATAATTTGCATATTAGCCTTTTATTATGTAGAATATACATTGAGTGGCCAAAGTATTATGCATTCAGGGATCATGTCTACATTCTAATGATGGATCTCTGGTAAGGGAATACAGAATCTTAATATTATAGATCTCTTGTGATTTTTAAACACTGTAACTCTAATATAAAAATTGAATGAATCTACCCATCATTTTGGGTATATTACAGACTGATTCCAACTGGGAACCTGAGGGACTATATGTGCTATTGACTGAATCACTTTCAAAGGCAGTGATTGCATCCAAATTCCCTAATAGGATATTCAGAACTCCTTGATATGGTCCCACTGTCACTTTCATCCCTGCTCTTTAAGAGAATTACACTAGATTACACAAAATATGCTCTATTATTCATTATGGCTGTGCTTTTTCACAGGCTTTTCATTCTCTCAAGAATCCTGTGTTTCTCTTTCCTACCATCTTCTTTCTCACATACGGCCTGACTGTCATCCCAGGCCCAGTGCAAAAGCTGTTTCTTCTCTAAAACTTCCACTAACCTCTTCTGAGCCATCGTTACCCTTCACAGGCCTCACACAAAATTCCGCATGTTCTACTATCTACAATCTATAATCTACAATCTACAAACTTATATGTTTATTTCTCTTTACTCGTTTTGGAGGGTTCTGTTGGCATTTATCCTGTATCTCAAAATATTAACCCACAGCCTTAAATGTAGTGTTGTTCAATCCTTGTTGATTCATTTGAATACGATTAATTATCAGGTGGCAGAGAACATGGAATGATTGCTATGGCTATGAAATGTTAAGTGACATAGAAAGGATAAATTAGATTTTTATATTCAATACATTGGACTGACTTTATCTCAGTAGGAATTTTGTTTTATGTAGAAAAAGTTCCTTTTTAAGATATAATTTACAACAAATGCAATAATAAAATTAGAAAAATCACCACTATGAAATAAAATAATAGAATGATCATCAATAGATGCAGTAATCGGATGGCTATTGATAGGGAATTTCATAAGATCCGTCTCAGATTGTCATCATCTGAACCTGAAAGTGAGTGTCAGCATGACTCAAAGTGGGGCAGTTGTATTTTGTGTGCCTGAGAATGTGATACAATAGGAAATGTTCAGCATCACATATAACCCATTCTTCCATAAATAATTGGCCCTATAATTTATCATGACTTTCTTCTAATTACGAATTTATAGGAAATACCAAGGCTAGTGGAAATCCTGTATAATAAAGATATACTATGCAAATGTTTGTTACACCATGAAGACATGATGTATAATGACCAGATCATATTGATAGATCAGCAGGAGGGTGGGACAGCGAGCTACAAGCAGGTAGAGGAGAGCTGCAGGAGGGGGCAGGGCAGCAAGCTATGAGAAGGGTGGGTCTTTTAAAAAAACCGTTCATACAATAGAAACAGGATAAATGTTTGATACTTTCTCTTTAATTATCTATTAAGATTAATTTCTTATCATTCACCTAATTTACTCTTATAATCATACTAGCAACCCTGCCCACTAATCCATGTATCAGTAGCTACTCAGTAGCTCACTGCCACCCTCCAGTAGCTCTCCATCAGCTGTCCCACCCTCCTGTATCTCCCCCCCCTCCTGCCCCCTTCACCCACCAATGGAACCTTGAAAAACTTAGAACTTCCATGGCTTTGCATTTTCACTTAAGAGCTATATAAGTGTTATGCCCAGTAATTTCTTTCACTTTGTCATTCCCAGTCTTACCTTATAAAAAAAATCCAGATAAATGCAATCATTTCCATGATAGTGTCAATTTCAAAGCCAATATATTTGAATTGGGTGATAGTCAGTGTTCTAATTAGGTATAAAAGATTGAGCAGGTGCCGAAACCGGTTTGGCTTATGGATAGAGCGTCAGTCTGTGGACTGGGGGGTCTCAGGTTCGATTCCGGTCAAGGGAATGTGCCTTGTTGCGAGCACGTCCCCAGTGGGGGGGGTGCAGGAGGCAGCTGATCGATGATTCTCTCTCATCGAGGTTTCTAACTCTCTATCCCTCTCTCTTCCTCTCTGTAAAACATCAATAAAATAAAATAAAAATAAAAATAAAAAGATTGAGCAGGTTAGGTCTGGTTCTGTCCTGCTCTACTTATTCTATAATCCTGGACACAATACTTATCTTGGCTCAACTTCAGTTTGCTAATCAATAAAATGTAGGGAAAGGATCCTACCCCACAGGGTCTTTATGAGGATGAGAAAAGAATGTGTTTAATAAATACAATGTTTTTCTATTGTAGAGCCACATTTTGACTTTCTCTACCTACAGCAAAAATTTTTTTAACCTCTTCATATTACAGGCAGATAAACATGATTTTAGCTTGCAACATTTTTCTCAATGGAAAATTTATTTATTAAATCAGAAAGTTCCCTTTTGGGAAACAAAATGGAAAGCATTAGCAATAGTGTTTAAGGTTTACTTTATGCCATTAATTCTTTGTCCCACATTCTGGGAATTAATGATTTTCAAACTACAGGCAGTCCTTGGGTTCTGTGAGAGATCTGTTCCCATGGTAAAGTAAAGAGATTTGCGTCATAAGTGGGAACCCACCTACATAAGCACCTATGTCACTTACATGGAGCATATCCACAGCAGTAATGAAATGAAACAGTAAAAATATTTAAAAGAAATATAACAATTCTTGACCTTTATTTGTGGCAAACCTTACCTAATAATAGGCAAACATGTAAATTGAGCATGCCTCTGCTATGCCACCAGCCAATCAGGAGTAATATGCATATTAACCCAACCAAGATGGTGGGTAAATCTGCATACACAGGTGGGGCAGGCAGCGTCAGGGCCTGACCCCTGGTCAATCAGGGGCTAGGAGAGATGGGGCAGACAGCACCAGGCCCCAACTTTGGGGTCCCAGTCCATCGAGGGTCAGGGGAGGCAGGTCGGGCAGCCTCAGGCCCTGCCTACAAAGTCCAGTATCATCAGGAGCCTGGGGAGTCGAGGCAGGCAGTGTGAGGCTTTTTAGGCTGCTGTATGGCATGACGGAAGGCCCACATTTCCTGCTGATTCTAGCAACACAATTGTCTATTTATTGTGCCTAAATTCTTCTGCCTTATAAGGACTCCAAATTCCCCTTGGGAGTTGTTTTTCAATGAGCAATGAGAGCTGTTCATGGAAATTACTTGAGGAGTGTGTGTGTGTGTAAAATATTCCAAACAACAAATCTACTCCTTCAGAAATTAGTGTTTCAATTCTGTTCAATTTCCATAGATTCTGATTTTGCTGATTTGGAGAGTATCCAGCCAATAGTAAATTTTAAGTGTCCCTCAATGATTCTAAAATATGGGTTAGAAGCCCCTGCTTATGTTTATGCAAACACAAGAGCCAAATGTCCAGGTATTGTAAAATACAGAAATCTCAGTTGTACAGCTCAATAAATGTTTACCTACATCTACACCCAGGTAGCCACCATTCAGAAGTTCTGTTGAATCTTTCTCCATTAGCAATAAATGTAGAACCAGCTACTAATCTTGGAGAGAGGAAAAAGAGAAAACAAAGGAGAATGTGTAGGAATATGTAATAATACCTCAAAACAGTACCTCCCAATAATTTTATTTATCAGATTATAGGCTCTTACTCATCTGTGTCGTACTTACCGGCAGTCAGACATCCTCAAGGAGTCCCAGATTAAAGAGAGTGCAGGCCCAGCTGAGGGGACACCCTTCCCCCCGCCGTGCACAAATTTTGTGCACCAGGCTACTAGTAAATAATAAAAAGCATAAAGCAAATATGTACATATGTCAAAATGACGGAACTTTTTTTTTTAAGAAATAAATGGGAGATGGAGATATAAACATGAAATGAGGAATGTAGAGTCTGATGTAAGCCAAGGACTACCTGTAATCAGTAAAGAGTGATAAAACAAAGAAACATTTTTTCCCTAGTTCTATTATTTGAGTAAGATCTCTTCCACTATGTATTCCAGAAATAAAATAATTAGGCATAGTCTTGTCCGTAATCTAAAGGTTAATGTGGATAATGTATGTTATTTAGTAATCTGAAGCTTTTTAATTATATTAAAAATTCTGACATTGCAATTCTGTTACCTCATACATATCATTAGATAGATGTGTGCTTGACTGAATTGCTTGGAGGCATCTTTGTATATATTGAGAAATATACTGTCAATTAATGACATACTACCTAATCTGATGAAAAATTTTCTTGAGAAACAGTAATTATTTTATGTGTGTGTTTGATAAGTTGTCATATAAATGAACACAGGCTAAAGCAATTATTAAAGAGGGAAAAACAGAAGGCAGGCTGTGAAGGCGTGTTGGGAGGAAGCCAGAGCGGGACCCGGCTGGTCTGGTGACATTGAACCACTGTACCATCGAATGCACAAGCAGGTCTACCAGATCCAGTCTCACATGGGATACCTGGAAATCGCAGATAAGTAGTCTGTGCACTTAATAGAAAACAAAATCCAAGCAAGCGTAGACCAGATATTCAGCCAGCTAGAACCCCTGGAGATTTTTACCCAGCAAGGAGTGCCCCAACAAAAGGCAGAATGCCAAAGTTCATGTTAACCAGTTAAAGTATGATGTCCAACACCTGCAGACTGCTCTCAGAAACTTCCAGCATTGTCAATACACAAGAGAGCAATAGGAGAGACAGCGAGAGGAGCTTCTGTCTTATAGCTTCACCCCCAAGGACTCTTGACACCACCATACCAATGGATAAACCTCCTCCCTCCAGAAAATTCACCAAAGCATGGATGGCCTCATTGGAGATGGGCACAGTATTCTGGAGGGACTGAGGGCCTAGGGAATGACCTTGAAGGGGACTCATAAGAGGACCCTTGACATTGTCAATGTGCTATGCTTGTCCAACACAGTGAAGTGGCTCATCAAGAAGCGGGGTTTCCAGGACAAGTACTACTTTATTGTTAGTGGGATGCTGCTTACCTGGGTGGTCAAGTTCTTTATGGTGCAAAAAACATGTTCCCAAAGAACATGGCTCGCTCCACACCTGGGACTCAGGATTCCCTCTTCTGGCCAGTCACAAATAACCAGGACCTGGGCCAGCTTCACCCAGTCTGGCCAAAGCTGCAGGGGACTGTGGTCAGGCGGCTTCACCTGGGCCACATATGCAGGCACTCGGGACCATGGGGTAGGGTCTTATCCCTCTCCTGGGCTGCAGGCGCAGTTACAGCTGCTGGAACCTGGGACCACAGAGTGAGAGGCTTGTCCCTGCAGCCCCAGCCACTGGTTCCCAGGATCGTTGGGTGGGTGGCTTTTCCCTCTCTCGGGCCACAGCCTGGCTGGTCCCCATTCCTCTCTCCCCAGTGTTCTGTGTCTAAGCAGTTCCACAGTGAGGGCATGAGGGTGTGATGACCATTTGCATATTAGCCCTTTATTATATAGGATTAAATGATATCTAATCATGTGCCAACATCAGTTGAAATTCATATTCTGCTTGTCTATGCCTAGGGTATAGGCTTTTGTTGTAGAATAGTGTTCTCCGGGGTATTTTATTATTTAATATCCTTATTAACTTAAGAATAATTTATTTTGTCCTTTGTCCTGCAGAAAAGAAAAATTTTCCTCCAATGCTATTTTTTCAGTCATATTTATGTGAATTTCAGAATCTCAGTTGTTAATTCCAAGCTAATGAATAAACAATAAAAGTTATTACTGTCTTCTTGAACCAAAGGTACATTTTGAAGGTTAAAATAGTCATTCTCTCTAATGCGTTCTCTCTCTCTACCTCTTACCCTCTCCATATCTTTCATTAATGCCTCTAAATCATCAGTAGACTCTGAGACAGAGGAAAAGAGGGACACTTCTGTGTTAGGGATAATATGATTGGCAGGAAACGAGGAAGAGAGGTTCATTTTCTGAACCTACAATCAAATTAATCAGGGCCTTGCTCTTAATAGACTGATCTAAGATACTTCATCACCACCAAGTTCCAGAAATCAGGCATCAAATCACAGAACAGGCAGTGTTTCATCTTGAAGAAATATACCATTAACTCAGAACCTAAGGTTTGAAGACTTTTGTTTTTTTAAAGTATTTTCTAAAGAGAAGTTTCAGTTGGTTGAAGTATATGTCTCAGATACTTTGTAATTTTCCCTTCAGTATATGATCATGTTTTACTATGGCAAAAGGCATACAAAGGTCAGCATTCCATATGACTATTGTCAGAGTGATGGATACTGAATATAAAATATGATCAAGAACAATAACTTATTATTCCAAACTACTGGAATAAGTCTTATTACATCTTTAAGAAGCACAAATCCTGAGGTTCAGGAAGGTCTCATTATAAAAGTTTTCACATGATGTTAGTTAAAATATCAGATCATTTCCCCCCTTTCTCTTTTCTTTTCCCTTTTCAGCAATGGTGAATTCCTTTTACCAAAAGTCTTAGATTAAAAGAATTTTCTAGGTGGCATTTGAAGTAATACTTAAAGAATTCACAAATTTCACTAATTGGCAAACTATTATTTTTAACATTAGTTTGGAATAGAATACATTTATATAATCATGCTCTTAATAGATTTCATTAGAAAACATCTCATATAGTTGCACAAATGTGTAAATAATTTATATTTTATTAATATAGATTGCTCTGTTTCTGAAACAAGGCAGTGCAAATTTACTTGTTTGAGTATGTATATTGTGGGGGGGAAGGGGGTTTCCCCAGGAAAATTAAAACACTTGCCAAAGACACTTTTGAAAAATTCCATGTTGGTTATAAGGCGTTTTTCCTAAGGATATATGGGGGGGGGGGGGGATAAACCTTTGTAGATAATTCTTCAGGTGAACTTAACTTTGTATTGAAGATTTAGTTCACCAGGAGGGTGAAGTGAGCAGTACATTACAAATAGCTCCCTACTTTGAACAGTTTCTATAATAAATAGATTACAAGTATTTATCCAACTCGAGGATTAAAAGCTTGTTGAAATTAGCCGAAACCGGTTTGGCTCAGCGGTAGAGCGTCGGTCTGGGGACTGAAAGGTCCCAGGTTCAATTCCGGTCAAGGGCATATACGTTGGTTGCGGGCACATCCCCGGTAGGGGGTGTGCAAGAGGCAGCTGGTTGATGTTTCTCTCTCATCGACGTTTCTAGCTCTCTATCTCTCTCCCTTCCTCTCTGTAAAAAATCAATAAAATATATTTAAAAGCTTGTTGAAATTATATACTTTTAATCAGTGATCTGTTGTTTTTTTGGTTTTTTTGTGTGTGTTTTTTTAATAAACATTGGCTAATATTTATGACTTTTTTTCACCTAATTAAAATGAGACACAAAGAAGTTTTATTTTCTGTGACGGGGATCTGGTTATTGATGTAAGATAGTAAGATACTTCCCCATAGACTGGAGGAGGAGCTCAGGTAAGATCATTCCCACTTCTAGCTTTTCCCAAAGTTGTAGCCATTCCCTGTATCATAAATGGCATTATTCAATCTAACTTATAAACAGATCTTTAGAAATTTATCAATTTCTCTAAGCAAATAAATTGTTTTTAAATGGCTAGACTAGTATTATTTTATCTAATTAAAGGCTCTAACAAAGGATTTTTTTTTTTCAATACCTACTCTATGATGATGCTTAACTAAGAAATATTTTACAGGTTCTGAGGGATTCTCCATACTCTCTGATCAGCCAATTCTAAGGAATAGATCCCATTTTGGAAGATCTTCAAAACAGGATCTTTGCCTTAATCAAGAGGATATTTTCTGAGATCATTAATTTCTAAGCCAGATAAAAGAGAAGACTAAATAGTATTAATAAATAATTCAGAGGTTCATATGGGGTTTGAGTTTGTGCAAAAGTAGGACTACACTTGTTTCTATCTATACTAATAAAAAGATAATATGCAAATTGATCAGGATACCCTCACAGTAACAACCAAACAGCAAGCTGTATGGGGTGACAAAGCTGGAAAAGAGGCAGTAAGACTCGACCAGCCGGAAGAGGGGGGCAGTTAGGGACAATTAGGCAGGCAGGCGGGTGAGTAGTTAGGAACCAACTGTCCCATATTGTGAGAGGAATGGCCCATACTGGAGAGGGCGCAGACTGGACTGAGGGGATAACCTTCAGGCCCCTCACCCGCCATGCATGAATTTTGTGCACCAGGCCTCTGGTAGAAAATAATACAATAATTAATAAAAATAATAAAAGGATAAACTGTGTTTCTCATACAACTGTAAACCTATTTTTGCCCTACACTGTATATGCCAATTTCAAGTAGGCATGAACACTCAAGGACCTCATAATTGTCAAAGTATCATTTTTAATAATTAAAAAAATGTCACTTTTATACAAATGTATTTTGTATAACAAAGCTTTTAAAACTCATTGTATTTGTTTCCTCTTGCTGTTTTAACAGATCATGGTGAATTTAGAGGCTTAAATAAATGCAAATTAATGATTTTATAGTTCTATAGGACAGAAGTCCAGGCGAATTTCACTGGATGAAACTATGAAGCTAGCTGGGTTGTGTTTATTTCTGGAAGCTCTAGTGGAGAATCTGTTTCCTGATCATTTGGGTTGTTGGCAGAATTCAGTTTTCTGTAGTTGCAGGACTGTGGTCCCTATTTTGTTTTCTTTGTTGTTGTTCTTGGCTGTCAGGTGAGTCCACCCTTAGTGCCAAGTGGTCTTTCTTTTTTACTTGCTCATAGCCTCTCAGAGCCAGCAATAGGAGGCTGAGTGCTTCTCATTGCAATATTTTCCAGCCACATTTTGTTTCAAAACTCTTTCTCTGACTGTAGCCAGGAATAGTTCTTTGCTTCTAAGAACTCAAATGCTAGAGTCTACCTAGATAATCCAATATATAACCAAATAACTACAATATAATCTAAAAATTTTTCAACATGGAGATATATAAAATGTTATGGAATGCTAATGCATAATTAAATAATCTTTCTTGGCTGAGACCGGTTTGGCTCAATGGATAGAGCATCGACTTGGGGACTGAAGGGTCCCGGGTTCAATTCCAGTCAAGGGCATGTACCTTGGTTGCGGGCATATCCCCAGTAGGGGATGTGCAAGAGGCAGCTGATCAATGACTCTTATCCATGTTTCTAACTCTCTATCTCTCTCCTCTCCTCTCTGTACAAAATCAATAAAATATATTTAAAAATAATAATAATAATCTTTCTTGGAAGAAAATTTCAGAATGACCTGAAGAGGTGAAAATACATTTCATTTCATTTTAGAAAGATGGTTAGAGATAAGAGATTAATGGGCCATCCAGAAGAGAGGCAGTGAAATTCTAATATATTACCATTACAGCATTCGTGCATGGAGGAAGGGGGTATCCCTCAGCCCAGCCTGCACCCTCTCCAATCTGGAACCCCTCAAGGGATGTCCTACTCCCATTTAGGCCCAATTCTACTGGGCAGTTGAACATTCCTCTCACAATCCAGGACTGCTGGCTCCCAACTGCTTGCCTGCCTGCCTTCCTGATTGCCCCTAACTGCTTCTGCCTGACAGCCTGATCACCCCTAACCACTCTGCTGCCAGCCTGATTGATGCCTAACTGCTCTCCTGCCAGCCTGATTGCCCCCAACTGTCCTCCTCTGCTGACTTGGTCACCCCTAACTTCCCTCCCATGCAGGCTTGATCACCCACAACTGTCCTCTCTTTCAGGCCTGGTCCCTCCCAATTGCCCTCCCCTGCTGGCCATCTTGTGGTGGCCATCTTGTGTCCACATGGGAATGGCCATCTTGTGTGCTGGAGTGATGGTCAATCTGCATATTACTCTTTTATTAGATAGGATAGAAGCCTGGTGCACAGGTGGGGGCTGACTGGTATTCTCTGAAGGAGTTCCCAGATTAGGGTGGGGATTTCCTTGGGGTATGGGGCAACCTGGGCGAGGGGCCTGTGGTGGTTTGAAGGCAAGCGACACCCCCTGTCGACCCAAGTGGAGGCCTTGGTATGTGGGATTTATTTATCTTCTACAATTGAAACTTTGTAGCCTAGAGTGGAGCCAAGCCTTTTGTTTGCTCTGTGGCAGCAGCTATTTGTGTTGGGATTTATGTATCTTCTATAATTGAAATTTTTTAACCTTAAGTGGAGGCTTGGGCTGGCCAGGGTGTGGGGAAAGCTTGGCTTCCTCCATTGCTGGGGGCAACCCTATGCTCCTGCTCTTTCTAGCTCCTTGGCTGCCACCAGTTCTGTTTGGATTTATGTATCTTCTATCATTGAAACTTTGTAGCCTTGTGTAGAAGCCTAGGGAGGCAAGGGCAGTCTGAAAGCTTGGCTTCCTTCATTGCCACAGAAACCCAAGCCTCCCTCCTGCTCTCTGTGGCTATAGCCATCTTTGTTGGGTTTATTTGCATATTTCCTCCTGAATGGCCTGTGGGCGTGGCTTGTGGGTATAGTGGAGTGAAAGTTAATTTGCCTATTAATCTTTTATTATTTAGCATTGGAGCATCAGTGATGAGTGGTGAGTAGGATGAGTCAGGAAGGATCAGTCAGAGCCTTGCTTTGCAACCAAGTACATGGAGCCAAACAAATATCGCCCCTTATTTATTGTGTCTTTGGCAAGGTAGTTTTAAAAATCTTGAATAAATTGTATAATATTATCAGAGTATTGTCATAGCACTGAGCCAGAATAAATGTTAACTTTCTAACATTCCTTATATACCCTCGGTAAAATGTAGACTTTTTCTATAAGCAGTAGCAATTCATCAGAAACCTTCTTAAAGGTCACAGTTGTAACAGAGTAGACTATGAACCGCAACAGTAAGAGACTGAAGGCAGAAAGGCCACACCAATTGTCCATGTCACACATGAGGAGGTTGAAAATAATAGAATGGGATGAAATGAAGCAGGTAGTTGCCAGAGGAGTTTGAATGTTGGCTAGAATCATATCACAGTCTTTCATAAAGGAAATCAAATATAATTATAAGTTTCCTGGTTTCTAATTTAACAGAGCTTGTAGTTACACCATTAAAGAGAATAGGTAGGATGAAGAGAAGCTGCTTGATCTATAGGGAAAATGTTTCAGTTAAGTTTTAAAATACCTTTTAGGAATAGATTTGTGAAATTAATTACTTTTTCTACAGTTATCATCTTAATGAATTTTCTGTTCTCTCTTCTTTTTTCTGATAAATAGAAACTATCCAATATCAAACTGCTGTAAAGTAATATATTCATGAGATATAATCTAACCCAAAGACGTATATGTGGATAGCTCCATGATGTTGTGTTGTGTTTTCATCTCACTATTGTTTGCAGTTGTCATAGTCCCAGGTCTGTGTTTTCTACTGGTGGGAATGCTCATTGAAGACTCTGACATGGACCAATGTAGCTTGAAGAGAAGGACTTTGTCTCCTCTTTGCTTTATGTTTCAGTTAAGTTTTAAAATACCCCCTCCTCCACTCCATCCCCCAACTGCTTTGTTGCTCTGGTCACATAAGCGTCCAACACATATTATGGGACAAAAGCATTCCATAATCTTTAAATACGAACATTTAAAAAAAAAACTCTTATTGCTAATTAATTTCCAATTTGGTTGACAAGAGCACATTCAAGAGACTCTTCATGTTCACAAGGGCCCTGGGAAGTTCCATCTAAAGATTAAAATCCATTTTGACTCAAACATAAAACACAACATCTGAAGCAGGAGACCTGATCTGACCTTGCAGCTGATTTGAGTCAGTGGACGAGAGCTAATTAAGAAGGTGTGCTTTCCGGAGGCCTGGGCCAGGCTGGAGGCCCGGCGGAATCAGCAGCCACCTGGTACAAGGGAGCAGCGCTAGTGGAGGGTGAAGAAACATTTTCCTCCCTGAGGTCTGACCAACACATGCTGTGCTAATCACATTTTGCTAGCGCCCAGCTAACCCAGGCTTCTCCCTCTGTCATCATTCTTTCAATTAGAGCGTCCTGGTGAGGTTTTTCCTTTGCAGACCCGACTCCATACAGTTCACTCGCAGGACATGGCAAGAGGAAAGCAGTTGAGCGGTTCTCATTAGCATCAGCATCAGGTGTGCGTCCTGCCGATAATACCCACAGCACATGATTAGGAACACAAGGGAAAAGGACAGAGGAAGACTGTATGCTAAAAGCCTCCGCGGTGATTCGTGCAAAAGATAATAAAGAGAGAACAGTTCCCTACCTGAGAGCAATTGCCTCAGGAGCCACTGCCAGGTCCCCAAGTGCTCCCCTACTTCTCCTACTAATTCCTACTCATCAGGCTAATTTTCATTTCAGGAGGCTCTGAGGCAACTGGAAAACTAATTTCATTTTGTACAGATCTTTTTTTTTTTTTCTTTTTTTTTTTTCCTAAAAAAAAGTCCACTTCATCGGGAATCATCCATATATATATATAAGAGCCTCAGCAGCTATGGCACCAGAACAACCCCAACGAACAGTCGCTAGTATGTGCACTGACTAACCAGAGGGCAGATGCTCAATGCAGAAACTGCCCCCTGGTGGTCAGTGCACTCATGTAGCAAACCCCCTTGGTCCCTCCCTCCATCCAACAGGCCCTGATTGCCAGCCAGGCCTAGGGACCCCACTCATGCATGAATTCTGTGCATTGGGCCTCTAGTCCGATATAATAAAAGCATAGTATGAAAATTGTTCCCTAAACCAGGGGATCCTCCTGGAGTTTGACCATGGGGTGGGGCAGGCTGGGATACAGGAGTGAGGCCCCAGCCAGCAGCTGGCAGCCGACAGCTGCTAGGGACTCTATCTAGGTACAAATTTTGTGCACTGAGCCTCAAATAATAGAATTATCAGAACTAATAATAAAAGAATTATCAGAACTAATAATGAAAACTATAAATTTACTGAATAAATATTTTATTGTTTAGTGTTAATATATAATTACATAATATGTTTTTAAAAATGTTTGTACTACAAGAACTAGCATCTAAAACTGTGCAAGCTATTGCCTCCTTTTAGACTCCCAGTGTAGGAATGAGTCATGTGAAGGGCTTGGTAGCATTTGGGGCATATAGGAATCAAGCTGAACCGTTAAGATTTTTATTATTTTCCATCACAATTTTTTCTTTCTGTTTATCATTGTAGAAAATCAACTTGTATAATGCAGTTCTAAGACAGTAACTCTAGTAATTCAAAACTTCACGTAATGAAACATATGAAATTAATACTGAAACTGGTATGGATATATTGAATGAGAAGAATTCAAGTATTTTTATTTTAGTTTAAACTTTTTAGTTGTATTGTCTATAGTAAATGGGTCACACATACCCACTCTCCTAGGAATCCTGCAGTCAGGTGTCCTGACATTCTAGACAAGTGGAGGCAAGTGGAGTGGATTGATACAATTTGTTCATACTTCCCTGTTTCCAGGTTTTTTGGAAGTGCTTTTGCACCCTAGTTTTGGGTTTAGCCCTGCAACTTCTTTTGGTCCATGTAACAAAGCTGTTGCAAACAGACTTGAAAAGTGCTTGTAAATTGGAGGTTGCCCTGTTGCTGCTTTTAGAACTCGGTTACCATGTGAACAAGCTCTAGCTAGCCTCGTGAATGATGACAGGTCACCTGGAAAGAAGTCCCGGTTGTCCTTGTGGTCTCATCTGAGGCCATCATAAACTACCCAGCCATTGCAGACTACCTGCTGAATGCAAATAGTTGAATTATTAAAGCTGAGATTAACCAGTTCCAGACCAAACCAAATCAAAACAACTTCACTGCTGAGAGCAACCCAAATTCTGACCTGCAGATTCATAATCTGAATGAGTATGTGTGAGTGTGTGTGTGTGTGTGTGTGTGTGTGTGTGTGTGTGTTTTAAGGCCACTAATGTGGTTTCCTATATGTTAGGAGCTAACTGATGCACACAGGATGCCAAGTTAAAGAGTTCCTCATGTAAACCTGTTTTTCTGGTTATTATAAGCTTAATGATGGTAAGTAAAAGTGAAAAAAAAATGCCCAAGGATAATTTCACATATTTGTACCATATCAAGTGATATTACCCATGATCTAAACTCTGTCTGGTTCCCCTTCATTTTTTGACATTCTCCTATTTTCCATCATTTCAAGAAAAAATCATATTCATCCATGCAGAAATCAAATTTTGTCTATAAAAAACTTCTCTGCTTTATCAAATTCAGAAGGTGAATGAGCACTATGGGTATTTTAAGGAAAAGAGTTCTTAATGAAAACTATGCTCAAATGCATTGTCACTAAAGCTGAAAGCCTAGAAAGATCTATATATCTTTCTTGAAAACACCTTTAAGAAAAATTCCAGCTAATTGAACCATTAATTAAAATTAAAAGTATAGGGGACAGAGAAACCAAGATGGCCGCAACAGTAAACAACTAAACTGCCTCCTCACACAACAATTTCAAAACTACAACTAAAAGACAAAATATCTATCATCCAGAACCCTGGTAAAGCTGGCTGAGTGGAAGTTTTACAATTAGAAGGAAAGAGAAAGGAGCACACACGCTGAAAAGCTGAGGTACAGAGGCACCTGTTTGCCATTGCCCTAGCCTAGTGACGCTCTGAGACCCTGTCTCACACTTTCTACAAACCTGCCCAGGCTCCACACAGCGGCTTTTGCATATAAATGGCCTTCCCTGTGGCAGCTTAACCAAATAAACTGCAGCTCCAGTCAGACTGCTCCAAAACTGCCAAATCCCAAACAAAGAGGAGAAAACTATAGTTTTTGCTATAGCTCCTGCTGGGTGGCCTCAGACAGTAGCTTACTTGCACCCCATTGGAGATCCAAAAACTAGTGTATCTAGTGGTCTGTGTGAGACAACACCAGATTTCAACTACTCTCATAAGGGACACATTCAAGAGGAAGACTCAGTGAGCACCTAAGCCCTACTGGATCAAGTCCTGCCCTATAAATGTGTCTCCAGCACAGCAATTCTTCCATTATTGATGTAGCAGGTCCTCATAGCCAATTGGCCTAGAGGTCAGTTCCTCCCAGTGACACTAACAACAATCAAGACTTAACTACAACAGGGTTGTACACACAGTTCACAAAGGGGTGCACCAAGAGTTTCCACTTCAACTAACTTGGAGGCTGACCCATTGAACCTTATAGGACACCTAGCACACAAACCTACCCCACCATCACAGGGAAGCAGTGAAAATGAGGAGACAAGGAAACAGATCACAAATGAAAGAAATGGATGAGAACAAATGACTGGACATAGAGTTCAAAACCACAGTTATAAGGTTTTTCAAGAATTTCTTAGAAAAGGCTGATTAAATTTAATGAAACCCTTGAGGATATGAAAAAGGACCAACTAGAAATTAAACATATACTGACTGAAATAAAAAATATTATACAGAGATCTAATAGCAGACTAGAGGAACACAAGAATCAAGTCAAAGATTTGGAGTATGAAGAAGCAAAGGACACTCCTCCTGAGAAGCAAGAAGAGAAGAGAATCCAGAAAGTTGAAGATAATGTAAGAAGCCTCTGGGACAACTTTAAGCTACTATCAGAATTATGGGGGTGCCAGAAGAAGAGAGAGAGCAAGACACTGAAAACCTATTTGAAGAAAACTTCCCCCACCTGGTGAAAGAAATAGACTTACAAGTACAGGAAGTGCATAGAACCTTCCTCCACTCCCACCCCCACCCCCCCCAAAAAAAGGAATCCAAAGAGGACCACACCAAGACATATCATAATTAAAATGCCAAGGGCAAAAGACAAAGAGAGAATCTTACAGACAGCAAGTAAAAAACAGTTAGTTACCCACAAGGAAGCACCCATATGATTATCAGCTGATTTCTCAATAGAAACTATTCAGGCCAGATGAGAGTGGCAAGAAATATTCAAGGTGATGAATAGCAAGAACCTACAACCAAAATTACTCTACCCAGCAAAGTTATAATTCAGAAATTGAAGGGCAGATAAAGAGCTTCACAGATAAAATAAAAAAAATAAAAATAAAAATTAAAAATAAAAAAAATCTAAAGAACTTCATCACCATCAAACCAGTATTATATGAAAAACTAAAAGGTATTCTTTAAAAAGAGGAAAAAGAAGAAAAAAGTAAAGATAAAAATTATGAACAACAAATACATATCTATCAACAAGTGAATCTAAAAGTCAAGTGAATTAAAAATCTGAGGAACAGAATAAACTAGTAAATATAATAGAATCAGGGGCATAGAATGGGAGTGCACTGATAATTCTCAGGAGGAAAGGGGTGTCTGTGTGGGGAGTATGGGAAGAGACTGGACAAAAATCATACACCTATGGATAAGAATAGTGGAGGGAGGTAAGAGCAGAGGGCGGGAACCAGGTGGACTGGGAGCTGTAGGGGGGAAAAAAGGAGAAACAATTGTAATAATCTGAACAATAAAGATTTATTAAATTAAAAATTAAATAACATTAAAAGTATAGAAATGGGAGAGTTTTAGTATTAAATGAATAATGGGTTCATGGAAAAATTATGATGATTGGCCAAAGCCGGTTTGGCTCAGTGGTAGAGCGTTGGTCTGCAGACTGGAAGGTCCTGGGTTCGATTCCGGTCAAGGGCATGTACCTTGGTTGCGGGCACATCCCCAGTGGGGGGCATGCAGGAGGCAGCTGATTGATGTCTCTCTCTCATCGGTGTTTTTGGCTCTCTATTTCTCTCCCTTCCTCCTCTCTGTGAAATATCAACAAAATATATATTAAAAATAATTTTTAAAATCATAATGATTGTAATATAATAATTTGATGCATATATCAAATAAACAACACACACAAAGTCACACATATGTGTGTTATTGTACATATACAGTATATGTATCAGTAATTAAAATCACTGTTGCCCTAACTGGTTTGGCTCAGTGGCTAAAGCGTCAGCCTGCTGACTGAAGAGTCCCAGGTTCAATTCCTGTCAAGGGCATATCCCCAGTACAGGGTGTGCAGGAGACAACTGATCCATGTTTCTCTCTCATTGATGTTTCTAACTCTCTATTCCTCTCCCTTCCTCTCTGTAAAAATCAATAAAATATATTTAAAATATAAAGTCACTATTAACATTGTTGACAGTAAGAAAAGTAGGGGAGAAGAATATAAACATCTTTCATAGGAGGTTTGAAAATTAGCTTTATTAAATTGATAATTGTCAGTAGGAACAGAAACCCAAAGATATTTCAAGTAACAAGGACTGAATAAACTTTCAAATAAACAAAAGTTGTGCTAATTTACTATGCTTCCTAACACAACTTCTCAAGGTTGTACTCCAAGAAGTAAATGACCCAGCAGGCGTATACAGGCTCAGGATGTGTGCTCAGGCTTCTGATAGGATCATGTGGATGGAGGAATGTTGCCACTGAGAAAGAGGACCAGGGAGGGGAATTCAGTGTGTGCTGCTATGAAATTGGGAAGGATCTATTTCTTAACTTCATTGGTTGTTATATATATTTGTAGGGTTTTTTGTCATTACTATTGTGATGTGAAAATTATATATATTTTTCACTATAAATACTACATTAATTTTTAAATACTTAAAATTATACAATTATAATTGACTGATTTTCTTGATCTACTTATTTTAATAGGGAGCAGGAAACTGGACAATAAAAAGAGGTGGACATAATTTACCATTAGTGGATCACACAATTTCCTAAAGTGAATTTATATATTTTAAAATAATTTAAAGATATATTACTCAGCAAAATAATTTGAGTTGATTTCATAATTCCCCCTCATCTTTCAGCATAACATTATCCTGAATTTCTTGTATAGAAACCTTCACATTCTCTTTAGCTTTATAGCCAGTTCATCTTTGAACATTATTCAGATTCAACTTTGTCAATTCAACTTTATTTCAAATGTCCAGGCCCTTCCTCATCTTATCAAGTATAAAGCACTTTGATAATATTAAACTTTTTTAATACTTCTGATAAATTTTGCAAACTACCCTGAAAAGAAACACATGTTGCCATTAATCCCTCCAACCTCTGAAAACGTGCATAAACTTTCTATCATGTACTTAGAATACAAAGTCTGAACTTACAGTAACCTAAATCCAGCAAATGCATGTTGAAACTTCATTTTTTCATTTTCTTTATAAAGTGCAGACTGCGAATTCATTAGCTCAGATAACTGAAGAGACTGGAACATCTGAGCTCAGATACATATTGGTCCACATGCTCAAAACATGCCGTCAGGAAATGATATCCCTTTACCTCTGATTTTGATCTTTAGAAGCTTGGAACATGAAATCATCCCTTGACAAATGCTGGGCTATGAAATACTGTCATTGATCAAGTACATGTCGTATGCCCTGTCCTTGGAACAGGACGAGGTCAACTGCACTCGAACCACGCGGACAAAGAGTAAGAAAGAGGTTATTCTCCACTCAAATTAAGGTGACTCAAAGCAGAAGAAAGGAGAAACAGATGCTGAGCAGATAAAAAGAACACAATGCCTCTCTAGTACAAAACTCCTATTTTCTAAATTTTGGGAAACCTATGAACAAGTACACTTCACACTAAATGATGCAACCTTGTTTCCTTATAATTATGACAATGAATCTACTGGCATATGAAGCAATGTCCTCAATGAACTCCGAACAGGTCACATTCATAGCCATCTCTGCCAGACCAAATGTAACTGACTTGGCTATGGTGCCCCCTTACCTCTACCTGATTAGCCCTTTCCTAAGGTAACTGCCTATTAGAGATGATACTGTAAGTGAAAACACATCATAGTAAACACTCAGCAATTATTAATTTTCTTTTTTTCATTCCTATATTTTATCCTTTATTTCCTTCCTCCTTTTTTCCCTTTTATTTCATTTCTATTCTTATAAGACTCTGTAAAGTATAAATTCATTTTAACGATTCTGAAGTTAGCCAACAGCACACATTGATGAAACAAATGAACATGCTTAAACTTGTATTTTCTCCAACTCTTTTTGGATGTTAATGGAGCCAAACAATTAACAATGTAATTTTACAGATCTAATTTCCATGGCTGTGGTTTAACTTCTAAATTAGTTAGACCTTACATTTAAGTAAAATATTTTACTTTTACTTTGTATATTGTGTAAAAATGAGCACATTTGTGGGTGCTAATAAACTATAAAAGAGGATGCTGAAATAAAAACAGAAAACCTAAATTCTAGTTTTAATCTCATCACTTACAAACTGTGTAATTTTGAGAAAATTAGTTTTACTCTATAAAACTGTTATTTTCTTTTTTTTCTGAAATGGAGATATAGAAACCCTCTCTGAAAGTAAATCATAAATTTACTTTTTAGATCCAGTGAGATGATGCCTGATAAGGTGTCATTAATAGTAAATAACTATTACATGCCAACTGTAATTGAAATATAGTTTTTTAACTACAGTGAAAAACAATTGATCAATTGTTATAATAGCTTCTCAAAGAAGTAGAAGAGAAGAAGGACATAAGTCTACCGAGAATGTCAGATTTTCACAACAGCCTACATAAAATAACACAAATACATCAAATATGCTGAAGGGCATTGGCAGGTTGAAGGGCAGAGGAAAACATTGTTTTGTTTGTTTCCCAGGTACAAGAGGCATTGAAATAAGTAAGCTTGCTTATAATCTTGAGACTATAAGAAGTCCATAAATTTTAGTCTCAATATAGAAGAGTGGACTGAACTGTAAGCCCAGTGGAAATGCCATTCTGATATTATGACATGTTCTGAATTAGCCAACATATGTGATTACTTTGGTACTGAGGGGAGACAGAATGGGGTATTAGAGTGTTTAAAGTGTAGAATGGAGCTATATGAACAGCTTTCTAAGACAACTTATGTTCTATGGGTCATTTCTATTTTCTTTATATTCTATGAAAATTATATTACTCCCTTTTTCTTTTCTAATATCAGAGAAAAGAAGTCAGTGTCTCTCCTGAGTGGCTTTTCAAGTCCCTTACCTCTGGCTACCAAGAAAGAGAAAGAGGAATCCTTTGGGAGGCATGTCAGAATCCCCAGAGGGCGTGTGCGAACACAGAGTGCTAGGACAGTCAGTGGAATGAGATGTGGCCTAAGAATTTGCTTCTCTATCAGTATCTCAGATGGCTGATTTGTGCAGATCTAGGATTACTTTAAAAAATTGTTCTAGCCGGCCAAAACCGGTTTGGCTCAATGGATAGAGCGTCAGCCTGAGGACTCCAGGGTCCCGGGGTTCGATTCAGGTCAAGGGCATGTACCTGAGTTGCGGGCACGTCCCCAGTAGGCGGTGTGCAAGAGGCAGCTGATCGATGTTACTCTCTCATCGATGTTTCTGGCTTTCTATCCCTCTCTCTTCCTCTCTGTAAAAAGTCAATAAAATATATCTTTTTAAAAATTGTTCTAGCCCACCCGGTGAGGCTCAGTGGTTGGGTGTTGACCTTTGAATCAGGAGGTAATGGTTCAATTCCCAGGCAGAGCAAATGCCCAGGTTGAGGGCTCCATCCTTAGCGTGGGGTGTGCAAGAGGCAGCCAATCAATGATTATTTCTCATCATTGATATTTCTATATATCTCTCCCTCTCTCTTCTTCTCTGAAATCAATACATTAAAAAAAAATGGTTCTTGCTACTTGTAGTTACTTACAAACTGCACAGTGTTTCCTGTCTCCTCAGTGGTTGTTTATGCCATTCTCTTTGCTCAGAACAAATACCATTTTTGTCTTCCATATGCCTAACTCTGAATTGATATTTGAACCAGAACTCAGGAAAGTTTTTTTTTTCTTTTCTTCTTTGTCCTTCAGGCTGAGCTAGAGGCCTTTCTTCTGATCTTTCACAGAATCTTATAGCACAATATATTGAAATCACTTTTTTGTTAACTCTTCCATCTGACTGTGAGTTTCTCAAAGACAGAGATCATGTAGAGTGAATATTTGCATCCATGCTATGAAAATTCTCCCAAATATCAATACCTATTAAGTTCAAGTGCTCTTTTGTGCTTCTATATACACACTTTCAAAATGATAATCAACTATACAGATAGTAAGAAAGAACCAAAGTAAGAATATCCCAGACATAGGAAAAGGATGGTAGAGATGGAGTGTCAAATGCAAGCTCAAGTCATCTTACAGGTGCTACCGACCGAGAGGAAGGTGAGTTTAAAAGGACACCGGTGCTCACTGAACTTAGCTGAAAGTGATTGTTTTGTCTGGGACTTATTTTGTAGGTATGGTACTCAAAATCAGGTTTGAAATATAACTTTGTCTTTGAAAATATAAATTGAAACCAGAGTGTAGTAAATACAAATGATTTTTAACTACAAAAATAATTTTGTCTGATTCTATTTCATTCAAGACTCTGTTGAATACTGTTGTAGTTTAATATTCTCTGTGTTATATTTGAAACAGACAAAATATTTATTTTTCCTAGATTTATACTACTTGTCTTACACCTGGATTAATACTAAGCATTCCCAGACTCCAGAATGGCTCACATGAACATGATTCCATTTTTGGAGTAGTGAAAAGATCAGAGTCCTACACTGCTGATATGCTGATATTTTAAGCTGCAGCTGTATCATTCCACCTTGGAGAGTGAGGGCAGAGGTGTCAGGGAATGCTGTAGGCAGCTTTGCACAACATAGACTTCGGTAAAACACACACACACCATAAAGTCAAAAGAGACAGGGGAAAGGGTCAGGAAAATAACAACCTGGGGACTTATTACAATTGGTCACGTTCAATTTATGAGACATAGGGAGTAACAGTTGAACAGACAGAAGGTAGGAAAGTAAATATTTCAATTAAGTATCCTTGAAGTTTCAGATCCAAAAATACCAGCCAGTCTCTCAGGGGATTTTGATTGTCAGATTGCACTTTTATCGAAGATAATTAGGGCTCGCAAGAAAACAATGTCATGATCAATAAGACTTTATGGGTCCTACTTATCCTACAGTATCCTGGAAAACCCTAGGGCAAAATGATGGTGCTTAGCGCTGATGGGGTTCATGAGCCTTTAGCATCTCTGCCACCTTCTCTGCATTTATTTTTAGCAGCTGTCCTTAGGCTGAACATAGGCACAATCCGTACAGGACATCTGCTGCTCAGGAAAATCAGGACAGTAGTCAGAGGGACTGTGGCAGAAATGGTGGCTATGAAAAATCAGCTCACATGGGACATGTTCCTTGTGTCAGGGAATTAGAAATGCAACAAAGTATGAATGCACAGAGAGAAGGACATGCTCTGAGTTGTAACACATATCCACGCACAGACCCAAAAGAAAGGAGCGGTTGCTTGTGAATACCTTTCCAAGCTAAGAGAGCAAGAAGTGAGCATTAGGCATTGGGGGTATGTTTGTGTCTGTGTGTGTGTGCACTGATGGGGTTGCTTTTGGAAAATTAGGAAGAGTATACAAAGGGGAAGAGATAATATCATAGCAGGAAAAAATAAGTCCTTTTAGCTTCCAGTATACCTTCAGATAGGAGGGTTCTTTGTGCTGCTCATGATTGAAATGATACTCTATTAATAATTCCAAAAGATCATAGCTTTATCTTTTTTAGGTAGTTCTACTTTTGCTGAAGAAATATACTAGTTTTAATAAGCTGCTAACATATCCATTTTACATTCCAAACTATGATGTGAAAATAATCTCAATTCCTTCAGCTAGAATGAATCAAAGGAAAGGAAAAAAACATAAAATGACTCAATTGTGACTGAAAATGTCAGTGTATTGTATATGGATATTTCTAATTTTGTCATATTATAAAGTTGTTTTTAGCTGTATACATCATAATATATGCAATCCTATATAATAAAGAGGTTTCCCCAAAAATAAGATGCTGTCTTATATTAATTTTTGCTCCCAAAGATGCTCTAGGTCTTATTTTCAGGGGATGTCTTATTTTTCCATGAAGAATACAGTACACATTTATTGTTAAATGAAAATAAAGGACATTTATTACCTGTATACGGTATGGTAGTATGGTAGTTGTCAACACAAACCAGACAAACTGTGAATCCTACAGTATCAAGAATTTACTTATTTATTCAATGACAATCATGTCATCATCTTTTGGAACATCATCATAACAATCCAATTCCTGAATTTCCTGGTGAATTTCTTGTGACTCCATTTCTTTCAGAATCAGTGGACCGGACCAAATCTCTCATGTTTAGCAATAGCACTGTGTTTAAATGAGTATTTCTTGTCAAGGTAGCCTGCTCACAGTGCATTTGCAATGCAACTGTCAGTGATTTTCTCCCATGAATTCTTAACCTAAGTCACAACTTCTTGCAGTTTAGGTTTCACAAAGTTTCCACGCTGATTTCTCTCCATTTTATTTTCAATGTAGTCATTAATTTCCATGCACAAATTGTCTTTGAATGGCTTGTTTATTGCAATATCAAGAGTCTGGAGATAGGCCGTCATTCCTGCGGGAATCATTATCTGATCTATTTTTCTTTCATGAAGAAATGTCTTCATGTCTTTAGCGCGGTGAGTGCTTGCTGCATCCCAGACTAGCAGACCTCTCTGGCTCCCTCGCATAACAAGTGGCAGCATTAAATCGACCCACTTCCTTATAACTACTTGTGTGGCCCAGGCTTTTTCAGTTTCAAGAATAAAAATGCCCAAAACACATTCAATCTTTTCCTTCGTGCCCTTAGAAATGATTAAAGGTGGGATTTTAGTGCCATCCAGACGAATTGCCAAAATACAGGAAACAGGTGCACTTTCGTAAGCAGTGGAGGGAATGTACACTAAAGAGGAACCCCGCTGTTCAATTGTTGTTTGAGATAATTGGCCCATAAACACTGCAGTTTCATCCATAGCAATCATGTTGAAAAGATTATATTTAGAGAAGTCAGCATCATCAATAAAGGACTTGAATGCAAGTGCTCACTTAATAACTTGAGTATCTTCCAACCTAAACAATGTTGTACCAGTAGATCTTAAAAGACAGTTCACTTCGCTGAAGAAAATTATCCAGCCAGTGTTGTGATGCTTTGAAGTCTTCTGGGGTGATGTCAAACTGTGGTGCCATTGCAAGGGCAAATTCTTGAATCTGAGCCCTATTCACAACCAAAGCCTTTGCTCTCCTGTCAACAACCCATTCACAGATCAGGTCTTCCAGCTCGGAAAATAATGGTTGCAGACCTGATCCACACTTGCACTTTTTAGCATTTCCCTTGTCCAACTGTTCAATGAGGTTACCATACTCTGCTTGACATTTTCGGATCAATCGGATACTCAACATCTCTTTGCAGAAAGCAGTAAGATTTTGGCCCCAAGAGTCTTCCACGATTCCTTTCTTGTACTCCATGGAGTAGCTTTTTCTTTTTGTGCTCATTTCTAGGGGTAAAAAAAAAGGAATTTGGGATATCAAGGTGGGGGGAGGGGGATCACTTAAAACGACACAGGGGGATTCAGAGAGGGGAATCAAAATGGCACAGGAGAATCAGAGGGGGGATTACCATTTTAGTAACCCCTTTTGATCCTCCTGTTTCATTTTGATTGCTCCCACTGATCCTCCTGTGTCATTTTAAGTGATCCCCCTTCCCCCCACCCCTGGGCCATTAAACACCTTCATCAGATATCCCTCCTACCCCTTTATCAGACATTTACCCCCTGGGACAATGTCTGGGGATTGTCACTGGGCTTCCTGGGGCCTGGATCTGGGCTGGAGCAGGGTCTGCCACTGACTGAAAACCTTCAGTCATCAGGAGGGTGGCTGCAAGCATCAGGTAGTGTCACCAGAGAGAGACCAGCACTCACCATCTTCGCTGTGTCCTGTCAGATCTAATCTTCCTGTTCTTCTTCAGGCATCTGTGAAAGTCTCCTCCTCTCTCCCGCCCCACGCTCACTGCTCACTCCGACCTCTGCTCCTCCTCCACAGAGCAGTGACGTCAGGAGTCCTCGTAATGTCACTGGTTGCTAGACGCCAGTCGGGGCGGCCCTAGTGACCAGTTTATGATAAATTAATTTTCATTCTGAGAAGGAACCTGGGTGGGGAGGGGGGCTTATTTTCGGGGGGATGCCTTATATTTCACTCAGAAGGAAACCTGTAATAGGTCTTATTTTCAGAGGATGTTTTATTTTTGGGGAAACACGGTGTGCAAATTGACCCTCACGCCCTTTTACAAGATGGCTGCCCCCATGTGGTCAAAGATGGCCACCACAATATGACCAGCAGGGGACAGCAGTTGGGGGTGAGCAGGCCTGCAGGGGAGGGCAAGTGGGGGTGATAGGGCTGGCAAGGGAGTGGTTAGGTGGTGATCAGACTGGCAGGCAGAAGCAGTTAGGGGAAATCAGTCAGACAGACAGGCAAGTGTTTGAGAGCCAGCAGTCCGAGATTGTGAGAGGGCTGTCCAGCTGCTGGTTTAGACCCGATCCCAGTGCTCAGACTGACAGTCAGACATCCCCCTAAGGTTGCCAGATTGGAGAGGGTGTAGGCTGGGCTGAGGGACACCCCCCTCCCCCGGGCACATATTTCATGCACTAGGCCTCAATTATATATATATATTATGCTCTTTACTCATAGTAATATTTTGAGTAGCAATTTGTTAGAGGGCTACTTTTATATTTTTGCATTTTTTTCTTCACTTTTATTGTTGACACTTATAGATGTCCCCATAGTCCCCACCTTTGCCTGCCTTCACCTAACCCGCTCCCTTCCTTCTGGCCATCACCACACTGTTGTCTGTATCTGTGGGTCATGCATATATGTTCTTTGGCTAATACCCTCACCTTTTATCCAATCTCCCTCCTCTCGGCTCCTCTCTGTTTCATGAATCCATGACTCGGTATCTATTTTATAGTCAGTTTATTTTTAATTGTTTTAGCTTACACATATAAGTAAGATCATATGGTACTTGCCTTTCTCTAACCTCTTATTTCATTTAGCAATATTATTCTCCAGGTCCATCCATGCTGTCACAAAAAGCAAGATTTTTTTCTTTTTTATGTCCTCATAGTATTCCATTCTGCAAATGTACCACAACTTTTTTATTCACTCATCTACTGGTGGTCACTTGGTGGTTTCCATTTCTTGGTTATTGTAAATAATGCTGCTATGAACATAGGGGTCCATATATTCATTCAAATTGGTGTTTCGGGGTTCTAGTGTGATCACTTGGTCAAAAGAAAGTTCCATTTTTAATTCTTTAAAGAAACTCCATACTGTTTTCCAAATTGGCTGCACCAGTCTGCATTCCTACCAACAATGCATGAGTGTTCTGTTTTCTCCACATCTTAGCCAGCAATTGTTGTTTTTTTTAAGAACGATGGCTTGGAAATATAGCTTGATTATCTGGTATTGTGATCCCTCCAAATTTGTTCTTTTTTCTCAGGATTGCTGTGGCTATTCAGCTTCTTTTTTTGTTCCAGATGAATTTTTGGAGAGTTTGTTCTAGATTTTTGAAATATGTCATTGGTATTTTCATTGTGATTGAATTGAATCTGTAGATTGCTTTAGGTAGTATAGACATTTTAATGACGTTGATTCTACCAATCCATGGACATGGTATATTCTTCCATTTGTTTATGTCTTCCTCTATATCCTTTTTTAATGTCCTGTAGTTTTCCGAGCATAGGTCTTTTACCTCCTTAGTTAAGTTTATTCCTAGGTGTCTTAATTTTCATGTACAAAATATAATGCCATCTGTGAATAATGACAGTTTTATGTCCTCATTTCTGATTTGAATGTCTCTTATTTCATTTTCTTGTCTGACTGCCGTGGCTAGTACTTTCAGTTCTATGTTGATTAAGAGTGGTGAAAGCAAACATCCCTGCCTTATTCCTGATCTTATGGGAAAAGCTTTTACATTTTGCACATTGAGTATGATCTTGGCTGTGGGTTTTATGGCCTTTATTACATTGAGTTATTCCCACTTTGTTTGAGAGTTTTATGTTTATTTTTTAAATCATAAATCTATTCCCACTTTGCTGAGTTTGTTTTTTAACCATAAATAAGTACTGGCTATTATCAAATGCTTTTTCTGCATTTATGGACATGATCATGTGCTTTTTATTTTTCATTTTGTTTATATTGTATATATCTTTTATTAATTTGTGAATACTATACCAACCTTATATCCCTGAAATAAATCTCATTTGTTTATACTGTATGATATTTTAAATGTATTGCTAGATCTGGTTTTTTAATATTTTGTTGAGGATTTTAAATTGCTACTCAATTTAGGCAATATTGATGACTATATCCCTAAGCTGTACTTCACATCTCCATAATTATTCTATAACTACTAACTTGTATTTCCTAATAGCTTTATCTCTTTCACCCAGTCTCCTAGCCCATTCCCCTCTCTGTGTGTATGAGTCTGTTTCTATTTTGTTGGTTCATTTATTTTGTTCCTTGTCTTAATTCTAGAAAGTTCCAAGTTTTACTATTCATTTCAACCTTTGAGAGGACATCTGTATTAATTCTCATTTGTGCTGAAATTATTCCAACTCTTTTTAAAATAATGGACCTTTACAATAAGACACTTGAAATGTCAGCATTTTATTTCAGGAACAGGTGAGTGATTGCACTTTAAAGCTTTTATTTATTTATACCCTGCATCTTTCCAAAGAAGAATTTAAAACAGCTTAGAATAGCTTATAATAAAGAGTAAAATAATAAGAAAAGATACAAAAGAGGAATTAGAGTCAATATTTTAATCAGAAGAGTCAACATTATTGCTATAATGGAATATAAAACTGAGTCTAAGATTTTTGGAAATATACTAAGACGGGAAGCAAATTATATATTCTTTGATAATCAAAGAAGGGAGCAAGTTCTGATTGAAAACCCAAATCTCTAGTAAAGCAAATTATTTTAAAAAAAATGTTGGCTTAATCTATTCAACAAATATTTAAGTACCTATTATGTAGCCAGATCTGTGTCAGGTATGAGAGGTAAAACTTTAGGTCTGAGTGTTCTTCTTATGAAACTCATAGTCTATAGAGGGTGATAAATATTAACTATATTAATATTTAACAAATAATTATTAGTGATATCTTCATTACTAACTTTAATTCAGAAATTGGTCTGAGAAACCCACTAAACCAATAATGACAAAAATCAGTGTCAGACTTCAAAAGGTAAAGCTGTGCCTCCATATCCTTTTCTTTCTTTCTATAAGGTGAGACATGTGACTTCCTGCTTCTTCAAACCAAATTGTCTATTAACAAGAAGTGGCAATATGCAGTAATTGTTTTATTTTTAATTTTTGTCTTATTTTTTCTTTATGTTCTATACTCACTCATTACCAACCCCCTACCAGCTTTTACTTTTCTAATTTTTCTGCCATAATTTTCTACTATTTCAGTTTAGCTACTGCTTTTCATACTGTGCTCAAAAGCTGACATGACCCATTTTGAAAATGCTGAAATTGTTGTGTAGAAGACAGTTGCATAGCCTGGAATAATTTTAGTAAAATCGAATAAAATGCAAATATTTATGAGCACATATATTAGGAAAGACATTGTGATGGGTACATTCGAGGATGCAAAGAAACATAAGCAATTCTTGCTCTTATCAATAAAACACTTAAGATTTGGCTTACCAATTTGAAAATTCAAAACATAAGCACAAAACGTAAATACCAGCAACAGATTAAAATGAGAGTGAAGGCACCATTAGAAAAGGAAGCCACCAGAAGTAAGTGATTAATTGCTATAAATGTGGTGAGCACATTAGGCATTCAGAGACAGAAGCATCACTTCATGTTGGGATGATGAAAGAGAAACTCAGGACTGCAGTGGTCTGAAATCATATAATGGATTTGGGTAGGCGGTCCTGGTAGGCCTAATGAGGGGGTTGGCAGGAATGTTGGAAGGCAATTCAAGCAAGATATATAGTCAGAAACTCTCCAGAGAAAGTGAATCAATCGCAGTGTTGTGCTCAGTTTGGACGAGAGAGGAGAGGCTCCATACCAACACATCAAGAATCTGGGAATTATCTTCTAGTCAACAGGGAGTCCTTAACTCAGAGACATGGTGTCTGATCAAGAAAGTGACGTGATCCCAGCAGTGCTTCCTGAAAATTAATAAGGTATCACCATGTGTTGGACTGTTTGGATGATCATAAGGCTGCTGCTGGAATACAAAAGGGGTTTTAAAGGAGGGAGGGCCCTGTGCATGGTGCTAGGGCTTTTTGAAAGCATGTCACACACTCAACTTCTCCAGAAGAGCTGGAGGTGAAAGGACCCTCCTTCCTACTTTGTTACCCTGACCATGGTAATAGCTTCTGCAATTTACAAGATACTCAGAAATGTAGCAGAGCAAGAATAATCAAGAACTGGTCAGGTAAAGGCTAATATTTTTATACTCCAATTCATTATCACTTAACTTCTACTAAGTGGAAAACAAGTGGTGGCACAACCAATAACTACCCCAAGCACAAACACACACACACACACACACACACACACACACACTTAAATACATGTGCTCAAGATTGAACCTCTGTTTCAAAATGGCAAGAAGAGATGCTGCTTTATTTAACAGCCCAGTCCTGGAAATCTCTTCTTGTGGATTTAATAAGCATTTTTCTAACTACTAATGACAATGACTATATTTTCACAATTTTATTTGCTATTCTATATATATATATATATATATATATATATATATATGCTTTGTTAAAATAACAGTTCAGTTCTCTTGCCTATTTTTAATTGGAATTTTACTTTCTCAATGTAGTTTTAAAATTTTGCTGTACATTCATTGCAACACTCGTGATTTGCAAACATTTCAGCCAGTCTTATTGTTTCTCTTTTCATGTTATGTAATGTTATTTTTAACAGGGCTAAGGTTTTAATTTTGATGAGGTCTAATTCATCCTTTTTTCTTTTGTGAATTGTGATTTGGGTGTCATTTCTAAGAACTCTGCCTAGTTCCAAGTAACAAAGATTTTCTCATGTGTTCTGCTAAAATTTGTACTTTAAATTTACATTTAGCTACATCCCTTTTGAGTTTGTTTTTATATAGGATGTGAGGTATAGGGTGAATTACAATATTTTTTATATAATCATTCAAAGCATACCATAGTATTATTATTAATATTTTTCTCTATTTAATCATGAAAATAAGTACCAATGAGAACACTAATTATCGATATTTGTAACAGGAGATCTAAATTATTTTTAATTGTTTTGCCTTAAAATGTCAACTTATATTATGTTTCCCAATAAACAATTTTAGATTTAAATGCAATTTACAATTAACGTGTTTCAAAGGTCAAAACTTTGTTTTCCTTTGTTTTAAGTGGTTTTTAAGTATCAAATACACATAAAATAATAGTTATAGTATGGGTAATATATAAAGAATGAAAGTTATATAAGGCTGAAACTAGAAACATTCCAAATTGTTCTTCACCTTGGAAGTAGCTAAACCAGCCGTGATGCCTACATAATTTGGAATAGTATTTAATAATTAAACAAGTAATTGATCCTTGCAACACTACAGGTAACTGCAAAATTATTCTAAAAAGTCAGAATCAAAGGCTATGTACCTTATTACTCCATTTACAAATCATCCCATATAAGGCAGTGTTCTAGAGGTGGATTAAAAATTCGTGGGATCCAAGTAGGGGAAGGTGCCTCTAAAGGTGAAGAGCAATAGAATTAGTGGAGGTGGAGGAGATAATTACAAACTGCACTGAATCCTAATTGTGTTGTTGGTTATAAAACTCTGAATTTGACAAAACATAGAATTGTACACTGAAAGGACTACATTTTACTATATATAAATTAAATGTATATTTTAAAATAAATACCTGTGTACTTTCTCCTAAAAAACCAACCTAACAAACAAAAATCATGCTTCTAGTTTATTGTAAGAATGCTGTGGAGCCAAAACCGGTTTGGCTCAGTGGATAGAGCATCAGCCTGCAGACTGAAGGGTCCCAGGTTTGATTCTGGTCAAGTGCATGTATCTTGGTTGCGGGCACATCCCCAGTAGTGGGTGTGCAGGAAGCAGCTGATTAATATTTCTCTCTCTCTCATCGATGTTTCTGACTCTCTATCCTTCTCCCTTCCTCTCTGTGAAAAATCAATAAAATATATATTTTTTAAAAAAGAATGCTGTGGAGTCCTCCACATCCTAGAGTGAATCACTACGCTGACTTCTGATATTATGATTCCCTTTCTTTTTCTTGGTGATTCTCTTCATATGAGAATATCTTTAAACAAGATAGTGTTTCGATATTTATATCTTTCAATTTTATTTAAATGTGAACACATGTATTGTATGCCTTATTTTTTGTTCAATATTATTTTTGAATTTAGTTCAATTTTATGTGGGTAGGTGTAGTTAATTCATTTTAACTGCTGTATAATATTCTATTCAATTAATATAGCACAATTTATTCACCTATCCTCTTATAGCTAGACAATGTTTGATTTTTTTAAAAAAATTAAACTATCCTTGTGGATTAAATCTTATCTAAACTAATAAACATGGGTAAGAATTTCTTCAGTTTGTATGCTAGAGAGTTAAATTACTGCAGTTATAGCCCAAACCAGTTTGGCTCAGTGGATAGAGTGTCAGCCTGCGGACTGAAAGGTCCCGGGTTTGATTCCAATCAAGGGCATGCACCTTGGTTGCGGGCACATCCCTGGTAGGAGGTGATCATCCCTAGTGCAAGAGGCAGCTGATCAATGTTTCTCTCTCATGGATGTTTCTAACTATCTCTCTCCCTTCCTCTCTGTAAAAAAAATTAATACAATATATATTTAAATTACTGTAGTTATAGAATACACATATCCTTTACTGAACAATTTCCAACAATTTTCCAAAGTAGTTCTGATATTATATATTCCCACTAGGAATTCATGAAATATCTACTTGTTCTTTCTAGATACCACTTTATATTATAAGATTTAAACATTTTACTAGTACAAATATAATGGTTATGATATAATTCACATATCTGGTGAAGAAAAGATACAATAAACTATTAAAATTATTTTACTTTATGCATTCCGTAATTCTATATATTTTGAAATTTTTATCAACTGATCTAGGACTAGTTTTTATTTTTAATTATAATTGAAATATTATATTAGTTTCAGATGTTTCAACATAATGATTAGACATTTATATAATTTACAAAGTACTCAGTCTGATAAATCCATTATCATACATAATTATTATATTACTTCTTAAATAACAACAAAATTAAAAACAAAACTATAGATGAAAACATTAAAAATGTTCAGCTATTTTTATTTATTTTTTAAATATATATTATTGATTTTCTTACAGAAAGGAGGGGAGAGGGATAGAGATTTAGAAACATCGATGAGAGAGAAACATTTATCAGCTGCCTACTGCACACTCCTTACGGGGTATGTGCCCACAACCAAGGTACATGCCCTTGACTGCAATCAAACCTGGGAACCTTTAGTCCACAGGCTGACGCTCTATTTACTGAGACAAACCAGTTAGGGCTCAGTTGTTTTTAAAAGCCAGTTTACTACATAATGAGGAAACATTATTTGTTTGACAAAATAAAGAATGAAGAGTATGCAACAAAAATGTGTTCCTAGGGCAAAATTTTATAGATTTTCCACTTAAGCAGCATAGATAAAACAATGCATTTTTAATATTTGGCAGTCTTCCAAATTCTGTGTTCAACATAGATAGCAAAATGTAATTGTGAAACATGCCCAAGTAAACTAGCAACATTCTATGTCTGAGGACTTTATGATCATTTAATGTTTATGGAATAAGTTGTCTATAATTATTCCACGACATTTTGTTTAGCTGTTGTTAGGGGTTCTCACTTATGTCACATTTTAATTTATCACTGTACATGTCTACCTTCCTCATGAATCCATTTGAAAGAACTCTGGCTTTGAAATCATACAGACTGAGTTTAAATCCCAAATCTGAAACATATTAGTTTGCATGTGGATTATTTGTCCTTGAGCTAAAATACCTTTTTCTCTGAAATGCTACTTTTATAAGTGGAGGGAGGGTATAATACTCATAACAAAAAAGTAGAAGTTTTGGTATAAGACTTTGAGACAGTAGAACATGCGTACACCAAGATGAGAAGTTATTAAAACGATCCTCAGGTCATGCCTAATTATTATTTCAATAACTTCCTAATTTTTTTCCCCCTCTCTTGCCTTCCACACTTTCTCTGTTGACTATTCTGAAACCAGGATGAGTTTTCTAAACCGTGGTATTAACCCCACTAAATAGCCTTAATAGTGGCTCTTAGAGTTAAGTTTAAAATATTTTAACATGACTTACAAGGCCTGTCATAACTGACATTTCTTTCTTTTTCATTCTCATCACTACCAAGTCACTCTGCATTCCAGCTTTCCTATATTTATTTCAGTTTTTTTTTTAATTTGCAAACTATGTTCCTAAATTACTTGTACTCTTTTTCTTTTGCTTCGAAGTGATAGATATGAGCTTGGACTTAGGATAAATGCACTAATGGTAGGTGTTACTGGGGTCTGAACCACCTCTATGTGGTTTACTTTAGCTTTTTAGCCTTATCCTTGATATATTATCAATACTTCCATTTTGTAATATGTTACTGCTGGGCCCACCAGACTTTGCAACTTGGTTAGTTTTACACAAGCATCTCATGATGTACAGTTTTATCAGAGCCCTTTTTGATGTCTCATTGTCATATATGTCTGGTCCTTATAATGACTCACTAAGAGCTACTTTTCTAACAATAACCTTTGCTCCATGTGGCATGAACTAACTCTAGAGCCCTAAGGATTTGTACTGTGAGTTTCTATGAGGATTTGTCAAGACTCAATATGAAATGTTATTCTACACAGATACGAAAGTGACCTAGAATCTGCTGGGTCTGTGGCCCAAGTGGTAGTGGCTGTTTGCAATACTTTTAGGAAAAGGTAAAATGAGGGATACATTCACCTGGAAGATGAGACTGCCCTTGACCATTCTAAACACTGAATGCCACTCAATCAACAGACACACAAACAAAAAAATCTCTCCCTAATTGAAAGCATCTGTCTTCAATTATCAGAAGAAAATTGTGTAACTGCTGTAAAACGAGAGCAGAAAAGTAATTTCTGAAACCCAAGAGATTCTCAGAGGGTGGGGACAGTGTTTAGTGCTGGGTTCTGGGGAATAGAAGGATGCTAAAACTATTACAGCCTGTGACCACTTGCAGAAAGAAGGACTATAGTATGTTTGTATATTTTTTCTTCACTTCTTATATGTAGACTAGAGGCCCAGTAAACAAAATTTGTGCATGTGTAGGGTCCCTAGCTTCTGTGGGTTGCTGACCAGAGCCTCCCTTTGTTTTGTGCTACCCCCTGGTGGTCAGCATATGTCATAGCGATTGATCAAACTCCCAGTCAGTTGAACTCCTGAGGGGATACTTTGCATACTAGGCTTATAGATAGATGATAGATAGATAGATAGATAGATAGATAGATAGATAGATAGATAGATAGATGATAGATAGATGATAGATAGATAGATAGATGATAGATAGATAGATAGATAGATAGATAGATAGACTAGAGGCCCAGTGAACAGAATTCATGCGTGTGTGTGTGTGTGTGTGTGTGTGTGTGTGTGTGTCTCAGCCCATCCTGTACCCTCTCCAATCTGGGACTCCTTGAGGGATGTCTGACTGCCCCTTTAGGTCCTATCTCACTGGACCTACAGGGGCAGTAAGACATCCCTCTCACAATCCAGGACTGTTGGCTCCCAACTGCTTGCTTGCTTGCTTGCCTTACTGATTGCCCCTAACTGCTTCTGCTTGCCAGCCAAATCACCTCATAACCACACCCCTGCCAGCCTTTTTGCCCCCAATTTCCCTCCTCTGCTGGCCTGGTCACCCTTAACTGCCTTCTCCTGCAGGCTTGCTCGCCCCCAACTGCCCTCCCTTAAAGGCTTGGTCCTTCCCAACTGCACTCCCTTGCTGGCCATCTTGTGTCCACATGGGAGCAGGATCTTTGACCATATGGGGGCAGCCATCTTGTGTGTTAGAATGATGGTCAATCTGGATATTACTCTTTTATTAGATAGGATAGAGGCCTGGTGCATGGATGGGGCCAGCTGATTTGCCCTGAAGAGTGTTCCGGATCAGGGTGGGGATTCCCTTGGGGCATGGGGTGGCCTGTGTGAGGGGTCTATGGTGGTATACAGGCCAGCCACACCCCCAGTGACCCAAGCGGAGACCCTGATATCTGGGATTTATTTATCTTCTACAATTGAAACTTTGTAGCCTGGAGCAGAATCAAGCCTTCTGCTTGCTCTGTGGCAGCAGCCATTTCTGTTGGGATTTATTTATCTTCTATAATTGAAAGTTTCTAACCTTAACCAGAGGCCTAAGCTGGCCAGGGTGTCTGGAAAGCTTGGCTTCCTCAATCACCGGAGAATCCCAAGCCTCCCTCCTGTTCTCTCAGTGGCCACAGCCATCTTGGTTAGGTTAATTTGCAAACTAGCTCCTGATTGGCTGGTTGGCATGGCTTGTGGGTGTAGCAGTGATGATTAATTTGCATATTACTCTTTTATTAGATAGGATGTTTAATTATATACACTGTTTTTTCTCTCTTCTTTTCCTTTTTATTTTATATATATATATTTATTTAACAATGTATTTTATTTTAGCTTCTAATTCACCTTAATTATCTTCAATTGCCAGCGATAATGAAGTTTGTGCTTATAAGCATTTCTTTTTGCTCCAAGTGCAATGTTAAACTTTAATAGTAGAAGGCACTCTAAGGACACTGCAAGAAAAAGAAAAAAAGAAGAAAAAAAAAGATTTTTCCTCCTGGTTGAGGTCTCCTGGTTGAGGTGCCCTACCTTTTACTTCTTATCGTTCCTATTGCACTGTTTGTATTACATGAGAGAAAAGCATCCACTGATGCTGTATCCTAAATATGAACCCAAGGGTGCAGTCTCTCAGCAACCTTGAGTTCTCAGCCCCAATAAATTGGTGACCAACTCACAGTGGCCCACTCATGCAGACAGTGTACAATCAAGACCTTGTGCTGTCCAGCCAGGGATGGCTGCTAGAGTCCTGAATCAATTAGTGTGTTGGTCTGAGCCATCTGCACCCTCAACTGTTGTTTCCTGCTTGCCAATCTCTGCTGTTTCCTGCACATCTCTACCCCTCTGCTGTGCAGGTCTCCGCCCACCTCTACACTCACAGACATTTACACTTATCATTTTAGGTCATGGTTCCCTTCCCAACCTTTGGCTTATATACCATAAAAGGCATTTCCTACTTGCCAATGATTGTAGACAAATGCAGGCCTGGGGCAGCCCAGCAGGTTCTGCACCATCCAGTGTGCTGCAGCCACCCACCTTCTCCTGTGAGGTCTGAAGCCCAGCTTTGGGATGGAGCTCCCTTCCAAATGTGTTCCTTCCTTGGCTTTATAACTTTAGCTTTGGGATATTTTTAGAATTCTCATTATCTTTTATGTATGTTCCTTAGTCATAGTTAATAATCCTTTATATTAAATTCTTCCTGTTCAAATTGTGGTTTCTATCTCCTGCTATACAAGTATCTCTAGTGTTACAGAATCAACTGACTTTGAAAATTACGGGTTTGTAGTATTCTGAATACAATGATCTCTTGCACTATACAATGGCCTGGGAAGACAAAAGATCACACAACATGGAGAAAGTGAGTAAGGACATAATAATACATGTCAGGGAGTTAATAGCAATTACAGTGCTAGTGGGAAAAATTGTTCCTGTTAAGTTCAGAAAAATTTAGTCTTTAGCATTTTCTTTCATATGCAAAACCCACATCATCATCAAGCTCTGCCAACTTCTTTCTTCAAAATATTACTTGAATCCTTTTTTACTTCTTTCCATCTCCACTATTACCATCTGAATACATCTTATTATTTATCATCATTCATTCACAGGCCAAGTAAGCATTGTGACTAATCAACCACTTCCCTTCTTGCAGGCCTCTGAACTGCTCTTTATATAGAAAATTATTTCGTTTTCAAAACATACTTTAAACATTAAAATAATTTCATAAAAATTTATTTACTTATATTTTATTTGGTTTATTATTTTTGTAGTTTGTTTGGTATTTGTTTGGTTTTGTCTTTCTAAAATCTAGTCAGTCCTGTTCACCATTATATCTGTAGCTCTGAGAAGAATGTTGGCATGTACAGTAGGGATCCAATATGTATTGAGATTAATGAATGAATGGTAGTGATTATGAATTTATTTTTGTTGAGTTCTTTAAATTGATGTTTAAGTTTTCTGAATATATTGAAAAATGAAATATATTGAAAAATTATTGAAAAATAAAAAGGATTGTTTCTATAAAATCAGTGCTTACAGGGTAATAGGATAAGATGGCACATGCTAGAATAATTTCTGTACAAGGCAGAATTTAATAGATATTGTTTGAGCAATTAAATTATATGACAGTTAAGAGAAAGAAGAATTACTAGGGGAATATCAAAAAAGGAGATGTCTGAAGGAGAAATACTAAAATGGATAGGATGCAAGAAATTCAGGGAGTATATTAGAAAATAAATGTCTATATGAGCTGACCATAAGTTATTAAGAATAAAAGAAATAACTTTTAAAATTGTAGAAAGATTAGAGAATGAATTAATAGAAACTTTAGTAGACATCTATCTTTCCTTATAGTGTTCAACGTTGGAAATCCTGTATATGGAGGAAATCCATCAACTTGTGAAGCACAGCACACATTCAAACACAGAAGTGTAACATGCTAGATAATTTCTTTCTACATTTCTCTTACACATAAGTTTCAGACAGGGTGTGGGGCGAACAGACACACACATCTCAGTTTTTTCATCTAAAGTGAATGATCAGCTAAATATGGCAGCAGTGGGGTCAGCTTCACTTATTTTCTAAAGATTTCCATGGATGTAGTTTCATTGACAGCATCTATGTTTTCAGTATTAGTGGTATCAGATTAATATTACTAGCATCTTGAAATAGGTTAGTAGAATAATTTTGAGTATATCTTTCTTATCAACACATGACCTCTAGTTTTGGTTCTCAAGCCTACCATAGATTATGAGTTTCTCAATATCCTTCTAATGAAATGTATTTCTGCTTAAATTATGTAGATTTTTGGTTCCTAATGCTTATACCTAAAAACCTTGACTACAACACTAGGCTAAGAATTTTAAATTTTATATGTTAATAAATCAACAATATGTTAATTATTTTAATTGGGAGATATTTTCCAGGTGTGAATCTATAAGATTAAACTAGAAACAATTTGTAATCATCAAAAAGCCAAGAGTGGCTTGAGACAATGAGTCAAAAAAAGGAAATTAAAAACTAAAGCAATATACACAGGCATTTCACAGAATAAGCAATGTGAATTACTAATAAGCACATGAATGCATGTTCAATTGTATTTATAAATATTACAATGAGAATAAAAAACAATAAAAGATTGACAAAAATTAAAGAATTTTAAAATAGGACCAGGAGAGTGAAGTCGAATCCTCATACATTACTCATTAAAGAGTACATTGTTTCAACTGCTTTGAAGATGATTTGGAAATATATTTCATGCACAAATATTAATTTTTGGAGTATTACAGTAAAACTGCAATAATATAAAATGAAGGGTTTGTGCTAAAAGATAATTCAAATTTCACTATTTTATTTTAGTTTTTTTATTATGAATAAGAATTATTTTGACAATAAAAAATAAAAGAAAAAAGAAAGAGTTATGACCAGATATGAGGAGAAAAACAACTTGAATAGGAAAAAGGGATAGAAAAGATCAAACTCAACATGTAATTCAGAGGGAAAAGTTTTTGAAAATGATTGAATATAGAAAGTAAAGAATAGAGAGAAGGAAAATGTTATTTAGGCATATGGAGACTAAGCAATAGGATAAATAGAACTATAAATCCAATAGAAGAAATTATAAAATATAATTGTATCAATAAATACTGGTAAAATCAATGTTTAAAACTTGTGTTTTAGGGGTGTATTGAGGTGTTAAGCTAGACATCAAAATGAACAATTTTAGCTGAAACTGGTTAGGCTATGTGGATAGCGTGTCGGCCTGCAGATTGAAAGATCCCAGGTTCAATTCCGGTCAAGGGCATGTACCTTGGTTGCAGGCACATCCCCAGTAGCGGATATGCAGGAGGCAGCTGGTCAATGTCTCTCTCTCCTGGATGTTTCTAGCTCTCTATCTCTCTCCCTTTCTCTCTGTAAAAAATCAGTAAAATATATTTTTTAAAAATGAACAATTTTAGTTCAGTCATGAGACATCACAGTTCAGATTAGGAAGTACTCACAAAGATGAAATAGTTATAACTATGGGACAGTTAAAGAAGAGAAACTAATAAAGATGAAAAGCAGCAAGATATTGAATCTTATAATAAAACTACATTCCATCAGTAGAAAGAGGAAGGAGCTGATTGGGTGTACTAAAGGGATAATACAATTTTTTTTATCCTTACCTGAGAATATGGGTGTGTTTTTTGTTTGTTTGTTTGTTTGTTTATTTGTTTTATGTCTTTTTCATTTTTATTTTTAGAGAATGAGGAAGGGGAAGAGAGAGAGAGAGCTAAACATCGATCTGAACTTGCCCTGACCTATGGGAAGCGAACTAAAACCTGGGTATGTGCCCTGACCTGGAATTGAACCTGCAACCTTTTGGTTTATGGGACAATGCTCTTACTAATTGAGCCACTAGGCCACAACAGAGATGATACAGTTTTAAAAAGAAAATTGTGTGGGTAGTTGCAGAGAGATCTACTATAAAGGATCAGACAGAGAAAGGTTATTTGATTTTGTGATTAGATCATCAGTTTCAGGTTGAGCAGTAGTAGACTCCTGATCACAAATAGTCCTAATATACTGAACAGTGGAATGAGCAGAATAAACTACTTTTTTGAGGAGTTAGTCACAAAAGGGGGAAATACAGGAAGGTAGCTCAAGAGATCAGCAAAGCTATAAAACAAAATTTCTCAACAGTTGTATGTGCATATCTCTTGTGAAGATGTAGGACATATTGTATTGTATTCAAATGTTGGTCTTTTCCAACAATAAAGAAGCCAATATCTGGAAGGTAGACTGTAATTAGTGGGACATATTATTATTATTATTATTTTGTTTAACAGAAACTCTGAGTTCTAAAATTCAAAATCTAGATTATGTTTGAAAGGACTCCTCTGTGATTTAGTTTAGGCGGCTGCCCCCACTTTGGGTAAAACCAGAAGTCAAGGAGCGGTATAGGGACTTTTGGGAGACCCACTGTTGTATTTAATCTACTGTTGTATCTCTCTTCTATAATATATGAACTCTTACTAAAACTTTGCTCATATCTTCTACCTTGGTTTCAACAGCGTTACAGTTAACTAAGAAAAGTGTTCTTGCTCTAGCCTGTTTTGCTCAGTGGATAGAGTTTGGCCTGCAGACCAAAGGGTTCCAGGTTTAATTCCTGTCAAGTGCACACACCTCCGTTGCAGGTTCCTCCCCAGCCTGGGACCTGGTCTGGGCTCCTGCAGGAGGCAATCAATTGACATGTTTCTCTCACATCAATATTTCTCTCTGTCTTTCCCTCTCCCTACAAATCAATGAAAGAATATCCTCTGGTGAGAATTAAAAAAAAATGGATTCTGTGTTTTTGTTTGGTTAAATCATTGAGGAGGATCATTACTTACTGAGTTCTAAATGCCAGAGCCCACCAGAGGCTAACCTCCGTGCTCCCTTGCCTCCAATCACCTTATCCAGCAGTTGTTAATATCTACCAGTCTGATATTCCCAAAAGAGAGAGGAATCTTAGGCACAGTGTTTGAAACTCTGAAGCCTAGATAAGCTCTTCACCACAGAAGAAAAAAAATCCCCCCCCCTGCCCCCATTGCTTTGAATATCTGCATTTGATTTCATTGGTATTCTTGGCTATTATGTTACAGAATAATAGAAAATCTGAAAATATTTTTTACTATAGGGTGTTATAATGTGTTTATTGATACCTAAAAAAAAATTACCAGAATATTAGAAGGAATATGATGAACATAAAATGATAGTAAGTTTATTTTTTTATGTGGAAAATGTTTTCTGTAATTTTTATGTCCAAATGGATAGGAAAATATTTTAACCATTTTGAAGACATCACTTATGACCACAGTAACAATACATGAAGTTAGCTGGTGAAGACTTTTGCACTCAGATTTATTGAGAAGACATTGCTATGTTCCTAACTCAATAAGATATCACATACAGAGTTGACAGGTTTGGTTAACTTCATCAAACGACTGAGCAATTCCTTAGAGGAAAAAATGATCTATCACACCAGTGACTTGTAGTCCAATCAATCAAAAATATGGCCATCTGCCTGAAATTTTCAATTTTTAATGTTTCCTTTTGGCATTATGCAGGCATAACCAGTTTTTATAGCCTTTTATACTTATTCAAGAGAATAGCTAATTTCACTACTCTTTATACTTCCTGGTCTGCTCTCTCCCCACAAAATACAATAAAAATCAAATCATGTAAGAGGAAAGAGCATTTCATTTTTTAAAGCATTTCATTCCAAACCAATAAGATGACTGCATATACAGGAAATAGCTATTTAAAATGCTGTCTCTATGAATATTCAACTTAATTTAGATTAAGCTTTCCCATTAGGGCAAATGAAGGAGAATGCTGAGTTTGCCATGTAAATACCTTTTAAAAGTCTTTTTTGGGTACTCCATATGTAAAGAGTGAATATTGAAAAGGATTTGGCCAACTAGTATTTTTCCTGTCAAAATAATATACTTTTTATATCTATATTTTTCCTGGATAGTCCTTAAAATAACTATAACAAGAAAGGTTTGAATGCTAATTTACCAGAGACAGGAAAGCACACTTATATCTATAGCACTTAAAAAGTACATTTTTCCATCTACAATGACACATTATAATGATGTCAAGGTCTTGGGGAAAAAGCATGACATTAACAAGATGGAAAGCTAACTTAATAGAAGTTCTATTGATAAAATGCCATCTTCACAAAACTAGTAATTGTTCTTTGGCTATTATACTCTTACCAAAGAAGCAATATATCAGATGCTTGATCATCTAGGCATAACTTTAAAAGATTCTGAGGCACTGGGAGTTGTATATCACTAAATTGTGGAACATTAAAAGCAACTAACTTATTCATTAATTATTGTATCTTACTGACAAGAGTGAAGAATTATGACAGATAATTTAATAATTAAAAACCTCCTGCATAGTTATTTGAAAGTGTTTTTTTAATGAAATATATTCTTAGAAAAAAGTCATAGGGTCTATGTCTCATGCTCAAATTAATAATCATAGAGCATAGGATTTCAAAGTTCTTAGAACTAAAGTTATGTTTGTATTTTATTATTTTTCCCTCATGTAAAGCTGAATGTAATTATGTAGTATAAAAGTGATGGTGGGTCACAGTAATACCAGAGAAATTAGCTTTAATATAAATATTTCACTTAAAGTTTAAATTAAAACTTTAAAATTGAAAGCATGTGATTTTGATATTTTTATTTGCATTATCTGCATCACCATTACTTAAGTTCTCATAAACCATCTTTTTTGTCTCTCTTTTCCCTTGGCATTGAGCTTTTAAAGTTAGTTTTTGTGCTATTGCTGACCACAAGAGATTTTCCTGTGATTATCACATTCAGTCACAAGAAACAGTTACAAATGTCTGCACTTGCAGAATCATGAAAGCAAAAATATGCTCAATACAGTAAAATTTCTCTGCATACCTTTTCCCCTCTCCCACACCACATTGTAAATTCACCACTGAGTGCCAAGTAGTAGGTTATTATAGTTCCTAAGAATTTATATAGTCACGTACCATAGCAAGTCATTCCCTCCAGTATGGGAGAAAAGAGGAATCATAAAATGACCAAATTTACTAAATCTTCTAATCTAAAGATATCTTTTTTATCCACTTCACTTACATAGCTAATATTCATTTTCCCCCACAATTATAGACCAAACCGCTGCCACACCCTGCCAATATGAAAGGCACAGATATAATTTGTATTTGATTGTTTCTCTGATAAACAGACTTTGAGTCAAGGGTTTGAGGAAAAAGGAAGTAGGTAAAGCAGGACAAGAAAGGAAATGAATGGAGCAAAGCTAGAATTTTAGTTATTAAACTCCCAGCCTCGGTCTGCCCCCAGTGGTGGGCCTCCAAAGTGGTCAGCTCTCAGACAAGTGACCCGGAATTCCCTCCCTCAGTGTTACCTTGAGGATCAGTCATTGTGCTCTGGCCTGGCTGCATCTGCAGAAAGGAGACTCCCAGGCACTTGTTGCTCTCTGAATGGACATGGCAACTTCAAGCATCCAGGCCGTCTTCTGAAGGTCACAAGGTCACAAGGTCACAAGGTCCCAGCAACACACACAGGCTGGTCAGGTGGCCAAGGGAGGACCTTGGACTCCCCGAGCGGCCACATCATGTCAGCTACACAATTCTGAAAAGAACCAGTATTTGTCCTAAAAAGATTCTATAGTGGTTTGCATTTCAGAAGCAAACCCAAAAATAAAAGGTTCAAACGTTTTGGTATTTTGAAGTAGTGCTGATACACAAGAATTAAGCTATGTTGACCACACAAAAGTCAAGCCTATTCCCAGTGGTTTACAGATGGATATGGCTGATCTGTGGCAAACTCAGTGTCATAGTTGCTCACACTTGTCCTCAGCATCACCCAAATATATTTTCCTTTAAGTTTTTTTTTCTAGGTAAATGTATATGGATAAGAGCCATTTTGGAGCTGCACATGCAAAACCCATATGGCTAAAGGCTGCTATATGCCTGGAAGATGTCCCTGAGAAATTCTGCAGTTAGTTTTATGTGCACTGCTCACAGTGTTATTTTTGTAAATGTAAAATTAAGGAAGAGTAAATCAAAAGACATAAAAGATATTATAGCTACCCCTTAATTGCTATGCTATAAATGAATTTGAATCTTTGCAATTAGATACCAAGTTACTTCAGATATTTCATGGGATATGATGAAAGAAAAAAAAAATGTAAAAATGTCCTGGGATATTCAGGCTTTTTTTTTTTCTTTTTTTTTTTTTTTTCAAATGCTATTCAAATCGCAGTTTCATCGAACTGGCTAAGCACCCATCTGCTGGGAAGATAGTAATTCTGATCATATGCAACCACAGTAGATTTCCATTGTAAGACTAAGTTACTTATCAGTGTAGATGTGCTGACTTCTGTCCTGATTACATTGAAATACTGCATTGTAAAAGGCACCTTAATAAAAGTGTATAATATTTGCACTCATGCTGAATAATTCTAAGACAGTAAAGATTGTAAAGAAACACATTTTAGGAATTAGTGTGAGGAAATTTACCTTTCTCTTTACATGTGCAACAGAATAAGCTAAGAATGGCCTTATTATATGTGAAATAATAGCACTTATTTTTAGAATAAAGAAGCTAAATTATGTAGAACTGTCTCTTCTAAAATATTTAAAATATTACATTGAAATTCATTTACCCTATACAATTTTCTTTTATATAAGTTTTAAAATACAGTAGCACTTGAATTCAGGGTTAGTCACTGTTAATGCACATTTTTATAACTTTTAGAAAATAAAGCTTTCTTACAAAAATGAGTAGCAAGACAGTTCTGAGTACTCATGATATCCTATCTGTGTGGGGGGGGGGAAAGTGGATTGAATTAATCCCTCTGGCATTTCTCATCATTAATACAGCGAATGATGATGTCAGGGAAAATCAACCTATACTCAACCTATAATGCTTATTTCTTTTCAGAGCCAACAAATTCAATTTCATGTTTGGCTCACCTGGACAGTATGATAGAAATCATAGCTGGTTAATGGGGCCATATCATCCATTAACTCAAATTTCAACAGCTTTTTAAGATAAAATGTGCAGGCCTCCACCCCATCCAATTTACCTAAAGGTGTGCAAGTAGAGTGGATAATAAAAAAGAGCCATTAGATGTATAATGTGAACAATGTCATTAAGCTCATTGTAGAGTTATTTTGTCATGTTTCTCATTTACATAAAAATGGATCTGAAAGCAACACCATCAAATAATACCAGTGATTATACATGCAAATAATCAAGCAGGCACTCAGTGGGCTCACTTCATAGCGGGCTGTCACAGAAAGGAAACAAGCTAGACCTGGAGGTGAAGCTGCTCTGAGCAGCTCTTGAGCTTAGCGGAAAGCAAATTAACTCACCCTCTTGAAGTTACAAATACTTAATTCTTTATGCAGCACTTCTCTCTAAATGCACTTTGCAAAACACCACAGCAGGCAAGTTATTGAGTTTCAGATATTTTACTCCTTTGGAGACGTTCTCATTTTTAGCAACATGAAGATGATGTCAATTATTCTTTATGTTTTTTTTTTATTTATTCCCTTTTAAAACAATTTTTTGTGCTAATCATTTCATCCAATTATCATTCCATCTGTAATTATGCATATTTTTCTTCTAACATTTTGATGCCTTCACTGAGTGAAATAGCAGTCTGAAGCAGTATAAGGATATTACTGATAAATATTTTAAAGGAAGTATTGGGGCTATTATGTAATTTTTAATATATACAGTCAGCCATAATAATTTACAATTAATATTTGGAAGTGGCTCCATTAAAGTTGTAGATATTTAAACAGTTTTGACCTAAAAAAAGTGGCAGTTTTCTATGAACCAATACAAGTCTTATTTGACACATTCTCTGGTCAAGATGAAGGAAACTAAACTTTCCAAACTTGCTGTTACTATGTTTCTTACTGTTCTAGAATGTTTAGAATACAAACCTAATAATAGTAATTTTCATTATTATAATTGATATTAGCAATGCTTTATGGAGTACTATGCTATGCCAGATACTGCCAAGAGCTTTAAATTAATCATCTAATTTTATTCTTCAATATCCGTACTGAGAGATTAAATATACAACTGGAGAATAATCAGACCATATGTGCAATAGAGTTCTGACCCACAAACTCTGCAGCAACTAACCCAGGGAGCCAAATAACTTCTGTAGAAATTGGCTCAGAATGGTGAGGACTTGGACAATGAACACTGGCTTCCCTATATTTTGTCTGGCTTCCAACTCAGGACCAATTAGAGAAAGTCAAAGGATCTCCCCTAACCAATCGCATGAAGTGTCCTGCTTCTAGCTTTGTTTCCAGCTTTCCATGCTCAAGCTTTCCATCAGAGCATCCCTGAAGCCCTCCCTTTACCTCACTATAAAACTTTTGTACCTCCCAAACCTGCTTTCTTAAAGGCAAGTAATAGTGACTGACATCCTTTCTGAAGCAACCTCTAAATAAAGAGCTGCTATAGTCTGTCATTTGGGTGTTTTTCTTAACAAGAAAGTAATAATCCACTCTAAAGACAAATTAGCCCTGCAGTTTCATTTTGACATCTAGACTAAGATTATCACTGGAGGGGAAGGAGGCTGTTTTTCAGAAGCCTTTGGCTGTTTTTTATAATCCCACTAGAAAACCAGTGTACAAAATGTGTGCACTCAGTAGGGTCCCTAAACCTGGCTTGTGCCCTCTCACAGTCCGCGAGCTCTCGGGGGATATCCAACTGACAGCAGTTAGGCATACTGCGCTACCTAGAAGTGGGGAGAGGCTCCTGCCACCATCTCTGCACTCACCAGCTGTGAGCCTGGCTTCTTGCTGAGTGGCACTCCCTCTGTGGGAGCATACTGATCACCAGGGGGCGGACTCTGTGTTGAGTGTCTGGCCCCATGCTGGTCAGGGTATGTCATAGCAACTAGTCATTCCCTTGTTTGGTCAATTTGCATGTTAGCTTTTTATTGTACAGGATTGCCCCACCCTGGTAGGAGCCATGTGGTGTTGTTCACATATAATTAAAACCTCCTCTGAAGCTCTGTGGTCATGTGTGTATATGCATGTAAGTATATATAATACACACACACACACACATATTATATATTATATATATATATATATATATATATATATATATATATATATATATCTTTATGTGAAACATATAGTGTACACACACACACTCAGACATATATATATATATATAACTATATAGTTGTATATGCTTATTTCTATGCAACTAGAGGCCTAGTGCACAAATTCGTGCTCCAGTGGGTTCCCTTAGCCTGGCCTGTGGGATGCAGCTGAAACCTGCTCTCCAACATCCTCCAAGGGGGTCCAAGATTGTAAGAGGGTGGAGGCCAGACTGAAGAACCCCATCACTGCATGATCAGGACTGAGGAGGGATGTGGGACGTTGGCCAGCCAAGGAGAGATCACATGCCTGGCCTATCTTGCTCAGTCCCAATCATCTGGACCCCAGCAGCAAGCTAACCTTCTTGTCGGAGCATCTGCCCCCTGGTGGTCAGTGCATGTCACAGTGAGTGGTTGAGTGGCCTTAGCATATCATTAGCATATTATGCTTTGATTGGTTGAATAGATGGCTGGATGACCGGACACTTAGCATATCAGGTTTTTATTATATATCGATAGGTTATTTGAGACATACCTCTACTAAAATAAACACTAGTTATTTGAAGTTAAAACTGAACTCAGTGTCCTTGTTTGGCTTTTTTTACTTTAATCTAAATCCATAACCTTATTCTTATGTGTGGTTCTGTGACAGGTAGTGCCCACAGCTGCCCAGATTTTGGAGCATACCTCTCTTCCCAGGAGAGTGCACACAGACCACAGGTGTGAAGGGCTGATGTGAGGCAGGGATACAGAGTTTCCCAGGACATTAGGTTCTACCCCCTCCTGCAAGTAGTGGCACATCTCATTTTCTGACTTATAATTACACTCAGGCTCTGGAGTCCTGGTTTCTTCCCTTTACTCAGCTTCCACCATGGCTGCCTCGTTTTGTAGAGATGTCTGCCTATGCCTGAATCCCAACTGGACATAAATTTTAACTTTTTTTCTAGTGATCGCATAGACCATGTTTCTGAGTTCATGTTTTAAATACACCTACAACATTTGTAACAATGAGAACCTCTAGAGAAAAATACTGCTTAACTCCAACTAATGGCTTTAACTGTCATTCTGACCTGGTTGGAAAGATAAGACACATCAAAAATAAATAATTAAATAAATAGATAGATAGATAGATAGATAGATAGATAAAAGGAGTCGATGGTGGCTGGTTTCAGCAGTCAAGGATTTCTTAGCTTCCAGGGCGATAAAAACAGTGGCAATGTAAAGTATTACAAAATAGAAAATAATTGTATGTATATGTATATGTATTTGTGAGTAAGAGGGTTGAAGTCGTGAAAATTATGGATTTGTAGGAATAAATAATAGTATATTTTTCTTAAGAATAGTAGTTCTGGTTGTGAAGTTTGAGCACACCTTAACCATATAGATCATAGGCACTAAGTACTTTGACAGAAAAGTTTTTACTGAATTTTGATTATAGGGTTTCATTGTATATTTTTGGTAACAGGGGGAGAGGTGGCACTAAGTTAACACTTTAGGCAACTTGTTCAGACAGAGTAAATTCCAGATAAGGAGACCACTGGGGAAGCTATAGAATAATGTAGAATGGAGATGATGACGGCCGAACATAGTAGAAAGTAATGGTATATAAAGATAACGTCGATGTTACCCCACCTTGGAGTCTGGATACTTGAAGAATAATGACATTACTTAGAGGATTTAGAGAGACAGAAAAAGGAGCCACTTTTTCTGGAAAGGTAATAACTTTTGAAAAGCACACTAAACCCTTGAAGTTTCAAGAGTGAGCCAGCTGAAATGTCCTATTGGCAGTGGGGAGCATGGGGAGAGTGGGAGAGAGATCAGGTTTTAAAATTATAAGTAGCTGCCAAATTTAATTTATTAGCATGACTGATTTCTGCCAAAGGGTAAAGAGCTGAGGGTAAAAGATTATATCCTTGGAAGCACTCATGCAAAATGTCAGGAAAAAAAGAATCAATAGAATTAATTAAATGGCACAGAGTTGATGTGGTCAGGGCCAGTGTGTGTGTGTGTATATGTGTGTATGTGTGTGAGAGAGATCTGTGCAATAATAAAGAACCTCACACACAGAATAGGCCTGTGAAATCCTGATCTTGAAAATCTTAATATTTTTATATTAATACTAGAGGCCCATTGTACTAAGATTCGTGCAATAGGCCTTCCTTCCCCTGGCTTCCGGCACCCGTTTTCCTCAGGCACCCTGGACCCAGGCCTTTGCTCTGGCCACTACCTTCGCTACCTTCCACCTTTGCTCAGGCCGGAGTCTGTCGTCTTCCATCTTCACTGCTGACTCTGGCCAGCGTCTGCCATCTTTGTCTTCATTGCATCTGGAGTGCTGCTCCTGTAGATCTCTTCTCCGCTCGCCCTCTCTCTCATAGCAGGCATTCTTCCCTGCCTGGCACTCTACACCTGGAGCAGCTGGGCAATGGGGCCGCCTCCATCTTTGTCTTTCTAATTTGCATATCCCTTCCTGATTGGCTGGTGGGCATTGCAGAGGTATGGTCAATTTGTATTTTTCTGTTTTATTAGTGTAGATTTTTGTTTTGAACATAAAATTAAATATGAAACAGAGCTTGTGTATGAACAGTAGAGATATGCCTAACTGCAGCACAGACAGGACATTCTCCATGCCTGCAGATGTTCTGTGTGGTGTGGATGCATTGAGCAATAGGCCTGGAAGCCTGGGACTACCTTTCAAGGCCAAAACTAGAGGCCAAAGACATGGGCCCAGAGAGAGAGCAGCAACAGCAGCAGAAGCCAAAATGGGACACAGAAGGGGCTCTACATGTCCTGAGAGGCTGGCCTGCCCTTGACCCATTGCCTTAAGCAGCAATGATGGGGAATATAAGGCATTTTAGAGAGGCTAGCAATCAGTCTGTGGCAGTAACCTGCCTTCTAACACACATTCTTGCTAGCCAGTAATTAACTCCATTGATGCCTGTCCTGCCTTGCAGACCTGTTTCCTGGAATACTCCCATTTTGCAGAGGCCATAAACCATGAACCATACACAACCCCCAGCGGGGGTTATCAGGCCTTATTCCAGGCCAACCCTCTGAGTACAATCTCACTTCCCCCATACCAACCCACGGGGTGGGAGTGGGGCTGCAAGGCCTGCAAAAGGTCTGGAAGCCTGATATAAAGAGAAGGCTTCCTCCGTATTGACTCACTCAGGATTTGGGAATGGACTCCTCTGAGTACTGTACTAGTACATATGAAAATAAAGGGTTTTTCCTGAATCTCTGAGTACTCATGTGTGTATTTTCTGATCACCTGGTAAATTCTGTAACACTAGGACTGGAACTGCTGCTGTAAACTTTGTTGTTAGTCATTACAAAAATAGAGGCCCAGTGCACAAAATTCATTCCTCAGGGGAGAGGGGGATATCTGTCACTCCAGCCTGCACCCTCTCCCCCTCTCCAATCTGGGACCCCTCTCACAATCCAGGACTGCTGAATCCCAACTGCTTGCCTGTCTGCCTTCATGATTTCCATAACAGCTTCTGCCTGCCAGCCTGGTCACCCCCTAACTGCTCCATTGCCAGCCTGATTGATGCCTAACTGCTCCCCTGCCAGCCTGATTGCCCCTAACTGCCTTTTCCTACAGGCCTGGTCCCCCCCCCCCCCCAACTGCTCTCTTCTGCAGGCCTGGGTCCCCCTCAACTTCCTTCCTCTGCCTGCCTGGTCACTCCTAACTGCCTTCCCCTGAAAGCTTGATCATTCCCAACTGCCCTCCCCTGCAGGCCTGGTACCTCCCAACTTTCCTCCCCTGCTAGCCTGATCACCCACAACTGCCCTCCCCTGCTGGTCATCTTGTGGTTGCCATCTTGTATCCACATGGGGGTAGGATCTTTGACCACATGGGAGCAGCCATCTTCTGTGTTTGAGTGACCATCAATTTGCATATTACTCTTTTATTAGATAGGATAGAGGCCTGCTGCATGGGTGGGGCCCGGTTGGTTTGCCCTGAAGGGTGTCCTGGATCAAGGTGGAGGTTACATTGGGGCATGGGGCAGCCTAAGTGAGGGGACTATGGTGATTTGCAGGTTGGTCATGCCCCCTGGCTACCCAAGCAGAGGCCCTGGTATCTGGGATATATTTATTTCCTACAGTTGAAACTTTGTAGTCTTGAGCAGAATCCAGGGCCAGCCAGGGTGTGCAGAAAGCTTGGCTTCCTCCATCTCCAGGGACACCCAAGCCTCCTATTCGCTCCATGGCTGCAGCCATCTAGGTTGGGTTGCATACTTGCTTCTGATTGGCTGGTGGGCATGGCTTGTGGGTGTAGCAGAGGTATGGTCAATTTGCATATTACTATTTTATTAGATAGGATATAGTATACACATAGTCCTTGCAATAAAGCACATTAAGAAGACATTAGAATTCTTCAAATTCTTTACATTCTCTGATTATGAAAACTGTGATTTGCAAAGCAAATATCCTCAGGTTTTGAAATAGATATTAAGTCTAAAGATTTGCCACATGTGCAGAAACTGGCTTGGCTCAGTGGATAGAGTGTTGGCCTGTGGACTGAAGAGTCCCAGGGTGGATTACTGTCAAGGGCACGTACATTGGTTGCAGGCACATCCCTAGTCGGGGGTGTGCAAGAGGCAGCTGATTGATGATTCTCTCTCATTGATGTTTCTAGCTCTCTATCCCTCTCCCCTCCTCTCTGTAAAAAATCAATAAAATATATTTTTAAAAAAATTTGCCACATGTATTGGGGAAAAATGTTTTCATATAAAACTTAGAGGAACACATTTTATAATGTTTGGGTTTTTTTTTTTCATTTTTAAGTGAAGATACAATCATAGAATTGTTACAGGGAAGGAGAGGAACTTATCTCTCCCGATTCATGCTGGGGGATTTAGTTCTTGGGCTACTGTTGGAAAAAGCATTTAAAGAGGCCCTCATGGGAGGATCAAATATTTTAGAAAGCTTTATTTTCATGGAATTATTCTCCTAGGTTTCCAAAGTCCCATTTTTCTCAGTCCATCATATAAGAGATGTAGCTGGGTTTCAGTAGAACTGAAATCAGAGCCAGTGTCCAAAGTTTCTGTTCCATATTGCAGTCGGAAGTATCTTTCTATCTCATGCCAACATGACTGGGCATATGTCTATCTTCCTTATGTGGTTCCCTCTCCCAGTGTTTTGTAGGGAACATCTCTGGTCTTTCCTTTGCTTCTTTCCTGTTATTAATGACCATTTAATTACAATAGTATCAGAATTAATAAATAGTTCTTTTGAATAACATAAAAATCTTGAAGCTATTTTGCTTTCTCATACAACCTATACACTGAATGGCCAGATTATTATGCATTCAGAGATCATAGTAATCTGGCCACTCAGTGTATAAGACACAGGAAATAGCAGAGGAAACACATTAAAAAGCCATTGCATAATTTCATCTAAAATTAAATTCATACTTACAGGAAGCTAATTTATATGACGAGTTTAATATTTCTGGGGGGAAAATGTACTGCTTGAATTACCAGTGTTTGATATATTAATTTTTTGAGTAATTTGTCAGAAATTAAGGCACAATGTGCCCTGGCTGGTGTAGAACAATTGGTTGGGTGTGGACTAATGCACCAAAAGTTTGGCAATTTGATTCCCAGTCAGGGCACATAGCCTGACTATGGATTCAATTCCTGGTCAGGGCAGACACAGGAGGCAGCCAATCAATGTTTCTCTCTCAAACCAATGTTTCTCTCTCTTCCCCGTCCTCTCTTTTGAAATCAACAAAAATATTTTTTAAAGAAAAAATTCATAAAAAAAGAAAAATAGAAATTGTGCTAATGTAACAGTTTATAAAATAGACTCAATAGCTCTCATAGCAGTTACATCAATGGAAAAGATTTTTATCAAAATTAATAGAAGTATTAAACATTATTTAATAAATTGAGTTTTAACTTTAAATACTGAGAGCTTCCATTTGCCAAGAGAAACGACAGCATTTTTAATTAATCAATTGAAAGTGAACTTACTAAAAGTGTACATTTTAATGACCTAATAAATGAATTTGCAAAAATGTGAGTCAGAAAAGTCTTAGGATAAATCAATACATCACATTAACCAAGCATTATTATGTTTTGTAATACAAGTATGAAACCAAATGTTATCTTTTGAAATTTTTATCTTATTACTCATGTGTCACTATTACTCCTAATATGTTTAATAACTAGAAAAATATTTTAAGAGTCTTAGTTTAGTATCTCTCATGATATGTTTTTTCTTTTTGACAAAAGAGCCACATTTTCCTTTTGCAATGGGCCTTGTAAATTATATAACCAACCCTGAATGCAGCAGAAGGGGAATCATCTCAGAAAATCAGGTCACTGCCCTGTCACAGAAGCATAAATGAAGATTTTATTGTTTTCCTGGTACCTGTACAGTGAAGCCAACTTTTCAGGAGAAAATTGCCATTGGTGAGGTAGTGCAGAACCCACCCTAGAGGAGGGGGCACACCACACCATGCAGGGCCACCAGGGGGCACCTAGGTAGGTCTGCAGACAGAGGAGGTGAGGGGAATGTGGACAAGAGCCTAGTATTGTTTCTTCAGGATGAAATGGGTTTGGCAAGGTACACAGGCTACGGATTTGCTAGTTTTAATAATTTCAGGGGGAGGATGGTTGGGGCTTTCAGCTGCCCCTAATTGTTTGATACCTGGCCCTGGGTGACTAGGGCAGGAGAGTGGTGGCCTGTAATAGCAGCTGACCTGAAAAAGTAACCTGAAAAAGGAGGCTGGTGGGGAATGAGGTTGTGCTGGATCGTTTGCATATGAAAGGCATGCTCCTCATGGGGCAGTCATTTATTATCTTTAGGAATCAGCTTTCTCTTGGAAGGGCAGTCCCTCCTGAGTCCTCAAGGCTTGAGATGTCAAAATATCAGAAGCACATGATTAATGCAGGGACTGGTGCAGAGTGACAGCATTAAGTGATATTGAGGAGATGCAAATCTTCAATGGACTTCGGAGACAGGTAATGCTGTATTATTTTTTTAATGACAATTTCTACACACCTTTAGGTGAGTAGAAACGCAAACTTCAGGCTGTCAAAGTGTGAGCATTATCAATTGTTTACTAAACCAAAATATATTGTATACTGAAGAGATGTGTTAAAAAGAGGTATAAATTAATGAGGATCTGGAGGAAACAGGAATATAACTTTGTGGGGGCTAAAAAAATTAGACTTTTTCTCCAACCTTCTAAGTTCTTCTGGGTGAACCAATAATGAAAATAACAGATAGATTAATAGACGAAAATCAAATATTTTAATACATACACACAGAGGATTCATATAAGCATGAAAATTACAATGACAATGAGGCAACATTGGGTATATAAGACATTTTCCTTACTAAGCAACTCAGAAACAATGGGACACTGAAGGTATTCAGTAACCCCTCCCTCTGCAAGTCTCTATTTACCATACTTCATTAAAATTAGGATGAGACCACATCCTAAGACCTCCTTCCTAAACCAGGTTTCTCTGTCTTAATCTCTTGGGCAGGAAACAGAAGTAGGTCAAAGTTTCTTTCTGAGTCTTGTTTTTTAATAAACAGCTTAAAATAAAGTTTCCAAAATGTCAAATTCAGGGTGACAAAACTTCGGTTTACTTGAACCTATAAGAAAAAATAAATACATTAGAAAGAAGACATTATTATTAAAAGCTTAAAAAGCTGTAAAGACAAATTACATGCATATAATTCTGGTATTAATTATACTAAGTATCTTTTAGGATGACAGATTTGAAAAAGCAGTATTATAAATGCAAAATACTAATAGTAAGAAGAAGAATAAAATTATTTCAAAGGGAAAAGCTGACCAGCTGGCATGGCTCAGTGGTGTAGTATTGAGCTATGATCCAGGAGGTCATGGTTCAATTCCCAGTCAGGGTACATGCCCAATTTAAGACTTGATCCCCAGAAGGCGTGTGCAGGAGGCAGCAGCTCAATGATTCTCTCTCATCATTGATGTTTCTATCTCTTCTTCTTCCTTCCTCTCTGAAATACAGGAAAAAGCTGTCTGAAAAAAACATAATAGGGGAATTTAGTTTTGAGGGTGAAGATGAAGAATAAATAAAAGCTTGGCAAATAAATATGACCAGCTAGAATAACAAGATCTAGTGGAACAGATGGATAGCATTGTGTGATAGAACTACAGCAATTTTTGATACTGTTAATAACATGGTTATTATTAAAAAAAAGGAATAAAGGGAAGATTAGATAATATAGGCAAGTCATTTATACAGCTTTGCCAGAAAGCTAGTTTAACACACTCCAAGTCTATTCCTTACAGGTTGATGGGAGAAGGGACTGGACAATAGACACAAGCCCATAAGGGTGGCATGGGAAGATGCTTACCTGTCAGTCACACCTGAGAACATCAGTGGCCAGAATAGGCCTGGCCACTGCAAACACAGAAAGATTTGATATTTAAATTCCTGAGCAAAGGGAGTTCTATTGATAGCTTTCTCTCTTGCTGCTCACACATGATGCCTGGCTTGTGGGGCACTCACCCTCTGTACCCTGTCCACATAGTCCACAGCCATGTGGACTCCACACAAGGGACTAATGGACGTTAGCCTGATGCTGTGTAGGATCCAATTACACCATGGAATGAACACTTTGGACACTGGCTTTGTTTTTAGCTCCGCTAAAGCCCCAGCTACCTGTTTTCCAGGACTGGGTAAAGGGACATAGGACTTCGGAATGTGACTCCACAAAAATAAAGCCTCTTACCCATCTCATCCTCCCACGGGGGCTTCAGTAAATGTTTATTTCATTGATGCCCCAAGAACCCTATCTCACTAGCGATGGAGAAATTCAACTCTCCAGCAACATTTCTATGTCACTAGATGATAAACTGAGGGGAAAGGTGTGACTGAAGAATGAATGGGTAGGAATAAGTAAAATCCTAGTAGATATTGTAGGTTAAGCTAAGAAATTTGCAACTTATTCTGTAGGTAACAGAGGTGTATTAAAAATTTTATTAATGGTAAGACATCGTTGAGTATAGATTTTCAAAATATCAGTCTAAAAATGTGTAGGAAATAAAATTTTTAAAAGCAGGAGTGTTGGAGGCTATTGAAAAGCTGGCACACATTTAAAAGGAGAAGAAAAAATATATTTATTGATTGAAAAAACATTGATTGAGCAACTACCACATGACAGAAACTATTGGATTGTATACATATGCACAGACAAAGGCACATATAAATCTGTTCTTATAAGACTTACATTATGGTAGCAACAGTATAAAACATAAGCAAAAACAATGTCAGGTCATTTCCATGCTACAAAGAAAAATGAAGAACTTCTATTAAATATTCAGAGAAACCACTCTCACATTGAAAATTTTAACCTTTTTTGAAATTTAAAGGGCAACAAAATTCTCGGAGGATATGTTTAGAGAGAGAGGAAGAGTGAGGAAACCATCAGTTGCCTCCCGCTGCACCCCAACCAGGGATCAAACCTACAATCTAGTTATGTGCCTTGACCAGGAATCTAACCCACAATATCTGAGTATGGGACGACCCTTCAACCAACCAAACCACATAGGCCCGGGCAACATGAACATTTTTAAAATGCTTTAATGGGCTTTTGGGTAGCCATGAGCATTAGAAAACCATGTGCTGTCAGAATCGCAAGCGGGTCCACTGGCTAAAGACACAATAGAATGGAATGGGCATGCACTGCTTTCAAGTGTTCTGGAGCTGGGCTTAAGAAGAGCAAGTGGATTGGGGATATACAATCAATCGGACCACTTTTAGAGAGTTTAGTGTATCTGCTCTACCTCATGGTATTGTTGCATTAGCATGCATTTTACTTGCCCAAGAAACCTGTGTCTGTGTGTGTGTTGGGGGCAAGAATGGGGGGAGGGGACCAAGAACTGGCATTAGCTCCCTTAAGCAAGAACACGCCCTAGATAAGATCCCCCAGAATTATAAGCAAATGTCAGTTCCTGATGAGACTTCCCCACCAGCCCTTGTGATGAAGTGTCCCCTCCCTTATAGGACTTTCCCCCAAGTACGCACCTTAGATAAAAACCCTGTGGAGCTTAAGAAATTCCCTGGCCTGCCAAAACCGGTTTGGCTCAGTGGATAGAGTGTCGGCCTGTGGACTGAGTGGTCCCAGGTTCCATTCCGGCCAAGGGCATGTACCTTGGTTGCAGGCACATCCTCAGTGCAAGAGGCAGCTGATCAATGATTCTCTCTCATCAATGTTTCTAACTCTCTATCCCTCTCTCTTCCTCTCTGTAAAAAAAAAATCAATAAAAAAAATATATATATTTTTAAAGGAAAAAGAAAAAAGAAATTCCCTGGCCTAGTTAGTTTGAATTGACCAATTGGTATTAGCCTGGAAAGTCCAAAATACCTCACCCAGGACTCAAACCAACTGAGATAGCATGGCCACTGAAGCCCTGCTGTTAAAATGGAGATGGTACCTTCACGAAAGAGTCAAATCTGATGTCTGATGTCGAAGGCATTATCAGAGTACAGAAGAATGCTGCTTCCCTCATGTTCCACCTCTTGCCTGCTGACTTTAAGGTGTACCTGGTGGCATACACCCCCCCCCCTGCCTGCCCCTCTAATAGTTTCAGGAGGCCCTTGGGACTGACTGTCAGAGTTTGGAAAGGAGTTGTTCTTCACCGATGGCAGTGCGCTCAATGTATGCAATCCAGCTCTCTGGAAAGACACATTATATCATCCTGCTAGCGGCATATTCCCAGTTGAAAAGGGCTTTCTTGGCTCAGATCGCATGGCAGAGTTGGTGGCGGCGTGCCTGGATTTACAACATGCTGTGAAAACGACACTCCCAAAGGCACACCTTTTTTATGGATTCCTGGGTGGCAGCCAATGGGCTTATAGTCTTGTCTGCGAAGTGGCAAAAGGATAATTTCATCACTCAGGAAAAGCCTCTCTGGAAATCTCCATTTGGAACCAGGTAGCCATTTTATACATGCCAATCTTGAATACTCACGTATCTGCACACACACCAACAAATCCCCAAAGCGCGTTCTATTATCGAAGCTTCCTTGTCCAAATTACACACCTGTTCCTAGCTCCACATCATACCAGCATACCAGACACAGCCTCCAATACCACTGTTTCTCCAGAGATGTCATACCCCCTGGCAATCCATAGGCAAGTGACAGCACTCACTGACTGGACATGTAGACACAATATCTACCTCACCTCAGTTTTAGCCAAAGTGGTAAACAACTGCCCCTTCAATCCTCCAAACATGTGGAAGACCGCTGGGTGGTGATTGGTGCCCAAGGGAGAGTGAGAAGCAGATCCTATGTCCAGGGCAAATTAATGTCATTGTGCCACTGCTGACTTCTGCTGGAACTATTAGGTATGCAACCACCAACATGAATTTTTAATTGGATGCCTACTAACTGCTCCTCCCTCCAGAAATGTGCTTCTCATCATGTAATCTCCTTCTTAACCAGATATGTGCTCATCCACTTTGGTTCACCATGCACTATCGATTCAGATAAAGGTACCTATTTCACTTCCCAATTTATTTAGTCCTGAACTCTAGAACATGGGATTTTGTAGAATTTCCATCTGGCTTATAAAATGGCCCCAAGTATCCTTTCTTTTAAAGAACCAGAATGACCTAAACAAAGACACTCTTCAAGATTTTAAATAATAGATGGTTACCCAATCCAACACAAATTGTACCCCAGGCTCTACTACTGTTTTATTCCTAGCCCTCATACTCACTATCAGTCTCCTAAAACTCTCCTGTTGGTGCTTATAGAGAGAATGTCATTCACATCAGCTTACCAGTTAAATGCTCACTTTCCCATTTTTATTTTCCTGCCATCTTGTATTTTCCATACATTGCCAACCCAACTGAAGGCAGATTGTGCAATATTACCTTCTTATATTAGAGAGCTCCAGGGAATAAACCCTACTAATAGCATAGAGATCATGATTATTATATAGACTTTATTGACCCAAAAGATGGCTCAAATCCAGCTACTAAGCAAAGGCCACCAGCCTTTTCTATTCATATTACAAAAGCTAGCTAATGAAACCAAATTCATCAAAATTTTGTGAGAGATTGAAATTATAGCTATGGCATCCATTAGTAGAACTGTGTGGATTTCATACAGAGGAGAGAAGGCTCTCCATCAAGTGAATGCCAATCACAATAAGAAATGAAAACCAAACAGGAACCCCAGGATCTACCCCGGCTATCAGCTTACACAGGCTACTTTTGGTCAGTATTCAGATTGCTTGTTCAAGGAGGCCCCACTACTTTGTAGCTATTATTATTCTTAAGTGTGCAACCTGTATAATAGGATTGCTAGTTGTTCTCTTTGCCCTGCCCTGTGCCAAGAGATGTGCTGGAACAAAATCAGCCAGGTGCACAATTGTCCTGGATGGCTAAGCACCAGGTGCTGGCAGGCCCTGCTACGGTAGAAGGAGTTGAGCCAACATGTCACTGGGCATGAGTTTTGGGCCAGAGCTCACATTCCTCTACATTAAAATGTACCAGCAGCCAAAACCGTTTTGGCTCAATGGATAGAGCGTCGGCTTGGGGACTGAAGGGTCCTGGGCTCGATTCCGGTCAAGGGCATGTACCTTGGTTTCGGTGACATCCCCAGTAGGGTGTGTGCAGGAGGCAGCTGATCGATGACTCTCTCTCATCAATGTTTCTGGCTCTTTATCTCTCTCCCTTTCTCTCTGTACAAAATCAATAAAATATATTTTTAAAAAATGTACCAGCAGAAGAGATGATTAAAGAAATTACTCCCTCTTTATTGGCATGCCTCAAATTATATCCCAAGCAGAATGGCCCTCCCAGTTCAATTAAATCAGACCATCTGGCTGGCAGGTTTATGCTGTAATAATCTTCCTATTGTTTTAGAGGGGGTGTCCATGAATTGTAAAGTTACCATCTACAAAAATATCCAACATTAGCCTATCAATGTCATCGAAATCTATATGAATTGTGCATGGAGTCACTACAAAGTTTGGCCATGGACCTCAACAGCTCCTTTTCAGAGCATACCCTTGATGATCTGATGGAGCTCACTGAGATCTGCTCCACTGGCTGTAAAGCCCATATGAGCTAGGCTTCTAGCACATACACTCATAACTTATCACCAGGCAACCAGCTACCTACCCTTCACGGGTATCCAAATGGGAAGGCCACCAGAGCTGTCCTCTGCCATCCCTACGCACACCAGTGCCTCAAACATTACCCCAGCCCAGAGTTCTCTATTGGAGATGCATGAGATTCAACAGTAACACCACAACCCAAGAAGACAATGTCCCCCAATGTCCCTAAATATTGGGATTCCCCCAATTCAGATCACCTCCATAGCAGGAGGGAAATGGCTGTGGTAACTGTTAGCCCAAAAGTTGAGTTGCAAAATACCTCCAATTGATAGACCATGAGGACCCTGTAGAATAGTATTTATCTGAATAGCTAAGTATTAAGGTATTTGTTCTCATGAACCATGATTCTCTCAAACTGCTTGGAAAATGCTTGAAAAACCATGAAGACCATAGGAGGCATATTAGACACAGATGAAAAAAATAATAGGTAGATCTGAATAAATTAAAATAGGTAGATCTGAATAAATTACCCTGAATACAGCTCAAATAGAGAGGACAAATATATTTTTTTTAAGAAATTAGAGGCTCTGAAGACAAAAACAGAGACAGCATATATTCATATTGATGCTGACCTAGAAACCAGGACCTCATGGTTCAATTACCATGTTCCAGTTGCTGGCTGAAACCTTAGTGTAAGACATGCAGGAGGTAGCCAATCAAGATCCTCTTTCATCATTGATGTTTTATCTCTCTTTTCTCTTTTTTCCTCTCTAAAATCAATAAAAATAGAATTAAAAGTAAAAATTACATAGATATTATTTGGTTATCTTTATATATGTGTACTTAGATGGAACAACTTATACAATTTAGCCAATTTTTTAAAAGAAATTAAAGAAATCAGATTGTTTCTGAAAAGCTTAAGAGTTTAATAAAAAATTACATCTATTTCTGATAGATTTTTTAATGTGAATTGAAAAATTGTGCTCATTACTTACAAAGAAACAAATATGAATTTATCAGGTCAGGTCAATCTAACCTTCCTTTAGACTCCCAGTTTAGCTAGAGTTTAGTGAACAACTGGATGAAGTGGGTTCCTCTACTTTCCTCCTGTACCCACTTCACCTTAGACTTTTCTTGGTTTCCTTTTTCTCTTCCTTTTCTTCCCTTCTTATTTATGCCTTCACGCTTTAGCAATCATCAAATGTCAGAGAGTTCAGGAATTGTCAGAATTTTGGGCAAATTCAATTAAGTGCAGACACAAGCTATAACTATCTCAGATACATTTTGAACTTCATAGGTCAGAAATATATTTAGACAGGGGTCTAAGCTGGAAATGTGGATCAACAAATACTGACTGTCGGTCAGATAACATAGGTCAGGAAGCCTAAGGGAGACAGAAAACAGGTAAATAAGCAACAGCAAGGCCCAAGCATAGGTCATATCTGAGTTGCTTCACCCTAATAGCCATCACCCAACACAAGATCAATACAAACAAAAATCCTTAGCACTCTTTTTGGTTTCCAATAATATCATAAGTATTTTATCCAATATAATGAAAGGGTAATATGCAAATTGTCCTCTCAACTGGAAGTTTTACCGTGAGTTCAACCAGGAGTTTGACCAGGGAGTGGAGTCAGCCAGCCAACCACCTGTGGCACCTCCCCCAGGCCTGCCGGGCCCCATAGGCCCTGATCTGCCCCAATCAGATTGGGCTGGCCAGACCCCACCTGAGCATGAATTGGTGCACTGGGCCTCTAGTAAAGTATACAGAAGATTGATGAGCACATTGTTAAAACCCCTGTAACTGTCTGAGGGCTACTAGAGAGCAAAGTCAGTTATGAAAAATTCATTACAAGAATAATACACAAAAGGGTTCCCACATTTATTTATTGAACTATATCTTTTTATTGATTTTTTTACAGACAGGAAGAGAGAGGAATAGAGAGTTCGGAACATTGATGAGAGAGAAACATCTATCAGCTGCCTCCTGCACATCCCCTGTGGGGTACATGCCCCTGATCAGAATCAAATCTGGGACCTTTCAGTCTGCAGTCTGACACTCTATCCACTGAGCCAAACCGGTTTCGACTGAACTATATCTTGAAGCTTTTGCAATCATTTTAGCTTTGTGTCTATTTTGGGGGATTTATTAATGATATCACAGATGTCCTCAAAGTGCTTTTACTCCATGGTAAAAAAGTATGCCCGTAACTTATAAGAACTAAGTATTTATCTTAAAAAAAAAATTAAGAATATTACATTGATTTTTTTCATTTTTTTATAACGTTATTGTTCAAAGTATTACAAATGTCTCCATTTTTTTCTCTCCATTCACTCCCCCCACCCTACTCCCATCACCTCTCAAGGCCTTCCCTGCACTAATGTTTGTCTATGGACTATACATATACGGAATAAGTTCTTTGTTTAGTCTCTTCCCATTTCCCACCCCTTTGCATATTTTTATTTTTCTTTGGTAAATTAAAAGATAAATTTTGTTATTATTTAATAGTGAGTAAGAGGTCCTAATGATATTAATTTTAATATGTTTAACCTTGCCTATACTATATTTATGTATATATATATTATTCATCTATTTATTTTTAGCATTATGGTTATATGCAGTTTTTCAGCTACAACTTCTCCAAATCATTTCTAGAATAAATTGAAAATAATTTAGCAAATCATTCCTTAAAATGTGTTAAAGATATATTTTAGTCTACCAACAAAATTTAATCACCTGTACCTCTCAATCTTTTATCACATAAGCACAACTTTTTCCTTCAAAGACACAAGATATGCATTGTAATAAATAATTGGTAATATGGAATTTCCAACCGTGATTATAACTTATACACTTATAAATTTTTTCCATTTAAAATAATCAAAAAGTACAGTAATAGTCACTTCTGTGCTCACTGTTTTCTCTGAATGCTTCTCTTTCTGTCGCATTCTGACACTGCTCTCACCAGAAATCTCACTTGTGAAGTAGATTCCAGATCAAGTGTCCTAATATCCATGCCTTCCATGACCTTATTTACCATAATGATTTCCCACAGCATCTCTGCTAACATAATTAGTCTCCCCAGTATTCCTATGATGTAGAGTCATTCTTTTCCTCAAACACTTAGCAAGTAACTTTTCTATTTCAGCATAGACTTGTTAAAATGACAATGGTAAAAGGAACACAAAAGAAGTTACGAAGAAAATAAAAATATTTAAGTTTCTCAAAATTGGTTGAAGTTCATGCAGGTGATACACAGAAAATAGCACACCGGAGTCCAGAAGAGCTGTAGGGAGTTAAAGTTAACTGATTTTATGCTTCAGCAACATTCTTAATAAAGAAAGGAAAGGAAGAGAAAGAGTGACAGGGACAACATTTATTTAAGTAAGCTTGAGTCAAATACTGCACTCAGGCAGGCTGTCCATTTCTGGAGGTTTGATGTGGTTAATAAATTCAGAACCTAATTCTGACTTCTGGAAACCAAAGCATTACTCAAATAATTTAATTCTTACTATTTTTTTCTTTCTCCAAAAAGAGGTTTTCAGTGAATTGAGGGTATAGGAGGAGTATAGAAGACAAGGAGGAATTTGGGAGAGAGAGAGAGAGAGAGAAAGAGAGAGAGAAGAAATCTGCATTCACCAAGTACATTTTTAAAAAATCTTCAACCAGATTAATGGAGTAATGATATTAATACCTTGGCCTCATGTAATTAGCTTTAAAAATAGAGTTTTGATTTAATGATATTACTCATTTCCTTTCTTCTGAAGTTGCGGGAATTGGCTAAAACTTCAGTGTTTAAAATAAAAATGAATAGGAAAATGGCCATTTTTATGAATATAGTATTTTACACTGCCCATTAAAGATATAACATTAACTATAAAGAAACAATGTTGGCAAAGGCAGTGAAAAGATATAGAGGAGTCTATTAACAGACTGCAATTATTTTGCACCTTCATAAAGATTTTACATGTTGACAAGGCAGTCATTATTGAAGCTATGTGTACAAGGTGAAGTGCATATTGAGTGGGAACAGTTAGAAAGAAGTTCAGGTGCATACTCTTTCCAGTGTTGAATGGCTGCATAGGAGGCAGGTCATGGTGCAACATGGGATTGAATGCACATGTTTTCAAAACACAGCTGCCCTTCATTTGGATGCTGAACGAGATGCCATCTGTCTCCTGGGTTGCTTTACCCCTCGCAGTGCCATTAATTCTATTCTTCGCTATATTAAATGGGATTTAGACAAAGTCATAAATACAAAAGGGGATTTCTGTTTCCTTTTATGTAAATAAGATGCCCACTGGCTTCAATTATTTTTACCTTAAATTAATTCAACTGTTTAATTTTTAAGGGCTAGAATAACACAAAAGCTAAAATGATTGCAAAAGAACCTACAAACATTCTGAATTCGTTTTAACTGGGGTGCCCATTAAATTCTAACCAGCTCACCCCTTGTTTTACTTTCCTACCTCTACAGAGTCCGTAGAATGTAGAGCTTAAGATCTCAGTCTCTGGAGACAGATGGCTTGGCTTTAAATTTTAGCTCCAATAATTACCAGTTAAATGAAAGTAACCCTCAGTTTTCTTTTCTGCAAAAATGAAGATTAAAAAAAGTACCATATTACATTATTCCTATTATTACAGGTATCTTGTAAAGACTGTGAAATACATAGAGAGATACCTAGCTTATAATCTGAACTATGTAAATATTTATTATTATTGTTGTTTTCTTCAAAAATCATATATATTTGGAATGGAAATAATTATGGAATCAGGCACTAACAATCAATCAATCTATCGCATTCGTATTTAAGAATAAAATCTTCCCTGAATTAAAGGAAATACAACTGATACACACTTGGGAGAGAAACTTTTATTTCTTTGAGAAAGCCTCAGTATGCATTAAGTACATCAGTCTTTATATAACTTTAGATAAACTAGATAATAAATATAGACAATCAAAGGACAGCATGCTTAGACAGATGCAAAGCTGTTATTTTCAATATATTAATATACTACTCATTTTTTAAATTTATATATGAGGGTTTGAGGTTTTAAATAACTTGAGATCAGATTATATATTAAGTATTATTTTTCATTTAAGAAAAAGATCATAGATCCTGACTAGAAAATCAATCCAATTATGTTTTATTTTGTTTAATATGGTCTGAGTATTAGTGATACAGCACTATATTTATTTAAATACTTGCTTTACATATAATCTACATTATGTAGCTAACATTTTATTTCGAATATATTAAAAAATCTCACATATGACTGTAGAAATAATCCAATAGATTACCTATTTTACAAAAGTGGTTATCTGAGAAATCGATTATTTGTTTAATAAGAGAGCATTCCAACTCTCTTAAAATGAGTAATAAGCCACCCTAACTTAGCTTTATCAGGTTCTGTAAATCAAGAGTTCAAAAAAGCACCCTGGATTGCTTGGTTCACAATGTTTGGGACTTCAGCTGCAGACTCCAACAGCTGGGCAGGTCTCAGATACCTGGGGACCAGTATCACCTGCAGGCTTCTTCACTCAGGTATCTGACAACTGCTACTGCAGCAAAGAGATCAGCTCAGTTGACACCGTTGACTCTACTACCTACCATGTTTCCCCAAAAATAAAACATCCTCCTAAAATAAGACCTACTTACAGGTTTCCTTCTGAGTGAAATAAGGCCCCCCCTAGGCTCTGTCTCAGTATGAAAATTAATTTACCGTAATCAGATAATGATTCCCCCAGGAATGATAGCCTATCTCCAGACTCTTGATATTGCAATAAACAAGCCATTCAAAGACAATTTGTGCATGGAAATTAATGACTACATTGAAAATACAATGGAGAGAAATCAGCGTGGAAACTTTGTGAAACCTAAACTGCAAGAAGTTGTGACTTGGGTGAAGAATTCATGGGAGAAAATCACTGACAGTTGCATTGCAAATGCACTGCGAGCAGGCTACCATGACAAGAAATACTCATTTAAAGACAGTGCTATTGCTAAACATGAGAGATTTGGTCCACTGATTCTGAAAGAAATGGTGTCACAAGAAATTCACCAGGAAATTCAGGAATTGGATTGTTATGATGATGTTCCAGAAGATGATGACATGATTGTCATTGAATAAATGAGTAAATTCTTGATTCTGTAGGATTCACAGTTTGTCTGGTTTGTGTTGACAACTACTGTACTACCGTACCGTATACAGATAATAAATTTCCTTTATTTTCATTTAACAATAAATGTGTACTGTATTCTTCTTCGTGGAAAAATAAGACATCCCCTGAAAATAATACCTAACACATCTTTGGGAACAAAATTTAATGTAAGACACTGTCTTATTTTCAGGGAAACAGGGTAAGTACTCCATGTGTCTGAGGTTTCTCAAAGTGTGTCAGTGGATTCTGAAAGGAAGCCTCCTAAGAGAGAATATCTGGAAAGCAAGGGTTCTAAGAGACCAAGAGACTTCCTCTGACCTACTGTTGTATTATGAAGCATTGTTTTCACCAAATCCTACTAATAACAAGTGAGTCAGGAAGGCTGTACCAGATGCGAGGGAAAGCAATTTGAGTCCACTGCTTGGTCAGGGAGTAGCAGTCATGGCAGAAGAACCCCTGAGATGGTTGGTATTGGTGCAAATAGAACCTGCCACAGGGGGCATAATGATGCAGAATTATTATATCAGTTTTTTATTAAATAATATACACAAATTTATGATAGGCACACAAAAATAGTAAGGTTAGTAAACCTAAAACAACTCATTCTATCTACAAGTAGAAAACATGTTTAAAAGGTTTTTCTAAAGAACTCCTCAAAGTTATGCAACTTCAGGTTCAACGTAAGTAGATAATATCACTAAAGCAGAAACATCTGCAAATACACTTGTTTATGAAATATTTGCAAAAATATGGATTAAGCAATATTTTATAAACTAGGCAATAAATTCTACACTAATAAAAGAGGAATATGCAAATATGCCCACCAGCCAATCATGTGAGTATGCAAATTAACCCAACAAAGATGGTGGTTAATTTGCATATGCAGGCACAGAGCAAAGACTGAAGACAGCTAGAAGGAAGCCAAGCACTGCAGAAGAGAGCCAAGCCACTGAGAAGGAAGCGAGGCAGTGGAGAAGGAAGGGAGGCAAAGCAGCAGTGGAGATGGGATGGAAGCCCACCTCGGCCAGCTTTGCTCGCTTCTCTGCTTCGTTCCAGCCGCAGGAAGCCCTGTTCTTGCAGGAATCTTCCTGCAATGGGCCTCTAGTTATGATATATAAATTATGATTATTTTCAAATCACTCTGTTTAAATGAACACAATAGTATCACAGCTTTCTGAAAACTTAAATTATGTTGGGGGGTAAACTTATGAACAGATCAATATAATATAGAACAAGAAACACTTTAATTAGATGTGCCATGCAATAACTTTGCAAAGAAAAATAAAGTTAGCAGACAACTCTGAAAGAAACTCATATTAATAGCTATAAACAGCTATAATAACTCAATGCTTTATATTAGCCTAAGTCAGTTATATATAAAATATACATTTAAATAGAATATGTACTTATATTTTGGTATCACAAATAAATGGATGGTATTGAGTAAAAATAGTAAATATTTTTTTTCTTTATTTTTAGAAGGAATAGCTGTGAATATCTGTTTTTATGAGATTTGAGTCATTAGATTTTATAATAGAGAGAAAGACAACTAAAAAAAAAAAACAGTTTGAGTGTCTACTCCTTAGCTGCTGAGGATATAAAGATGAATATTTATACTAGAGACCTGATGCGTGAAATTTGTGTAAGAGTAGGCCTTCCTTTTTCCAATTGCCTTTACTGGCTTCCCTCTGGCTTTGCCAGGAAGGATGTCAGGATGTCAGGAAGATGTCCGGTCTAATTAGCATATTACCCTTTTATTATTATAGGTAAGAGATATTAAATGAAGTAATTTGCTATGTTTATCAGAAATTAAAAACAAAACCTTAATGTGCATTGGGCCCAACCCCTTCACTTTTGTTTCCTCAGAAAAATAAGTAAAGTATGCATATTAATTCATCTCTATAGTTAACAGCCAAATTTAAGATTCCTAAAAGAAAGAAATTATGCTAAATGAATATTTTTCTTTTTTTTAAGGTTTAAATTTTATTTTTTTGAAGTACTCATATTTTTGAGATGATAATTTCCAAAATCTGTGTTCTAGATATCACAATATTTACAATCTCAGTCAAATGTTGATATCACCACTCGTGATCCACCTTTTAAAATGATGTAATCTGTCAGTTGTTATTTTCTTGTCCTATGGCACAATAAAAATATGTCTATATTCAAGAAAGACACTGGGGGAAAAAGAAATCCCCAAAACCCTCATGTCAAACTTGTTTTAATTCTGCCTAATGGAGGCTCTCTAAAAACAATGGCATATTTTTCTTAATTGTTTTTAAGTAATCCATTTATAATCATTAATCTGTTCTGGGTATATTTCACAGGATTTTTCTCTTAAAAGTCGCAAATGGATCTTGCTGTCTACTGTGGGTGTTAATGATTGACTGATACAATGCAATCCTGCGAAGGACTCTCCCAGTGTTGTCTCATTAACCAGATGACCTCCAGACACTGTCAGTGCAACCCAGGCGAGGTGATTGATCACCAGAGAACAGAGGTTAGTAACTCTCCCCCAGGTATTAATGTATAGCATCTTCACTTACCCCCTCGCAGGCTTTTCCGGTAAAAGATTGATTTATTATGCAGTTTCAATGGGGATTTGTCAAACTCTTAATCAAGGAATATTATATTGCCACATGTAAATCAATGACACTTGCTGGTAAAATGAATTTTATGGCAACTGAAAACATTACTTTGTGTGCAGGTACTATTTTGTAATATCAAAATAAGTTCAGATATCAGTGAAGCAAGATGGACCAATGGGAGGAAAAAACAACATGCCTCTTCTTTGAGATGCTATTGTAGAATAAAATGATTTTTTATTGTTCCCTGGGATGAATCAACACAATTCAAAGTTCTGGGACTTGGTAAAAATAAAAACACAGAAAGGAGAGGTGAAATGGCTAAGGAAGCAACATATTTTAAAGACAACATTTGAAGTATAGATAAATAAAATGGTGTGGAAAGAAATTTCAGAGCCTGACTCCTTTCGATTATTTGTCTTGTTTAAATGCCAGGATCTCCAGGGATGAAGCAACCAGCAGTGTTTTGTTGATTTATCCACATATGTTATGCTTGGATTTCAATGATCAAGGGTATATCTTATGACAATGACCAGAATTCTCATTATTTTCCAAATCATATACTAAATAATGTGAATTTAAAAGAATGTAAAGAGTGCAATCTGAAAAACAAAACAAATGAGCAAACAAACCAAAACTTTTTTTTTTTTTTTCTGGCTCTTTATGTCTATTTCTCAACTCTGAAAATAACTTTTTAAAATAAACTAGTTATATATATTCTCTGCTTTGAGTTGATTGTATCACAGAATAAAAAATAGGTATGTTGAAGGCCTCATTCCCACTAACTCAAAATGTGAATTTATTTGGAAATATATTCTTTGCAGATTTAACCAAGTTAAGATGAGGTAAACACGATGGACCCTGATCTAAACTGACTAGTGTCCCTAAATATACATATTTTTTTAAAAGACAGATGTTGACAGACACACAGAGAGGGAAGATGATGTGAAGATGGCTATGTGATGACAGAGGCTGAGATGGGACTTATGTAGTTGTCAGCCAAGGAACACCAAGGACTGGTCGTTACCCCAGAAGCTAGGAAGAGGCATGCAAGGATTCTACCTACAATTTCAAAGGACATTTGGTTCTGCCAAAATCTTGATTTTGGACTTCCAGCTTCCAAAACTGTGAGACACTCCATTTCTGAGTTTTAAGCCATCCCATTCGTGTAACACTGTGTATACAGAGGCTAGCCACTGCAGCATCAGGTGAGACAGCTGTCCGCTGGACAGCAAGCATTGCCTCCCAAGGCTGGAGAGATGGGAGACGCAGTGCACCGAGTTAGTTTGATGCTATGAACAGGACTCTGTGTGTGTGGGAACCAAATAGATGGAAGAAGAAAGGAGTCCTCTCTCCATGATGATGGGCATTTCATGAGGAAGGATAAGAGGACTCTTCCTCTTTAGATATGATACAATTTTAAATACATCATTAAAATTATTTTCTAAATTATTTATTATATTTAGGAACCAAAACTAGATGTCATGTGATTTAAAAAAAATATTTCTGATATCCAATCACTTAGGCAATGACAACAGTTTCTTCACAAAGCCAGTAATCAGATTATTTTAAAAACTATGAGGTTTGCAAATAACCAGGGACCAAACCGAATTCTGTTTGTTTAATATAATGTTCTTGCCAATAATCTGTTTGTTTAAAGAAATCAAGTATGTCAAGAAAGCAGGAGAAAAGCTCAGTAAGGTCACCACTAAGTTTGTCATTATTTTATAACTAAGACCTATGCTTCAAGAACAAAACTTTACATATGAAGTAGAAAGTGCCATTTTTGTTGTAAGGAAAATACTGTAATGTTCCTTTAAAAAGTCTCACTATCTTAGAAGACTAATTTGTCTTTGAGGCATTGTAAGGATGTTGGAGAATGACTTGAAGGTTTCCATTCCTTAAGTGTCTTATATATATATATATATGTGATGGCCATATAAGTTATCTTGATTAAATAGTATACATTACTCAAAATCTCCTACATACGAATGGATTATATTTAGAGTGATCAATACTAGCATTTTATAATTCCTAATGAGGCTCTAGCAACTGCTAAACTTAACATTTTAAAAATCATCTCATATCAACCTTATATTTAAGAATTTACAAGTCTTTTTGTATTCAAAGATTTTGAAGCATTGATTTGTACACCACGATGTGAATATTTAAAGTTTCATCAGAACCACAAATCATACATAATAGGCTTTCTCATGATGCAAATTGAAAACATCATAAATGAGGTGTTTTCTTCTGGAAAATATAGCCTAATGTGTGTGTGGAGGGGAGCATTTTAAAATAACCTACTCCAAATTTATTAAAAATGAGCATTGCTCTTATCACAACATAAACATTTCTGAAATCAACAACTTTAAGGAAATTGCTACTTGAATCAATGTGGATTTCAGTAGAACTTATCTAAAATAAGCCAACGATATCCTTAAATAATGAACTCAATTACAGCTACATCAAGAAAGGAAGCAATCATATGGACTTAGACTTTTCACCCAAAAAATGAAAATATGTTAGATGCATATGAAAACTGTACTAGAAGAAACTCCCTCCCAAATTCAGAGCCCCCAAAATAACCTTATTGATTTGCCTTGGGACACTGTCCTTCCAGCACCAGGTTTCATTTCATGGCATGGATGTCCTTTGAAGTCAATTAAACCTGGGCCTGGCACTCCCAAGGCTGCAAGCACTTTCATAGCTGAAGGCAACAACTATCTGACAGGGTGACATGGAGATCAGACTCCTGATGTGGAGCCCTATTTTCTACCTTCAAGCTTGTGGGAACTCTAAAATAAGGGTAATTATTTGATACTTAAAACTGAGCTGTTTCAGGGCTTTGGAGAATAAGTGTACAAATTAAGCTGAGCTTTTCATTCCTTTTCCAGCTGCTAGTCCACTCAAAAACACTCGCCCTTGCCCACCAAAGTGAATACATGCAAGATCTGAGAACAGATAAAAGCAATTTCAACAATCAGAAATACAGTTATTGCCTAAATGTGGGTAAAAGGAATCCATTTATCAAGATGAGAAATTTTAGGTACTTGAAAAAAAATCTTTGTGTGTAGTATACTCTTTTGTTCCCATTTGACAACTTTATAAATCCAGTGATGAGATTAAACTAGTAATTAAGAATAGTCTTTGTCACAGCATGGTCATTATGCTGCTTATATGCAAATATAAACAACCTTATTGTTGGAAAGAGTATATTTTTAAGCATTCACCCAGATCCACTTACATAAAATTCACATTTAAATAATAATTAAAGCTTAAAAAAAACCTTAGTTTTTATGTATAAACGTCTTGATGGCTTTTAGTTGAATAAAATATAAAGGTATGGAGGCATTAATTTAATAGTTTGATTGCCCTAAATTTCAAAGAAACAAAAAATGTTACTGTTTCCATTTATTTATAGAAAATAGTACCTATCTATTTTCTTTAACAGTTGTTACTATCTTTCCATTTCCCTCATGAAATGAAAATACAGATAGCAAGCTGCATATTCACTTTGGCTAATAGTGTAACTTTGCTCATACTATTTCTTTCTCTGAGGCAATGCTATTAGCTATCCTAAGCTAAAATTAGGCTTAAAAGCAAATTTTAAAAATAATTATCTTGGAACCGGAAATCTTAAGATCTATTAGAGAATACTTCATTAATAAATTTACATATTGTTATAGGAATAGTTGTTTTTCTTCCTGCTTATATTAATAAGAAATACAGTAAAATTCTCAGGAGCCTGCAGATGCATCACAATCTAAATGTAATATTTTATTTTAACTTTAAAATCATTTATAGGAAACAGTTCAGGGCTCAAAGATGTCTGATAATTTGTAATTCTATGTTTATTATTATTGCCCTTATTTTTTTCCGCAACATTGAAAAATATGACCAATTCATTTAGCATGTTTCTGCATTCTATTATAATATCCTATTTTAGCAGATTTCCTACATATTATAAGTGCAATTCATTCCACATCCCAGTTGGAAGAAAATAAATAAAATGCTGGCAATTCAAAGTAAATATTTGAGAACATTCAGATGTGATTTCAGAAAACACCTTTATTTAAAGAAAAAGACAAAACAAAACAAGATTTCATTTACATTGAAGCTCTTCCCCTGCTGAGCACCAAGCTCCCACATCTCCCGCTGCTGCAAATGCACCATCACCTTGTTTTAAGATGATTTTCTCAACTTCTTAACTGGTCTGCCTGCTTCTACCCTTACATCCAAAACCCTGTCTCCACAGGTGACCATTATAAAACAATTCAGCTCGTGCTATTTTCCAGCATGAAACAGTCTGATGGTATTTCAAACTCGTTATAAGCATGGTATAATCACAGACATTCCTGGACCACTGCTCCCATGCTCACTACACTCCAGAAACAGGCTTCTTTTCTCTTTTCTGCCCATGGTCTTGGCATTCTCACTGGTTTCCCTGGCCCCTTCTGTGGCCAACTCCACTTAGCATTTGGTTCTCAACCCTTAGGCCACTTTCCCACCTTCTCTCTCCACCCAAATAAAGTATATTACTTACCCAATCTGTTATTTTTCTATAATCCCCTTTATTCCAGAAATGTTTACTGTCTGAAACTAATTTATAATTTGGTACATAAAACAAGAGCACCCCCCCCAACCTCTTCTCCTAGAAAAGCATATAAGAATATTACATGTTCAATATGCATTTGATATATGAATACAAAATAGAAAGACAGATAACCTGTCCATAGAGAGCTTAGAAAACTCACAACCAAAGAAAAGGTCCAGATAAAGTGTCGTGTAAGTTTTCAAAATTAGGTAATTACATCCAGAGAAGACTGTATGAATCACATACTCAAGCCTCTAAAATTGTGGACCTCGGACCTTGAGCTTTTTAGGTGAATCAAGTTCAAGAGTGAAAGAGGTCATTGTGCTACAGTGGAAAGCTCCTACATAGGCGCCTAAAATAATAGAATTTTCTTGATTCCACCACTCTCTAACTGTAGAAATATGGGTGACACTTTTTATCTATTTGACCTCTGTGTTCTTTGATGTAAATTGGGAGAATAATTCCAGGGTGCTATGAAGATTAACCTGAGAGAATGTATATATGCATAGCTGGATAGATGATGGTTGGGCTCCAGGGGGAGAGGCTATGATTCCCACACTTCTTGGAAGAATACCAATGATTTTTTTCATTTAATTTATTTCTGATCATAAAATAACATTTTTATTATAAACAGAAAATAAAAGGAAAAGTATAGAAAATGATAAAAAAAAAGTAAAATATGTCATCCAAATTTTATTCAAATAAGTTATATGATTGGAATGTATTTCTTTCTAGTCTTTTCTGCATTCTATTATATTGTAATATCCTATATAATAAAATGCTAATATGCAAATTTTCCCCTCTATCAGAAATTTGATTGGAGGTTCAAGCAGCAAGTGGAGCCTGCTGGCCAACCTCTCATGTCCCCTCCCCATTTGGCACAGCCCAATCGGCCCTGATCAGGGCAGGCCAGCAGGACCCCACCCATGCATGAATTTGTACACTGGACCTCTAGTATAGCATATATAGTTTTGTATCAATTTTCTTTATTTAGGTATATTCATATAGATATTTCAATAGCTACTTTTTTTTATAATAATATTAATGGTCAGCTTATTGGTTTATGGGTCTTCACATACTTATGTGAGAGCTGAATTCCTAGCTATGTGATAAGCACAATTAAATCAATGCTCATAACTCAAGAAATGAAGACTCAATCAATTTTTCAAAGAATAGTAACATATATCATATCATCAACACATCAGCTTTGAGAAAGAGGTACCTTCCAGGCCCTGCTCAGACAGCAAATGTGTGCTGATGTGACTTGAGCCTGAAATTGTTCAACAAGCTCTGCTTATAATATAGCTTCACTGACTTGGGGCCTACAAGTAGCCACCTCAAGACTTTATGAGTTAATTTAAATGTTACCTACTCAGCCGAAACCGGTTTGGCTCAGTGATAGAGAGTCGGTCTGCGGACTGAAAGGTCCCAGGTTCAATTCCAGTCAAGGGCATGTACCCGTGTTGTGGGCACATCCCCAGTAGGGGGTGTGCAAGAGGCAGCTGGTCGATGTTTCTCTCTCATTGACGTTTCTAGCTCTCTATCTCTCTCCCTTCCTCTCTGTAAAAAATCAATAAAATATATATTTAAAAAAATAATAATAAATGTTACCTACTCAAGTAGTTTGGTCTGCTCTCAGCTTTGAATTAAACATTATGTCATCCTAAGGTTAAAAAATATTATATTGCCCAAATAGCATTGAATTTTTAGCAAGTCTAAAAACATGCTGAGTAAATATTATACAGTTATGAAAAGAAAGAACACTTATCATTTGCAACAGCATGGATGGACCTAGAGTGTATTATGCTAAGCAAAATAAGCCAGTCAGAGAAAGATAAGTATCACATGATCTCAGTCTAATGAACAAAATAAACTGATGAACAATATAGATCCAGAGATTGGTGTCTGTTATTACTTTTGAAAATCTCTCACAAATTATCATATCAAACACTTATATTTTCTCTGTTTTATTTTTTCTGGTCTTCTAATTCTGAGTATGTTAAAAAATTTGAAATTGCCTTACAGTTATTTATTATAATTGCTTTGTCTCTTCAGACTGTTTTACCTTGACTTTCAACATGCCTTATAATATTTATGTTGAAAGTTGAACATGTCTTGGTTAACAAGAAATTAGGTAAATAGGCATTAATTGTGAGGATTTGCTAATATGGCTGAGATTTGGGCTATACTTAATTTTCATTAAAACAGTAGGTGCCAGATATTTTGTATTCCTCTAATGTTTTTTATTTCAAATCCCATTTTGATTTTGGGTTTCTCTACATACTACTCCTCAGGCAATTGGTTTTCATAGCTAGGACAACATCACCCAAAATGTCACTCTGGTGAGTGAGCCAATGACCCTCTGCTTATAACATATAAAACCAAACAATATGTCATCTTATATTTTAAATTACACCATCATGATATATCCTAAAGGACGCTCAGAAAACAAAGTGTAAGAATGTTAAGCAGGATTCAAGCATCCAAGACTTTAATTGATTTTCAACATTCATTTAAACATAGAATTGTCACTAATTTTATATTTTTCCCACAAAGTGCTATTTAAAAAAAATAATGTTGTAAGGTTGTGTATCAGTCTTTAAGTAAGTGGGCCTGAGTCCCTGGTCTGAGATGTTTTTCTCAGCATCTACTGTATTTTGCACACTAGTTTAGTTCATTAACAGCAAAATTTCACTGTTTTCATAAACGTTAGGATCTATTAAGAGTGACAGGTAACAAAAAACTAAGATAGTATATTATTAGAAGTATAAAAAAGGGGGAAAAACAGAAATGAGAGTTGAGTGACATTGGGATAGAAAAGATATGGATTTTTAATATAGGGTCAGGGAAAATCTCATTAAGAAAATGACATCTTTATTGTTTACCAAAAACACTTGTATAAAACTATCTTCCAAGCAAAGGTGCTTTTCAAATACTAACTTATTTACTCCCATTGACCTTAAAAATAAAAGTCTTTTTTTTTTTTTTTTTTTTTACCAACAACAATAAGTATATTTGGAAATAGCAAAGAACTGCAATTTGTGACAAGTAAGCTATAGCAAAAACCATAAGCAAGTCAAACACGAACAAAGGAGAGGAACATTATTTTATGGAGAAAAAGAAGGTAAAAGGGGTTATTTGTTTTAAAGAAAAAGAGAGTTCAGGAAGATGTGGTTTCTCACTAGCTGAGTTTCTGGGGTAAGCAGTTTCTTATAGAAAATGCAATGCATGCCTTGGGACCTATGACTGATGATTCTTTGCTGTGATGAATATGCTAATGAGGTCCATAATTGACAATTCTTTCTATAATTGATATTAAGTGGCACTGTGTGAGAGCACCCCCTTCTGGCCTCCTGACTCCATTTTAGTGTCCTTTCCTTCACTAATTTTCACAATCCTCATAACAATACTATGAAATAGGTACTACTAACCCCATAATGTAGAATATGAAACAGAAAGAAAGTTTGACAACTTGCTTAATATCTGCAAAGCTGGAAAATAGCAGAGCCATCTGCTCAAGGCAAGTAACCTGCCTGTTGGCTCCATGCTCTTGGCTATCATACCTTTGCTTCCTTTCTTTGAACAAAGATGTGATGAAGGTAAAGAGGGTGAGGGAAAGGCATGTCAATATTTGCAAGAAATGTATTCTAAATATAGAGAAGAGACAGGGACTAAATTGTTTAGAAAACAGTCTGGACTCCAGCATGGCCAGTGTAGAATTCAGACAAAGGAAGGGTAACAGAAGTGGAGGTCTGATTGTTCCTGGGCGGTAGATCACATAAACATTTCACTTTTACTCTGAGGGAGATGGCCAATCAGTGAAGAATTCTGAGCAGTAACAACACGTCACGCCCTATCTCAAGTGGCTACTGTGTTGAGACAGTAGAAAAGAAAAAAAATTGGAGTGGGAAATCTAGTCTTTATATTTTTGCAATGATGGTGGTAAGAGATTATTGCTCCTTCAATCAGGTAAAATGTTGGAGGTAATATATACTGATCAGATGCTGATATATTTCAAGTTGGGCCACTATAATTTTTTGCTGATTAGATATGGTGTGTAAAAACAGGATGCCATCAAGGATATTAGCCTGAATAGCCATAAGGGTAAAGTTGCCATTAATTAGGAAGGCAAGAAATTCTATGGAGACAGCTTTGGACATGTTAAATGTGATGCCTATTTGACATCTAAGCTGAGATGTCAGTTTGTCAACTGGATGTATGAGTCTGATTCAGAGAGGAGATCTATACTGGAGATGTGAGTTTGGGATCATCAGCATACAGTTAGAATCTAAAGGCATGGAACTAGATGGCATAACCAAATAGCAACTGTGGAGAAAGGAGAGGAAAGGGTTCCAAGACTGAGGGAGGGTTGATAGGTGAGTGTTGTTTTTTAGTTTTTATACTAGATATTAAATGTCATGTAGGGAAATCAATAAGGGAACAGAAGCTAAATGTTTCTTTCTATAATCCCTTGATATTAACACATATAGAGAATGCTGGCATGTATAAATTACATAACATAGAACACTTCACACATTCAAAATGCATTTGGACTTCATCTGGCTACAGTTTACATTTTCTCAGAATTCTAGATTATCAAAACTGATATCATTGAAATACTTTGTTTCATTGAACATCTATAAATGGCTCTCCTTTAAAGGTTCCTTGGATAAAGATTGATTGACAAAAAATGGCTGTGTTGCTATAAGTGACTTACAAATGGGCCAATAAGATAATGTCTGTATTTATCATTCAGAGAAAGCGAGATGGTAGGAGAATGAAGGAAGAACAGAAAAATGGGTAGATCAGCCAAATTTGTTGGGTGTGTATTTAAAAATGAAATAGCCCTGGCCATGGCGACTCAGTTAGTTGAGCATTATGCTTTGCACTAAGAGATTGCTGGTTTGATTCCTGGTCAGTGCACCTACCCAGGTTGTGGGCTCCATTACCAGTAGAGGGCATTCAGGAGGCAGCCAATGAATGTTTCTCCTCGATGTTTCCCTCTCCTTCTCCTTTCCTTTCTCTCTAAAATCAATAAAAGGCTTTAAAAATGAAATAGTAAATTTTACAAGGAGCACCTGCATTCCTTAATAACCCATTCCCCAATCATGTGAGTTATAATCACAGCAAGATTATACTTTCAGAGAATCTGATATTGTGAAATAGCTAACAATCTTTGGTATTTAACTGATCCATGAAACGAAGGCTCTGTTAGAGTTGATTTTGCATAGGAATTTGACTTCGGAAGCCCATGACAAGCAGATGGATTCTGGGAAGGAATTAGGGTGTGCTGGTAGGGGGGAGATGGGTTGTTTCATTAATAAAATGTGAACAGCAGGAGGATGTTAATGAATAGACACCCCAGAACTTGCATACAAAATTAATTCCATGGGGGAAAAACTTGAATATGCTAACCAGCAGAGGTATTTCACAAAAGGAAATTACAAAATGAGTGACAAATTCATTACTTAGACCCATGCAATTTTAACAAAATATTAGTTTATGTTACTTTCAATATAACATTGCATTTTTCCAACTTGTGATCTAAAGGTAAATGCAAAATGTAACTAATTAACATTACTTAGTAATTAGAATATTGATCTTAACATTAAGGAATTTGTGACATTGATTTATTTAGATAACATTTTCTTCTCAATTTATTGAATGAAAAATACTAATTCTTTAAAATTTTAAGCTTATTTTTTTTCACTCAAATTTTGTTTATGTGACCAAGGTAACGTTCATATTTTTTTTTAAAGTTAAAATTACAGAAAACTGAAAAGGAACATTAAAAATGATCATAATCCTATTACCCAGAGATTATCACTGGTAACTCACTCTCCTCCCTTTTCTTTTGAGTAACACTCTGATTTCCAGGCATCACCTAATATTAATCTCAGGGGGAGTGCTACAAAATATCTGCGGACACCAAAGTATGTCAAACAAAATGGGATTAATAATCAGTGCAGTGGCAAAGTGGAAAGCCTCTTTCCCTTTCAAGGTTCTATTTTTTATTACTTTTTTATTTTTTGCAGTCCACTAAGAGTAAGGCATGTCCAGGCAGCAGCTGCATTGTAAAAGCAGCTCTCTTGGTATGTCTCACCATTTCCATTATAGTTTTGCATTTGCAGTTAGTGAGGTACAGTGTCAGGAGTTCTCTGCACATTCCGCAGTCCTCTGGGGTCTCCAGCTGGTGGGCTGCTCTGCTGTCTCTGCAGGAGAAGCAGCCATGCAGAGCCACTCCCGTGATGTATGGTGCAACGCCATATGTGGCCATGGGCCCGATATTGCCATGCATCCCCTGACATCCTAATGCAGGAAGTAGGAGCTTCCCTGGATGAGTGACATTCAATTATCCAAGAAAGAAATTCTTAAAGGACCACATGATATAAAGATAAATCACCTCGCTGACAGCTTCATTACAAAGCTGACATGTGGAAGAGAGGAGCAGCCCACTGGGCTGAAGGAACCTCTCAGCCACTCCCTGGGTATGTAGCCAGGAGGTCTGGAAGAGACAGTGCCTTAGCAGATAATTTGGACAGGCCCAGGAGTCACATCCTAAGAGGATTAGATTTCCCCCACCACACCAAGGACTGGGTTTCTGATGTCGATTATTCACTAAATAACCTTGACAAGTAAATGTAATGATTAGTATGAGATAGCTTCTGACTAGCCTAACCAAAGCTATTCCCTCCTTCTAGCACCCTGACTTCTCACCATTAATCTAGAATAAATATAAGTCTCTCCTGTACTTTTTACTCTTCACCCGGCACAATCTATGATTACCTTACTTTTGTTGTTGTTAATCCTCACTGGAGGATATTTCCCCCCACTGATTTTAGAGACAGCGGAAGGATGGTGGGGGAGTGAAGAGAGGAGAGAGAGAGAAACATCAATGTGAGAGAACACATCAATTGGTTTCTTCTCCACTCTCCCCAATTAGGGCAGAAGCCCACAACCCAGGTACGTCACCAGAATCGAACCCAGGAACCTTTGGTTCTCAGGCCAATATGCTAACCATTGGGGCACACCAGCCAGGGAGGGCTCTAACTTACTTCTGTATTATCTCTATCCACTAGCACAATGCCTGGCATTTGGTAGACATTGATTGAATGAATAAATGCATGAATGAATCCTGTATAATAAAAGCCTAATATGCTAAGTGTCCAGTTATCCAGTCACCCGTTCAACCAATCAAAGCACAATATGCTAATGATATGCTAAGGCTGCTCAACTGCTTGCTATGGCATGCATTGGGGGGTGTGCAAGAGGCAGCTGATGGATGACTTTCTCTCTCGTCGATGTTTCTAATTCGCTATCTCTATCCCTTCCTCTCTGTACAAAATCAATAAAAATATATTTAAAAAATAAATAAATAAAAATATATTAAAAAAAAAAAAAAAAAGAAAAAAGAAAAGCCGAAACAGGTTTGGCTCAGTGGTAGAGTGTCTGTCTGAGGACTGAAAGGTCCCAGGTTCGATTCTGGTCAGGGGCATGTATGTTGGTTGCGGGCACATCCCCGGTGGGGGGTGTGCAGGAGGCGGCTGGTCGGTGTTTCTCTCTCATCAACGTTTCTATCTCTCTATCTCTCTCCCTTCCTCTCTGTAAAAAATCAATAAAAATATATTTAAAAAAAAAAGTTTCTCTGGTCTTTCTAGACCTGGTGAGTCCTACAACCAGTCATGAGAAAACGGGGACTAAACATTAATAGGCTGAGTAGGGTATAATTTATAATAGTGATTCCTTTCATTATGAAACATCTTTTATTCAGTCTTTATATTAATGCATAATTAAATAGCTGTCTCTTTAAAACCTTTACTTATATCAAAGCTATATCTCCAGAAAACCTCATTTCTGAGGTGGGGAGAGAGAGACAGAGTAGAGAGAGAGAGACCCCATAGTACTCACTTTTTAATGTAGCTATTAAAAATGCAGCACAGGAATTGAAAATGCTCCTAAATCCTTTAGTAACCTCTCTTGACATTTTCATTATATCTCCTATTACTGGAATCAAAATGAGAATAAGATTATTTCTGAGATTTAAAGGAAGCCCTCAATGGCAGTCTGTGCATTGTGACATAAGTGTTGAATTTATAATGTCTAAACAAACAATACAGGCAACTTGGTATTATTCCTCCCTGTGGATCTCTCTCCTGAATACATTGGGGAACAGGTTTATCACCAGTGGCTGTGGGAGCTGAGTACCCTTTGCTGTGGATGTTGCAGCGAGAACATGAAATGGAGGCTAGATTTATGATTAAAGCCTCTTTTAATTCAAATATTCTATAATTTAGCCATGGTTGCACAACAAGCAGGTAGCATTTTTGGAGTTTTCCTCTTTGGCCTGTCCTTCGGAGGTAGGTGCATACATCACAAAATGACTGAAGCAAACAGCTCCCTAAAAGATGAAATAGAGTTGGGCCGGAGACCGGGCTTTATTGAAGAGAAGAGTACCACTGCCTGCTGCTTCCAGAGAGAGGAGTGGAAGAGTGTGAGGGCCGGGGTCCATGTACTTTTAAGGGGAGGATAGAGGACAGGGCTTAGGGCACTCAGCACATGCTGCTTGGTGGTTTCATGTAAGGCCTATGATTAGGGACCTACGGACTTAGGAATCAGTGGCTTAGGGTATTTGGCAGGTGCTGATTGGTGGTTTAGTATTCAGGAATGTCTGGCTGCAGGTGGGGTTTATGTCTGTCCATCAACTGGAGGAAGGGAGGACCTATCACTCCCAAAATGTTCTGCCTTTCTGACCACCAGCCAAATGATGTTTTTCTCCCAGACATGGAGAGGGAGAGGTTCATTATTATGGCCATGAGCCTAGCCAATAGGCAAATAGTGAGTGTTAACAGAACTCTATGTGCAGGCATAGTGCTTAGTGCTTTATTTGCATTATCTAATTTCAACCTCACAATAACCCAGTGATTTGAATACTGTTAGTCTCCCTTTCTTTGAGAAATGCAATAGCCTTTCTTAGCCCTCTTTCTTGCTAATGCCAAGTCAATGTGTGAAAATAGTTGGAGTGGGAGTTTGGGATGCATAGCATAAGCCAAAGTTCTGACTTTTTCCTCTGGGATCACAGTGAAAGGAAAGCAGAGTACACACACCCTTTGCATGGGTCAGGCAGTCTGTATTCATTTATGTTTTCTATTTTAAGTAGGAGCCGGAACATGAAATTTGTGCACTAGAGTGGCGGGGGGGGGGGGGGGGGGTCTCTAAGCCCAGCCTGTGACCTCTTGCAGACTGGGAGTCCTCAGAGGATGTTCTAAACTGGTAGTCAGACATCCTTAGTGTTGCCGCAGAGGTGGGAGAGGTTCCTGTCACCACCTCTTCACTTGCCAGCCATGAGCCTGGCTTCTGGTTGAGTGGAACTCCTCCTGTGGGAATGCACTGACCACCAGGGGGAAGCTACTGTGTTGAGCAGAATTGGGCCAAAACTGCCTCTCCAACATCACCTGTGGAGTCCCGGATTGCCTCAGGGTGCAGGCCAGGCCGAGGGACTTCAATGGTGCACGATCAGGTTTGGGGAGGGACACAGGAGGTTAGCCAGCTAGGGAGTGACCACAGGAGAGCTCCAGGGCATGTCCAGCCCATCTTGCTTAGTCCAGATTGGCTGGACCCCAGCAGCAAGCTAATCTATGGGTCATGTGCCCGCAACCAAGGTACATGCCCTTGACTGTAATCGAACCCGAGACCCGTCAGTCCCCAAGCCAACGCTCTATCCATTGAGCCAAACCGGTTTTGGCTTAATATATTTTTATTGATTTTTTTTCAGAGAGAAAGAGAGAGAAATAGAGAGCTAGAAACGTCGATGAGAGAGAAACACCGACCAGAAGACCAGAGAAACTTAATGAAATCAGCTGGTTTTTTGGGAAATGGCAGGTGAAAAGAAAATTGATGTCTGCCTGGGAAAAACAGTTAGTCATTGAGACAAAATGAACCGGAGTTCATAGTGAAGGATTGTGTTTCTTTATCACTTGATGTGTCAGAAACACTGGAATAGAACTAACACCCACACACACATAAACTGCTATCTTGTAGAAAAGGTGTTTGAATGTTCTCATAGCATAGTACAGGTTAGTCCAATTAAAAGGAAACTAGACAATATCCCTAGAGACCTCAAAAGGCCTGCAGACAGAAGTGCAGGCTGATTGCTTTACGGAATTCAAACCCTAAAATACATTATGGTTACATTATGCTTCTTACTTTAGAGTGCCGCAGAGCAAGGTGTTTTATGTTCTTCTTTCTGACCAGCATCATATTTGTAAAGATACAATTTAGATAAAACATCTCGATAGCTTTGGAAATGAGAAATAACAAGAAAGCAGGATTAGATGTCTGTATGGTACAAGCAGAGACTGCATATGGTGTCCCCAGTGGTGTTGTTGTTTTTTGTTTTTTGTTTTCTTCTCATAGGTCAAGCAACCGCTTCTTTTTTTTTTTTTTCATATATTTTTTTTATTGATTTTTTACAGAGAGGAAGGGAGAGAAATAGAGAGCTAGAAATGTCAATGAGAGAGAAACATCAACCAGCTGCCTCTTGCACACCCCCCACTGGGGATGTGCCCGCAACTAATGTACATGCCCTTGTCCGGAATCAAGCCCGGGACCCTTCAGTCCGCAGGCCGATGCTCTACCACTGAGCCAAACCGGCTTTGGCGCAACCGCTTTTTGATTTAAAGATTATACCATTCAGTGGAAATCAAAAGTTATTAAAGACAGTAAGTCTTGCCTTTTTTTCTTAAGACAACATTGTTGAAGAGACTTAAGTACCTATACAGGGCCACATCTTTAAAGGACAAAGGAAAATAAAAAATCAATGGAGTAGCAGAAACCGATTTGGCTCATTGGATAGAGCAGAGTGTTGGCTTGCGGACCGAGGGGTCCCAGGTTCGATTCCGGTCAAAGGCATGTACCTTGGTTGTGGGCACATTCCCATTAGGGGGTGTGTGGGAAGCAGCTGATTGATGTTTCTCTCTCATTGATGTTTCTAACTCTCTATCCTTCTCTCTTCCTCTCTGTAAAAAATCAATAAAATGTATTTTTTTTTTTAATGCAGTGGAGTAATAAACTTCCTGAGATTAAAAAGGAGTCAGTGGTCAAGGACTGGGTGAGCAGCGATTTAGGCCTCATTTGATGAGAACTGAACAAAATGGGCCTGAGATTGGAGACCTTCCATCATTTTTTATATGCTGGTGAACTCCTGAATTTAGTGTGGAACATAAAAGAGAATAATCTAAAAACTTTCCAAGATTAAAATTTCTACCAATTTGACAAGATCATTGGAAGAGTCAATTTTACCTCTGATTGAAATAGAAAAATTATGAATGGCATGTGTAGAAACTTCATTATTTACATGACCTTTCTCTTTTTTTTTTTTTTTTTTCATTCAAACTGGCTTACCTGCCTCCTTCTCCCTCCAGACAATGAGATTCTTATCAGCATCAAATACTCTTGAAAACAAATCTCCAATTTGCTGACCTGACACAGAATTTTGCTCAAACTAGAGATAACATCTAGGCTTCAGTTGTGTTTCAGTTCCAGGCTCAGAAAATCTGTAAAGCCAGAAGCAATGGCATGGCTGACACCAGGATCAGATGCACTGATCAGCTACTCTCTACCCTGCCCCCACCAATTAGTAGAGAATAGGACCCTAACTCCCTTAGTCACCATGACTATTGCTTTCCTCCCATGGAACACATCCCCTGGAAGCCAGGGGGGAGTCAGTCTTCAAGCCTTGGCTAACCTGTTTCTGGGAATGGGATTCTTAAAAATAAACCCTCTTTTTCCTGCAAACTTCTGTTTGTGTCCTACTGGGCTTTGATGTGGGCAGGCAAATGGCCCCTTCAGCCCCCTAACAATAGTTTTTGTACTCCTCAAATGATGGGCTGAGATTCACAGCTGCTAAAAAAAAAAAAAAAAAAAAAAAAAAAAAAAAAAAAAAGTAGAAACCCGTTTCTACTCCAGGTGCACTTGCTAACCTAGTTTGAAAAGGCAAGATTTAGTGGGTAAATTACAGCATCAAGATTTTGTGACACAGACTCTAAAGGTGAAATGTGGAATCTGAGAAAGCCTGGGTTTGCAATGAAATTGTTAAGCGTGTGAATTATGACTCCAGTCCCTTCATGACCTCCCCATAACCATGTATGGCTTAGTGATTCTCATAACGTTCATTCCTGAACAGAGGCTAATATTCTTTCAGACACTCTCTGTGCCTAAGTCTCTTCATTACTCTCTCACCCTAGAGATGTACTTGAGACTGTTACGTCCAGACTTCATGATCCCCAAGGACCGCCAGGGAGCCGAGTCCGATGCAATAAACAAAAGAGCCTTTTCCATGCTAGCATGGGCTCTGTCCCACTCACACCAGCAGCATGGCAGAAGAGAGCGAATTTCACCCAGCCCAGGGGTTTTACTCCGGTCGGTGGTGATGTCACTGCCTCGGCTAACCCTGATTGGTTGGGTGAGGGCTAGGGTTCAGTTACAAAATGGAGGATAACTTCGCCCTGCCCCCGCAGTGGAGTCAGGAAGTTTGTCCTCGCCTGGCCCTGCCCTCTCAAAATCTATTCCACAGATTCTAGTGCTCTGATTTAATGGGGGAATTCACAGCAAGGTGATGTACAGGAAATCACAGCTCTGTGGCAGGAAATCAGGAGGCAGGGTGAGGGTAGACAAGTGTGTGGTAGCATGAGAAAGCCCAGGTTGCCCGGGATTTAGTGCTACTAGTTTTTTGTTGTTGTTTTCTGGATCATAATTTTGTTGTCTAAAAGAAGAAGCTGAAAGTGATTCTTTCGACCTTTTCCATGTCTGTCCTTTAATAAGTCTACTCTGCTACCCATATCTGTTTAATATCTATCTTTTTACACCAATTTCTTTCTTATTCCCTTTATCAATTTACCCCCAGCATGTCTATGCTCAATTAAAGAAGAGAAAATATATCCATTCCCAGAATATGTAAGTAGTCAAATAAAATAAAAATGAATAACGTTTCTGTACTCATTAAAGACTATCTTCCTATGATTAGATCCCAAGAGATAAAAATACTAAATTAACAACTATAGAATTGTTATCATTATGATTTATTTCTGAAATGTTTGTATTAAGAGCACTTTAGAAAAAAAAAATCTGGTTAAAATGTAATAAATCTATCACAATCTTAGGGAGTAGTTTTACAAATATACACAACCTTATAGGCAGAGAGGAATATGGTCTGAATATGCTTAATAAGATAAAACACAGACCAGGGGTGAACAGGTCACCAGCTGAAGATGGTTAGCAAATTTATTGCAGAATAACACAGTGAAGGGTGCCTGGGTTCTTGTACCAGCATTAAGAAGGATTCAGCAATCTGGAGAAAGGCTGTGCATAGATTAAGAAGGAGCCCAAAGAGGAAAGGTAATTCTGAAAGGCATTGGGGGTCAGAGGAGCTTCAGCTAAAGGAGCTAAAGATTCCTTTTGACTCAGGACCCCATGCCTTTTATTAATAAAATTTGTCCTAAGGCAAGATGAAAATAATACATTTTAAAGGGTAGGGTTTACAGAAGCATTGTCGGATTGGGGAATAGCCTACAGCTGTTCAGGTGTTTGGCCAACAGGAGGCAATAACATGTAGATTAAGATGCCCTTGAGCTGTCTGGCAGCAAGCAATCATCCTATTCAGTTTTGGAGGAAGTGCCTATCAGCCATTCCAGCAGGTAATTACATGTGACTCAGCCCTCATTGAGCTCCAAAGTTTCATCAACCTTTTGATAAAATTCTAATAATTATGACATGCTGGAATTGGCTCTCAGCAGAAGGATGCCATTATGCCAGTGTAAAGTTGGCAAAATCTGCCCTTAGTATCTGTGTGTTCTTTTTCAACTCTTAATCCTTTAATGGAGGATTTTACTGAGAGAGAGAGAGAGAGAGAGAGAGAGAGAGAGAGAGAGAGAGAGAGAGAGAGAGAGAGAAGAGAGAAGAGAGAAGAGAAAGAAGATGGAAAGAAAGAGAAATTTTGATGAGAGAGAAACATCTATTGGTTGCCTCCAGCAACCTAGATATGTGCTCTGATGGGGAATGAAACCCGCCAACCTTTGGTGTGTGGGGATGATGCTCAACCTTACTGAACTACACAGGCCAGGGCAGTGTCCTTCTTCTTACTCTCCTTTCAGCCCAGGTGATTCAACTTATCCCTGTTCTAGATTGCATACATTCATACTGCACTTGATGGGTGCTTGGGACAATATTTGCCTGTCACAGTGTTTCCTGGGAGATGTGCTGTTTGGTGACACTTGTGACTTGGGAGAAGGAACTGAATATCAGTCTCATCTTCTCTGTCCTTGAGGGTAGCATTGTCCCCGGACAGGCAGGTGCCTTCTGCTGTGTGTCTGCAAACCTGAAGAGCACACCATGGTGGGTCAGGAGGCTGACTTTTAAGAGGCAGGTCTAGAGGAAATTTTCACTAGGCCCTCCTGTTAGGTTTCAAAGATAAGTAAAAATGATTACTCTTACCCTGTTTAGGTGATGTTTGCCTGCTTTGCAGATCCAAACTTTCCCTCAGATGAGTTACCCAAATGTTTAGACTAGGGATGTGGGGTACACATAATAATTGGGAACCAGTGCTTTTTATTACAGCATTTCCAGAAATAAAACTGATATTTAGAGGTAATATTCTTCTATTTATTCATCAAATAGTTCTTAACTTTCAGAGATAAGTAGGGAAAAGGATATTTGATTAAATATCAAATTTATACCCTATCTTTGTCAACAATGTTATTAACTTATAAATATTTGAGCTGATGAAATTTAAGAAATGTGTTTTCTTCATGACTACCTGTATTATTTTGAAAGTTCATTGAAATTTCATGGCAGTAGTGGCAATTTTTATTATTAATATGAGAAATTCCATCCATAACCTTTACATATACTAATTCCAATTCTTAAAACAACGTTATAAGATGGGAATTATTGTCTCTGCAGATCAACAGGTTCAGATAAAAGTAACTAAGTAATGATTAGCTCAGCCCAAATTTTAAACAAATTCCACATTTCAAAGTTCACACTCTCTCAAATATTGCATTGGTACTAGGAGAGCTAAACTTGAATATACAGATGATAATTCAATCAAGACATCGAGAGAAATGTGAATGCCAACCTGACTTCTGATTTAAATCAGAAAAACTTGAAAACACCTTTAATCGTACTCTATGTGGTTCCTTCAGTGTATTACAATTTATAATTAAATATTTCTAGTTATTTAGTGTCCATTTCCCAAAATGAACTGAACTGTATATGGACAGAATCATTCATATTTTCTGCACCATTGGACTCTAGCATATCATAATAAATAACTGATGTTTGAGAATAAACTTATAGAAAGAAATACTTTTTTAATTCTAGTACTTTACTATTTTCCAGCTAGAAAGATTTTATTCATGGCCCAATCTTTCTCTGGAATCTATTTTGGTTCTATGGGACAGAATAAATTACTTGAATTTGAGAATCCATACAGAAAGACTTAAAGTAATAGAAATAACTTTCATAACTCATATGAATGTGCTCCTCCCTTTTTATTTTTACAGGTTTTTTTGTTGTTTTTTGTTTGTTTGTTTGTTTGTTTGTTTTGTTTTGTCCCCACCTTACCCAGTGCCTCTGTGTGCTGCATGCGCTGGTATCCCAAGATGACTGTGTATTTTCTGAACCTGACCACATGATCAGGTGTGTGTGTGCCTACTGGAATTTGTCCTGTGCCTGGTGTGTTTATCTCACCATTGTCAGCTGTCAAAATGCTTTCTTACTTAAGGTGCAGGATTTATATGAAGATGTCAGCTCCTCTTTTCAGATCATTCTTCCTTCCTCTGACCTCCCATCAGACATCCTTAAATATGTCTTATAGTCTTTATCACAGAATACAGAATACATTAGAGTTTCTCTGTGCCTCTGTCTCCTTAACAGAATTTAAAGTTCCTTTGTGCCAGGAGCAATATTTCCTCAGTTCTTAGCACTGTATCTGGGGCACAGAATATAGTCAATTAATGCTTATTTAAACTGAATTCTGTATCTTTATAGGGAGGAGATAATGACTAGCTTATAAATAGAGGGCTGCTTCATAATGCCAGAATCATGACGCACTGTCAGAAGTCGAAATGATAACTTGTTCAATCACCACCGTGTTTGTCTTGTCAGTCATTTTTAAAAATGTGTGTTCTCAGCAATATCTTTACTGATTTCCTAGGGCAATGGAAATCAAGGAAAAAATAAACAAATGGGACTACATCAAAATAAAAAGCTTCTGCACAGCAAAGGAAACCATCAAGAAAACAACAAGAAAACTGACTGCATGGAAGATAGCATTGTCAATGTTATCTCTGATAAGGGTTTAAACTCTAAAATTTACAGAGAATTCATACAACTTAATAAAAGGAAGATAGACAATCCAATCAAAAAATGAGCAAAGGACCTAAATAGATGCTTTTCGAAAGAGGACATACATAGGCCAAAAGACTAAGAAAACATGGTCAAAGTCACTAATTCTCCTAGAGATCCAAATAAAAATGACAATGAGGTGCCATCTCATACCTGTCAGAATGGCTATCATCAACAAATCAACAAACAAATGCTGGCAAGAATGTGGAGAAAAACGAACCCTTGTGCACTGCTGGTGGGAATGCTGACTGGTGCAGCCACTGTGGAAGACATTATGGAATTTCCTCAAAAAGTTAAAAATGGAACTCCCATTTGACCCAGTAATCCCACTCCTATGACTATATCCCCCCAAAAAACAAAAACACCAATCAGAAAGGATATATGTTCCCCTATGTTCATAGCAGCACAATTCATCATAACTAAGATTTGGAAACAGCCTAAATGCCCATCAGCAGGTGAACGGATTAAAAAATTGTGGTACATCTACACAATGGAATACTTTTCTGCTGTAGAAAAGAAGGAACTCCTACCATTTGCAACAGCATGTATGGACCTAGAAAGCATTATGCTAAGCGAAATAAGCCAGTCAGAGAAAGATAAATACCACATGATCTCACTTATTTGTGGAATATAGTGAATAACATAAACCAATGAACAAAAATAGATCCAGAGACAGAGAAGCATAGAACTCTGTCAACCCTCAGAGGGAAGGTGTGTGGAGGGAGTGTTAGAGATCAACCAAAGAACTTATATGCATGCATATAAGCATTACCAATGGACACAGTCACTGGGGGAAGGAGAGTGAGGGTATGTGCTGGGGGGTGGGGGGAAGAGTGGCTAAAGAAAGGTCAAAGGAGGAAAAAAATAATCTTGTAATGGCTATGTACAGGGCAGGGAGGGTACTTGAAATATTAGGGGGGACAACTCTGTAAAGTATATGATAGTCTATCCATTATGTTGTACACCTGGAACTGATGCAGAATAATATTAAATGTGAACTATAATGGAAAAATGATGATAAAAAGAAAAAGTAAATCTTAAACAAAACAAAACAAAACAAAAAGTGGTTTCAACCCTGGCTGGTATTGCTGAGTGGTTATATTGCTGGTCTGCAAACCAAAGGGTCTAGGGTTCGATTACCAGGCAAGGGCATGTACTTGTGTTGCAGATTTACTCTCTGGCCCCTTTTGGGGTGCATGCAGAAGGCAACCAATTCACATGCCACATTGATCTCTCTCTCCCTCTCTCTCTCTCTCTCTCTCTCTCTCTCTCTCTCTCTCTCTCTCTCTCTCTCTTTCTCTCTCTCTCTCTCCCCGTTCCTCTTTTCCATTCTTTCTTTAAAAAATCAGTGGAAAAAATAATACCAGTTAAGGATTAATAACATTAAAGCAACAAAAAGTGTGTTCCAGCAGGTTTTGTGGAAAAGATATAACAATTTGGAATGTTTCATGTCTCAAGTAAAGGTTATCATAAGGAATACAGATCAGCAGATCGAGTGACTATAACATTGTGTCTATTCTTATACATTTTGTGTTATGTATAAGAAACAGAATTTTAAATGACCTAATTTTAACAAAAGTAGTAAAGTACATCTTGTAAACTTTACAATGGATTTACTTTATACAATTTCAGCAAACATCATCACTATGATTTCTTTTAAGGTTACACAAAAGAGTATGAGTTCCTAATGTTTGCAAATTAAGGGATCTAACTTCCCCAATTACTATGATAGCAGAGAGCTGAGGCTAACTGGAAATTATAGCAGAACATATGGAGGATGGTCATACAGAGTGATGCCATTGGTAAACTGGATACTTTCTATTATGCATGCATTTTGAAGACCTTTAGGGAATGTGGTGGAGAACCCAACATCTAATTATTTCATTTCAAGATGGTGTCATCTATTACAGTGTTATTCTTGCTTCCTTATGACACCAATACTTCATTCCCAAGCTAGTATGTTTATAACCACCTTCCACTAATTAAGTAATAAACTGAGTCAGATTCTCCCATTAGCCAATCCTAAATGAGATAACTTTGGAAGCTATATTAAAATTTTAACTCAAAACATAAGCATCATTTTCAGAAGCTGCTTAATTATTATGCTAACACTGGGGAAATATGACTCAACGCATCTTAAATAATTGGTGCTATATATTGTGTTGGCTGAGTGCAACTTTAAAAAAAATCAATTACTAAGTTGTCACACATCAAAACAGAATTATGATTCCTATTAGTTGAGGTGCAAGCTATCCTTATTCCAAACACAGAGTCTACATCTTCAGTCACGGTAGACAAAGCATTGTGCATACATATAGCTGAACTAAACAGGAGCTTGCACCCAAAGGGACAGGCATTTATTAATAATTTGATATTGAATGCCATCTGAACATTTCTGAAGTATCATAAACCCTTCAGTATCCAATAAAATCATTTACCTAGTGGAGTTTGTGTGGGCTGATCTTTAAGAAGAATGGTAGGATGTAATGAGTTGCATTTGAAATGTCTATGTTGTTATTTCCCCAATTATTTAATTTACAATGGTACTTTTTCTACTGGTATTGCTCTCCAAATGTGGTTTGTTCACAGATTCTTGTGGATTCCTGAGAGAATTTTAAGCGTCTGTAAGGTCAAACTATTTTCATAATAATGCCAAGATGTTATTTGATTTTTTTCACCTGTGTTAATATTTGCACAGATGCTAAGAGGCAAAGGTGGCTAAAATGGTTGGTTCCTTAGCTGGAGCAAGACGGTGGCACCGGACCATATTAGTTTAAACAATTATATTCCATACTGCCCTATACACACAGGAGAAAAATCTATTTTCTCTTAACAGTGTTGAAGCAATAAACATTAATAATTTTTAAAAGTACTAATTATATAAAATCTACAATCTTAAGTAGTTTTTTGAGTGGACCAAGTAGTTGATGTATACATCATACTTTCAAAGAAATAAATAATTTTTAAGAGCATAATAAAGAATGTGAAGCTCTCCTATTCATACTCTGCTGTTACAATTAATTTAGGTGTCTTAAAAAAGAAATTAGAGAAGTCAAAATTTGGTGTAGTTTGATGAAAGAATTTTCTAAGGGCCATTGGTTTCAGACGATGGAAGAAGTGAGTTTCTTTACTTCCAAAATATGCTAGGATAGTTAGATCATAGGATGGGGGAAGGCTACACACTTCACGGTATAAAGTAAATCACACACGCCCTAAACTGAGAGCAGATTTACAGTCATTCCGCACTGAATTCCTCAGTAACTTGCTTTCTCTGATGTCTGCAAATTTGATCACATTCCCAATTGAGTAGAAGCTTAGATGATCAGAATTGTCTAAAATTAGGGGGGTGTATTTTAGGTAACCAGCGAAGAAATGAATAGATGAAAAGAAAGGAAAATGATAGAAAAGTGGAGAGGAAAAACATAAGAAAGAAAGAAAAAAAAAGATAAAAGAAGAGGTCTATTTTTTTTTTAAAATCCGATTTTGTGTTTATGTCAACATGAAGTCCTAGTTGCATCTGATATTAAATTTACAAAACTCACGAGCTTTCTTAAAGGAGATGGCATGGGTGCTTTTAATATGTCATTCCTGAGCCTGACCATAAAGCAATTTTAACTGTGTGCTGTCTCAAGAATTTATTTTCTGATTGGAGTAAACCTCTGAGCTCAATATTTTTTTCAACTATTCCCTTTTCTCTGAATATTTATCTGTGATTCATCCAATTTAAGTAATCACTTGTGTGAAGCTTGGCCTCCAGCTATTCCATTTTCCTCTCATTTCAGAACAATGTCCTGTTTTGTTTTGATTTTCAAGTCTACTGTCCCTTCTGCCTTATTTTCAATAATTCTCAGACTAAAAGGACTCTTCATTGTTTATGATTGTTACCCTGCTGCAAATGGTAAACTGGTTGTGGAGTTATCTCCTATCATCACCATTTCATAGATCCATGCAGCATCTCCTCTGGATTTTCTACGACATCTGTTTATTTTTACATTTCAAAAGGTCCTCATTTTTCCAAGACAGGACAAATTCAGTTCTCTGCCCACATCTGATCAAATGCTTCCCCCAGGGTCTTTACCTGAAATAAACAACCAAAAGTCAGAAGCTCGACAGTTTGTTCTCAGGTATCTGCTCCCAAATTACTCAGCATGCGAAATACGGGCCACAGATGGCACACACTGCACAGCCTCCATCACAGTGCAATAGCCTTTACAAAAGGTCCTTCACAGACAGGGCCACCATTTTCCTAGATGATTTAAAGACTTACATTTGTGATTTCTTATTCCTCATCTGTCTTCTGCCCAGTACCCTACTAGAACCTGTTCTGGCCAAGGTTACTTTTACCTTCCCTGCTCATAAGGGATGCAATCCCTGTCCATGCCATATCTGCTTATAGGGACACTGGACAACATTGATTACTCCAATGGGATCTCTGCCATCCCCCTTAACCCTCCTCCTCAGTCTCCTCCAAAGGCTCCTCTTCTACGTTCAAATATCATGTTCCTTGTATTTCCTCCTAGTCCCTCTTCGCATCCTTATCTGATTGATGATTTCCACTCTCAGGACTTGCAGTCCCCGATCTGCAAATAGAGAACTGACCTCACCCTGGTGTTCCTTATTTAAGTCTATCCCATTTCTCCCCAAAGTCTCTTACAAGCACTTCATATTCACATTATTAGCAAAATAACTTGATGGGGTGCAATACACATTGTTCAAAATATGGTATCTTGGCATATAGAACATTTTTAAATGAAGAAGTTTGAGCCAGAACCTGTTTGGCTCAGTGGACAGAGCGTCTGCCTGCAGACTGAAAGGTCCTGGGTTCCATTCCGGTCAAGGGCATGTACATTGGTTGTGGGCACATCCCCAGTAGGGGTTGTGCAAGAGGCAGCTGATCAATGTTTCTAACTCTCTGTCCCTCTCTCTCTGTAAAAAATCAATAACATATATATATATATATATATATATATATATATATATATATTATTTTTTTTAAGAAGTTTGAGAAAATGGAAGAACCAGGAAGGTCACCCTGACATTCTGCCCTTCCTTGCCCTCTGCCCAGTTCTTCCTTGAAACAGACCATAAAACCCAAGTGTGATAGGTGCCTTTTCTATACCTAGAGGGAGGAAGCATCCTTATCTCAGAAGACAAAATACAGCACTAATAATTCTAACAGGCCTTGCTAAATTTCCTCCGGTTTACTATAGTTACCTGTACTTCTTAATTGTATTTCTCCACAACTGACCAATTTTCATTAAACTTAGCATAAAAGTACCTGGGCCTATCATTTCCTTCTGAAGTGCCCTGTCTCATAATCTATTAATGTGTAATTTCCTGTTAATATACCTTTTCAGTTAATTTTCAGACTCAGCCAAGGGATGTAAGAGGGTTGAAAAAAATTTTTTTATACCTACAAACTCATCCCATCTCCCCTGCCTCCATCCCATCAATCCTGCTTCCTCTCCTACATCAGTGGCACCACCATCCACCAAACAGACACAGCCAGAAATGAGAAGATAATCTTTGACATAAACCTTTCAGATCTCATCACCTAAATTCTGACATTTCAACTCCTGAGTGTCCCTGGAGCTGTTTTATTGTCTATCATCATCTTCTGTACAAATTACAGCAACAATTTCCAATGGGTCTCTCTGAGATGCAGATTTCTTAGTGTCCTTAATACACTTTCTACTCCTCAGCTAGTTGAACATTATCTTTAGGCTATATGATAAAATGGGAAGTACACGTAAAACACTTATGCATACCAAATCATGAAGGTTTTCTCAAGGAAAATCAATTGTTTGTGTTATGAACTATCCTGGCCACTTTTTACAGAACACCATTTTGATTTAAAAACCATGATCTCTTGGTTCACTGTTTCATAGGCTCAACCCCTGAGCCACAGCTGCCATACAGCTTGACAGCTTTCTAATTCTAATGACTCTTCTGATAAGATTAGTGTGAGAGTAACAAACATGATTTTTTGTTATATAATTAACTAAAGGCCTGGTGCACAAAATTCATGCATGGGTGGAGGGGGGAGTCCCTCAGCCTGGCCTATACCCTCTTGCAATCTCTGACTGCTGGCTCCTAACCACTTGCCTGCCTGTCTGCCTGATCACCCCTAACCACTCTGCCTGCCTGATTGCCCCTAACTGCCTCTGCCTTGGCCTGCTGCCACAGCTTCTTCAGGAAGGATGTCTAGCTGTCCGGCCTAATTAGCATATTACAGTTTTTTTAAATACATTTTTTATTGATTTTTTACAGAGAGGAAGGGAGAGGAATAGAGAGTTAGAAACATAGATGAGAAAGAAACATCAAGTAGCTGCCTCCTGCACACCCTCTACTGGGGATGTGCTTGCAATCAAGGTACATTCCCTTGGCCGGATTCGAACCTGGGACCCTTTAGTCTGCAGGCCAATGCTCTATCCACTGAGCCAAACCAGTCAGGGCAGCATATTACACTTTTATTATTAGGTATGTCAACTTTGGGAAGATGTGTATAACCTAGTGAAGAATTTGTTCCCCCAATGACCAATATATGATATTCCAGAAGTGTATACACATAGCCTGGCTGGTAGGCTCAGTGATTGAGTGTTGGCCTGTGAACCAAGAGGTCACTGGTTTAAATCCTAGTAGGGGATATGCAGGAAGCAGCCAGTTAATGTTTCTTTCTCATCGATGTTTCTTTGTTTCTATCCCTCTCCCCTTGTATTTCTCTAAAATCAATAAAAAAACACTTTAAAAAAAGTGAAGACACATAACAGATTTAAACAAAACCCAGTATGACAAAAATTTTCTTTTATATGGTTTCAAATTTCAAATTGCAACTCCCATTTAAGAAACTACCACATGTTGAGGTTGGTATATGAACAAAGACTACCCATTATTAGTCTAAAAGAGCTAGAAGCACACTTTTCCTTTTTTCAACTGTATAGTATAAAAGGCTGGATTTCTTCATGTGTTTCAACCACACACAAAAAACATTTTATAACAGATTGAATAAAGAAGCCATTATGTAAAATCCAGATGTTCTCTATTAAGTTAGACATTGAGGAGGTTTGGATAATTGTAAAGCAAAGCTGCTCTTAGTGTTTCACTTTTTTGTTTGTTTTGGAAAAGATCATTTTACTTTAAAAATGTTATTTGTGTTGACATGCATTAAAATTGTTAATGTTATTTTAAATACATTAATATAGAAATTTAAAGTTTGTTACTTTTCATTTTTAATATGGTAAATAGATGTCTTCATTAAAAATAGTGCTTTGTTCTTCTTGATCATTTTTAAAAATGTAAAAGTCTTGGGAACACTAAGTTTCAAAACTACTTTCTTATATGTATAATAGAATATACTACAGAATAATCATTTCTTATTTCTTATTAATTGATTTATTGTGATATCATTAATTTTATCTTCTCTGAGATTAAAACAATGACAATTATATGGTTGAGTTTTTCTATTTTCTATTTTCTATTTTTAAAGTTAAAATAAATTTTTTGTAAATGTTTTCTATATTTTAGCTTCCAATCTCCAGGTAAGTATTTTTAAGTCACAACTTCTTCCTCTAGGAACTTATCTTAAGAGGATAACTGAACAAATACATTAAAGATGTGCATGAAAAGGTCTTCAATTAAGTGTTTTTGTGGGAACAAATTGTGAAAAGAAATGAATATTAATTCATAGCCAATTAGTTAAAATATGATACATCCATATGAAAGTCTATTACAGATTCACCTAACTAATAGTATAACTGTAAGTGTTTTGAAACAAGTATTTATTCCTGACACATAAATTGAAAAGCATCCATCTTCCATCAAGATAATATAAAATCAGCCCTCCAGCGTCATTGAACCTAAAACCCCAGGCAAATTGCAAATGTACAAGTTTCCTTTTATTTCACCTCCCACTCCAAGCTTTAGCAATTACAGGTAAATTGTAAAAATATAATTTTTAAAAAAGATGTAACTGAACTCAAAAAAAAAGAGAAGCATTTCAATGTACCAAAACGCAAATGCCGAATAGAGAGCAAGCCTGAAGTTATGGGTCAATGGAGCCTAGTTCACATCGAGGGAAAGGTGATAAAGGTTCCCCATGCTGGATATGATGACCAAAGACAAGCGTAGTGTTTGAAACCAGGATTAGAGTGAGGTTCTCCTACTGAAAAAGGAGTCTGGAGGAGCAAAAAGAAAAGCCCCTTCCAACAGCTGCCCGGGGCCTCAGGCTCAGTGAAGTCGGTTGTCTGGGGAGACAGGAGGACACAAGCAATAAAGTGGAGAGAACTGAGCCAGTCTTTTTCTGTGGACTGGAATCTCTGATATCATCTTGAGTAGACATTTAAAAACTGACTCTTGACTGACAGACTTGGAAGTGGAAATGGAGGTAACTGCAGAAGTGAAAAAACAGGACTGAATCTGAGAGAATGAGACAAGAGAGAGATCAAGGCTGGCAGAGTAGACTAGAGGAGCAGGGAAGAAGGCAGAGGGAGGGAAACAAAAGAAAATGGCAAAAACCCTTCCAACCAGAATGAGTCACTTAGTGAAAATAAACAAATAATTAAAAAAAAAAATTTCAAGACTGAGTTATGGGACAATACCTGGCACACGCAGGCCTATGTTGAAGACGGAAAAGTTACCATATGCTCTGGCATCAAGGTAACATTCTAAGAAAATTAAGGAATGAATTATATTCTTGTCCACTTAGGACCATTCCTCCTCCACACTGGAAGTGAGCAGTAGGAGACATATAAGTAGAATCAGTCTTTATAAAGAGTTTATAATCGTCACAGACTACAGGCATTCCTGTTTTATCCCATCTAGGCTGGTACTGGTGTCCCAGAAGTCTAACTTGAGAAGAATCCTGAGGTAGCCGCAGGAGTCTGTGGCCAAAACTGTCATGACTCATTAGCAACATCTGCATAGACAAGGGAGCAAGCGTGCTATTTATCAGCTAACCAGGACTTAGACTCATGGGGATCTGCACCATACAGCTTGGGGAAGCTCTGGCTGCAATCATTTTCTGAAGAGGGGAAATCTCAATTGTCATCTCTAGAACATAGGATTGGGAGTAGCACTGCCTCCTTTTGAGCTCATAAGCTGCACAATATACCCCGAAGGGGTTCCTGATGAAATTATTTATATGACTTATGTAAAGTCAGACTATGCCAAATTCAAAATTTATTTAGCCTAGCAGTTACAAAGTTGGTCATCTCTAGAAGTCACAGCTAACTTGCCTGGCTGCTTAAGAAGCATTCTGATGGCTGATCATACAACAATGCCATTTGGAAAGAACATCTGTGCCTTTCATATTCTTAATAGCAGGAGGGTAAAGAATGTGGTTTCCATCAAATTTCCTAAAAATGTTAAACGAGGATATTTAGCTATGTGTGCATATGTACTAGAGATAAATTTTATTCAATTTATCATAAGTAGTTCATTTTCTCCCCCACCCCTATTTAAAATAGTAACTCCCTATCACTCTAATCTGGCCTTCTTTATTCAGCTTCTTCATTTAATTTAATTTTTCCAAATAACACTAATCATTATTTTTACTATATTGTATAATTTACATATAAATCTTATCCATTGATTTTTTCTTTCCCCACAAGAATGTTTGCTTTTGTAAAGTCAGGGATTTCTGCCTCTTTTATTTATTTCTACATTCTAGGCTCTAGGACAGTGGCCTTACACACAGTGAGAGTCAATAAATAAATAGCTGCTAACTAAATTAATGAATACACCAACCAATAGATGGTGCCATTCCATTCCTAGTCTATAATTATACTATTTATATTGATTTAAAAAATAAACAAGATTTGAATTCATGCTGAAATCACAGGGCTTGGCACAATTTCTATGAATGTGGGGTGTGTGGAGGTAGACAATAATTCAAACTTTAGTGTGAAAGTGTTGGGTGGCTCTTAACTGCTTTTTTAAAGATGAAATAGAATACTTGAGGGGGTCATTCATTCTATAAACTATTTCAAGTACATCCCCCTGAAGTTCAATCCAGAGGAATTGGGCTGCACTCCTCAAGATTCTTCAGAGATGATCTAAAGCACACTCTGGCCTAGAATTCACTGCTTTCTTTCTTCCTGATATCTGGCCCTAGCTATATACAGTCCCATTTCTGCTGCTACCACATATTACTCTACATTCTAATATGATGTTCTACTAACATCATTTCTCCTCTGCATTTCAGTGCAAATGAACTATGCTAAAAATTGAGTCCCTAAATACCAAATGGTTTTAAAGTCTGACTGAAGGTTTGTTGAGTTTATTCACACACACACACACACACACACACACACACACACACACACGCGTGCGCGCGCGCTTCCACATTCTGGAAGAATTTTATATGGAGACAGTTTATTTGAGGACCAAAACTAGAGAAAATCGTTTCATTAGCTATTCTGACTTAAGCTTACTGATTCCACACTCACTGGTATTGCGTGGCACAATTGTGTAATAGTTAGCATACCTTACAGAGAAGGAAAAGGGGGTAAGATTCCGTGGTCAGCCCACTTAATGAAACAAAAGGTATGATGAGAAATTTCTTTCTTCCAAAGAAGTTGACAGTTGATAAAAATATGCTTGTTGATCTATTTATTGTTTGTTCCTCAACTCCTGTACAATAAATTTTAAACCCTTTGGGGGAGCACTATAATCTGTTATCTTTACTATTAGATTCCTAGCATCAAGCAGTGCCTAGGGAGTTTATTAAATCATAGTAAATATTGGATTAAGGGTACTCTTCCTCTCCCTTCCCTTCCCCTCCCCTCAGTTTTTTTTTCCCCCCCAGCAAGAAACAGAGGGTGGCTCTAGTTGGTTTGGCTCAGTAAATAGAGCTTCAGCCTACAGGTTGAAGGATCGCAGTTTGATTGCCCTCAAGGGCATATGCCACGGTTGTGGGCTTGGTCGCCAGTGTGGGGCGTGCTGGAGACAGCTGATCAATAATTCTCTCTCTCTCTCTCATCATTGATGTTTCTCTCTCTCTCTTTCTCCCTTCCTCTCTAAAATCAATAAAATATATTTTTAAAAAGAAAGAAATAGAGGGTGAAGGAAAGAGGCCAGACTTTCTCCAGTCTGTGAGACTCTACTAGTAGAGTCAATCTAAGTTCTAATTGCAAATTGTGCTCTTGTCCTTGGATAGTTCTTCGCATGTTTAATATGAGGTAACAGTAGGAATGCCCTGTTTTACACTCAGTTTTTATTGTCAGTAAAGGTAAACTATGAAAATGCACCTTTATAACCATCAGATAAAAGTACTATAATTCTAAATGAAAATCAAGCTTTCCTCAAAAGTAAAAGAAAATCATAAGGAAAAAAAAGGTCAGTGGAGACTACACAGAGTACTAAGTAGCTAGCAAATTAGCATCTGAGGAAGTAATGATAATAAAAATTATATAGTTTAGGGCCTGGCACATGCTAAGCACTGTTCTAAATACTTCACATATATCGATTAATTCTAAAACATTCTTATAAGGTAGATATTGTATTATATTCATTTAACTAAAGAAGGAACTAAGGCAAATCATGATTAAACTCTTCACCCAGTCAATACATGCTAACACCTGGGGTTGAAGCCAGGGGTTATGTGGCCTTCTGTATGCTCCCTAATTACTTGGATCAAACCCACAAACCAGGGATGTACCCTGATTCGGAATGGGAACCTGCAACCTCTCAGTGCTTGGGGCAACTTTCAAACAACTGAGCCACTCTGGCCAAGACAAATTCTTAAAATTATCTCTTTTTATCTCTATACCTACCAATAAACACTAGTTCGATTGATGTGGTATTTGTATAAATGTGGCCCAAAGTCTACCTACCTTGAAATCACCTAAAGATTGTAGGTGTCTGCACCCTATTCCCTCTCTACCAAATCAGAATATATATATCAGCTACTTAAGTTTAAAAGCCAATCCCCCTTATTTATATAAAAATCCAAAACAGAAAATCTAAGTAAACACACAGAGGAACTTCAAAGTAAGGGTCTACTTCTTAAGCTTGTTATTGATAAACAGGTATTTATATAATTTTTATTAAAACCATTTACATTTAAAAGTTAAAATATCTCTATATATAAAAAGCCAGTGACCATAAAGGCCATAATGACTGTAATGACTAGTCACTATGACACCCACTGTGGCCAGAGAACCGGCCCGATCAGCCAGTAGGACCTGCTGGCCAACCTTGCAGCCCCTCTCCCTTGCCTGCCTGCCCCTGATCAGATTCTTGCACCCCAATCAAGAGTGGGTTGATGGCCAAACACTCCCTTTTTCCCCCCCCCAGCCAACCCTGCCCCCAATCAGCCCACTCCACCACCCTAGGCCCACAGACCCTCTCCCTGGCTGGGTTGCCCCTGATTGCACCCCCCACCCAATAGGGGACAGGGATGGGCAGCCAACCACCTGAAGCCCCTCTCCCACCCTGTCCCACCCCAGATCAGCCCCTCCACCCAGCCAGGGGCAAAGCCGGCCAGCCAACCACCCTTAGCCCCTCCTCCAGGCCACTGGACTCCCATTGGCACCCCTTACCCTATTCTGGAGCAGGACTGGCTGGCTCACCACCCACAGCTCCTTTGCATAGCCAGCCCTGGCCCCAATAAGCCTCCCAATCCCAATTGGGGGCAGGCCTGCCAGCCAATCACCGATGGCCCCTTTGCCCAGCAAGCCTGGCTGGCCAACTTCCTGCTATCTCCTTTTTCCAACAGTCCCAGACTGATCCACCCCAATTGGGGCCAGGCTGGCCATACCCCACCAGTGCATGAATTCATGCACTAGGCCTCTAGTATACACATGAAAAAATACATTTCCAGGTAACTTTCAAGCAGAATAAAGTTTGAGTGCTTCTGTTTGGTCAGTACAGAAAACTTTCTCTTCAAGAAAAAGCATGTTTGGCCTGCCCTTATTAGTAATTATAAGAAAAAATATTTATCTTTATCTCTGTTTAGACAATTGCCAGACTCATTTAGTAAATACACACATTTATGTAGAAAATTTCATTCTTAAAATATTTATTTTTTCCACAAAATGGATAGCCCTCTTTGATTCTGTGATAATTCATTTATTCACTCATTCAAAAAAATCTTTTAAAAATGTTACTATATCCCAGGCACTGTTAATGGCAGTAGGAACAGTATTAATAAGACAGGCAAGTCTTTGAGATAACTTTCTTATCTAATAAAAGAGTTATATGCAAATTAACCATAACTCTGCTACACCCACAAGCCATGCCAACCATCCAGTCAGAGTAAGTATGCAAATTAACCCCAACCAAGTAGCTGCGGCCACAGAGAGCAGGAGGGAGGCTTGGGTTTCCCAGGCAATGGAATAAGCCAAGCTTTCCCCTGCCCTAGCTGGCCTAAGCCTCCACTCAAGGCTACAAAGTTTCAATTATAGAAGGTAAACAAATCCAAACAGAAATAGCTGCTGGCCATGGAATGAGCAGGAAGCTCATTGGCTCCACTCCAGGCTACAAGGTTTCAATTGTAGGAGGTAAATAAATTGGGTTTCCAGGGGGTGTGGCCGGCCTGCAAACCACAGGCCCCTCACCCAGGCCACCCCATGCTCCAAGGGAACCCCCCACCCTGATCTGGGACACCCTTCAGGGCAAACCAGCTGGCCTCCACCAATGCACCAGGCCTCTAACCTATCTAATAAAAGAGTAATATGCAGATTGACCATCACTCCAACACACAAGATCAAGATAGCTGCCCCCATGTGGTCAAAGATCCTGCCCCTATGTGGTTATAAGATGGCCACCACAACAGGGGAGGGCAGTTGGGAAGGACCGGTAGTTGGGGGCAATCAAGCCTGTAGGGGAAGGCAGTTAAGGGTGGTCAACCCTGCAGGGGAGAGCAGTTAGCGGCGATCAGGCTGGCAGAGGAAGGAAGTTGGGGTCAAACAGGCTGGCAGGGAAGCAGTTAGACATCAATCAGGCTGGCATGGGAGTGGTTAGGGGGTGATCAGGTTGGCAGGCAGAAGTGGCTAGAGGCAATGAGGAAGGCAGGCAGGTGAGCAGTTGGGAGCCAGCAGTCTTGGATTGTGAGAAGGATGTTTGCTTGTTTAGGCCCAATTCCACAGGGATCAGGCTTAAACAGGCAGTTGGACATCTCTAAAGGGGTCCCAGATTGGAGAGGGTGCAAGCTGGGCTGAGGAACACCACCACCCCCTACATCTTGTGCATGAATTTCATGCACAGGGCCTCTAGGTAAGTCATATTTATATATGATTCATGCATTAAATAAGTGTTAAAACTATGAATAATCATAATGTTCAAATGACTGTATAGGTTATATATATATTATTGTAAGAACATTATTCTATATAGTAAAGGTGCCTTATTTCCTGAAGTTATATTTTCTTTGTACTTTTATTTTATTTGCACAGTGCTATTTCTCTCATGACATTTTACAAGTCATATTTTCAGAAGCCACTTCAATCATCTTTGAAGTTAGAGCTTATCTGAAGTGAAATACAGCTGCTACTTTCCAGATGCATAGCAGCATAGACATGAAACCGTGGAGACCTTCGCTTCAAGTAAACACATAATACATTCATTGAAATGAGTGGTGTGCTACATGGAGCACCCCTTTATGGCAACATTTGTCTCAGCTCTCCCACATGCAAAGGAATAGAAGAAAGAGCAATGATCAATCAACAAAGGCCTATAGCAAATATATTTAAAAGTTCTAACATCAATGCATTTAAAGTGTTCACTAGACTTGGTATTAAAAATGTCTAATCATTGTCTCTAGAAAGAATCAAAACCTCCATTAAATATGTGACAATGCTCCTAAGTAAGTAAAGGAAAAGGAAAGGATAAAAAAGGTAATATGTATGTAAAGAGTCTTAATTTTATCACTACTTTAGTATAAACATTATGGCATTGGATAGTAAACTTGTTCTTTCTCAGGCTTACTACAAATGAAGACTACTTTTATGAATCTTTTGTTAAGTGTTTGCACTACAGTATTGTTTTTCATACTAGAGGCCCAGTGCACAGATCTGTGAATCAGTGGGGCTCCTTCGGCCTGGCCTCTGCCCTCTCACAATCTGGAACCCTTCAGGGGAATGTCAGACTGCCTGTTTTGGCCCAGTCCACAGGCCAGACTGAGGGACCACACCAGTGCACATATTCATGCACTGGGCCTCTAGTATGCATATATTATAAGATCATTGGTTAATCTCTTCCCACCCTCCCTTCTCCCTTTTTCCTCTGAGATTCATCAGTCTGTTCCATGTTTCTATGCCTGTGCATTGAGTGTCTGCCCCTTGGTGGTCAGTGTGCATCATAGCTACTGGTTGAACAGCCAAAAAGTCCAACAGTTGCTTAGGCTTTTATATGTATAAATAATACACATACCTTTTATATTTTATATAATCAGATCCTTCACATTTTCATGTGTTGGTAAATGATTAAGTCTGCATTTTACATGTACATTAGAAATTTCTGACTTTTCATTTACTTACATACTACAAACACAGTTACTCACAAAATTTGACAATTTCTAAAATCAGCACACAACATCCTTAAAATATTTTTGTGAGTAGAACTATATAGAGCAAAAACCAGTTGAGGGTGCTTAAAAAACTTTTTTGAAAAGGTATTTTGGAACTATTCTTTATTTAAAATGATAAATGCATGTATATATATGTTATTAGAGGCCTGATGCACAAAATTTGTGCAAAAGTAGGCCTTCCTTCCCCCAGCTGCCCGCATTGGCTTCCCTCTGGCACCTGGGACCCAGGCTTCCCTCCAGCTGCTGGCAGGCCCCAATTTCATCCAGAAGGTCATCCAGAAGGACATCCAGTCTAATTATCACGTTTTGCTTTTATTATTATAGATTATTTACTCCTTAATTCTTCCAAAAAATTCTGAAACACTTAAAAAATGTAAAAGATACTATCATTTTTACTGATGTTTAAATTAAAGGAACTCATTTTAAATGAGTAAACAATTTGATTCATTAAAAACTTAAAATATTGCATCATTTTAAAAGAAATATTACATATTACTATATATATCTACTATACATGACGTCCTCGTTACTTTTTCATCCATTAACTTATTGGACCATCACAGTAATTCTTTGTCACATTCTTCCTATATTTATTTTATGTAATAAAAACTGAGGCCAAGAACAAAAAGTTTGCACAGCAAATAAACAGTTTCATATGAAAACACAAGACTTTGTTTTCCAACTAGTTTGATCTAGAGGGAAGAGAATAAGAAAAGTATAATACACAAAGTATTGGAAAAAACAGTTTTTCCCCCATACAATTATTTGATGAGTTATTATAATTAATATCAAATTACCAAATTCATCATTCAACATTTCATAGAAGAGTACTATTACACAGAATAAAGATTTGCATAATACCTGCCAAAATATACCAGAGAAATCTTCACTTTGTCTTTTGTCCTTATTAGTTATCTAGAACTCTGGAATCAGAGAAATATACTGACAGATTAAAAGCAGGATGAAAAGAGAAAGCAATGATCCTTCCATACAGTATGACTGCAATCTCTAAGACTACAACAGGAATCACATTGAGCACAACAAACCAATTTTAAGATAAATCATTAAAAAGGAACATCATTTTCCAAGTAACTCCTTTTCAAACAGAGTCATTGGTCAAATACATACTGGAAAAATCTCAAACCTATTTGTAAATCATAAACCTTTAAGAACCTTGTATCCAACTATTACCATTGTTCTCTTGATTAGATGATGCTCCTTAATAATCCTCTTTCACAATAAAAATTTTAGTTCTTTATTATAAACATTTCATACTAGATTAAAATTATCTGTTGGGAGATAAGAGATCAACCGAAGGACTTGTATACATGCATATAAGTACAACCAATGAACACAAAACTCTGGGGAGGGAGGGTATGTATGGGGGGGGGGGCAATGGTAATATATGTACACAGATAATAATTTAATAAAAAATTATCATAGCTATTAACCACTTCAAAAGCATTATGCAAATTCTTTTTCAACTATAATAGTATTTCACACAGCCAGGATTGTTTTATTTTAAGGAAAGAACAGGACATTATTATTATTACTATTATTATGACTTTACAGATAGATAAAAGTAAGATATACATACCTATTTATTTTGTAGTCAAGGTTAACAGGATTATAGTCAGTAAGCACTCTATAGGGCTCATTACAGCAAACAAAAAACATGAGTTTCAACTAATGTTAATTATCTAAGTGATCTAACATTGTAGAAAAGCACACACAGTAAGTCTTTTGTTTCCAACTACTGCTTGTCTCTGACTTTTAATATAATAATATACACAGCAAATCCTTCAGATTTTTCATTTAAAAAACCAGATGTTTAATGAATATGTTCTATTATTTTCAGGACTATAAAATGTGCTTTCCTCCCATCTGAAATGTCATTATAATATTACTCTTTCTTCAAATCTAGCTCTAGGGCCATTTATCTTAAAATAAGTTTGTGATCTTTAGATAATAATTTAGAGTGCCCATTGTTTCTTCAGGTGCTATTGAAATACAAAATAGTTTCTGTATAGAGGTAGTTATTTTGCACATTTTTTCTTTTTTTGCTTTTATGCTTTCCTATCTCTGACTCCTTTCTTTATTCCTCATAATTTTAAATACAAAATCATGCATGTTTATTCTGGTGTGTGCCATTTTGTTTTTATTTCTTAGCCTAGTCTCAACAAAGTTGCTGCCTATTTGTGCTTAGGGTCTTAATTCCAAAGAGGTTCTATACATAGTAGATCTACTCTTATGATAAAGCCTAAACAAAATGTTGCCTATGTTTTGCAATTAAAAATTTCTTTCTAGAAATGAGGATCTTGAGGTCCCACACTAAGTCCCCTAAAACAATAAAAAGAAATATGAATATTCTTTTCATTTTAAAAAGAGATAAAATCTTCCTTAAGGAATATTTAAATAAATAATTATTAATAACCACACATATTAAAGATTTTCTTATGATAAATTAAATATTTCTGTTGGGGGAGTGTAGAATTCCAAGAACTATCTTCTCTGCTGAATGTCTTTACACCAAGGCCCAGTCTGTGTACACGGATCTTGTTTTGACAAGAATTGGCTATTTTAGAGTCTTTCCCAGATCCTATCAAAATGTATATTTATTTCTCATAGTTTAAGATAAGTTCAAAAAAGGCATTTCATTAATCTGAAACTAGCAGACAACACTGTCTCAACTGATATAAGCGATAGGAATATTTTCCTTTATGTTATGTCAAAGATTTCCTTACTTTTTAAACTATTCCTTTTTCTTAGTTGAAGTTGAGGTTTAGAGGTAGGGCCAGCACCACCAGAGGCTCAATGGTGTTTTCAAGGACACAGTTTTTAGATGTCAGCCCTGTGGTCCTCAGGCTTAGCCTTCTCCTGAGCTGTGACTTCTCTTGGCAGCAAGATGGCTGAGCAGATAGAGGCCCAGCAGTTAGCAGAGAGGTTGCTTTTTCCTGTTGTCCTGCTTTATTAGTGAGTAAAGATCTTACCAAGGGCTACTCACAATAGACATAGATCCCACAGATCATACTGGGTCATAAATCCACATGGAAACTCATCTTGAAAAGGGAATGAGACCACCATGACTTACTTCAAGCCATCAGAGTACCTGATGACAAAAACTCAGGGCTCTGATTTTGGCATTGCAAAATTTTGGACATTGAAAAATAAAAATCAGGGCTTTTCCAGCATGGCAGGGGGGAAACACTGTTGAATGGACAACCAACTGATGCTGCAGGCCAGTTAGTCTACCCAAGAGATAATTACACCTTTTATTACACACACACACACACACACACACACACACACACGCACACACACACGCACAGTCTCTAAAAGTTGGTCTTGATGAGGGCAAAGCAGAGTACAAAGGAAGAGATAGACTCATAAGGCCTGGCAAGATGTCAAGTGAGAAACAAAGCACAAAATATCTTCCCTAGATATTTTCAAACTCTGCAGCCTACAGTTTGACATGTCCTGGGAAATGATTAATTAGCAATTTGAATCATTTTGGTACCATAGAAGAAATAATTTACCATTAACTCCCTAGTGCTCTGAAGGAGTTAATTTTTATCACATGAATGAGCACTTTATTCCCAGAGAGTATTTTACTCACACTGCCTGATCATGAGAGATTCAATTCAAGGAAATATTGAGCCATTTGGGAAGAACATTAGACTGAATTAAACACTCTCTGTGCTCACCCATGTGCTGCAAATTAGTTCATTGTATTATTTTAGTCTGTTTGCCAAGAAGCACAATAAATAGGAACATGTACTACTGATTTAATTGTATAGTTAACCGGCAATATTTATTAAGCACCTACTGTTTGCAGATAACTAATCTTGGAATGGTGATAGTGACAAAGGAAACATAATATTTATGAGACAAGTCATATAAAAATCTATCAAACCTAAGCTTTCTCAATCTGTCTATAAAAATCTAAGAGCTGCTCTGCCAGGGCTTTAAAAGTATGTTTTTTGTTTTGTTTTGTTTTGTTTTTTAATACTTCTAGTATTTTGGATCACCCTATCCCAGTTCATTTCTCTGAATGCTAGATACTACACATTTTAAAATTTAAATATTACACTTCAATTATAGTTTACACTTATTATTTTGTTTTAGTTTTGGGTGTACAGCATAGTGGTTAGACAATCTTATGTACATTGGAAAGTGTTCCCCCAGATGTTTCAAGTGCCCACCTGCTACCATACACAGGTATTACAATATTATTGACAATATTCCCTATGCTGTACTTTATATCCCATGACTATTTTGTAACTACTGATTTGTACTTGTTAATCCCTTATCCTTTTCACCCAGTCCTAACCTCCTCAGTGGTAACCATCAGTCTATTCTCTGTACCTATGAGTCTGTTTCTATTTTGTTTGTTCATTTATTTTGTACTTTAGATTCCACATATAAGTGAAATGACATCTATAAGGATGGCCATTATCAATTAATCAACAAATAAAGTGCTGGCAAGCATATAGGAAAAAGGGACTAGTGCAGCCACTGTGGAGAACACTATGGAGTTTCCTCAAAGAATTAAAAATGAAACACCTATGATTCAGTGATTCCACTTCTGAATACATATCTGGAGAAACCCAAAACACTAATTCAAAAGAAACTATGCAGCCGAAACCGGTTTGGCTCAATGGATAGAGCGTCGGCCTGCGGACTGAAAGGTCCCAGGTTCGATTCTGGTCAAGGGCATGTATCTTAGTTGCGGGCACATCCCCAGTAGGGGGTGTGCAAGAGGCAGCTGATCAATGATTCTCTCTCATCGGTGTTTCTAACTCTCTATCCCTCTCTCTTCCTCTTTGTAAAAAGTCAATAAAATATATATTTTTTTTAAAAAGAAACTATGCAGTCGTCTATTTTTTGTGGCATTATTTACAAAACTATTCATTAACTTATAATACAATTATATGTGCAGATTATAATTATTAACAAAGTTAATATGTTTTTAAATAGTGACATAATAAATGTTGAAATTTATCAATATTTCATTTTAAATTTTGTAAAAGAAGTAATAAGAAGATAAAGCATAGCCAAAACCGGTTTGGCTCAGTGGATAGAGAGTCGGCCTGCAGACTGAAAGGTCCCAGGTTCGATTCTGGTCAAGGGCATGTACCTTGATTGTGGGCACATCCCCAGTAGGGGGTGTGCAAGAGGCAGCTGATCGATGTTTCTCTCTCATTGATGTTTCTAACTCTCTATCCCTCTCTCTTCCTCTTTGTAAAAAGTCAATAAAATATATTTAAACAAAGAAGATAAAGCATAAAAATATTGATTTTGCAAAAGTATATACATTATGGTACTATGTTTTATATACTTAAATGCATCAGATACCATATTGTAGAAAAGCATTCACTATTTTAAGTAGAATAGTATCAGTTTTAACCACAATTTCATAAAATATTAAACAATTGTCATTTTATATTTTACCTGAAAGTTATATTATTTCCTTTGGTCAAGTCAACCTACTTTGATTAAAATATTAGTAATATTCTGTAACAAGAAGTGGTAAATTTAGTGTAAATAAAATTTTGTTTGTTTCTTCGGTTAAACCAGCATAACAAAGCTGGTTTCGTTTAGCACTCCCCACTTTGTAAATGCTCTACAACACCCATTGCCCGATGCCATTAGACATTCCTGGGCATTGGCACAGGACCCATTTGCATTCTACAGAGTAAAGCACTGAGAAAGAATTTATGGAGATTGAAATGTGAGATAAATTGAGAACATAATTCCAAGCAGATGATTTCAGTTAATTAAAACTAGTAGTACAGGTTCCATATAAATGGTGCTGGTAATTTCCAGAATATATGAGGACATCTACTGAACTATACATTTTATCACAGTCTAATAAGCTGTGATAAAATGCTTTAACTATAATGAAGAATTATGGAACCAACTGTGTTTATCAGAGTGATATTTAGTCAGCTCTGACACACTAAAGAGGGCCCCATTCGGTTTACCCACGCCCTTACTTCTATTTATCCTCCTTCCCACCTACCTCTAAGCTCATTACATCCTCCATCAGAGAAATATCAGGAAATCACTCAATCACCTTTAATGCTGTTAGTGAAACTTGCCTTGTGTGAGTGAGAACGGCAATGTCTGAGACTAAGCTGGGGAATGTGGCTGTGTTTCATTACTGGTCATACAAGAAAAAATGAATCATTGATTTTCCAAACTAAATAATAATGAGAACAACACCAATCAACTTGCTCGGCATTTGTTTGTGTCCTTGCTTTTTCATCCATCTTGTCTAGTTGGCCATATCAAGAGATGTCACTAAGATCAGCCATTGTTTTTAAGTTGCAATGCCTGCTAGATAATAATTAAAATTTTTCAGGTGAAATTATTTTTTTTATTTTCTAATATGAAGCATATTGAAACATTAACTAGTAAAATGAACAATGTCCTTGGTGATGGATATCCTCTTTCATCCAGCCTGTTATTAACTGAGATCATAAAGTATTCCCATTGATATTTAGCCTTGTTCACAAAAGCCCTACCTATTTGTGCCAAGTAATATCTAGGACCTAAAGAATTTGAATTACAGAGTTGATGCTTAAAACTGTCAATGTTTCACTGTTATAAGCACTATATGATTTCACATTTTGTTTGATTATATGTTCTACATATTTTAGCATGAATTTATTTGAGTAGAATTGAATCTGCTTCTTATCCAATTGGGAATGTCCCTCATTTGCCCTATTTTAATGTAGAAATTCAATAATGAACGTTCAGTTTGCTCCTCAATCTTAAAGAAATGATGCCAAACTTTCTAGTAATATAATAGTAACCCACAAAGAATCTTCCTTTTCTAAAATATTACTAAGATGTTCCTCTTTGCAAGGATTATATATAACTTGGTCATAAAGCAAGCACTTAATAAAAGTTTGCTATAATACTCTAATAATAATATTATTATAATAATAATCATTTATCAAGCTAAATACTATATATACAAAATATTAATTAATTCTCATAAAAATACTATAAAGACTTATATTAATAAATACTATGTATTAAGCTCTTATTCTCAGCCAGGTTGACATAATCTAAACTGTACATTGTTTTTTTATTAACTTAAATAAGTTTAATAAGCCAACATTTAATATGCTGTAAGTACTCATTACTTCCTCTTTATAAATGAGGAAACTGAAGCTTATTAAGTTAGGTGCATTGCACTGCTAATGGCTCTAGACTCTAGAGTCTAGAGTCTGAACATAGTCACTCAATATTGACAATTTAAGGCAGTACATACAATATTCGTGAATCATTTGTCTACTTACTGAAAAACCCTTTCCCCTACCTTCAATGTTCAATAGAGTGATATCAATAACCCATATCTCACTCTTGCCTCAAAAGAAGCTATTTCCACCAGCCAGGCATCATTGTCTATGGGCATATGACCACAGCTGGACATGAAGTTAGAAAAAACTTATGGAACTTCACCTGACTACAGCCAGTTCCCTAACTTTAATAATGCATTTAGTGGGAAAGCCAATGAGGCATACCAGTCTCCATGGCACAGACCAAATATTCATGACAACAGTACCAGGCTGTGTTCAGACCGACTCCTCTCAGTTTCAAATTCATTGCACCTCCTTTCTTCTGTGATAAACATAGGTCTATCCATAACTGAACCATCTTCCTTAAGATTGGTACATTAAAAAGTGCAAGGGACAGAGGCAGTATTTATCAGCATTAATGACTGGCATAATTTTATTGATGACAAGTTTAGTAGCATTATAAAAGAAAAAAAAATGTTTGCTTACTGAATTCTAGTTTTATTGTAAAGGTAAATATTGATAAACTTTTTAATGAACACTTTTTCAAATTTAAAAGAAGAAACTATTTAAATAAGAAATTCATGATGGGATTGTGGTTATAAATAGGGATTTTTAACTCAAGGGCTGATTCTTGAATTCTGTTTCTATTACACATTAGCTATAGGAACTTGGGCCACTCACTCAACTTATTCCTGTGTCAGTTTTTTTCATAAACACAAAGGCAATAAGGATACTTATAAAATTCCTGTGATGACTAAACGAATTAGCATGAAAGAACTTAAAGCTGTACTTGGCACATACAAAATGCTCAGTAAGTACTATCTCAATAATGTTATTACTATTTTATTTTTTATTTTTTAAATATATTTTATTGATTTTTTTACAGAGAGGAAGGGAGAGAGATAGAGAGTTAGAAACATCGATGAGAGAGAGTCATAGATCAGCTGCCTCTTGCACACCCCCTACTGGGGATATGCCCGCAACCAAGGTACATGCCCTTGACTGGAATCAAATCCAAGACCCTTCAGTCCCCAACCCGATGCTCTATCCATTGAGCCAAACCAGTTTCGGCTGTTATTACTATTTAGGTTGGCTTTCTCATCAAGTACTGATTAGCCAAAAGTACAAGGTATATTAACTAGAAACTCAAGCCCTTCTTTCTACAGCGTCAATGAACTAGATTCTGCCAGTAACCCCAGTAAGCTTCAAATGGATCCTCACCCAGCTGACACTCATCAGACAGGAGGCCCTGGCAACACCTTGACTACAGCATTGCGAGACCCTAAGGCAAGGGCTCGCTTTAGTCATCTTTTAGACAAGCAAGTTTGTTACATAGCAACAGGTAGATAATGACAGGCAGTGGAGAAATACAGGTCAGCATGAGATATGTACTTGGAGAGTCTACATTTATGTTAAGGTGTGAGATATGATTTGCTTTTGAAAGTCAAATGGTTTGGGGACTAATCAAGGACCAATTGTCTGGGCAGCAGTGCTCTCTCTTACAGGGCAGTGTCACATATGAGCAGGCCCTGAACCAGAGGCAGGAAGTCAAAGTGAGCCAGAGTTTAAGAACTGATGACAGGAAATATATATGGGTGCTATTCCCCCAAAATATTTTTCTTCACTGAAGGAAAATAAATAGCTAGCCTGAGGAAGAGGTAGAATTGAAGGCACATTATTTTATGGTGAAGTAAGAAAGGGAAATAGATAACTTTTGAAAACAAATAAATGAGAAAAGGTACTTGAATGTGCCTTTGAATGGAGAGGAGAAAATCTGCACACAGGCACAAATGTAGAGCAAGGAAGATAACACATCTAAAACATGGGGTGAAATCACTTAGGTATTGGAGACATTAAATCAGGTAATAAAGGTAAAGCTTTTAGCACAATGTGTAGTCTATAGGAAATGATGACAGGGTATAACTAATTCTATTATTATTAGAGATACAATAAGATACTTGGTGGAACAAGGCTTAGAAGTGGCAAAGATAATTTCTTTTTCTTTCACGAAAAGAAAAAAGTGCTAGATGAGTGAGGAGCCTGTGCTGGGAGGCATGACATGTAGCGTGGACATAAGAAAAGTGGGGAAAGCTTGTCTGTAGTTGATAGCCCTGCGAGTTCTCAGTGATGAGGGCATGAATTGGGTGGCATGTACTGAAAGCAAGGCCATCTTCTACTGTAATTTCTCTAAGTCTTCCAGCTGTTAATCAAGCTGCCTGTGCTTCACCTTAACTCCAATGTTTTATGCAGGGAGAGTCATAAAAATGCCAGGCTTCCAGTGGGTTGAGCATTGACCCATGCGCCGGGAGGTCCCCAGTTCCATTCTGCTCAGGGAGCTTGCCAGGGTTGCAGGCTTGATCCCCACTAGGGGGTGTGAAGGAGGCAGCCATATATGTTTCTTTCTCATCATTGATGCTTCTATCTACCTCTCCCTCTCCCTTCCTCTCTCTGAAATCAGTAAAAATATGTGTGTGTGTGTGTGTATTTGTGTGTGTGTGTATATATATATATATATATATATATATATATATATATATATATATTTTTATTTATTTTTAAATACAAGGTTTCTAGGGTTGCTTGATGAATCTGGTTTAGGATTAATGTAAGTTCTATTCTGAAATGTTTAAAAAAATCATCTTAAATTTAAATGCAAGGTATGCTATGCTTCTCATTTTCAGAAATTATTTTCAAGGATGTAACTGAATAATTGAAAGCTCCTTGTCTTAAATTTTGAATTTTCATTTTGTATTAACAACCTCTCACATGCATCTAAGCTGAAGTGCTGATCTTGTATTGAACTCTGGGTTGGTTAATGTGCTTTTCTCATCATGTTACCTTCACACTTGGTTCCAATTTACAAATCTCACCAGTGTAGGCAATTTTTGCTATTTTTTCACAAGATGACAGAATTCTTGGTTCAATGATGAAGTGTGAAAAACTTGCTACTAAAATAGTACATGTGATACATTGTATAAGAGGCTTCATTTTTCAAAATACTAATGTTTTTGAGTTGTTGGAAAAATTTTAAAGAAAACATGCAGTTTTGTGATTCCCCAAATCTTTTAAACAACATTAAAAAAAAGTCAAGGATCAAGGAACACAACTGGATAGGATGTATGTTTGATTACTGATAGACATCACATCACATCTGTCTTAGTCACTGTATAAGGATAATTACAACTACAATAGATAAATATGGAAAGCAATCTAGTGAAAGTAGAATGGTATGTTATTTAAATGCTTCAAAATTATTAAAATGTTATAGTAAATGGCATTCAATCTTTAAGTATTTTTATTACTGCATACAAAATGTGGACATGTCTTTCTAAAAAGTATGTATAGCCATTAACAGTAATGATATTATGTAAGGTATGACATTCTTTAGAATGAATAGTCCAAAAGGCATATGTATTTCAACTTGTTCATTATTTTATTTTATTAAAAGGGAATAACGGGAGTTTACTCTGAAAGAATATGGCTGAGATGAGCAGAGGCGGAGTTAGCATAAAAGGAAAGAAACCTAAGCTTCAGGACCCCTCACTCCCCTGGACTTTGAGGCGTGTGCTTGCTGTGGAGTGCTCTATGTGGGGAAGAAAAACCAAGTTGTAATCTTGTGGAAACATTTCTGATCAGTTTCCTGAAAAGCCTTGGAAGAAAAAAAGGACCTGTATCTGCAAACCTCCTAAAGATGGTGATTTTTTCCTCGTTTAAATATCCATACACCTTGTACCCAATTACGCATTTGCATTCTTTTCCTTTAAGGGGGAGCATCAAATAATCCATAAGGTTCAGACTCCATCAAAACCCAGACATGCCCTTGGGCGAAGCATACTGGTGTAAGGAGTGCTTAGTGTAATAGTGGCGGTGTTCTGTGCTTTGGCAAGCATCGCTGTTCTCCCCAGTGGCACACCTGGGTCGGTTGTTTGCATTTAGAAACATTTGCCATGGAAACATTATGCAAACTAGTTAGATTTTTAGCACAGGCTGCTGAAGTCTATGGAACCCATAAGTAACTGGAACTATACTTCTGTGGGGTTAGTCTAAGTGAGGAGGGGATGGGCACAGAAGGAGGAGGAGAGGTTGAAGAATGGAGAAGAGAGATGAGGGGGAAAGAGGGATTAAAGAAGCGGGAGGATGAAAGGGAGAGGAGGAAGAAGACATTAAGGGAAGGATGGAAGTAGAGAGAGGGGAGAGCCGAGAGCGGGGAGCAAGGAAAGGAAGGTAGGAGAAGGGGTGTACTCTCCTCCCTGGTTTAAGATAAGCTATAGGCAAAATTTTGAAATAGGAAATATTTTTAAAAATCCCCTTGCCCTTGCGTTCCCCAAATCTATATAATTCTCTAATATTTGTCCTATTCCAGAGTGTTTGATTTTCTAATAGCATGTCTATTGCCTAATGAGCTAAACTCTTGCTTAATAAATATGACCCATCCTGATAGTTAGAAGGTGGGCACTTGAATAAACAAAATGCATCCAGTAAGTACAAGACCAATGACTCCTTATTCTCTCCAAAGTGTATCTTAACTTCGAAAGCAGGACATTTAATTTTTCATTTGAATCTTTTGTTAAGGAACAGTCTGAGAGGGCACCTGTGCGAATGGAAATCCTGGGGCAATGCGGGTGTGGTGATAGCAATCGGTGGGGGCATCACATAGACACTTTGGTAGAAGGAGCACCCAGGTAGGCTAGGGTTGCCAGGTCAGTTTGTCTAAATTACTTCTTTCCAGAACTTTTTTGCTGCTTTATCTTATAAATAGACAGATTACCTAATGCTGCATGTTTGGAGGTGGCAACCGTATTTTTATGAATATTGTATGCAAGTCAGGCACTTGGAACACACATCTCAGTGCGTTCTGAGGCCATTTGTTCACACAAGGCTTGCTTCTCTGTTCCCCAACCCACATTCACTTAGGGTTCCCTCCTAATATTCATGGCTGTTTTGTTCATGTTATCTGTGAGAGCAGAGCAAATAACACTTAAAATCTATGCTTCAGTTCAATTCTTTCAAACAAAACCACATACTGAAGAGAGACTCAAGTCACTGGTTTCTTCTGTCATTTTAGTGTTGTCATCTTGTAGAGTAGCAGGTGACTTATGGATTTAAAGTTGTCCCCGGAAAAGGGGGAACCGGAATCAGCATGAATTTTTTACTTATATCTGCTTTTTCTGGTCAGTATGTTAATATCTTAACTTTTTATCCCCTAAGCTTTTGGAATACTTTCTCTTTTATTACTAAAGAGTGAATAATGTACTTTTAAGTGTTATCTCATTGCTTTATATATTTAAAAAAATAAATTGGCCGAAACTGGTTTGGCTCAGTGGATAGAGCATTGGCTTGTGGACTGTAGAGTCCAGGGTTCCATTCCAGTTCAATGTATTATACCTTGGTTGCAGGCACATCCCTGGTGGGGGTGTACAGGAGGCAACTAATCGATGTTTCTCTCTCATCTATGTTTCTAACTTTCTATCCCTCTCCCTTCTTCTTTGTAAAAAATCAATAAAATATATTTTTAAAAATAATAATAATTTAAAAAATGTCCCTTGTATTGCCAAACAGCATTGAACCATTCCATCTCAGATATCTTCCCCACCTGAACTAGGACCATTTAAAGTGAAAGGATGTCCTTTCTAATCACAAGAAGCAGCTGATGTGATTTTTCTTTTGTTCATTAAGTTAAACTGTAGCAAACAGATTCTATTATACCTTACTTTTCATTTCCTTATACAAGTTGTCATCAGTCTACAGACATGGTGAAAATGCTAAATTCATGTGTGATGGAATTAAACATAATAGGAGCTTTCTTTAATTATGTGAGAGCACAGTCAGTCAGAGCTTGGTGCTGAGAAAATGATGGATCCAGTGAAAGCACTTTAATCCAGTGCTAACCTGCTAGCTGTGGTTTTCTTTGTGTGCATATTAATTGTGAAGGGGAATTTTTATGTATCACTTAAGTGGATCCTTTATAATTCAAGCCTTCTTTACGTGGAGAGCAAAATGTATGCTTAGTTTTTCCAGTAACACTTGGGGGAACTGCCTGGTAAATGGGTGTATAAATTTGCTTAATTAATCAAAGAAAAGGAAAAGCTTTTAGAGAGCACAATGATGACGGGAACTTAAGAGAGAAGGAAATTAAAAAGATAAAGCTTATTACTACCCCGTAATTTCAATTTATGCTGTAAATAAAATAGGTTTAAAAGTGAGGCCAGTGCCAATATGCCCCAAGAGCCGGTTCCTCTGTGTAATTGGCTGTGGCCCAAGAATAACCAATGGGATCTAAGTCAGGATTGTTTTCTGAGTGTCCTAGGAGCATTGAATGTATTAAGCAGTTTATTTGTAGTGAAGCCATTTTTCAGGTAACTTGGCCTGTATTCCACATGCAATCTCCATTTTACCAGCTAGATACATAGTGAATTCTGATAAATAAGGGTTTCATGTTGATCTTGGAAACTGTCATTCTACAGTTAAAGCTGACTTTAAAAAAAAATAGTGCTTTGAAAGTTACAATAAATTATACTTAGAGGCATATACTTTGAATGTTGTCCGCTATTTCTAAGTAACTTGGACAATCCTTAGCAAAACCAACTTCAATTAAAGTCCTCCATCTACAGCAAATGGGCCATGTGAGCCTACAGTTCTGGTGGTTGGTAATCTACTTCTTTGTCTTCTAAGTGTGGTCTGTAGGGCACCAGCATGTGTATTATTGGGGCTTTTGAACAAGCACAGTAGCTTGGGTCGCATCCCAGAACTACTGAATCAGAATCAGACTTTTAACAAGATCCCGTGTTTGAGAACCACTGTTCTGGCTACTGTGGGTATGCTGGATAGTGAGAGCTCATTCTTATTCCTCATTTTTATTTGTAATTATACTTGGCACTCTATTGATTCATTATTTTATAGCTGTATATATGCCACTATTTTTTGACATTCTTAGAAATATATTTCTATTTTCTTCTAATGATTTGTAGTAGTAATTTAAAATAGTTCAGAATAGGAAAATGAGAAGTTATTTGAGCCATGAAAATAAAGAATTCTAAATAGGCCTCAATTTGTGTAAATCATGATCTTCAAATTAGCTAAATTTAAAGAGTGTAGGGCAAATCAGCCACTTGTCATTTCTGCAAATTGTTCTCTCCCTTTAAAAAGAGAAGATTTTCACTATTGTCAAGTTTCTATGTAGGTTACAATTTGCAAGCAATTTTGGTACAGAAAATGATTTTATTCTTACTATGTACAATGATTTGATTCAGTGATTTAATTATTTGCCATTACAATTTTAATCTAGGCATTTTTCATAATGGTTGTAAAAACAAAAAATGTGGATTACAATACAAATAGCTAACATGATTAAGAAACTTTGCTTTGTCACACATTTTCTAAGTGTTCTTTCTTTTTATCTATCTATCTATCTATCATCATCATCTATCTATCATCGATCTATGTATCATCTATCTACATAGATAGATAGATAGATAGATAGATAGATAGATAGATTTAATCCACACAATAACCCCATGAAATAAGCACAATTGTTAGATGCTTTTTATATTTGTGGAAACTGAAGCACAAAAATGTTAACTGACTTTCCCAAAGTTACACAGCAAGATTGTAATGGCATTAAATACAAATTTAAGGAATTTATACCATTGCTAAAATCTAATTATACCTTAAAAATATAAATACTCAATAACAGGGAAATGGTTAGATAAACTGTTAATGTTAATGTCAAAATGCTAGGGAACCATTTTAAACAAAATTTGGGCAGCCCGATGTAAATTCTCTACTTAGAGTCTGACAATCCTGAAACCTCTTGGGATGGACAGGAGAAGGAGTATTTACTTGGATGACTCCAATCCTTTACACCTGTGAGAGTGAAGCCCTTGTGTTTATGCTGCCTGTCACTGAGATGTTGCTCTCAGCTCCTATAAGCTGCTCACATCACAGTCTTCTTCATGTTCAAAGCCAGCCCCAATTGTGACATCCTTCTCATGCTTCTAACTTCTCTGACCTGCCCATTTGTTTATAGCTGGGGAAAGCTCTTTTTGTAAAGGGCTTATGTGATAATCATGGATATTATATCACCTCACATTCAAAGATTCTACCCACATTCAGAGGAGAAAAAATTCCACAAGAACTAGGACCATCGGAAGGACAACTTAAAATTCAGCCCACCACACCTTCCTTTCCACATTGTTTTTTGTTCATCTAAATTTCTGTGAAAAGAAATATATTTCTAATAAAAGTAACATACAATTAATTTGAATATTTTACTGTAACATAATCTACATTACATTTTACACTGTAAACTAAAAACCCATGATTTTTCTTATTTAAAAAGGAGTTTAGATAAGATGAGAATAATTAATGTTTTCTTTTTGTTGTCAGTGCTCACTTCCTCTTATAATAATCCATACACCTTTGCAGAATTGCAACTCTCAAGTCTTTAGGCTAATTTATATATCATGAACCAAGACATCTTGGTTTACTTATTTAGTACTAACTAAGACCCAAAGATATACACTGACTTCTGCCTCAACCCAGCCGACCATTAATTGAAAGTCATCTCTATGAGCTATTGACAAGCCAAATCCTAAGAACACAGGCTTACTACTTTCACATGTATGGAGTTTAAAGAGCACAACATGCTGATACATATAATTTATTATAGAATTGTACACTTGAAACTTACATAATATGATTAACCAATATCAGCCTGATAAATTTAATTTTTAAACAAGGCTATTTCTGGAGAGGGGTCTGGTTCTGGAAAGAGCTAGTATTTCTGTCAAGTTATTTTATGTTTTCATCAGATGGCTAGAGTCACAAGCAAAATAGCTAAAGGCTGTACAGGTATATTGCTCTTTCAAAAACAGATGGTGGAAGTCTCAAGAGACTTGAGAAAGAGGGTAAACTCAATGGACAACAGATTTCTGTAAAGTGAATGATCTTCTATGAAATGACCCATGCAATCTTTGCTCCTCTATTACATTTCTAAAAGTTATATGTGTTTATATATGAAATGTCCACCCTATGATCTTTTTGCCAATATTTGTATTTTAATGGCATATTTTGAAAATAAATATTTTATATGGCCATCTTACTGTTATATATTCATACCCCAAAATAATAACATAATAGCAGATAGTGTTATTCTAGAGGTAGTTGTTTTATTGCCAAAATTTGTATCTTATAACCAAAATTATTGATTGTCTAATAAATGCAAATGTATTTATTGAATTAAATTACTGCTTTTTTGTTGATATATTTAGTTTTATAGTAATATACATCACTAGAAAGGCAAAGTTGGAAACTGCAGGCCTAATTTTAAGAGGGTTGCTTATTGCTATGCTGAAAAGAGAGATTAAATTTTCTTCAAAATACTCCTGGAATAAGTATAAACGATGAGATCAGAGAAAATATTAATGTGGCAAATAACATAATCATAAAAACTGCCACATACTAGCAACTATTTTACATTTATTTAATTAATTTTAGGTCATCTCAGAACATTGTGAGAGTAAAAAGTAATTAATAGATTACATCACTATAGAACATTTGAAAATCAATTTGCTTTTATTTCCTTGTCTCTAGAGGATGTCATATGAAAAATCTGATAGGAGAAGAAAAATGGTATTTCTATATATAAAAGCCTAAATGATCATTGCAACCGAAACAACTGAACAACTGAACCGATGACCAAACAGGCTGTGTGGGGTGACCAGGCCTGCGGGGGTGTTAGTGAGGGCTGACCAAATGATCGAGCAGCAGGCTGCTTGGGTCAAACAGGCTGGTAGTGGAGGGCAGTTCTGGGTGAACAGGAAGGAGGGGGAGGCAATTAGGAGTGACCAGGCTGGCAGGGGGGTGGGAAGTTGGGGGTGGCCAGATGGGCATGGGGGGAATTTTGGGGTGATCAGGCCATGGTGGGGGAGAGCAGTTAGCGGCGATCAGGCAGGCAGGCAGGTGAGCAGTTAAGAGCCAGTGGTCCTGGATTGTGAAAGGGATGTTGACTGCTGGTTTAGACATCTGGAAGTCAGACATCCTCCGAGGGATACTGGATTGGGGAGGGTGCAGGCTGGGCTTAGGGGATGTCTCCCCTCCCCCCCCCCCCCATGCACAAATTTTATGCACCAAGCCTCTAGTGTAAAAGTAGCAATTCAATCTAATGTGGCTGAATAGTTGGTTCAGTTGTATTAGCTAAATACGATGCTGGGATGTGACTGTAAAACTAAGAATATTATTTGGACAAACTGGTATTTCTGTAAAATCACTCATTTATTACAATCTCATTCTGATTTATTTTTTTTCTAAGAACCAATGTTTAGCAATATGTCTTACTTAGTATATAAGCTGTTTCTTTTTGTGGTTGTTGTTAATCTTTTTTTTTCCCATTGATTTTTAGGGAGGGTGAAAGAGAGAGGGAAAGGCAGAGAGAAAGATTCATGTATAATAGTAATGTCAGCAACTAAAACTTACAGAAGGATTTTTACCATGTACAATACTAAGAATTCTATTAAGTATTACTTTATGTATTTCTTCCCCTGTGGTAGATTCTGTGATTCTGTACATATGGTAGAACAGAAAATTGAGGACTGGGTAGTCAAGGAAATAATGCAAGGTCATTCATAAAGGAAGAGTTGGAGCCAAGATTTAAATACAAAGTCACCTCAAACTTTAAAAAGTATGAATATGAATATTCATATTCATTCTCTCACTTTTCATGGTAATGCTACTGCTAGAGATAAGCTAAAATGTATATGCATTAAATATGGTAAAAAAGATAAAATAAGTCCAGTGAAGAGTAAGCGAAAGGAGACCAGTTAAAACTTTTGCAAGACTAACTTGAATAATAATTATTTTATTATTTATTATTTTAATATCATTATATTTATTTTATTAGTTATTTTACTTATTTTAATGCTACTGAAATACCTTTCTTTGCTTATACATAGAAAGACTTTATTTTATCAGTGAGGTGTTATTGAAATATTACTATTAAATATCACTATTTTATAGTGACATATTACAAGTGGTTTAACAGAATGATTTTTTTTTACTCAAATTGTAGGAGGGGAAAAAAGATGAAGTATCAATAATGGCATATAGCTGAAGGTGACTTTAAGATTTTGGCAACCAAGTTGTCTATTTAAAAATATGTTAACTAGACCGGAATATAGTTTACAATTTTAACTGAAATTGAGATAAAATGTTCTACACTGTGTTCTACACAGAAGAAGTGGGGTTTTGTAGCCATAGCAATAAGTCACCATCAGAACCAGTTTAAAGTTGATTCCATTCATTGATAACAACTTACAAGCTGACTAATAAGAAAATCATTGCTTCCTGAAAAGAAGTTACTTAGGGACTAGGCATTCTATTAAGCTCACATCTGAGGCCATCCAGTCAAAAACCATCTTACCCAGTTTTCAACCCACTCTTGCCCCTGAACACCACCAATCCCTGAATGCCATGCTTCCCCAAAAGCACCATATATGATCTGCAGTCACTTCTTCTCAAAGAGACTCTACCTTCCCTTGTGCACAGTCAAGGCAAGTCAATCTTTTCAGTTAAGATGATTCACATCATGAGCCTTTGAGAGAATCTTCCAACTGAAGGTCTTAAAATTACTTTTAAATAATTGACAGTTTTTATAGATATGAGGGCCCTGGTGGATATAGTTGATATTGCTGTCCTTTATAAATTTGTGTTTGTAAAATAAACACAGCACAATGGAGACTTGTCTGTTAGTGATGAAGAAAAAGACTCTAGAGTTAGAGGCATCTAGGTTTTATTTTCCTTCACTTTTTAAATTTAATTTATTGGAGTGACATCCTACCTAATAAAGAGTAATATGCAAATTGAGCATCACTCCAACATGCAAGATGGGTACTTCCATGTGGTCAAAGATGGCTGCCCCCAAGTGGACACAAGATGGCCCCCATAAGAGGGCCAGCAGGGGAGGGTAGTTGGGAGGGACCAAGCCTGCAAGGGAGGGCAGTTGGAGACAATCAAGCCTATAGGGGCGGGCAGTTAGGGGTGACCAGGCCAGCAGGGAAGGGTGGTTAGGGGTGATCAGGCTGGCAGGTAGAAGTGGTTAGGGGCAATCAGGGAGGCAGGCAGGTGAGCAGTTTGGAGCCTACAGTCCTGGATTGTGAGAGGGATGTCTGACTTCCTGTTTAGAGACAGAGAGAGAGAAAGAGAGAGAGAGAGAGAGACAGAGAGACAGAGAGACAGACAGAGAGACAGAGAGAGACACAGAGAGGCATCACTGTGAAAGAGGTACATCGATGGATTGCCTTTTATACAGGTCTCAACCAGGAATCCTACTGGGATAGGGCCTAAATGGGCAGTCGGACATCCCTCCAGGGGTCCCAGATTGGAGAGGATGCAGGCTGGGTTGAGGGACACACACCCCATGCACGAATTTCATGCACCAGGCCTCTTGTATAGCTTTTAAGAGTACAATTCTATAATAAGTCATCTGTAATACTGTGTTCTGTATTCACCACCACCTTCAAGTCAAGTCTCTTTCTGTAAACATATATCCCCCCTTTACACTCTCTACTTCACCCCACCCTCCTTTCCCTCTGTTAATCACCATACTGTAGTCTGTGTCTTTGATTTATTTTTTTGCTTAATCTCTTCACTTTTTCACCCAGCCTCCATCTCCCTTCCCCTCTGTCAGCCATCAATCTGTTTTCTGTATCTATAAGTCTGCTTCTATGTTATTTGTTTAAGTTTTTCACTAAACATTTCTCCAAAGAGGACATACAGATGGCCAACAGACATGAGAAGATGCCCAATGTCACTATTCATTAGAGAAATGCAAATTAAAACCACAATCACCTCACATCTGTCAGAATAGCTATCAACAATAAATCAACAAACAAATGTTGACAATAATGCTAAAAAAAGGGAACACTCTTGGGGGTATGCAGATTGGTGCAGCCACTGTAGAAAGCAGTATGGAGTGAATCCAAAAACTTAAAAATGGAACTGTGTATGACGCATTGATTCCACTTCTGAGAATGTATCTATAGAAATCCAAAAACAGGATTCAAAAGAATATATGCATACCTATGTTTATTGCAATGTTATTTACCAATAGCCAAAATTTGGAGGCAGCCCAAGTGCCCATCAGTAGGTGATTAGATAATAAACTGTATTACATTTACATGGTGGAATACTACTCACCATTTTAAAAAAGAAAATCTTATTTGTTGCAATACTGTGGAAGGACCTGAAGAGCATTCAATGCTAAGTGAAATACGTAAGTCAATCAGAGAAAGACAAATACAATATTATTGCACCTGCATCTAAGTTTTGCTTTTTTAAAAAATTAAATCTTGGATATATTATTTACTAGCTGGATGGCTTAATTAGATCTCTAAAGGCCCAGTTTTTCATAAGTAGAATGCAATTAACCCATCATAGGGATTTTTAAAAGAGCAATTGAATTAGTTTGTCTAAAGCATAAAGATAAGTCCTTAGCAAGTTTCAAATGTTTAATAATGATAGTATTTTGTTATTGCATTTATAATTCAATATGTCTCCAGGTTCGATCTAGATTTACCAATGATGAGTATTAATTATAGCACATAAGTTTTTAGAAGACACATAAGTAGTTTACACCTTTGTGTGTCAGAAATTAATAAAGTCTGACTTTTCACTTTCTTTTTAGTTTAAGAGTACATTGTGTTGCTCAAAATTAATTGCTAATAGTTTCATGTAGTATACATGCTCCAAAATAATCTCAAGAGATTTATTTGTATTATTACGTTTTATTGATTCCAGAGAGGGTGAAAGAAAGAGAGAAAGAGGAGAGACAGAGAGACAGAGAGAGAGAGAGAGAGAGAGAGAGAGAGAGAGAGAGAGAGAGAGAGAGGCATCACTGTGAAAGAGGTACATTGATGGGTTGCCTTTTATACAGATCTCAACCAGGGATCAAAAATGCCACCTAGGTATGTGACCTGACCAAGAATTGAACCTGCAACTTTTAGGTGTGTGGGACAATGTTCCAACCAACTGAAGCACACCAATCAGGACTCTTAAGATATTTAGAGACTATTATTTTTCCCAATAATTGATCATTAGTTTTGATAATCAATAACAAAAATTTTCAAGTATTGACTTAAATTCTCAGTGCAGTCTTTCTATCTCAGAGTATTATTTTGTGTTTTGGAGTGTGTGTTTTTTCTTTGTAATTTTCTGATTTTCCTACTGATGATGCTGTTTTCTCCCCCCCCCCAAAAAAAAAAAATACTTTAAATACATTGAGCTTTTATATGTGTTGTTTTAATTTCAAATATTTCTCCTACACCTAATAAAAACAAAACTCAGACCTGTTGAACCTGAATGAAATAAATACAATGAGATTGTCAGAATGAATTTGGCTAGTTGAAAAATACATAGAACAATGGGCTGCTAGGATTCAGAAAAGGTTGTGTGAGGGAACTAGGGCATGAGGACAGGGTGCCTATCACAAAGCTGGCATTCACTAAGTAGCTGTTGAATGTATGAATACATAAATTAGCAAGAACTACTAAAGCAAGAAAGCTTTGGCTCAAAGAGCCCTGTAAATTTCTTATTGGCTCATTGCCAAGGCTCCTTGACACAGACCTTTCCACTCTAGAAGTGTTTGTTTTGTTTTATTTTTAAATCATTTCTTCACATTACCTCTTCACCTTTCTATTCTTTTTAGATTAAAACTCAGTGACAAAGCATATCCATGTATATTGAATTTTATTTTACTAGCCTATTATCAAGGACACAGAAACACTCTCCAGGCTTGATGATTTCAAGTTGTTCTCCACAAGTGGGAAAACTAGATTCACATTTTTCTTGCACATAATGGCTATTCAATAAGTGAGAGTTATATGTTTATTGAATCAGTAATCAGGGATACAAGAAAATATTTAAATTATTAGAAACATAATCCCATGTGTTCAAGGAATTTTGAGACATAAAGTCAAACAACTTGTTTTTTCCAAGTACATTTTATAATTAATTAGCTAAGAGAAAAATGTTCAAATTTTGTTAAATTCAATATCTATAACAATGATTTCCACTGGGAATGTACAAAATGGTCAGATTACATTCAGAAAGAAAACAAGTAAACTTTTATAAATTTTAAATTAAAACGAAAAGAGAGAAATTAGGGCTGACAACAGTACATGTATACACTGAGTGGCCAGATTATTAGGACCTTTGAACACATAATAGTCTGGCCACTCACTGTATATCCTATATAATAACAAGCTAATATTCAAATTGTCCCCTAGACTAGGAGTTCAACCAGAAGGCAGGCCGGCCAACCACCCATGTCCCCTCCTCTTGGCCAGGCTGGCTAGACTCCACCCATGCACGGATTCATGCACTGTATGTATATACTGAGAGGCCAGATTATTATGCGTTCAGAGATCATAATAATCTGGCCACTCGGTGTGTATTACTATATATAGATGAGGTAAGAGTGCAATAGCATTCTATAGATTAGAGAGCCTTGAGATATTATTCTAGATGATGTCTAGCATAATTCCTTATAGCTTTCCTAATTTTTATTTTATTCCAATTACTAATATGAATATTATTTTAATATGATATTATTTTATAAAAATTCCCTCATGCCTCATAGAAGATATAGGTAAATATATTATAATCTAACCACCAAGTGAAACCCTTAAATGGCAAAATTCTGGCTATAATGATTCAGTATAACTATATATTGACAAAGACTAAAATTATTCCTTAAATGTAATTTGAAGACAACGCTGACACTCTGTTGTTAGTGCATCTGATCACATGAGAAAATTTAAATAGAACCTTAGTCTTTACAGAATTATATTGGATAAAGTATTTTGAGAACTTTAAACACTTTAGCATCTGTGTTAACTCAAGTTTCTTAATTTTTCCACTTAACTTTTACATATTAAAAACCACAAATATCTGAATATATTTTCAAATAGAACAAGTGATTATAGCTGAAATTAATTTGATCCTAAACATTTTGTAAATGAAGTCAAAATGATTATAATATTTAGAGCCTTGGGAAAAGAACTGTATTCTAAATATGAGTAGACAATGGATTAGTATATCAATATAATGTTGCATATCTATTAACTCTTAACCATATTTGCCAAAAAGTTTTTTCACTCTATAATCACATTCTGTATAAAATCAAGAAAAATTGTATTTTTAGAGACTATAAAATAAAAAGAGGAGAAGAAAATCTAGAGGGAAAAGGGAGTGGGAGAAAAAAGTATGGGAAAGAAGAGAAGAATTCTTTATTTAAGTGCTTTTTGTGTTGTTGTATTTTTTGTTGTTAATCATCACCCAAGGATATTTTCCCATTGATTTTAGAGAGAGAGGATGGGAGAAAGATAGAGAAACATTGATAAAAGGCTGTCTCTGAATGCCCCCTCACCACTACCACGGGGAACCCATCCTGCAACCTGTGCATGTGCTCTGCCCTGGAGTTGAACTGGCGACCTCTCAGTGCATGAGACAATGCCCAATCAACTGGGCAACACAGGCTGGGGTGCCAATTTCTTTTCACTGTCAATTTTTAAAGTTTTTTTACCAGGCCAGAGTTAACAACAGCTGGGCAGGTAGGTAGCTCTCATTCCTTATAAATCATTTTTGGACAATAGAATATTCTAAGACTTCTTTTCTTTCACCTAAAAACAGTTTGATTAAAAAGTTTAGATTATATTTTTGTGGGTAAGAGTTTTTTGGTTTTTTCCCCCGCTCTCATTCTGTCTCACTTGTAGTTATACATTAAATGAATGAACTGTGAAATTTTTCTTACATCAGAAATCACATTGGAATAAATGGAGTACTAAAAGGATGCTACCACTACTTTGTCATTTTATATTTAGTTCCTAAGAAGATTAACTATACTCCTTTAATTGCTCAGAATTAGAGAGCAGGTTCCAGTTAACACCTAATGGAGAGAAAAAAAGAGAATTGAGGGCAAGTAAATAAAGGTGGTGACTCACCAAGCTTAATAGAACAGAATGCAGAATAGTGATTTACATATCTAATGGAAAGAATAAACATCAAAGAAGTTTTCTTCTATAAAATTCCATGTCAGGGGACAATGGACACACACACACACACACACACACACACACACACACACTCACAACAGGAAGTTCATATAGTCCCATTCCCTGCTCAAATAAGTCTAGTTATTTAGAGAAAAGATACATCTTTCTATAAACATTATTTCTGTGCATATACAAACCATAGTTTTCTTTGAAAACACTCCTAAGTATTGCACTTGAAATAGAAGGGATTCCAAGTTACCTTTACCATTGATGTCATGACAGAAAGCAAGAGAGCCCCCACTGAATTCTTCTGACTTAAACACAAACTTTCTCTGCAAACAGTATGAGCATCTGAAGACACCCTTGCATTCATGCTTTCCTTATTATACACTACTAGAGGCCCAGTGCATGAAAATTCATGCACAGGAGGGGGTGTCCTTCAACCCTGCCTGCCCCCTCTTACAGTCTGAGAGCCTTCAGGGGTAGGAGATGATCCGGCAATCAGGGAAAGGTGACACCCCCATCACATCTCTGCTGCTAACACGCTGGCAGTGCAAGCCTTGGTTGGCCCTAGTTACCTGAGCCTTGGGCGGCCCTGGGAGGCTGGGCAGGAGCCATCCTAGGTTTGCCTGCACCTAGGGCAGGCCCTGGGTGACTGAGGGACTCAGGAGGCAGGCACATGGCTGCTGCCCTAACGGGGCTGAGGGGATGGGGTGCTATCATCTTGTGGCTGTGGGCGCCACCATCTTTGAGCGTGTGACAGTCAATTAGCATATTTCTTCCTTATTGGCTGTAGGTACTGCCATCTTTGTGAGGGTGTTATGGTCAGTTAGCATATTCCCTCTTTATTAGATAGGATTTTATAGCTCAGGATATTAAGTGATTCAATACAAAGGCAAGGAGTGGTGAGTCATCAAAGAGTGTTCTGCTTTCTGTGTGTGCTTTTATTAGACATAATGTCAAAATTTACACCATAAGCAAAATATAGGCATGAATGTAAAATTTGTCATTTTACCAGCATGGTGCTGAGTTCAGAATAGAATGGCAGAGAAGCCACATGTCCATTTTGCATGCCCTCAAGTCACATGTAATAATTTTATCAGCAATAACTTATTTCAATAATATTTTTCAGTATAAGAGGTGGGTTCTCATGATGGGTAGTGTAAGTGGAGTCCATCCCCACTTTTAGTAAAGGACTAACACGGAGAGAACAGAGTATCACTAAATCAACCTAAGCAACATTACACCTTTAAACCAACTGAGGTGAACTTATAGGGATATTTTATTTCTCCTGATTTTAAAATGAAAAATATTGTTTTTCTAGTTTTATTTTTATGGCTGAATTAGCAATTATCTGGCAAGGTTCTGAAATAGTCCCTCAAAACAGTAATTAAAATACAAAAAAAAAAAAAAAATTAGCATCTGAGTACAAGGCCTAATACAGTAAAGGCTACAAACATAACTAGAAAAATAGAGATTTTTTTTAAAGATAAATGTGTCTGAGACAGCACTATTATAAAGCATGATGAGGCTGACGTTCCGGGACTTATCCATTGAGAATCCAGCTCAAGAACAGGGGCACAAGTGAGAGTCAGATTGTAGGTCACTGTGTTAGTATACCTGGAGCACACCTGTATAAAAGCAACTAAGTCAGCACACTCTAGATGTTCTTCCAGAAAGTAAAATATTAGCACAAGTTTCAGGAGAGGGATAGAAGAAACTGTCTGGCTCTCTTTCTCCTTTGTTTTCTTAAAAGTGATGCTATGTTGCATATTTAAAATCCGATCACAGAATTCATCAAAATACAGACTATTAATACTTTACTCACTCCTGTCATTGGTTTGCTCTCAAAAAAAGATAATAGTTTTAGGTGCAAACCTTAATTGTCATGTAATTAGAATATCCTCAGATTCCTAGGATTTTGTGCCTCTTCTGTACATATTTGAAAGTATATCATCATCATAAGTATATCATAGTCATATGTATATGAAAATATATATTATATTTCCATTCATATAATTTACAAAGATAAATGTAAAATATATTCACCATTTAAATGCCAGGGTATATAACAGATTTTTAAAATGACTAACCTCTGCCCTCCTAAGCTTTACCCTTTCCACATGGATCTAATCATCATTGTCAAGTTAGTACAAATTATTTTGTGTATTTTCCTCAATAATACAGTCAAATAGAAATATGTATTATTTTTTGTTAATTTTTTATAATATAAGGTTATATTAAACACCATTCTGTGACCTTTTTCACTGGACTATGCTAGCCACACATACTTCATTTTATTTTATTCATTTTTAAGGTGACCAGATTTTAACATTGGTAAAGCAGGACACCACTGACCCGGGGGAGGGGAGGGAGAGGGGAAGTCTTGATTAAAAATTTGGTCTATATGAAGCAACAAAAATTTTCATGGAAATTTTTTTCTATCCTTTCACTTTCATCCTGTGTGTGTCTTTGTTTTGAGATGGGTCTCTTATAGACAACATACAGTGGGTCATGTTTTTGTATCCATTCAGCTACCCTATGCCTTTTGATTGGAGCATTTAACCCAATTACATTTAGAGTTATTATTGAGATGTACTTATTTATAGTCATTTTAATTCTGTATTAGTAGGTTTCTCTCTCTGTTTCTTTTTCTCAGCAATCCTTTAAGCTTTCCTTGTAATCCTGGCTTGGTGGTGATGAAATCCTTTGGCCTTTTTTTGTCTGTGAAGTTCTTTATTTGACTGATAGCCTTGCTGGATATAGTATTCTTGGTCTCATATCCTTGCTTTCCATTACCTTGAGTACTTCATGCCATTTCCTTCTGGGCTGTAGAGTTTCTGATGAAAAAATCAGGTATAGCCTAGTTAACAGTTTTTGTTTGTCTGTTTGTTTGTTTTGTTTTGTGTTTGTTTTGTTTTTATATTGCTGCCTTTAAGATTCTTTTTTTGTCTTTAATTTTTGACATTTTAATTATTTTGTGACTATGTTTTAGGTAGATCCTCTTTACCTCTCAATCTCTAGTGCAGGATAGTGTTAAAAACTATTTTGACTAATTGGCAAAGACTCAAAGCCTCCAGAGACTACCTCCGTCTACAAACTAATAGGATTCTGACTAAATTGCCCCCAGACAATGGTCCTCAGGTGTAGCAAGAGTTTATTTCAATAGGGTGGGGCAGCTGCTTCTGCCTAGAGGCTAATTGTTACTTTTAATCTCTTAAATGGCCTTTGGACAAGGTGTTTTCCAATAGAGTGTGTGGATTTTCTTCCCCGCAGGCAAGGAAAATGTCTAAGTGGGAAAGATGTCCTCCTCTGTGTGAGGGAATAACTCAGCTCAGGAAACATGAGGTCTGCCTTCTAAACTCTATCCCCTGAGTCCCCAGTCCTGGTTTCTGCTCTCACAGCTGTAGTACACTTCACCCTCCCTCTCAGAGCACAAAGTGTGTGGCTCCACAGGGAATTTTTGTGCATTGGCCCTTTAAAAGGGTGCCTGAACTTTCAGCTGCCACTCCCTAGCAGATAGCACCCCACTGCTTTTCATAGCCAAGGTTATATGAGTGCCCTCCTCAGGTTTGGTGCTCTCTGCTTGGGATCCCAACTTGGGAATTAGATCCCAGCATTCACCACAGCTGAGATATTTCTCGGGAACTTTATTCGGTGTGTGTGGGCACCAGGCCGGCCCTTTTATACCTCCAATTCTCCTACCAATCTCTATGTGGTCTCCACCTTCGATCCTTGGTTGTCAAGGTTCTCTCCTGTGAGTTTCCCCTTGATTTTTCAGGGGGAAACTCACAGGAGAGAGTTTACAACTTTCCATATTTTAGCTGTAATTCCAGCTTGTTCCTGGAAGCATGTCCCTGCAGCATCCACCTACTCTCCTGCCATTTTTAATCTTGGCCATAGAGCTTTAAAACTCAATGAAGGAGACCTGCTCATTGTGGGAACCTGGAATGCTGATTGCTTGCTGGGTATTTCTTGGATCACATGATCTCACACATCTAGAGGAAATAATGAACAACATAAACTGATGAACAAAAACAGACCCAGAGAATGAGAAGCAGTGATCAGACTCTCAAACCTCAGAAGGAAAGTAGGGGAGGGTGGGGGTAAGGGGAAGAGATCAACCAAAGGACTTGTGTGCATGCATATGGGCCTAGCCAGTGGCCATGGACAACAGGGGGATGGGGGCATATTTAGGGAGGGGTTTGGAATGGGAATGGGTGGATAAGGAAAATTATGTGATAGCATAATCAATAAAAAAATAAAAATAATGAAAAAGAAAGAGAACCTGCTAGTGGGAGTAAAAATCTATTCTTAATTTTATTGGGCTTTATATATCTTTTTCGCTACATTTATTTTTTTAAATATGTCTTTATTGATTTTTAGAGAGAGAAGAAGGGAGAAGGATAGAGAGATAAAAACATCTGTGAGAGAGGAAATATCTTTGATCAGCTGCCCCCTACACACTCCTTATTAGGGGTTGACCAGCAACCACAGCATGTGCCCTGACTGGAAATTGAACCAATGACCTCTTGGTTCATGGGTAGACATTCAGCCATTGAGCAACACCAGCTGGATGTCTCTCTGTACTTCTTAAGTATACCCTTTTCCCACTATGGTGTTGTTTGCTTATATTTTTTTCTAAAAGATTTTAGAATCATTTTGTTTAAGGGAGCTAATATATTTTCTGCCTGGATTTTGACATATTTTTCCTGATCTATTGTGTCTTTGCAGACTTCAAAATTTATGCATTCTCAAATTATGAAAATACTCTGAAGTCTTCATTTGATCCTTTTTATTTAATTTAGTAATTATTTAATTGTTTTTACATTTTGAGCTTTAATTCCAGGGAAACACATTTAAATGTATGGTGAGATGTTTGAATTAATTTTATATTCCTATTTATATTTAAATAGTCAGTTTCCAAACACCGTTATTAAGCAGTTCAGTCCTAGCAGAGAATTCCATCAATATTGAACATAAAATTCCCTTTTACACTTGGACACGTTTTGGTTCTCTTCTATTCTACTGAATCACTGTGTCATTATGATAAATATTTGATTACTACAGTAGCTTTACAGTGAGTGTTAGCTATTCGGTATTGCTGAAAATTTTAAGTTTAAGAATAAGTCTATTTCTAGCATACAGCTTAGCTGTTAAAGGTTTATGATGTGCTTAACCAGAGATTTTTCTGTTCTTATATGTGATGCAGTTTGATGTAATAGCATAAAAAGTTGAGTCAAATCTTGCATTGCAATCCTATTTATATGAGTACAAATCCTATTCAACAAGTAATCTGCCTATAATTTTAAGGATATATTTGTTCCATCTGTAAAACAAGAATAATTAAGTCTTTTTCATAAAACAAATATATTATTTGCTACATTACAAACATTTAATAAATATTAATGTCCCCTTTTATAACATCAGAGCATTTCACTTTAACTTACTTCCTAGTATATCTTTGGCTGTATCTTCCTCTTATATCATTGTGACTTTCAAATAGGTATTCTTTCACTGACAGTCAAGATAGAGCTAACAATTTTTAATGCCATTGTAGAGACTCTTTTTTTTTAAAATAGAGAACTGTAGCTTATTTACAGTGATTCTAATAATACATACATTTGAGTTTATTCCTCCTATCCTATTTGACTTTTATTATTCTATATCTTATCTTGTTCCTTTTTGTTATTGGAATGAATCATTTGTTTGTTTTCTAGTGTATAATTTCAAGTCACTATGTATATACACATATTTTCCTTAGTGTTTGCCTTCATAAGTTTAATGATTACATTTCAGCTTATTTATTTATACCAAAACCAAATAATTTATAAGCTCTTGCTCCAATTTCCACACAATTTCCAAGACATGTATTTCCTGGATTTCTTTTCTAACTTACATGAATTCTTAAGTTTTATTAAATAAACTTTTGAATTTTAATTCCAAGTTGCTTTTTCACACAGAATGCTTCTTATACAATCAGTATTATTTATAACTCCATTACCATCATTAATTCGGATTAACTCTGAATTCTACTGGATTCATTTTTAACTGTGCTTTCTTAATAAGCTGTCTCATATTTTGTAATTTGAGTTATCCTGATATAATTTTCATTTATACCAAATTATCTTCTGGAGTTACTTCCACAGAATGTACATATCCCTTATATTTATCTCAAAGAGTGTGCACTCTTTGGATGTGCATGCATGAGTGTGTGTGTGTGTGTGTGTGGTTAGTTTTCTTTGTTTGTTTGTTTTTAATTTTTTTTTCTTTATACCTTGGCAAAGCAAAGAGTAATGGATTCACAGGACTGTACTGTCTTCAAAAATTCATTGGTGTAGATGAGATCTGTGATGCAAAACTGATTCCTTTTGTCTCAAGAGACCTATATGCATTTCAGTTTATCTCTGGAGTTGAGAAAGTCTCACCAGGCTAGATCTAAGTATGTATCCTCTCTTCATTAATCATACTTGGCACACTTGATAAGTGTGACATAAAAATTCAACTCTTTTTTTTTTTTTTTTTTTTTTTTTTTTTTTTTTTTGCCATTCTGACTGCTTTATGCATGGTTTGTGTGTTTCCTCTAATGGCTTTTTCAAATAACTGATCTATTAGGCATGCCCTGATTAATTTTTGTGTTTGTTTCCTTATCTAAAAAATATATATTTAAAAAGTATATTGTTCTTTCTACCTAACAGATCCATTTCAAGGTAAAAACAAAAACAAAAACAAAAAAAAAACACCTCATGTTTTAAAAGTACTCTATACTAACAAGATGTGCTTCTTTATTAAAATCACTATATGCTATTATCTCCAACACCACCAAAGATGAAACTGAAATTATCTGAGTGCTTGCCTTTCAGAGGAATATAAGTTGCTACTTGGTGGTTTTCCATCTCTCATTATGCCTGACATTTCTGAAGCATGACTGTCCATTGTTCAAAACAGGGTAGGATTAGACTTCATTGATTATAGAAAACAGATGCACCAAACAAATTTACCAAAAGAAATGTATGATAGATTGTAATGATAAAACAGGAGTTTTGATTTTCAGGGAGAATATTTTATTATGTTACAGTGCAGTGAAATGAAATATATGTCCCAAGTTTGAGACTTAAATAGAACATTTTTTTAATCTTAAAAATTGTATTTCCTGATTTTTCCCCCCTTTTACATTGACTGGAAGAGGTTAATGACTCAGCTGTCTACAAATTGGGATTTTGACATTGAAGTGAAGTTAAAAACTGTGTTGGTGTTCTTAAAAAGCTTTCTCTTTAAAAAGCTGTGGCTATGAGAGATGCATTCAGGGATTCTCCCACATATTCTTTGATATTTTTGTATCAAGATTGACAACTTGAGATTTATTTTTCATTGCTACAAAACAACCTTCGAATTTTAAATTAACATTTAAATGAAAAACTAGAACCGTAATAAAGAATACCTACTTTGGAAAATAGAGCCTTATTTTTCTAGTTTTCATTATGTCACGGATTAGAGGCACATCTCAGTTCCCCTGTAGTAAGTCTTTAAAAGCAACACATTTTCAAGAATGATGAGATTAATAATGTGTTGCAGTCACAACATACTACCAAGCAAGGTCCGTGATATCAGAACACCCAACAGCATAAATGCATGCTTTGCTATTTGATGTCTTGAAAGCTGTTTTCATTTGACCAACACTGAAGGTTACACTGAGAATAGAAGAATGTCACAACAGATCAAAAACATGATGGATAGTTAGTAAGAGAGATAAACTTAAAGGACAGTAAAATTCATTTGACAGCATGCATGAAACATGGAATCATTCATGTTTCATGAAAAGTTACAAATATTTTTTGAATAAGAAAATATACTGAATGCTGAGAGGCTGGGCTGAATACTAATCTGGAATGGAAGTAGAAGTGGAAACCCAGTCACTTTTTGGGAAGAGGGAAGAACAGAAATGACTAAATTTTGTTCTCACTGTTTGGCAGTGAATGGAGTTCAATAGTTTACTTGGGCACTAACATGAATAGACAATCCTACTTTAGAGGTAAAGTCATTTATAGCTTGTATACATACAATCCCATTATCACAAAATGTGACTTCAAATAAAATATAAAATTGTATCAATATATACATTTATCAAGAAACTTTGAAGAGAAAAACTTTACCCATTTCTAGTCCTCAAATTATTTGTTGTGATTTTTTTTTTTCCCACTTGGGAAAATGTTTGCAAATGTCTATCTTATCTCCACTTCTTTTATATTGGGAGTAACATTGTTTTTTTGTTTTGTTTTGTTTTTGTGCTGTATTATTTGACAAAATAATCTGGTTGTTCACAGAATAGTATAATAACATTTAATTTACTATCCCTACTATAAAGCAATTTTTATTGTAGATATGTCTATCTATATTCATAAAAATACCTCCTTATTTTATTTCTTTTTGATAGATATTTCTTCTCTCCTTAGGCATTTTGTTGGAGACTGCCTAAAGTACAATTTCCGTGGACTATCAATCTTTCAGATATCTTAAAAATATCTCGTCTTAAGTGCATCTTGCATAAGATGCTACATAACTGGTTCTTTTTCCTCTCTCCATCATCTGAAGAAAGCTCCAGCAAAAACCACTTAAGCTTTTCAGGGCTATCTTCACATTTACTTAACCTGTGATAAAAGGAGGCATATTTAATGCTTCTTATAAAGTACCCAGCTTTCTCCCCCTGCCTCCAACTGTATATATTGATGTTTCTATCAGTGTTGGTTCTAGGACTTCAATGCAGTATATTTTGAAGACAATATCTAAAGGAAAAAGAAGTGTGATGGTTTTCTGCAAATAAAAGAAGGAAGAAAAGGAAGAAGATGTAAGAGTATAAAAATGGAGAGAAATAAGCATAGAATTAGGACAATACTTGAGATAATGAAATTTTGCCAAATGGGGTAAAATTTACTATGTAGAGTTCTCCAAAACCAGGAATAATATATTATTCCTCCAGAATATTGCCTTGACAGAAATTTCTGAATGAATAACATGAATTCAACATGAAAAAAAATTCAGTAAGAAAGAAAGAAAAGATTTTGATGTTCTTAATGAAATTTAGGATTCTTCAAAGCATATACAGGTAAAACTTGTTTGCAGCCAGCTTGCCTCATACATTAAAAAAGAGATACCTTCATGAAGTAATTATTGGAATGTTTTCTTATCTCTGACCATCAGCAAGATTTTTACACCAATACTATAAATTCTGCTCTATTTTCTGGCTTAAGATTTTTATTCTTGTGGGGGGAAAAAAAATATCTTGCCCTGGCCAGTGTAACTCACTTGGTTGAGCGCTGTCCCATGCACCAAAAGGTTGCCAGTTTCATTCCCAGTCAAGGTACATGCCAGGGTTGCAGGCTCGATCCTCAGTAGGGGGTGTGCAGGAGGCAGCTAATTGATTAATTTCTCTCTCTCTCTCTCTCTCTCTCTCTCTCTCTCTCTCTCTCTCCTCTCCTCTCCTCTCCTCTCCTCTCCTCTCCTCTCCTCTCCCCTTATCTCTTTCTGTAACTATAAAATCAATAAAAACATATTTTAAAAGAAAAAGAAAATTACCTACCATTTTTTCCTCTCCCCTTTCTACATACATATTGGAAGAAAAGTAGTAATTGGATATAGTGGCATTAGCAATTTAGGAATACTTTCTCAAATCAAATTTCCAGAGAACAAAGTATACAACCATTCATCTCTTTTAATAACTGCAAGCATGTTTATTGTTCTTAAACCTGTGTAATTCCCACCACTAATTTTCTCACAGCTAATTCACTCACCTTATTAAGACATACATCAAAATGCATTGTTTTCTATGTCATTATCTTCCCTGTTATAATTTGTACTCTTGATCCTGGATTGTCATTCTAGTGTACTGAACCGCAGAGTAGTTGCTTAATAAAATGGTTGAATTAAAGAATGCCTTCAGATGTCTTTGACTCTAGATATTTTAATACTAGCAAATTATGAGTTATTCAGTCTTCAATTTATAATCTAGTGTTCATGAACACTCACTGTTCACTTCATTAGACTGAACTATCTGTTATTAAGATCAAGTTGAACTTCCTTTCTAGTGATATGCTTAATTGCAGGAAATACTACTTAAGCCTTTCCAATAATATTTGGAGTTAGAGAGGTTACCCATCTTTTACTTAATTTATAAGTTTGTATCTGATGAATATGCTATTTCTTGTGTAAAATCCCATGTTATAGTTTTTTTTTTGTTTTTGTTTTTGTTTTTAAATTTTTATAACTTCAGGTGCACCTAGTATTTTGCTGGTTTCAACATAGAAAATCATGACAGTTCCTTCAAGGTTTTTTTTTTTTTTTTTTTTTTTTTTTGCAATTTCCTTTACTCCTAATGGTACCAATGTGTCTTTTGGTATTATCACTTATGTCAGGATAATTACAATGACATTTTAACTGGACTCCATGGATCTATATTCTCTTCCTTTTTTCCATCTGTTTTCTTATTCTGCTCAAACACTCCTAATAGAGTCCTGCAATATCAGATATAAAGCTTTTTTTTAAATTGATCTGGCATTTACCATCTTTCATAAGAGTCTCATAACCTTCTTAATGGCATAATGACATTTTTCTGCTCAAATAAATCATTACTCCTCTGTATCTTTGCTAATTCTACTCTACCTATCTATAACATATTTCAATTATTCCTCCAAATGATGTACTTCTAACATAGGAGAAAAAAATTCCTTCATGTTAAATAAAAGATTCTTCTATTTGGGTTATGATATGTGAAGATGACTCTAGAGAACATAGTAGCTCTTCTTAAAAGGTGTAAGAAGAAGAGATCCCTGTGAGAATGGGGTGCAAGCTAGACAAAGGATGTGTTGAGGAAATACTAGGAGGGAGGAGAGCAGAAAGGAGGTGGCAAGATCGTATGAGGCTGGAGATCTAATGAGATGAAAGACTAATGAAGACCTCCTGGTAGTGGAAAGTTGTTCCCTACCCATGCCCACCCAATAAATGGAATATTCTGTAAAAGCTACTAAGTTAATTTGCCAATGTGTGTTTTTTATCTGCCAACTGAGAAAGAGTTTGAGTTTTACAAGTATGCCTTTGCAGAGATCAAAGAACATGCTCATAAGCCAAATGGGGGATTATAGAATGAAAGTTTCCCTACCAGAGGATTTTTGGGAAAGATTGACATGACTAAGGACTAGGAAACAATCTTGGTATCTGAGATAAACATGATTATAACTGGAAAACAAAGGAGTCTGTGTTACCAATGAAGCAGACAGGGTTGAATCATATATGAGTGTTTATTCCAATAATGCCAACAGTATGGGACAGCAGCAAGTCATCCACAAAAATCTGCTCTGCACCCCATCATAAACCAGCTGCTTATGCTGGGTAGAAGGACAAAGATTACATGGGCAAGTAGGAATTAAAGGCAGGAGAAAGTAGGCATGGGATAATCATTACAGGTTACAAGTCATATGGACTTGGGAGGGAGAAGAGGGTCACAGAGGCCAAGCACCTCTGGGTGCCCCAGGACCAGATTACAAGCAATAGGGGCTGGGGATTGTAAAAAGTAAGTGCCTCTGGGACTAGATTGTTTCAGCCATAAGGTTATAAATCTTTCCACAATGATAGGCAGTTCTCAGAACAGGAGGATGGACTGCATTCTGATGTTAGCACCCATGTCCCAGGGCGTACAACTCTCAGCCAGGTTAGAATGTGCTTTCTCTAATCAGAACAGAACCATCATGGTTAACAGAGCATGATTAATAACCCATATAATAAAAGGGTAACATGCAAATTGACTGAACAATTGAACCACAGTTGCTATGACATGTCCTGACTACCAGGGGGCAGAAGCTCAATGCAAAAGCTGCCCTTGGTGGTCAGTGCACTCCCACAGGGAGAGCACAGCTCAGCCAGAAGCTGGGCTCACGGCTGGCGAATGTAGTGGCAGCACTAAGGATGTCCATCAGTTGGACATCCCCTGAGGGCTCCCAGACTGTGAGAGTGCTCAGGTCAGGCCGAGGGACCACCTCCTCCCCTCTCCCGAGTGCACAAATTTTGTGCACCAGGTCTCTAGTTTCTTTAATTGTAGCTGATCCCCAATGTTATATTTCTGCTGCTTACATGATGAAGATAGAATTACATACAACTCTTTCCTTCTCTTTCTCACTTTATTTTCAGACTTTCTTAACCACACAGTAGGAGTGATGTCTCCAACTTTATTACAAGTATAGAGTAGAACATCTGTATTTTTTTCAGCATTTGTCATACTCTACTTTATCATAGTTCAATTACAATAACCTATATCATTTTTGCACTTAATTAGAAAATGATATTAGTAAAGAATATATTTTTACTTCTTTGGATCTATAATAATTTCTAGAGCATTAATAAAACCTTACTAATATTTGGTTCATTGATTTGATGATAATAAAGCTTACTCAAAAACAAAACAAAAAAACTCCAGGAAAAAGTTAGAAAATGAGGAAGAGAAGGGTGAACTTCCTGGAGCCCAGAGGGGTTAAGCGCTAGAATCTATTGCCATCTAGCTGGAGAAAGTTACAGGTTCTTTTTTGGCAATGTGAAAAAGAAATCCAAAGGCACATGTGTGGAGAAGTTTAAACGTGAGGGCAAGGTTTTATGGTGAGTTAGGGGAATTAATGCACTCCGGAGACGGAGAGCTTGGGCAGGCTCTATAACACTGCCACGAGGCTCCTGTTAATCCTCCATACATCTTCTTGGTCAGGTAAAGAACAAAGGACCATTCAAACTATCCAACTAAAATTCCTAACTTTCCCTCTGGACTGGATTGGGCCCTCCTCCCAATAAATTCTGTTGGGATTTCATGTCCTCTATGCCAGCGTTTTTCAACCGCTGTTCCGCGGCACACTAGTGTGCCGCGAGATGTTGCCTGGTGTGCCGTAGGTGCAGACAAGACAAGAATTTTATAATTTTTCACTATTTTGTTTACTTAATATTTCATAATAAAGTAATTATAAAATACTTTCTTTGTGTTTATTTGATTCCTATTCAAGAGAATTACTTTATATATAGTCAATATAGGCACAGAGTTAAATTTTTTAACATTTTCTAATGGTGGTGTGCCTCGTGATTTTTTTCATGAAACAAGTGTGCCTTTGCCCAAAAAAGGTTGAAAATCCTCTATGCTCTATGCAATGGATTACCTTTCTTATCCAACTAAAATTCCTAACTTTCCCTCTGGACTGGGTTGGGCCCTGACCCTCTGTTTCATCATCCTGACTCTCATTGCTCATGTCCAAAGTTTCATTACATCATTTAGTTCCTATTTGGTGCTGAGCAGAGGAATTCCCTCCTCTCTTTCTGGTAGAGTTTTTGGCATCTCTGGGGAGATTTTCACTGCAGTTTTGAGAGTTAAGTCTCCTTGGCTGCAGGTCTCTGGAGTATGTGAATTAATCTGTTTACCAATAAACTAGTTGGAATTCTGCTCTTTTACTTGCTTCTGCCTCCCAGTTTATTAAGATTATTTAGTTCCCTTTTGCTTTCTTCCTCACATTAATAACTAGCTACCTACACTGAAGCTGCACTAGTTATTATTGCACGGTTCCCCTGTGCTGGTTTTCAATTACACATAAGGGTTGTTGTTTTATTCATTCAAAAGAACCTATAAATTTATGTGGTTTTTTTGCATTCTAGTATATTGTAAAAAACTATCATCCCAATTTACTGGAAAAAGTCCAATCGTCTCTGAAGCAGGGCCAGAATAAAGAGCCTGCCACTTATTAAAGTCCAGTCCAGTCCAAGCATCCAGTGTGTGGAGACCAAATGCCCATGGGAATGAGGCTGCTAAGGTCACGTGGCTAGGAGAGAGAGCTGCAGGAACGCATGGGCGAGAGCAGGTCAGGAATGCAGGTCACTGAGCAAGAAAGAACAAGAGAGAGGAAACTCTTTGTCTGGAGATTTTAACCAGAAGCTTCTTCAAACTAATCAATTAAGTTATCAAGATTTTGCTCATTTCTGATGGGTCTACCCCCTAACGAATCCATTCTTCTCCAAACTAGACTGACAGGTAAGTGCCTCCCCTCCACCACCCAGACTTCTACTGGCAGGTGTTTATCTCCCCTTTCTCCGCCTACAAGCCAGTATCAGATGTGGAGGGAGGGGCCATTATCCCCTTGGAGGTACAACATGTGACCTGTAGCTTCTGGGTGAAGCTTCACAAGTGACCATGCTTACAATGTCTGACCTCCTTTTGTTTTCTTTCCTTTGTTTATATTAATTAGCTAATTACAACAATAGTGCTACCTCACAGGGTTTCTGAAAAGCATAAAATTAAAAATAAATACAAAAAAATGTGTTAGGATAGTGACTACCACTTATAAAATGATGTATAAATGTTTGCTATTATTATTATTTTATTTAGTGAAATTTTAAGCAAAAAGTTACATCAGCACACATAAAATGTCACCAGAGACCCCATTGTTATTGGAATGTATTCATCATGATTATTTTAAGGGCTAATAGTAACAACAGAAAAATGATTTTAAAAAGTAATATTGTTGGAAGAGTATTTTAATTTCTAAAAATGAGGCATTGCTATATTTTATCACTAAGTGTAGTCATTTGAAAGAAAGCAAGAAGTCAGGAATATATGGAAAAAAAAAAAACCTAAAAGAAAATCTCACCCCAGTGATTTGTGCTTTCCCTTTTAAAATTAAAGTATAATATATTTTACTCTTTTTTTATGTAAGAGGAACCTGTATCAAAGACCTATCAGAAGCAATACATAGCAATATTATGTCTAGAACTGATTTCTAAATTTAATGATAACATTATATTAAAAAACATTGTGACTGGAAAGTAATGTCCACATAACATCCGTGCCCATCTTTTAATATTTTATTATCAGTACATTTAACCTCATTCACAAGTTGGTCTCACAAATACATAGTAACTGCAAATTCTCTTTCCTTCTTCTGCAGTCTTCCTCCAGCCACTTTTCTCTTTTTTCCATTCTTTAAAAATTAAAATAAAATAAAATAAAATAAAAATCTTGCAGCTTCCTGAATGATTTACTCCATGCATGGTTTATTTTGTCTGGAATAGGTCCTTCTATTTAACTGGGGTAATTTTTATCAATTATTTGAAACCAAACTCGGAAATCACATACATCCTCTTGTGACACCTTTGTTAATTGCTTTGAGGAAAGTCAATGGCTCTGCTCAATCTCTACTGCAAAACTCAGGTGTGTTTCTACCCTCAAGGGAGATCAAGTCTAATCCCTCCAATTGGCACCTGCATGCATCAAAGTGGGCATGTGTGCTTTAGTGCCATGGGATAGTAACACATGGTTCTCTTGGTCCTCCCACATCACTTGCCATAGTTTGCTCCTACTTTGGCTCCTTGCCCTAATTCATCCCACTGACTGGAGGTGTCTCTCCTCAGAACTTTCTGTAGAGCTGACTTCTGCTTCTCATACAGGTTTCTGCTTGCTTGTCACCTGAAAATAGAGTGCATTCCTTACTACACAACTGAATTTTATTTTTTCTGCATCTCACCCCAAAATTCGCCAGACCTTCACTATCACCCTTTCCTTCTCAGCATTGATAAGGTATTATTTAATACAGAAGGGAAATGCATGTCTAAGAGTGGAATTGATCTATCCAAGGGTATGTATATGAAGACCTTTGGTATATTTTTCCAAATTTCTATTTAATACATTATAATTCAATACATTATAATTATAATTCATTAAGTATATCATTATATGTATTAAGTCTATCCCACTATCAGTTTAAAAGAGTGCTCATTTTAATACACTATAATTCTATTTTTTGTTAATCCTCACCTGAGGAAATTATATATATATATGACATTTTGAATATATATATTTATGTAATTATCTATATAATTTTTAGAGAGAGAGGGAGGGAGGGAAGGAAGGAGAGAGAAATAACAATGTGAAGGAGACACATTGATTTGCTGCCTTAAGCAGATGCCCCAACAGGGGCTGGGGATGGAACCTGTAACCCAAGTGCACACCCTTGA